>NC_042620.1:68815674-69415674 GCF_901001135.1 Rhinatrema bivittatum | reverse complement strand
CTAAGATAATTACTCTGCTTTTCTCAAACAGGAAACAACCTTATCATTTTAGCAAGAATGTCCTTAGGAGAGGAGTCTAACTAAGCAGTTGGTTTGCTACAAGGTTATGGAATATAAAGATTTTAGAGTCAGGAAGGATTAGAAGGTGGGGAAAGGATATGGACTCTGACATTGGGGCTCAGTGTAACCCCTGGGTGGGTTAGATTCTTTTACATGCAGCTAGAGGCACATAGAAGAAAGAAAAGAGACAGACACTTTCTCCACAACAATCTTCAATGTCTCTCAGTCTCCCCTTCACCCCACCAAATAGTTTTATTCTTTGACAGGCCAATGCAATAAAGTGCGCCCAGCCTAGCACACAGATTTATGCATGGTTGGATGTGTGTTTTGGACGCGCTAGACTAGCACCCAATGCAATAAGGAGATTAGCGTATCCAAATTGTGTGCCCAAACAAACACGTAGCCGATAGCGCTCATCACATGTAAATTCCATGCAATTGAGGCTATTAGCTATTACCTTGCAATGCAGAAAATCACAGGGTGCCCAATGGACAGTTTTTAACATGGCTAATTTAACTCCAGCCCCGGAGCTGGTGTTGTCAATCCGTGAGTCAAGGACTCAGGAGAAATTTGAAAAATACTATCCGCTGTGGGGCCTCCTACTTAGTATCATTGCAATACTTAAATCTAACACTTGCAATGATTAAAAATAATGGTATAGAGGATCACGTGATGTGGTGAACCGAGGAAGTCATATCTCTCTTGGCTCAGTGTGCTATGTTCCTACAATCAATAGCAATCCTGTGGTAATCAGGCTTCTTTGCCACTTTGCATTCCTCTCTTCAACTTTGCTTATGTCGATCATCCCCTTCACTCAAAAATTGCCAAATCTGATGCCGCTGAAGGCAAGTAAAAAGGAGAAAGATAAACCGCATGGGGTGGAAAGCAAGATGGCAACTGCTAAAGTCTTACTGAGATTCTCCTGCAGTCAGGCACAATGTTTACCAAGATCAAAGAAGTGGTCCTTGAGGATCTCGATGAAAAGCAAAGTAGTATCTCAGCGCAAATTACAGATTTAAAATCTGCCTTTTCCTAATTCCACCTCAGGACGGAAAAGGCTGAAGGCTGGGTTTCAATGTTGGAAGACGATGTTCTCTCGCTCACTAGTAAAGTAGTGGCCCTAGATCATTTCAATAAGCTTGATGACCTCGAAAACAGTCCCAGAGATCCAACTTATGTTTCGTCAGCCTTCCCGAGTTCATCGAAGAGAAAAATCTGCAAGGACTGCTGCCGGACAGGATACCCGAAGTGCTAAAGCCTGCTTGACTTGAAAGGGGCCCTAGAGATCGAACATGTGCACCGGTTAGGTGCAAAGAGATCGGTTTATATGAGGCCAAGAGTGGTAACAGTGAAAATCTTGAACTATGTGCATAAGCAGCACATTCTACAAGCCTCACAGAAGATACCGGATCTAATGTTTCAGACAATGTGAGTTTGAATCATTCAGGACTACTCAATGTGAGTGTTGGTGATGCATCAGGAATTTTCATCTATCCGCGTGGCTCTGATCCAAAAGCAGATCCGCTTCAATTTGCATTTCCCAGCCAAACTTCAGATCTGGTTTGAGGGGAAATCATTGGATATGGATAAGTGATTGACTAGATTTTGGTCTCTGGTCACCTATCCCTTTAATTGTGTCCAAAATTGGAAAATCAGTATCTGCAGCATGGACTTGTTGTACTGTTCTATGCTCAGCAAGTTTGTTTGAAGGGGAGAAACATTCTCGTTCTCACTTTGCTTTGTGGTTGCAAAACATGTTCTAGTGAAGCGCCAATCTCACTATTATTAGTGAAACTTGTAAATATTGTCTTTTTTTTTGTTTATTACTGCCTATTTTTCAGTACTGCCACTTTTACATGGGTGAAACGTAGAAACATAGAAACATAACAATGAATGCGGAAGAAGACCAAATGGCCCATACAGTCTGCCCAGCAAGCTTTCACACTTATTTTTTCTCATTCTTATCTGTTACTCTTGGCCCTTATTAGTAACTTTTTGGTTCTATTTACCTTCCACTTCCACCACTGATGTAGAGAGCAGTGCTGGAGCTGCATCTAAGTGAAGTATCTAGCTTAATTGGTTAAGGGTTGTAACTGCCACAATAAGCAAGCTACTCCCACACTTATTTGTGTACCCAGCCTGTGAAATTCAGTCCCTGTTGGTTGTTGTCTGAATATAAATCCTCTTTTCTTCATTCCCCCTGCCATAGAAGCAGTGAGCTGCACTGGATATGTATTCTAAGTAAAGTATCAGGCTTAATTGATGTGTGGTAGTAACCGCCATAACAAGCAAGCTACACCTATGGTTATTTGTTTACCCAGACTATGTAATTCAGTCCTTGTTGGTTGTTGTCTGAATATAAATCCTTTCTTCTTCGTTCCCCTCCCCCCCCCCCCCCCCCCCCCCCACCATTGTTTTGCACACTTTTCTTCTTTGCTACAGGCCTTTTGGCAGTGAGTGCATGTTTTTATTTGTTTTTGTGTTCCGGGGAGCACTTGAAGTGCTTTCACTTTTTGCTGTTATTGAGTGTTGTATTTTCTTTCTTTTTTTTTAATCTGCCCAGACTATATTTGTTTTATATTACTATGGAGATTATCCATGCCCATTGTGATTATATACTCTTACTTGCAGCTGGGGGTTGTGGGGAAGTAGACCCTGCTCACGTTAAAGAGTGATCCTGTTTGGTGGGTTTAGGAGTCTATGGGTTATTCAGAGGGTTTTGGATGGGGAAAGGTTTGTGGGAAAGGGAGGGGGAGTTTTAGGTAGATGATATTTACAGGGTACCACTTTCAGGAGATGGAGGAACTCTCCACAGTCGATGTTCTACATTTTATCTCTTAATGGGAATCTTTGTGTGGGTATAGGGTATTTTGGCAGACCTTAGTATGGTTCTGTTTCTACTTTCTCCCATTACCTTGTTTTTTGACGGCAGTTACATTGTTTAATTTTAGTGGAGAGTTTGGCTGGGGACCTTCCACTGTTCTTGGGGAAGTCTTTTTGTTATGAATCTGTTTTTTCTATTCTCAATGGAGGGTAAGGTGCGGATAATTTCTTGGAATGTGGATGGTCTGGGCTGTCCTATTAAGAGAAAAGAAGTGTTCCAATTCTTACAGAGAGCTATGGCTAACATAGTATGCCTTCAGAACATGCACCTTAATGAAGTGGAGAGTCAAAAGCTGAGAAGGGAATGGGCATTAGCTTGTTACTACAACGAAAGGAAAAAAACGGGGAGTAGTGATTTTAGTGCATAAAAATATGGTTTTCCAGGTACTGAAAGAAATTAAAGACCCAGAACAATGTTACCTTATTGTTATTGGTCAAGAGGATGGCAAGACCATCACCATATGTAATGTATATGCACCTAATGTGTATAACCACTTGTTCTTCCTTAACTTAGTAAATCAAGTGGACAAGTGCTGGCTCATATGCAGGATTCCCTAATTTTAGTGGGTGATTATAACTGTGTGCATGGTGCCTGCCTGGATAAATCAGCTAGCCCACAGGGTTTTTGAATGGTTGCAGATAGCAGCATTGCCTTTTTTATGTATTTGGAGGATAGAGAGGAGGGTCTGCGTGATGAAGTAATTTTCTTTGCAGGCCTTCCTCTCCCTCAATTATCAGAATCACAACTTGCTTAGGTGAATCACTGCATTGCTGTTGCTGAGGTGATGGTCATAATACAAACCATCAAGCCTCATAAAGCACCAGGTCCTGATAGATTTATGTCAGCTTCTATAAGCTACTTTGCCCCAGCTTGCTGAACCACTTAGTAATTTTTTTAGGGATGCCTATCAAAAGAGGATGCTTCCTCCAGATTTTAATAAGGCTTTTATAACAGTTTTGGTACAACTTGGCAAAGATCCATGCTTAGCGTCTTCATATAGGCCCATATCGTTATTAATTGTGATTTGAAACTGTTTGCTTGTATCATTGCAGAGAGATTAAGTAATGTAATACTATCTTTCATTTCTTGCTTTCTGTGATTCCTCCTATTAATATTGTCATGATACAGTAGAAAAAACCACAGAAAGCAGCATCTCCAAGTTCTAGCCTGATTGAAGAAGTGAATAAATTAATATTAAGTGCCCGACATTTAATATTAATTTATTCACTCCTTCACTTACTGCCAATTTGTCCATTCTTTGTCGCATATAAGTGAAAGGACCAATCCCCTTTCAGAAGGCTGTCTTGAAAGGGGATTGGTCCTTTCACTGACAAGTGTCAGTAAAAAGAACTAATTGGGAACAGCCCTGCCAGAGAGGTGGGGAGGGAGCTCTGGCCAGGCTGTTGTGGATGCACTTTTACTCTCCTAGGCACCAGATGCAGAGCACTAGGAACACATAAACATAGAAACATAGAAACATAGAAATGACGGCAGAAGAAGGCCAAGCGACCCATCCAGTCTGCCCAGCAAGCTTTCACACTTAATTTTTTTCTCATACTTATCTGTTACTCTTGGCCCTTATTAGTGATTTTTTGGTTCTAGTTACCTTCCACCCCCACCATTGATGTAGAGAGCAGTGCTGGAGCTGCATCTAAGTAAAGTATCTAGCTTAATTGGTTAGGGGTAGTAACCACCACAATAAGCAAGCTACTCCCATGCTTATTTGTTTACCCAGCCTGTGCAATTCAGTCCTTGTTGGTTGTTGTCTGAATATAAATTATCTTTTCTTCATCCCCCCTGTGATTGAAGCAGTGAGCTGTGCTGGATATGTATGCCAAGTAAAGTACCAGGCTTAATTGGTTTGGGGTAGTAACTGCCATAACAAGCAAGCTACATCCATGCTTATTTGTTTATCCAGACTATGTAATTCAGTCCTTGTTGGTTGTTGTCTGGATATAAATCCTCTTTTCTTCATTCCTCCCTGCTGTTGAAGCAGAGAGCTATGCTGGATATGCATTAAAAGTGAAGTATCAGGCTTATTTGGTTTGGGGTAGTAACTGCCGCAACAAGCAAGCTACTCCCCCGCTTTTTTGTGAATGCAAATCCTTTTTTCCACATTTCCTCTTGCCGTGAAGCATAGAGCAATGTTGGAGTTGCATTAACCATGTGTATGTTTATTGAACAAGGGTATTAATCTCCAGGTAGTAGCTGTCATTCCCACAAGCCACCCCCATGCCTCTTCTCTTCATTCACATCCTCTAGACTTTATGGATCCACAGTGTTTATCCCACACCCCTTTGAAATCCCTCACTGTTTTGGTCTTCACCACTTCCTCCGGAAGGGCGTTCCAGGCATCCACCACCCTCTCCATGAAGAAATACTTTCTGACATTGTTTCTGAGTCTTCCTCCCTAGAGCTTCAAATCGTGACCCCTGGTTCTGCTGATTTTTTTCCAACAAATTATCCATTGCGCAGCAGCTCATTCACCTATCGCATCAAGCACCCAGGAGAGGTGGATATGCGTGTGTTTAAGAAACATGCACACAGTTTGGACACAGGTTTTTTACGTGATGATATTGCATCTTCCTGACAATGAGAAGAAAGATGGTTTCCAACTTCTTTACTGATTGTTGCTTAGATGACTGAATGCTATTTACAGTTCAATTCCTTTTAGTTCAAGCTCAATTAAAAATAAGATAGCAGAAAGATATATAAACTTGTGGTGCCACTTCTTCAGTGAAGTCTACACTTACCGGAAGCACTCTCTTTACATGGTGTCAAGATTTTGGTAACTGAGTTCCAGGAGCCAATGACCATCAGCTCCACGAGGAACTAAAATATTATTTGAACCCAGAAAGGAGAAAAATCAAGCAAGAGTCAGGAAGGGTGGAATAATACTTCCTTGCCATCAAACAGAGAAGATAGTGCAAAAAGACAGTAAATTATAAAATATAATTATTCTGCATAAGGTCACCAGTCAGCTTTAAACTCTGGAGGAGAGAAAGAAGTCTGCCAGACTTCTGTCTGTAACACATTATCTAATAGGGATGTGAATCGTGTCCTCGATCGTCTTAACGATCGATTTCGGCTGGGAGGGGGAGGGAATCGTATTGTTGCCGTTTGGGGGGGTAAAATATCGTGAAAAATCGTGAAAAATCGTGAAAAATCGTGAAAAATCTAAAAATCGCAAAACCGGCACATTAAAACCCCCTAAAACCCACCCCCGACCCTTTAAATTAAATCCCCCACCCTCCCGAACCCCCCCAAATGACTTAAATAACCTGCGGGTCCAGCGGCGGTCCAGAACGGCAGCGGTCCGGAACGGGCTCCTGCTCCTGAATCTTGTTGTCTTCAGCCGGCGCCATTTTCCAATGGAAAATGGCGCCGGCTGAAGGAGGTCGTTCAGCGAGGGTTCCGGCGCCTCGCTGAACAACCTCCTGCAGTCGATCTCCTGCCAGCGCCATTTTCCGTACGAAAACGATTCGCGGCGGGAAATCGCTCCCTGACCCCCGCTGGACCTCCAGGAACTTTTGGCCAGCTTGTGGGGGGCCTCCTGACCCCCACGAGACTTGCCAAAAGTCCAGCGGGGGTCCGGAAGGACCTCCTGCCGACCAATCGTGTTCGTCTATGGCCGCCGCCATTTTTCGGCGCCATTTTGGAAAATGGCGCCGGCTGAAGACAACAAGATTCAGGAGCAGGAGCCCGTTCCGGACCGCTGCCGTTCCGGACCGCCGCTGGACCCGCAGGTTATTTAAGTCATGGGGGGGGGGGGGTTCGGGAGGGTGGGGGATTTAATTTAAAGGGTCGGGGGGGGGTTTTAGGGGGTTTTAGTGTGCCGGCTCACGATTCTAACGATTTATAACGATAAATCGTTAGAATCTCTATTGTATTGTGTTCCATAACGGTTTAAGACGATATTAAAATTATCGGACGATAATTTTAATCGTCCTAAAACGATTCACATCCCTATTATCTAACCTTATACAGTAGATGCCCAATCCACTGCGAAGGGGTACCAAGGCTCTCACAGGGAATTCTCAAAAATTGGCTTAAAAGAGTCCAAAACTTTAAAGGTTAGATAGGTAAGTCAAAGGGAAGCTGGCTCCTAAATGGGAAAACATCCAAAATGATAAAGGGAATGGAACAGCTCCCCTATGAAGAAAGACTAAAGAGGTTAGGGCTATTCAATTTGGAGAAGAGACGGCTGAGGGGGGATATGATAGAGGTCTTGAAAATCATGAGAGGTCTAGAATGGGTAAATGTCAATTGGTTATTTACTCTTTCGGATAATAGAAGGACTAGGGGGCACTCCATGTTAGTTAGTTAGCATGTAGCACATTTAAAACTAATCAAAGAAAATTCTTTTTCACTCAATGCACAATTAAACTCTGAAATTTGTTGCCAGGGGAAGTGGTTAGTGCAGTTAGTGTAGATGGGTTTAAAAAAGGCTTGAATTAAGTTCTTGGACGAGAAGTCCATTACCTGCTATTAATCAAGTTGACTTAGAAAATAGCCACTGCTATTACTAACATCAGTAGCTTGGGATATACTTAGTTTTTGGGTACTTGCCAGATTCTTGTAGCCTGGGTTGGCCACTGTTGGAAACAGGATGCTGGGCTTGATGGACCCTTGTTCTGACCCAGTTTGGCAATTTCTTATGTTCTTTCCCATAACTTAAGAAAAATTAGCAAGCAGGAGACATAAAGCAACCTCCTTTGCAGAAGCTGAAGTAAAAATCCACAAAGATAGATAGTGCCTTGGGATGATAAACAGCTAGGACATACCATCTGCTGTCCCCACAAGGGGGAGCAAAACCCAAACCTCTCTAACTTATTTCTTCGCAGTACTTCCCAAGGAAATTTGTACACTCCTTTTGCTGTTTGTGCAGTCACATTATTTCTTTGTACCTGTCAAAGAACAGCCAAGACACTAATGATCTCCTGCTTCTGAAACCCCTGGAGACCATTACAACATGGATGCCACAGCTTGTCATTGATTCATTTGACTGCACAATACTTCAGAACATGATTCTGGGAACTAATGGAATTCAGGGTAGAATGATTTGAACAATGAGAATGCTGTGAGAAAGCAGATTTTAAATCTGCCCAAGCTATGCGAGAGGCAGTTATGAAGTGAGAGATTAAACAGCAGATATGCTGACTGTGGACTCTGCCAAAATAGGTTTGCTGTCCTCCCCAGGAATTTCCATAGAGTGTATCCCAGTTTGACTGGACAGTAGGAGATAAGTAGACAGTTTGGAATGAGACTGTAATTCACTAGGTCAGTAACTTTCAAAGGAGTGTGCAGGAGCACACATACATGTATAAATGGGCGAGCGGCCAAATATGCGGCAATTTTATATCCTGTGCACACATATACATAAATGTTATATAATATCCCTGGCACATGTACTGTATGTGGGTTCCTAATTTTACAAGTGTGCATGAACAGCTGTGTAATGTCAGCTTTGAGCTGCGCAATTAAAGGGATTTTATAACCGGCGCGTGTCCATCCCATGACCGGTTTCACCAGTTCTTTCACCAGTTTACCCAGTTTTCGGTTTGATACGCCAGTTCCCCCTCCCCCTGGTTCTTTAGCCTGCACTCCCCCTAGTTAACCCAGACCCCTCAAACACCTCAGAAATGCCTGGAAATAGTTGTATTAAGATTTACACGTCCTCCATAGCAGAAGGAACGTTATGCTCAAATATACCTTTGTTGGGTGCATGCCTAGGTGCGTAGGTACTCGTGTGCACACCTTTTGGCTTCATCTCGGAATGCCCACACCCTGCCCTCACCATGCCCAGATTCCACTCCTTTTTTCCGAGATGCAAGATATTTGTGCATCGGACCTTGTGTGAGCATATGGGCGGCTTATAAAATCGGGTGAACAAGTGCATGTGCTACATGTGCTTCCATCTCTTCATTCTGTGACAAGAGAGCTGTTTGCCACAGTCAAAGTTTGCGGAGGATAAAGGCCTCTTGGAGTGCAGATCAGAATGATATTGAGTAGTCCTTGGGAGTGGGAGTACTCAGATGCATACAAGGAAAGAGGTTTTGGGTATTAGAATTTGCACTAGTTTATGAGATTCACTACAGTTACATTCAACATCATCTTAAAAACAGTTATTCATCTACATGAAATGTAAATCTGTGGTTTACAGTTAAATTTAAGTTCTGTATTTTTTCAACATTAACTCTTGAATCCCTGCTTCCATCACCATACATACAAAGTAAGTACATCTCTTTGTGCATCCCACTTGAACTCATAGAGTGCTTCAATATTTATATTCCACCTTTCAACCACTTAAAAGTGGATTACAGTCAGGTAATGTAGACATTTTCCTATCCCCAAGGGGTTTATAATCTGAATTTATAGGTGAGATAATGGAGGGTCAAGTGACTTGCCCAAGGTCACAATAAGCAGCATCAGGATTTAACCCTGGCATCCCTGGTTTGCAGCCCACTGTTCTCCTCCACTGTTTGTTGCCCTCAGAAAGCCAAGGGCACATGCCATGGATGTTAAGCCATTAAGTTTAAGGAAAAGCATCACAGCACAGACCTGCAGAGCAGTGTTTCTCAACCTTTTGTGTGCCAGGGACTGGCCAGTAACCTTCCTTAAATTACATGGATGGTTGCAGTGCTGATGGGGAGGGGTATCTCAGAAAATTAAACAGATTGGGGAAGATATACTCCCTGGCCTTCCCAGTCTTTAATTTCATTGGTCACCCATGCAACCGATCTGTGCCATTTGAAGAAGGTAACTAGCCAGTTTAACATAATTGTTTTTTTGGGTTGTTTTCTTGCTTTCTCCCATTCCTTCTCCCAGCTAGCCAGCTAGCTCAAGAAGAAAAAAAAACACCTCCCTCTCTCTTTCCCTCCCTGAGTCAGCTACCAGCTCCTCATTAAGAAAGAAAAAAACCACAAATCCCCGCTCCTCTCTCTATTCCTACCAGCCAGCAACATTACTACAATTAACACCTCTGGCCAGTGGGCTCCTTTTATCGATTTGGGGGGCTAATGCCAAGGTCTGATCACTGGTACAGGAGCAACTTCAGCTGCATGTTAAAGAGCCAGTGTGGGACTCAAGCAGTGTCCCCATCCCTTCCTGGCTTTTGTAGAGGAAGTGGGGACTGAGTCAGTCTCACGCTGGCTCATTAGCATTCAGCTGCAGCTGCTCTCCTCTCAGAGAAGGGGGCTTCTGGACCAGATCCAACTAGGTGAAAAAGGTCTGCAGGGTAAGGCATGGGTGTGTATGTGTGTGTGTGTGTGTGTGTGTGGGGAGGGGGGGTTGGAAAAGTCTCTGCTGGTTGTGGTGCAGAGTGAAATGCAGTGTGTGCAGCTGCAGAGCAGGTCTTGCTTCCTTCTCATTCTCCTGCAATCACTGTCACTCCATGGACTGACAGAAATGCTGCCAGGAGCCGGTGCTGGTTCACAGACCAGTGGTTGAGAAACACTTCTGTAAAGGGCCAGAGGACAATTGTATTTGTAAATTCACATGTATTTCTTGGCCCAGTGGAGTGTTACAATAAGCTCACAGATTATTTAAAGATATACCAGTAAATATATGGTTACATGTTATTCTTAGTTTGCTATTCTAAGGGCAGAATGGAAAACTGGTTTGCACTTTTTATAGATGTCTGTACCTATACAACTTTCTTAATGCAGTTCTGCTTCCTGCAATAATAAAAGCAGTATTGTTTTACTTTGGTGTGTTTGCTGATTCACAGGGATATTTCCCCTCTGAGGTCTATTCACAGAGGGGGAATCTTTCATTATATAGGTCTCCTTTAACCCGTTCAGCTTCCAGGACAGCTATTAGCCTTGGCATTCATGCATGGAATTAAGCATTATCATGCAGAATATCACTCCACCAGACTGGTATTCATGAGTCTGAATCAATAGTACCTTTTTCCAACTGTGCTCCCTTGCAGTCCCTGTATCTCTGTGGTGTGGTTGATGGTACAGTTGAGCATCTCCATGCAGCTGAAGGCAATAGTGAGCACCTTCCACAAGTTGTCCTTGGCTATCATGATACTCTTGTTGGACTCTATTCTGGAAAGGACAGGGCATTGCTCCAAGAGAAGTTCATTCTTCTCCAAGCTAAATCTGAAGTTATAGTACCTGGGTTTGGGTTGGGTGTGTCCCTCCGCTACTTGCCACTTGCCATGCTGTTTCCACTGGACTAAGTTGTTGATTGGGTTCCCTTCTTGCTGTCTCCATCCTCTTTCCACTTCTGTCTTCCTTGCTCCTCTCCTTGCTTTCTTTACGCTTGCTCTTCTCTACATCCTCCACCTCCTCTTCTCTCCTTTCTACACCTCCTCTCTTCTTCTTGGCTTCTTCTTCTTCAGCATGCATACTCCTTTTATGCACACTCTCACAGACAAGAAGCTTGCCCATTTCACGCTCTGTCCTCATACCTTCCATGATCACTCACTTCACTCTAGCATGCCAAAGACAGAAAAGATCAACAAGACAGAGAAAGACAAGCTAACAGAGACTTTCACACACTCCAGCAATTCCAAAGATAAGCCAAAATAAAGGAAAACAGTAATAGGTGAATTTTCAAAATGTTATGCCTGTAAAAGTTAGCATATACATGCATAAGGAGCCTTTACTCATGTATTTACTATTTTATAAAAGTTTGAAATATGTGCATATTTTCACTTTTGCATGCACAAATATGCACATAAAAAAGGCACTATCTAGGGGCGTTCCTGGCGGAACCAATATTTATGTGCATACGTTTATATTTTACAAGATATTTATGCTTGTACATTTGGCAAATTACTCATGTATTTTTATAGTTGCTATTTATCTGGTGTGTTATTGAACATGTTTATTGTGTGGTACTGACTGGGTAGGAGGTCTGGGTAAACTAGGGGGTGGTTCAGGTTAAAGAACCAAGAGGATCAAGAATGACCTGGAGACGGACTGCGTGAACTGCAGGACTATTGGTTAAACTCATAATTTCACTTACACGTGTATGAGTTATATTAAACCAGTTTATGCATATAAATTCAGACTTACACAAATAAGTCCTCCTTTATTTTCACACACAAAATATATGGAGGTAATTTTAAAAGGAGTTACACATGTAAATATAATATACTATCATAGCAATTAAAAAAAACAACATTTACACACGTAAAGTGCACTTACACGTGAATATCCTATGGACAATTTAATGGTTATATTGTAGCAATTTTCAAAAGCCCACTTACATGGGTAAAGTGCATTTACACATGTAAATGTTTCTCAAAATCAGACCCAATGTGTGTATATTTTTAAAATAGGTGGGAAATATATGCATGCTCAGTGCATTGAAATTCATGGCTTCATTTCATTGCATGTACTCACCCATTGGTCTATATACTAATGTATGTTGTGAGGTAAACAAATGCGTATTTTATAATATGCACGTATGTGATATGCACACGTCGTAAAATACTATAGTAAAACTATGCGCTGCCACACGCACTTCTTTGAAAGTTATTCTTCCTATGAATAGGTAGACAAAAAACACTTGCAGAACTCAAAATACTCCTCTCTGTCTTGACTAAAGTAAACTTTCATGCCACACCTGACTGCAATAACTCTCCTCTCCCTCTTTGCAGCCCTGACAGTGAGGGCTTATGGAAATCTGGCTTCTATTTATTTCTGGAATGTTTAGAGTTTCCCACAATAATTTGCAGGTGTCACAAGGTCAAATTTACCTGATGATAATTTTTTTTTTTTTTTTACTGTGCAATAAAGGGTTATCATGTGGTAGCTTTGATACTGCTCAGTAAAGGAGTAAAAATACCGGATAGAATGATTTTTTTTTTCATGTGATAGTTGAGATGGAAAATTTCAAAAACCATTGTAAACACCAATTTACCCAGGTTAAAGGGATATCTGAAAATTGGCTAAAAGTATGCTCAGAGTTTCACAACGTGCTTTTAATTACATTAGAAGGAAGCATTCTCGCAGATGTGTTTAGCTTGTGAGACAAAAATAATGCATTTGAGGGTTATTTTCCAAAGAATTTACATGCTTAACACTGGGTTTTCCACAGTAAGTGGGCTTTTGAAAATTGTTACAATATATGCCATTGAATTATCCATAAGTGTTACACATGTCAATGGACGTTAGGAGAATTTTAAAAGCCCGCTGCGCGCCAAAGCCGGGAGATACGCATACAAGTCAGGCCAGGACGAGCCAAGCGGATTCTAAAAGCCATCCATGTATGCGCACACCTGCCGCTAGGCACACAAATTAAAAGTTCCAAAAAAGGGGCGGGGCATGGTCGGGGCCAGGCTTTGGCATTCCTGGATTTCACATAGAAATCTGCGCATGAATACTTACATGCACAGGCGCACCGGGGTCTCTTGCCGCGCAACTTTACTTTTGTTATGGATGGCATGTAAATCATAAAACAACAAAAACAAAAAAACAGATCAGGGAATTTTTAAGGCTCGGGGGCTATCGGGGGGGGGGGGGAAGGATGACTATTACACCTGGGGTGGGGGTGTTAAAGTGCACTTACATGTATAAAACCTATGGGCAATTCAATGGCAGATTTGTAGCAATTTTCAAAAGCCCACTGATGTGCATAAAATGCATTTACATGTGTAAAGCCTCGTGTAAATCCTTTTGAAAGTTACCACCTATGACTGTATTCTCAGATCTATGTGCATAATTGAAAAATACCCACAGAAAAAGCAGCTGCAAATGTCCATATGTACTTTGCATCCACAGCAGTTTTTTTCAGTGGAAAACGTCTAGCATGCTTTCCCTTTATAAATCGGTGCAAGGACTGCAGGTGAAATGTAACAGCGGACTTTGCAGCAATGTGGACCATTTGGAAATTGTCACCCTCAGTAATCTACCAATTTAGTGTATTGTCCCCTAAATACCCTTACTGCTAACTGCTGTACTGTATATTTAAGTTAGCAATGAACCAGTTAAAAGAAAAAGTATTTTTACTAACTCCAGCCAGGTCTAAATTATATTTGTTGTCGAAAGACATTTTAATATGTCACTTTTCAGTTCCAGATCAGTAAACAGCCATTTATTTACAATTTTAAAGCAATCTTCAGCCTAGTCAGGTAAGACTTATTTCAAAAGAATAAAAACATTTTCATTTCCCATCACTGCCAAAAATGAAAAGAACATGAGTTATGAGTCTTGCTATGTTGTCTTAAGTTGACTACTATGGAATGATTAAAAAACTAGCTGTGCTGTCATTGCAGAAGAGTACATTATAAGTGTAAAAACAGTTTAAGGATACAATCCATCAATGCCGTACTTGCAAGAAGCAAAAAAAAAAAAAAAAGTTGATCTATTTCTTTGGTCATCATTTTCAGCATATTAGATGACAAATAATTGTACATTCATCAATAACAATAGATTAAACTTGAAATGATTTATTGCTATTATACTGCTGTTATGATGGAGCACCAGGTCATTCAAGCATCAACAGGGTTTGTACTTAATTTTCATGGGTCTCATAGCAGAAATAATAAACAAAGAGGAAACCACCTGAAACAAGGTAGATCAAAGTTGTTGACAAGTGATTTGTAGGCTTGTTCTTCATGAGCGCTTGAGTAGAGAGGTAGCAGCCACTCTGCTGCTTGGATCTGTGAACCACTAAATCAAGGAAACTTGCTACTTCAGATTCTGCTTGCCAGCAGGAGAAAACTAAGCAAGTAATAAGCTTAATACTATGTGCAAATTATGATCATGCATGTTCTATAATTCTAAAGTGTAACAGATCACATCAATAAGAACATTTTATTTCCACTAAAATCACCTAAAACTCATGCACAATACATATATAGTAACATAGTAACATAGGAAATGATGACAGGAAAAGACACAAATGGTCCATCTAGTCTGCCCAGCAAGATTTTTCAGGGTTGTAATTGTTACCTGTGCCTTCTGTTTTGTTATTGCTATTTTACCCCTGTTCCATGTAAACCGATATGATATGATTGTATCATGAATGTCAGAATAAAAAAAGGTATTAAATAAATAACTAATTAATAGATTTGTTAACTACCTCGCTATGCATTGAATGTTACCACAGTGCTTCATTACCATCCTTTCTTGAATTATGGCACTATTTTCTCTCCACTATCTCTTCTGAGAGACATTTATTTATTTATGTATTTATTTATTTATTTATTTTCTATACCGATATTCATGACACGTGTCATATCACGTCGGTTTACATCAAACATGGGGAATTAACATTAACAGTGATCATAGCTAGAGAGCTACTGATAGAGCTAAGGGAGGAGGTAAGGTACAATGAACGGGGTTACTGGAACTTGGAGGTTGGAAGAGGGTATGGAGAGAGGAACAGTTAAGTAATGGTATAAATATATGGAATCACAACAGTAAGAGGAACAGATTGATGATATATGTTATAACAATAGAATATATAACATTCCAGGTATCCATCACCCGTTCTGTAAATAACATTTTTTTGATGTTGCTGCTGAGTCTACCCTCTTGTAGCTTTTATATTATGACTCCTAGCTCTAGAACTTACTTTCCATTGAAAAATATTTGCTTCTTGCGCCTTACCAATACCTTTCAGTATTTAAAAATCTACTATTTCTAGGCTCTCTGTCCTTTCTGAGATGTAGATTTTAGAACTGAGCACAGTACTCAAGGTGAAGCCTCACCAATGACCTGTACAGGGGCATTATCACCTTCTTTTTCTGCTGGTTATGCCTCTATGCATGCTAGAATTCTTCTGGCTCTAGCCACTGCTACGTCACACTGTTGTACTAACTTGAAATCATGAGACACTACTATCGCCCCCCCCCCCCCCCCCCCCCCCCCCCCCCGGGTCTCTCTTCTGGTTGGTGCATATCAGCTACTCTCCCATTATCTCATACAGCTTCTTCAAATTTCTATACCTCAAATACATTCTTGTGCATATCTTAGCATTGAATCTCAACTGCCATGCACTCAACCACCCCTCAAGCTTTCTTAGATCACTTTTCATTTTATCTACTCCCTCAGATGTGTCCGTCCACCTGTTTGCAGATTTAGGTGTCATTTGCAAAAAGGCAGATTTTCTTTCTAACTCTTCTGCAATACCACTCACAAAAATATTGAATGAAACTGACTTCGGGAACGATCCCTGAGACATTCCTCTAATCACTGCTCTTATCTCAGAATGAATTCCATGAACTACCACCTTTTGTTGAGGGTGGTAATAAATGGAGCAACTGTGCAAAAGCAAAGCAAAGTTACTATGATTATGAAAAACTTACCACTGGAGAATAATAATATATAAATATCTTATATCTGAGAATTATACTAGTCCATTCTCTGAATTCATAGCAGCTTTCTACCTAACACTGAGACATTGAACACAATAGTAAAATCAACAAACCTTTGATTTTTGTTTCTTTTTTTATACTTACTAATAATATCAAGAATTTATGAGTTCCAACTATTCCCAATTCAACAGAATCAACAAAATAAAGACTACAGTAAAACAAGGGGAAAAGAATGGACAGGAAACTGTAATTGGAAGTAAGATTTACCTCTTCATCACAATCATTGTCACTTAAGAAATTGCTGAAAAATTTTCCTAAAGAAATACAATTTGTTTTTTAACAGTGAAGGAAAATAAATTACTTAGCATACTTTCTCATATTAGACCATTCAAAAAGCAGGATTTTATGCTTCTTGCAGCAAATAACATAATCAATATAATCATATCATTCTATTTTCTAAATTAAACCCTATGCCAAACAATTTCTCAACCTATAAAAGCACAGTTTGGGCTACTTTATAAAAAGTAATCCTGTGGCAAGTTAATTACTCATTCTATGAAACCCTGTAATCATCCTACCCAGAAAAGAAGGCAATCTCAATAATCAAGTTCACAAGCATTGCAGGTAACTTTCCTTTGGGAAATAAAATGGCTTTCCTCAAAAGGGGGCTTATCTTGCACACATTTTTTTTTTTTATCAAACACGTTGCTCTACTCATGAAAAAAAGTAAATTACAAGCTTTGAACAAATAGGTTAAGTCTTCATGGGTAGATCAAATTTTTATAACTGACAACAAGTTATGCAAAATAAGTGACAGAGAAGAAAAAGAAAAGCATTAATTTTCTGTCCAGTTAAATCCCAGTGTACCATATTCAATTTCCCTCCCTCAATAATCTAAATAATGTCCCACCTTGCTCATGATGAATGTCTTGCCAGTTCCTGCTCAGTTCTTCCACTATACATGACCTAATTAAAGAAAACATTTGATGATTGCCTATTTTTCCTCATGCATGACAACCTATTATTTTTGCTACCACCTGATTAGGGCTGTATTATCCTTGGATTTAGATTGATTTGCTAGGCACTTTAATAAAACACTACTTAGTTTGATTTAAAGGACTACAGGTTTCCTTCATTCAAACAATTACCTTATAACCAGCTCATATACTAACTACTGTATAGTTGAGGGAGAAATATTTTTGCTTGCTAGAATAAAAGGTTATAAAGTGAGAATCACAGGTGACATTCCTGTTGAATACATTGAGGCTATTTTCATTGTGGGCAGTGAAGAGAGAACATTTTGCAATATGATTTGTCAAGAGTGATAAATCTGTTTCATCTTACCTGTCAGAAATAACTTGTGCATTAAAACTACCATGATTTTTTGTTATAAATGAAACCTTTCATCTGATTAAGTAACAATGTATTTATGATGACAAATTACATTTACCATGTGCTATCTGCAATGCTTGCTCATATTAGATGATTAGAGTTCAAATGGATGGTGATCAGTTTTGATTTGATATCTAACAATTTATTTTATATTATAAATAAGGTTTGTATAATTATTTGGGATATTCAGTACTATTTTCTTTTTATTTCCGACCTTTTACTTGTACTCTGGGTTCTGATAATATTTCAGACCATACTTAACAACATGCCAAAAAAAAAATCATCAGCTATTATAATGGAGTATTAGGTCTCTTGATTATTTGTGTGATGAAATTTTCTGCAAATGATGAAAGGCAAATTTTTAAAGGCAAACTCTCTCACTTAACAAGCCAAGTGATTTATTGTCTAGTCAGGTGAAAGTGCATGTCTGAATGTACAGCATGCTCCAGACTTATTTTGTGTAAACTAGCTCACTGAAGATGGTTCTTCTGCTGTTTGTGATGGTAGAAGTAGAGAATAGACATAAGGTCATCTTCCTTGTTCAGTTGAATGATGACTTGATTCATTCGTTAATTCTAGTATTTTTGCAATAGATTGGGACCTATGCATTAAAGATGCAAGCCTAGCATGCATCTTAAGGCCATTTTGTACGCACTGAAAGTAACATGCAATGCACTAACAGCTTAGTATGCATACTAAATCAGTCTTAAAAAATATTGGCTTGTGTTGTGCGTCCCGGCCACGTTGGTGCCCTGACAGGGCCTGCTCACCTCGCGCTCACTTCCACCAGCTCTGGCTTCTCGTCTCTGGCTGCCGCAGCCAGCTCCCACCGTCCGCGGCACTCCCAGGCATCCCCAGGCCCATTGGGGCCTTCTGTCTCTCAGCACTCTTCAAGCAGGGGTTTGGCGTCCTCCTTGGCGTCGGCCCCATCCCTAGGCGTGCACGCAGACCACTCTCCCTTTTGAAGGGCCCAGCACGGAAAACTGGTCTGTGGCACCTGGTAATGACATCATGTAGTTCCTGCATAAAAGGCGAGGTCCCGTCCCCAGAACCTCGCCTTGGCAATCGGGTCAACACTTTGGTGTAGCTAGTTTGCTGTTCCTTGTTCCTCTGCCTGATCCAGTCTCGTTCCTGTGTTCCTGCATTCCTGTGTTACTGTGTTCCTGTTCATTCCAGTCCTGTTTTCCTGTGTTCACATGGTCCTCCTCATGTACCAGTGTCTCTCCTGTTTCCTGCCTTTGTTCCTCCTCTTGTCGTACCTCCTCGGACTGATTCATGGTACTGACCTCTGCCTGCCTGACTACATTACCCACTGCCTGGAACCGACCACTGCCTGATTACTGACCACATTGACCGCTGCCTGGAACCAACCACTGCCTGCTCATTGACCATGTTTGACCGCTGCCTGGAACTGACCACTGCCTGCTTATTGAACATGTATGGACTGATCTCGGAACTGACCCTTGCTTTGGCTGACCATTTTCAGACTGGTACCCTGGCTTTGACCCTTGAACTACACTCGGATACTCTATTCGCTCCTGTGACCACCAGACCAGCCTGCTCGGACACTATCACTGACCTACCTCCAGCTGCACCCATAGGCGCTGCCTATCTCTCCCGGAAGACCTTCATTTCCCGTCTCCTTCCGGAGGTCTCCAGTGATCCAGATAAAGGTCTAGTGCGTCCATTCCTCATCAGCCGTGCACTTTGTTATTCAATAGACCGTGCAGCACATGTATAATTAAAATATTTGGCACATACCTGGGTGAAGCTGAATGGAAAAACAACAGTGAACTCACCCGACCTTGCCGCCGTTTCCTCTTACCGGCGTCTGAGCAAAGTTGCCGCGAGAGGAAACGGCGGCAAGGTCGGGTGAGTTCACTGTTGTTTTCCATTCAGCTTCACCCAGGTATGTGCCAAATATTTTAATTATACATGTGCTGCACGGTCTATTGAATAACAAAGATATCTGTCCTTTGCAGAAAGTAAAAGCAAATAACTGAAAGCAAGCAAACCAGTAATGGGGCAACTACACCTGTTAAATATAAAAGCGGAGTGTATTTGTTTCAGTCCCTGAAGCAGCGATGCGAAACGCGCGTTGGACTGGACTTTAAATTTCCTTGATACCTTGAGTCATACCAAGGAAGGTATTACCCCGATACAGAATTTTACAAAAATTTGAAAAAAATACCATTAAAAATATGCAAAAGAATAAGAATAAAGGACTTGGGCCAATGATTAAATACGACCTGAAGTGGCAAAACCTTAAGCAAAAATATGCTGGTATGCCCGCAGGTGTTATGATGGCTCCATAAACAATAGCACATTAAGAAAAATCATAGTTACATGACGTCTTTCTAGTGAGAATTGTACTCGTTGTGTCTGAATACATAACTGTTTACAGTGTGTGGTAATTGAAATCTCCCATTATGTTTGCACTGCCAAATTGGTTAGCTTCCCTGATTTCTCTTAGCATTTCATCATCTGTCTGACCATTTTGTCCAGGTGTACGGTAGTATACTACTATCACTATGCTCTTACCCAACACATATGGGATTTCTACCCATATAGATTCTACTGAGCATTTAGTCTCTTGTACGATCTTTATCCTGTTGTACTCTATACCCTCCCGGACATAAAGTGCCACACCCCCACCAAGTTGATCCTCCCATCTTACTTCTTAGACTTCTAGCATTGACATACAGACATTTCAAAGTGTGTTTTTTGTTTGTATTAATAACCTGCTTTTCAGTTGTTAGGGATAATTTGGAAATTATTAGCTTCGGTGATTTCTTATATATAGGCACATGTGTTGTGGTCCCAGTCGTCGCAGCCGCGACTAGGCCCTTACCTCCTTGGTCCCAGCCCGTCTCCGAGGGTCTGCAGCCTGTTTCGCGGCATCCCCGCGGGGGGGACGCTGCCGAGAAGCCCTGCCTGGATGCCTTCTCCTTAGGCACGCGCAACCTGCGCTTATGAAGGCCGTTTCCCGCCACTGAAGGCTCCGCCCTATCCGTGACGTCAGACGCCGCGGCCTATGTAAGGCCGCTGCGGAGCCCAGGACTTTGCCTTGCAATGGGGTTCCTTGCTGTTCTCTGTTGTGCTGTGCCCCGGAGTGTGCTATTGCGTTAGCAATTCCATTCTTGCCTGAGACTTGTTTCACTCCGTGCCCAAGTCTTGCTTCTGTCTGGCTTGCTTGCAGTAACCTGTTCTGCTTCAGTTCTAGCTTGGTTCCAGTAGCCAGTCCTGCTTCAGCTCCTGTCTGGTTCCAGTAGCCAGTCCTGCTTCAACTCCTGTCTGGTTCCAGTGGCCAGTCCTGCTTCAGCTCCTGTCTGGTTCCAGTGGCCAGTCCTGCTTCAGCTCCTGTCTGGTTCCAGTAGCCAGTCCTGCTTCAGTTCCTGCTTGCTTCGGTCCCATTCTGCTTCAGTTCCTGCCAGACCGCTGATCCCTGCCTGCCCACTCCAGCTCCAGCTTCCGTGATCTCCTAAGTCTCAGCGGCCGGGCTCCTCCCGGGGGAGTACCGGCTTCCAGGGTGAAGCTCATGTCCAGCTCCTGCCTGGTATCCGCCTCCCGACCTGTCACTCACTAGAGACTATAGTACACCTCTCTCCAGTCTCTCACAGGTCGGCCCAAGGGTCCACTAAACAGCTCACTCACAACAACATGGACTACGTTTGCTTTTATTGGAACCTCTCTGTTGGGATGACCTAACTCTCCTGTTTCATTAGTATCCTTCAAGGATACATTTCTCTGGACCATGCACTGCTGAGTGACTGTTGGCTTTCCCCTTTTTTCTAGTTTAAAAGCTGATCTATCTCCTTTTTGAAAGTTAGTGCCAGCAGCTTGGTTCCACTCTGGTTAAGGTGGAGCCCATCCTTTTAGAAAAGTCTCCCCCTTCCCCAAAAGTTTCCCCAGTTCCTTACAAAACTGAATCTCTCTCCCCTGCACCATTGTCTCATCCACGCATTGAACCTCTGGAGCTCTGCCTGCCTCTGGGGACCTGCACGTGGAACAGGAAGCATTTCAGAGAATGCCACCATGGAGGTTCTGGATTTCAGCTTTCTACCTAAAATCCTAAATTTGGCTTCCAGAACCTCTCTCCCACATTTTCCTATGTCATTGGTGCCCTCATGTACCACAACAGCCAGCTCCTCTCCAGCACTGTCTATAATCCTATCTAGGTGATTCGTGAGGTCTGCCACCTTTGCACCAGGCAGGCAAGTTACCAGGCGGTCTTCATGTCCACCACCCACCCTGCTATCTACATTTCTAATAATTGAATCACCAACTATTATGTCTGGCCTAACCCTTCCCTCCTGGGCAGTAGCCCTGGGAGACTTGTCCTCAGTGTGAGAGGACAATACATCACGTGGAGAGCAGGTCCTTGCTACAGGATCACTTCTTGCTACACCAGGGTAATGTTCTCCTACTGGGAGACCTTTCTGATCCAAGGCAGCACTGGGGCTGCCAGACTGGATTTGGGACTTGGCTACTATGTCCCTGAAGGTCTCATCAATGTGCCTCTCTGTCTGCCTCAGCTCCTCCTATTCTGCTACTCTAGTCTCCAGAGATCGAACTTGTTCTCTGAGAGCCAGGAGCTCTTTGCACCAAGTGCACACATACAATCTCTCCTATAATTAAAGAACAGATCAGTTGGAACCATAAGAGACTATAGCCAGTATGCTTAGAAAGAAGAGGTAAATCATCCAGAGAAAGGTTTCATCCCTAGTGCATTATGAGATCTCATCAACCACTGACTATTTAAAACCCTAGAACCCGTGACAGGACTATATTCTGCACAAGGGTTACACATATTTCAGGCAAACTGAGGCTTTCTCATGCCTCTGCTACTTCCTTTCTCTCTTCCTGTGGGCATTGAGATAAATAGCAGCAGAACAGTTCTCTTTCCTTCCCTTTTTAAAAAATTCTGTAGATATTCAGGTTCTTCTGGGCCATCAAGGAAATCTGGATTGGACTTTCTGCCTAAAGAAGCCTAGCTTCATTACATGTGTGGAATTACTATTGTAATTAAGATATGGAAGATTTTTTTATTTAGATTTAACTCACACCTATTTCTTATTAGTTCAAGGCGACTTGCATTCAAGTACAGTAGGTATTTTCCCTGTCCCCAAAAGGCTTGCAATCAAAGGATCGTATTTAGTAAAGCACTTTCCCCTGACCATCCTGTTCGTTACCATTAAGCCCTGGGAAAGAAAAGCTAGAATAGGTTAATGGATGGGGGAGAGGACCCATTCAAATTCTGTCCCTCCCTTTGAGGGGCCTGTGAATAGCCATCCCCTAGGAGGCCAATCTCTTGAGAATCTGGATCCAGACTTGTATAATTTTTGCAGAGTTAGAAGGTGGTAGGCGCTTACATTCTTATGTACTTTTCAGGCCCAGTCAGAGGGAACAGGCTATCCCAGCCTGGGAATCCTGACCAGGGTCAGGAGGGTGATCTTGCCAGTCTATTCCCTAGCTGGTGTGGATACCCCTTTGGGTTGTTTTCAGGATTTTGACTTTTTCTTTGTAGGATCCTTGCTGGACACTGGGCCTTTCCTGGATTCAGAAAATGTGGAAGCCTGTATTCAGGGTGACCAGGGATAGGGAAAACCTGCCCATCTGAGGTGGGACTCGCTGCAAGAGACATCTCCGGTGTTATATTTGGTTAAGGGGAAAAGACTATTAAGTTAGACATTAAGGAGGAAGATTGTTGGTTGCCTCTTCCTACCTGCAGAAGAAGAGGGTAAGAAAGCCTGTTTCCAGGTATCCTCCAACTGGGGTCCCGAAGAGAGTGAGAGACTGAAATAAATCTAAAGAAGTGGAATAGCCTGCTAACAATGAGTAACAGAACTGTAAAGATTCTAGAGGATGCCCATCAGGAGTCTTCAGCTCTTGCTGTGAAAGGGGTTGTCCTGACCAACTAAAAGGTTACATTGCCCATGGGGACTTCCATCTCATCTATCCAGGAGGGTGGTAGGATCCTTTGCCTAATAAAAGTTTCCTGTACAGACAGAGGTGAATACTGTTGTAATGCCTCCTTGACCGCTTACTTCGCGGGGCATTCCTGGGTCCAGGATTGATCTGGAGGGAGTCTCCCCTAGGGCAGACTGTGTTGGTCTTGACGTTTTTGGCGCCTGGAGCCTCAACTTGGAGAAAAAGGTGATAGAGGGTGGGAATTCCCTCCCTTCACCCCAGGAAATAAATTGGACTGTGAAGAAGGCTGGCAGTATGTACAAATATATTCCGGTTTTTATATATATATATATATATATATATATATATATATATATATATATATATATATATATATATATATATATATATATATATATATATTTCTACATGTCTATATACATCATTAATAGGATGTAAAACAGCACATGTATCTTCTCATGGTTAGTATTCTCAGGCCACATAACTATATACATTTCTATAAGGTAGCAAGAACATTTAATATTTGGAATTTGGGGTTGTTGGCCCCCACAGTATTCCACCATATAGAATAGAAGGGACCTCTTGAGTTTCTGCTTAATCAAGTATTATTATTATCCTGCCCCTTTTTTCTAAGTCTCATGTGAAAATATACAACTGGGCTGGTGGGCAGTGTTAACTGGGGGGGGGGGGGTCCGTTGTATCTAAACCACTGCCATCTCCTCTATGCCTCTACTGCTCCACTGATAGGTCTGTGCACATGCTGAGGTCCACACCCTCCTGGGAATCTGACTCTGCCTTCTGTTCTGTTGCTGGGGTCCATACCCTCCTGAAGAATCTGACTACACCTCCTGGAATGCTTCTGGGGTCATGCCATCCTGGGAAACGTACTCTGCCTGCTAGTCTGTAACTAGGGTTCATAACCTCCAGGGGAACCTGACTTCACCTCCTTGAATGCTGCTGGGGTTCAAGCCCTCCTGGGGATGGCTCAATCTGAAACTGTGGTCTTCTTGCTCAAGTGGGACCCAGGGTCACTTCTTTATCTGCCGCTGGGGTCCCCTTCCTCCTGGGGGACGACGTGATCTACCACTAGAGTCCATAGTCTCCTGGGATACATCGATCTGCTGCTGGGGTCCCCTTGTTCAAGAGGGACCCAAGCTTACCACCCAATCATCTGTTGGGGTCCACTTCCTCCTGGGGGACCACTCGATCTGCTTGCTGGGGTCCACACTCTCCTGGGGGGACTATCCACCTCTGGATCTGCTGCTGTCCTTCAGTTCTTCTCCCTTGTTAGGAGGGTATTCTCTGGCTTGGGTTTACAGCTCCACTAAGCTCATGGCCAGTCATTCACTGTTACCCACACTGAATGGGTCACCTTCTCTATCAAAATGCCAAGCCCCAGGCCAGACAGTGGAAAGATAATATGTACACACCCTTCCATCCTGCCTGGACTTTCTTGTCTGAGAACTGGGTACCCAAGGTTCAGACTCCCCTTTTAGTCAGGGTGAGAAGCTATTTGTTTCCTATGACTGTTTTCATTATATTTTCTCACAAATCCCTCTCTCATTCAGAATTCTCCAATATAGGACTTTTCCAGTCATAGATCTGTAATTTAGGATTTTGCTATCATTTGTTTTAAAGTGCTATTTCACTTCAAGTTACCAACAGTAGTCCAGGGGGGCTGTGACATGCAAGTCCTCTACCTGAGTCTCCTACTCATCTATTGAATGGTCATAGTAAGGGTTTTGACAACCTTTTCAATCTCATTCTGGGTTTTCTGGACTGGTGGCTAATGTTACATGGCTGCATTGTCCTCTTTTTTTCTGTGCTGCAATCACTTACATGGTAGCATGCTCTTTATCTCTCTCCCTTGGGAGGGTAATTTCACTGTAATCAAGGGAAGAGAGACTGTGGTGCTAGAAACATATTTATTGTCAATCAAACAATAGCAAATTCACAAAAATCACTGTTGTTGCACAAAATCAATGCAATAAAAGGACCATCATACTAAGCACTACTGGTCCATAGACCTCCTTTGCTTTTTAGCTAATCATCGGTCCCGCAGTTCTAATATATTTTTTGTTAATTTTTTATAATTACAAAATAACTAAAAAAATATATTGGAACTGCGGGACCAATGATTGTTATTTTATTGCATTGATTTTGTGCCACATATTTATTGTGCCATCTGTAACTATTTCATTCAGTAAACTTAAGTTTGTACACTAATCCAGTGCAATCATTTGGCACACAGCTTCAAGAAGAGAAGTGACCCCTCTCCCAGGGTTACATATAAGAATGTCAGCCACCCCTGCTCTAGGATCTGTAGGGAATACTTTCCCCCCAAGCCAAAGAATCCATACCTTGGAGAAAGGGGCACAGAAAAAAACTAGTCAGAGTTCCTGCCCCAAAGAACTTACAAATACTTTGTATGGCTCAACCTGTGTAGGCTGGGGTGGGGTTACACCATAGACAAAAAATGGGAGAAAACCTTTATAGGCACCTAAGTTTGTATCTGAGGCAATGGAGAGTGACGTGACTTGCCCAAGGTCACAAAGAGTATCAGTGGCATTTGAACCCTGGATGAATTGTTCCCCAGTAATGCTAGCTCAGGGTATCCATGTACTGCAGAAAGATAAATATGGAAATACCTGCTAGATCGAATCAGACAACAGACTTGTTAAATAGGGGTTTAATTATTAGGATAGTTTCCCATTATACAGAATGTAAAGGATCTATTAAATAAATCCTGTATTCTGCCAAGCTTGGTCTCAGTTTGTCTGTTCATATTTTGATGTTTTGTGTGGAGGCTACCCTAGAGTAACGTAACAATATAAGAAATCTCCAGCATACTGTCTCTGATATGGTCAGTCAGGGTTGCAAGTACTCCATAGATCTCATGAAGTATTTCTAGTTCCTATTTCTTGCTTCCTGGGATAGCAACAGCTTTCCCAGGAAGTGTCAATGAAACAAACAGCCAGTAAATTTAAAACAAATCACAGAAAACATTTTTTTTTACTCAGAGCTCAACCAATACTGTGAAATTTGTTGCCAGAGGATATAGACAAAGTGACTAGCATAGTGGGGTTTAAAAGCGGTTTGCAATTTGTAATGCTTAGAAACTTGGAAAGAGTTGGATTACTTTGACCTTGGGTTTGCAAAAGGAAACAGATACCCTAAATCCATTGCCTTAGCTACTAAAGATGTGCATTCTTTTATCACGAATTAGGCAATTTCAATTCGTTTTTCGGGTTAGTGTGGGGGGTCGGGCACATTTATTTAAAAAAAACAAAAAAACACCCCAACCCTTCAATTTTACTTTATTAATCCCCCCCCCTACCATCCTGATCCCTCCCCAAGACTTACTAAAAGCCCTGGTGGTCCAGCGGGGCCCAGCGAGCGATGTCTCCCTCTTGGGCCGTCAGGCCTACCATGAATCAAAATGGCGCTGGTGCCCTTTGCCTTTGCTGGAGCCCTTTGCCTTTGTCAGGAGTCCCCCCCAAGACTTGCCAAAAGTCCCTGGTGGTCCAGCAGGGGTCCTGGAGCGATCTCTTGCACTCGGGCCGTTGGCTGCCAGTATTCAAAATGGCACCGATAGCCTTTGCCCTTACTATGTCACAGGGGCTACTGGTGTCATTGGACGGCCCCTTTCACATGGTAGGAGCACAAGATGGTGCCGGCTGTCCATTGCTCCTACCATGTGACAGGGGCCAACCAATGGCACCAGTAGCCCCTGTGACATAGTAAGGGCAAAGGGCACCAGCACCATTTTGATACGTGGTAGGCCTGATGGCCCGAGAGGGAGACATGGCTTGCGGGGCCCCACTTGACCACCAGGGCTTTTAGTAAGTCTTGGGGAGGGATTGGGATGGTGGTGGGGGGGGGGGGTTGTAATAAAGTAAAATTGAAGGGTTGGGGTGGTTTTTTTCCTATTCATTTTTTTCCCGATTTGTTTTTTTTTTTCGATTCGTTTTCCGAATTGTTTCCTCCGATCTGTGCCGCTAAAAAACGATCCGCGGAAAAACGAAATTTTTCAATGAAGCGCCCAAACCGAAATTCAACCCAACACAGAAAAACTAAGCTCATCTCTATTAGCTACAAGGATGAATGTATTAATCTCTCTACCAAGCATCATTTCACATGACTTGCATCCTTCTATCTCTTGCCCTTTCCATATTACTACATATCTTCTGAATATGCTTTCTGGAGAACTCACAGATTCATGACTTCATCATTCCTGGCATGAACTAGGTCAGACACAGTCACTCCTAGACCAAACACTTGCTTTTAGCAGACAAGCACCACATTGTTTTTACGTATATGTTCACACTGCACTATGCAGCACAGCACATCACTTCTCCATGACACAGAAAATACCTAATATACCACACAGGATAAAGTTCAGATATGATTCTGCCATCCCAGTAACAGGATATTTTCTCCACTTTAAGTAGCATCAGGCAAAACTTAACAGCCAAGAGGTGATAGATAATCACAGAGGTTGAATTATGACTATAGAGCAAAGGATTCTGATGAAATAGAGAATCCAAAGGCAGAGCTCCCAGAATGAGCTCTGAGAAGGCAAAGGTGAATGATGTTGTTATAGGAGGGATATGCCTATGCAAAAAGGATGGTTAACACTGTTTCAGGTTGCAGAAGAGGAATAATTTATACAAGAAAGAATTGCTAATATATTCTTCAACAGAAAATATCCATCAAATGTTTTCATGGCTGTATGCAGCTTAACAACTGTCTATATGCTTGCTGAATCCTTTCTAAGATGCCTTTGCAAAGAATAAAACTGACTGTGTTTGTCAGTAAACAGACACAAAAAAAAAAGTTGCTCTGGCTGTAGAGATTAATATTACAAACTTGGTAATAAGGCATAGAAGGGGCTTGAGTGTTGGCTTAAATACTGGTCTTATAAGAAGCAAGATTGAAGATAGCAATGTCTGAAATGAAGGTGGTAGAGGACAGGAATATATTTTGGGCATGCTTGGGACAGAGATGGAGGACAATGGTAGGGAAAAGGGTTGGGAGACTTAGTAATAGACATGAGGGAGGGAGGGAGAAAGAGTTGGTAATGAGTTACATATGGGAATTTATAAGTTTATGTACCTAAAGTAGATGTCTCATATAGCAGACTGGTTGAGATATTTTGGTCTTTATCTGCCGTCATTAATTATGTTACTATGTGTTGATATTTTCCAGTTTGCAGTGGTGGGCACCTTGGCATATCTGTCTAAGGGCTGAAATTTAGGCAGATAACCAGTGATCTAGTAAATAGGGATATGCATTTATTTTACCTGAATGGATAAATAGAATGAACCAAAAATAGACACTTAGAAATATAATTATGGGGCATTTTCATTTTTTTTTTTTTGGGGGGGGTGAGGGAGGGAAAATAAAAAAGGCCTCCCAGAGGCTCTATGACCTCCCTTCTGCCCTAACAGAAGCCCTGAGGTACTCTAGGCAACTGTGACCTTCTGCCCTCCTGCAAAATGAGGCCTAGCCAGGCCTATCTGGGCCAGGGGGACTGGCCAGGATGCTCAGACACCACTTTCTCCTTAAAATAAACAGCAATGCTGGGGGACTTCCATGGTTCCCATCTACCCAGCCCCTGGTTTTCCAGTGGTTCGAAAGGGTAGGAGCTCCTGACTTATCTGGTGCTTTTTCACAATGGTGGCACCAACATGACATAATTTTGGAGCCTGTTTCAGGTGCGGCCAGCTCCATTTTGTATACTCAAATGTTTGAACAGCTATACAGCATAATGCCAGCTTCACCACGAGAACATAAGAACTATTATTAATCAAGTTAACTTAGGGAATAGCCATTGCTATTACTAGTTTTAGAAGCATGGGATCTACTTAATGTTTGGGAACTTGTCAGGTACTTGTAATCTGAATTGCCCACTGTTAGAAACGGGATGCTGGGCTTGATGGACCCTTGGTCTAACTCAATATGGCATCTTCTTAAGTTCTTATATTTTTTTGCAGAGGACCACAACCCCACATTTGTTTTAAGGGGAGCAGACGGTTTAAGTGGCCTGGCCAGGTCCAACTAGGCCCAAATGGGCAGGCCTAGCCTGGCCCTATGTTGAGGAGGGAGGAAGACTGGTGGGGCCTGATCTAGGCTCCAGGGTTTCTTTAGGGATAGGAGTAGATTCAGAAGCCCTCTATGGGGTCCATTTCAAATTTTTTTTTTTTTTATAGTGGAAGAGGATTAGTATTTAAAGTTTTTTTTATTGGTTCAGGAAAAGAAGCAAACAAAAAAAGCCCATTGTACAAGCTGAAAAAAACAAAACATCCCCGAAAAGAAAAAAACAAACCCCAAAACATGTTTTGGGCTGCACATCCCTACTAGTAAACCTTGAAAAGGGAACTGCATCTTGCTTTCATCTGAGATCACTGCAGCATGTGGATTTTCTTTTAGTGGGAGAAATATAGATGAAAATTTGAAAAATACTTGCAGCCTCATGTTATGATCTTTGATGACAGCTGTAAAAGATAATCTTTAAAGTTAATTAAAGTCTGTGGCATTCACAAAGGCAGACTACTGAAGTACATTTATTTCTACTGTATCACAGAATTAATTTTTTAAAAGCACTATTATGTTCTTTTGACTCTGCTGATGTGTTTGTCATTTGGTCTATCCATATATTCTGATAACTTTATTGTTCTTATTTAGAACTGAAAATGTTGTGTCTGCTTTGATATATCTGTTGGTTCTATCTTAGATGGAAAGTATCAAACAGGATGGAACACTGCATTTATATTGTCTCAGTAGAAGAGACAAGGGTGATTTAGAAATTATTCCTTTTTTTTTTCTTTTCCTCCTCCCCACAGTTCAATCATAGTGTATAGTCGCTGTGTATCAAATTCTTGCTCTCTCTACTGCAGGAAGATATGTGTCCTTTCTATATTAGTCCAATCTCCTTTGAATTGAGAGGACAAAATTAATACATTGTGGGAACAGTTCAGAATGGGCAGAGTACTGGGAATGATGAACTGAAGATCATTTGTGTGGTTTTGTTTGTATTTGCTTTTCTGGATTACTGATGAAATGCCACAAAAATGAATATATCTGGCCTTCCAGGCTTCTGCACATGATCTGCCTGATCTCCACTGTGATTTCACTGCATTTACAAGGGAGACTGGATTTGGTATTCTTTGTAATGAAGGGTGAATTTTCTAAGGAAATATTAGAAAATACATATGCACAGGAAACTAGCATGTATGTGTGTTTATGCTATTTTATAAACATTGAGAGCAATTTGCGGTTTCTGGCATATGTTTTACTGGGGGAAACAAGGGGCAGTGTAGGAGCACTCCTTGGAAAGATTTTGAAGTGCGCATGGTTGTCGTTGTTTTGTAAGAGATTATACGCATATACATTTCCATACATTCATGTACTTTTACACCTGTTAATTGACTTGCGCAAGTGTCTGTGGTTTACAGCTTTTGGGTGGGATGTCTCGGTGAACAGGTGGGGGTTCAGGGTGAAGTGCTGAAAGGGTCTAAATGAATTGGAGAAGGACTGGGTGACCTGTCGGAGGTATCAGCAAACTGGGTATGAGTGCAAGAATTTTCAAAACAGTAAACATGAATACTTTATAAAATGCCTGCCTCTGGGTTTAACTGTGGGAGTTTATTCATGTAGTGTCACAATTATTTTGTGTGTAAAATACGCATGCATACGCTTATAAAATGGATAGAGAAAATATATGTTTTCTTGCATTAAAAATATACACTTACACAGAAACATATGTCCCTTCTTTCTCAGCAGAAAAACATGGTATTTTATAAACTGTGCAACTCCCACCTCACAGTTCATACAATACTAGAATTAATCTCCACAGATCCACTAATGTATGCAAATGCTGTACCACAGGTAGGCTTGAAAGTTTGATTCTTAGGTCCTGGAAGCTAGATACGCTGGTGAGAAAAGTAAAAAAGAAGGACAACATGGTAAACAAGTTAATGTAGACTTGTAAAAGTAAAACAAAGCAGAAATGAATTAAATAGATGACAAGCAAACTAAAGAAAAGAAGAAAGAAAGAAAGACAGAGAGAGAGATGGTTGGTTTAGAGGCAATGTCTGTGTAGGAACAGGGGTGTTAGTAAGATAACAAGTGAAAGAAAGCTAATCTGGTTTTTATGGCCTGGATTGGCCACTGTTGGAAACAGGATGCTGGGCTTGATGGACCCTTGGTCTGACCCAGTATGGCATTTTCTTATGTTCTTATGTTCTTAATCTGGGTATCACAGTTGCAAACTATACCCACAGAAAATGCAATCACAATTTTTTTTAAACATTCATAAGGAATAATTACTAGCATATACTGTACACAGGAGAGTTGGTATTAAGGAGACACGTTTTGAAGAGCCTCTGAGCAGCCAAGATAACTGGTTAGTTTTAGGTTAATTTTCAACTTACACTTAGGCAGCTAGTTTGTGGTTGAAAATTACAGTAAGCTACAATCTAGGCATCCAGGTCAGTGGTTCCCATACCTGTCCCGCGGGACTCCCAGCCAGTGGGGTTTTCTGGATATGTGCAATTAATATGCAGAAGGTAGATTTGCTTGCACTGCCTCCCTTGCATGCAAATTTATCTCATGCATATTCATATTCATTGCATATTCACAGCAGGCTTTTGCCCTACCTTTCTATGCATAGTAGCATTTTTGGGGATCATCCCTTTGACTCATCCCCACCTTTTTGTGAGAAGGCTTTAGGGGACTATAAAAGAATGCCCCAAGCACGTGATTTAGGTCTTTGCCATTCCCCAGATGGACTGACCAGGAGGAAAGAGGCTTCTCTGCTTTGAAGTAGAGGTGACCTAGAGAGTGGACTTTTGGAGTGCTGTAGATTTTGACACTTTTTCCAGAGTTGAAGTGGAACCAGTCCCTACAGAAGGGAGTCCCCCAGTATCTGAATGGACTGGCTTGGACCCTTTTTGCCTTTGCTAATGGAATAGAGCCAGAGGTGAAGAGATGTGAGATTTTTGTGTATTCCAGTGGCAGTAGTAGGACTGATTTTGACTTTGAAAGCCTAGTTTTGGAATGAGGGGATTTTTCAGCTTTCCCCAGTCTGGAGTTGCAACAGGGGAATCCAACCCCGAGAGGAGAAGGATTACTTGATATGAATGATGGTGCAAGGGAACAAAGAGCCACTGTACAAGGAGGAGAGGCATGGATACAGGGACTATGATGTTCCTGACACTTATTTTCCTTATGTTATTTTTAATATTCAACCATCCTGGCTTGGATTTTAATTTAAATCAGACTCAATGACTTGTTTTTTTTCCTCAGACTTAGGATCATTGAGAAAGAGAGAAAGTGTTGGGGGTGGTTATTTTTCTTTTTATTACTCTGTGTCTTTTTGGACCCTCCAGTGTCACCCTTTGCAAAAATATAGAAGAGTAATGTGATTTGACTGGACTGGCATTGACCAAGGACCATGTTTACGCCAAGGGCCCAGGAGGTCAAATTCACTCCCTGATGGATGAAAACTGCCAAAGTAGATCCCATGTGCAGCCAATCAGCTAACTGGGGGTCCCGCTATACTAGTGCAGCTGTCTCTCATTCTTTTCCACCTCCCTTTGCTGTTTCATACTCTCACTCTGTCTGTTGGTGTTTCTCATCTTCTCCCACTCCTCAGTAGCTGTCTTACACCCTTATCCAGTCCTTGTTTGTAGCTATCTCCTCCTCTCTTCTCTCATGCCCTGACCAGTGTCTCTCCATCTGTTTCTCTTCCCTCATTTCTGCTCAGCACTTAAATGGTAAGCTCTTTGGCACAGGGATTCTCTCATTTCATCCTCTACCCAGAGTTGTTCCCTCTTTTTCTCCCCTCACCCTTCTTCCAACCCCCAACACAATCTGTCCACATTATCCAGTGACTTACAAATTGAATCAGCCCCCATGATGGCATTCCTATCATTCCCTCCCTTTCATGGTGAGATCAGCTGCCAATAGGGCATTTTCATCTCCCTGCCCCCCCATACAGATAATAACCATTTTCCTTTTGCAAAAGAGATAATCTTCTGTAGTGAAAAGAAACCCTTCTGCAGTAGATTCAGTCTCCCCATAGTTTTCCCTTGTTGCCCCCTCCCCAAAGATCCAATACCCCCTATATAGCCCCTACCTCAAGCCTATATCATGAAGCAGTGTTAGTAGCACTGTGAGCACTGCAGCAGGAGGCTGTTGTCATCCCTCCTAAACATGAATACCTTGGAATACTCTTTGACAGGGTAAGTGCATCTTCTGGAGAGGTGCTGGGAGTTTGGGGTAAAGAGTGTCTCTAGGAGCTATGAAGAGGGATTATCGGATCTTGGGCAGACCCATACAAAGAGGCTTTATGGGAGGTATTGCATTTGCCATGAGGGAAGGATTTCTTTTTGCCATGGAAGCTGTTCTCTGTTCCATTGGGGTCCTTGAGTAATAAGTGAAGGGGGAAGGGAGGGATGGATGAAAATGCCCCAGCAGGAGGTTATTCTTTCTTTTGGAGGGAGGGAAATTTCTTCTGCAGGAGAAAGAGGGATGCCCTAGAGGGGACTGATTCTTGCCACAGGTATGAGGGAAGGAGGGATAAATCCCCCCTACAATGTAGCCTCTTTACTTCATGTCATAGCATGGAGGATTTCAAATGGTAGTGGTATGCATGGTATTTTTGGGGGACTACTATGCATGCCACTACTGAAGCCTCAGTACAGTGACCACAATTTGATGTTCTGAGGCAAAAACACATTGCATAGCATGTTAAGTAGAGTTTTGTATGCAGATTACATTTTTTTGTTAAAATGTTTTCAGTGTGCATTTTAGAAATTGTAGAAGAACTCCTGCGAAGCCATTGTTATTTGGCTTATACGGCTCCGAGTGAATGTGAGCTTTAAATTGAAATTTGTATTGCTTGCCTTTAAAGCTTTGAATGGCCCTTGTGCTCCACTTCTGAAAGGGAAATTAAAATGGTATGAGGCTAACAAGAATTTGCGACCATAAAAAGACAATTCTCTTGAATTTTTCGAGTGTTAAAGCTTTTTGTAAGAAGTGACTGCAAAATCATTGGTTTGCAGCTGGAATTCCAGCACTATGGAATTCACTTCCACTGGGTTTAAAGGAAAAGAAGGTTGGTTTAAAATTTTGAAAAACTTGAAAACATGGTTTATGACAGTGGCTTTTAATGATTAATGACCAGAGGTTAACTAAGATGTAGTTTGGTAACTGGCTCTCTCCCTGAAGTGTTGATATCATAGAGTTCAGTATGTTGCTGGATTATTAGAGGAAAATTTATGTTTAAATGTTTTTATGATCTTTGATTGTTTTGTTTTATTATTGTGATTATTATTCTGATTGTTTTAATTTTAGGTTGTAAATCGCTTAGGAAGATTTGTCTAGAAGGCAATTAATAAATGATACTATAATAAATAAATAGATAGATACCTAGATATATCACTGCTGGTGGTATTGTTAGTGTCTGTGATAAGCACTTGGACCTATAATGTAGATAAACCTGTGTTTATCAAAGTTCTTTATCTTTGTTGCATATCCTAGGTATATCCAAAAGATTAATAAAATTCCAGTGGTGTTAAGGTGAGAGATGGTTTCTTTTCTACTAGCCATGACACCAAGTACAACATGGCACCACTGGCATGCTGACCTGAACATTTTGACCACCACAGTTTTGGGGATCCTGTGAGGCAATACCCCCCAGTGTTCTCCTATTTACCTGTGCAGGACCAGGCTAGATGCCTGGGCCACCTTAAATGCTTTAAGGAGAATATACTCTATGGGCAGGATCCTGTGGGGCAGGTAGGGCTATAACCAGAGACTGGGGAATAAGAGCTGATATCCAGATGGGGATAACCAGATCAGGCCCAGGTCTCTGGGAGGAAGACAGCTCCTGTATTGTAACACTGTCCAAACTCTGAGCTGAGACAAAGCAGTATAAACTGTGAGTAGAAGATAAAGGCAGTCAGCTGTTGTGGATATGAGTGAAAGGCTGGAGTCAGACTAAATGTCTGCCTCCAGGTCTGTGGGAATCTCTACTCGTTCCCACACATAGGGGCAGATTTTGAAAGGGTTGCTCGCGAAACCCCGAAAACCTGTCCCTGCAAGTGCCAAGCCTATTTTGCATAGGCTCGGTGATGCGTGCAAGCTCTGGGACGCGCGCATGTCCCAGGGCTTTCAAAAAGGGGTGGGAAGGGGGCGGGGGCATGGGCAGGGCGCTGGTCCTGGAGAGGGACTGAGGCCTCCGGCACAGCGGCTGTGCCGGGGATTCGCGCGCCAGCACTTGACCAGCGCACGTAAGTTATGCCTGCCCAGAAGCAGGTGTAAATCACAAAATAAAGGTAGGGGGGATTTAGGTAGGGCTGGGGGGCAGGTTAGATAGGGGAAGGGAGGGTAAGGTGGGGAGAGACGGAAGGAAAGTTCCCTCCGAGGCCACTCTGATTTCGGAGCGACCTCGGAGGGAATGGGAAAGGCCATCGAGGCTCCCCTAGGGCTCGGCGTGCGCAAGGTACACAAGTGTGCACCCTCTTGCATGCGCCAACCCTGGATTTTATAACATGCGCACGGCTGCGCGCGCATGTTATAAAATCAGGTGTAGATTTCTGCGCTCCGGGTTGCAAGCACAAATCTACGCCCACACGCATGTTATAAAATCTGGCCCACAGTGTCATGCGTTGGATTTTTTTCTAAAGCTTCGCACACAAAAAAAACCCTTAGCCTCTAAGGGAGTGTCTCTTTAGAAGTACAGAGGATTGTGAAGAAGACTTGTGTTTCTAAACATAGTACAGAACACAGGGGGCCTGTGGCTCTAAAACAAAGTCCAGAGCACAGGGGTGCTCAGAGCACAGTAACTTGAGTGAAAGGGTGTGGTTCAGAAGCTGCACTGAAGAAGAAAAACCCCAAAGTTTAAAGTTTCAGGTAGAGAAATGACTGTGTGTGGGTCTGGTTGCAGGGACAGCCAGGAAGTGGTAGGTTTGTACTGGCTAACAGGAGAAACCTGGCTGAGAGGTAAATAGGGAATTAAAAGTGATTTAGTTATTGCTGGTTATGCAGGGCTTTTTTTTTAACCTTTTTTATTTGCCTTGAGAAAAAGAAAACAGGAAGCAACACTGATGTAGCAAGGCTGTGCTGAACAGTGTGACCCTGGAAAAGCTGCCAGAGTGGGCTATGAGTGCGGTGAATGGATTGACAATGGATTTGCAGCTGAACCGGCAATTATACACACCGTAGGTATGCGACAGAATCATAGGTTGTGACATTAATCTAATGTCTCACATAACCTACCAATCCTTTGAGGACAAAATTGAAAGTAGTGTTCTTCACAATTGATGCTACATGTCTTGACTACATGTACCATCTAACAGGCATTAAAGTTTGTACAAAATAGTGGATGCACTGATATTGTGGCTTCAGCACTGCAGGCATGCAATAAGTCCTGTCATACATATTGCCCCTGAGGCAGCTCTCAACCAAAGAGCGAAACTCGGCCAGAGTCGGGCAAATTTCAATAAAGGGCTTTTTTACATACACCGATCTTCACTTTCTTTACTGCTACACAGCCAACTGGATCGGCTTCTGATTTGTTTTCTGAGAGATAGAAGGTTACAAGATAGCCTTGCAAGGAGTCATCAGGCCTGGGCTGAGCAAAAACAGACCCAGGAAATACACAGAGCCGTGGTCAACTTCTATTTGGAATAGAACCTCGTGGCCTTGTCAAAACGTAACAACACAGAGTGCCCAGGAGGGGACACTACAGAGTGGCCAGTGGGCTGCAACACTGATTGGCCAGAGGATGGAGCTACAAGTGGTCCTGAGGAAGATCCTGTAGGGTGCCCAAATACTACTGGGAGGTTCATGTTGCGTCCATCGGTCGCAGACGGCTGCAACCGCTCTGTCTCACCTCTTTTCTACCTTTCTCCTCCTCCATGGGTAAGATGGCTGCCTCTTGTGCCAAGTGCCGAAACCCTTGGTGTCTCCGACACAGCATGGGCATCACCGTCCGCCATGCTCATTCCTGTGGCCTCCTAGGGCACAGGTGCGCACGTTGCCTACGCTTATCAACATGTCATGGCGGGAACCTCGGGGGAGTCCCCACCGCATAACGTCAGTACCTCTGGGTATTTAAGCCTCCGCTACGCTCCTATCCAACGAGTTAGCAAGGACTTCAGTTTATCTACTCTGACCGCTTCTAAGCTGCACGCTTGGATTCCTCGCTACCCTCCAGGGTATCACATTCCTGAAGAAGCTCTGGGTACCCGCTCCTCAGGGGCCTCTCGCTTCCATCTACCCTTCGGGGTTTCTACTACCTAACTTAGACAACCGCTCATTGGGGGTCTCTCTTCTCTTTTCAGGATCCATCTGAAAAGAGGTACTCGCTCCTTGAGGGCCTTTCCAGCTCAAGGTATCCTGCACCATGGACCTCGGGTCCTTTCCTTCATCTACTACCAGGAGGATTCCTGCACTGTTCCTCAGTGAGTACCTCTATGCTCCAGCTCTCCATTTCCACCCTTCAGGTTCGGCCTATCCCACTCTGCGGAACACTACCAATCAAGTTACATCCGGGTGAGACCATCTACATCTGAGACTGTCTGAGATTATTGGCACATCACTGGACTTCTGTGCCATCCGTTCCTGTGTAAGTATCATTTATCTACAGCAGTACATAGATAAGGACATGGTACATCAATTCCATCTTGCATGCCCACGAAAACCCAGACCACCAGGAAGAGGTCCTGGAGGAGGCCCTTTGAAGGGGGGTACTGTTGTGTCCGTTGGTCACAGACCAACTCTGCCTCACCTCTTTTCTACTTTTCTCCTCCTCCATGGGTAAGATGGCTGCCTCTGGTGCTGAGTGCCGAAACCCTAGGCATCTACGACACAGCATGGGTGTCCCCGACCACCATGCTCCTTCCCATGGTCTCCTAGAGCGCATGCGCACATGTTGCCTACGCTTATGAACACGTCATGGTGGGAACCTTGGGGGCGTCCCCATCGCATGATGTCAATACCTCTGGGTATTTAAGCCTCCGCTCCACTCCTAACCAATGAGTTAGCAAGGACTTCAATTTAGCTACTCTGACCAATCCTAAGCTGTCTTTTTGAATTTTGAATTAAGGGCATTCTCACCCCTTTCTTGAGATCAGCAGCACTTTTTATGATGCCATTCTTAAATAGGTTAATATTATAATTGGATATTTGGTATAGCATCTTTAGTCCCCCATTTAGGACTGGACATTAATTAAAAGGTGTGGACTCTATGCTTCTTTTGTATGGTGGTTTTCAACCTGCAGGGTATTTCTATTACAGAGCTGGGCTACTCTGGTCCACAAGTGCCATAACCAGGTCTGGTTTTCAGGATATCTGCAATGAATATGTATAAGAACATAAGAACATAAGAAAATGCCATACTGGGTCAGACCAAGGGTCCATCAAGCCCAGCATCCTGTTTCCAAAAGTGGCCAATCCAGGCCATAAGAACCTGGCAAGTACCCAAAAACTAAGTCTCTTCTATGTTAGCATTGCTATTTGCATGCACTGCTTCCATTGTATGCAAATAACTTCATTCATATTCACTGTAGATATCCTGAAAAACAGACCTGTTTGTAGCACTCAAGGACTGGACTTGCTTACTCCTGTTCTAAGAGGTCAGTATCCCCTCTATGTATGGAGATTAGGGATGTGCATTCATTTTGTATGAATTCATCCTGTTTTGGGAAACCCGATAACCGAACGTAATTTTTCCAAAATGTCTGAAAAATTTGTTTTTCGGGTTAGTGCACGCTAACTCCTGTTAGTGCGCTCTAACATTTAAATGTTAGCGCGCACTAACCCGAAATGTCGGGATCCCCGAAAAAAAAAAGCCCGAACTGCGGGAAAAACTAAATTTCCTGTGGCGGGCTGAAACTGAAGCCCAAATTAATAGGTTCGGGCTTCGCACATCTCTAATGGAGATCCTATGGAAATTACATTAAGGGTTTGCATTGTGCTGTAACTTTACTTCTGAGTTTGGATATTTTTGGATACCTCTGGGTATTTAAGCCTCCGCTCCACTCCTAACCAATGAGTTAGCAAGGACTTCAATTTAGCTACTCTGACCAATCCTAAGCTGCACACTTGGATTCCTCGCTACCCTCCGGGGTATCTCACTCCCGAAGAAGCTCTGGGCACCTGCTCCTTGGGGGCCTCTCGCTTTCATATACCCTTCGGGGTTTCTACTACCTAACTTAGACAACCGCTCCTAGGTACTCGCTCCTCAAGGGCCTTTCCAGCTCAGGGTATCCTGAACCATTGACCTTGTGTCCTTTCCTTCATCTACTACTAGGAGATTCCTGTACTGTTCCTCAGTGAGTACCTCTATGCTCCAGCTCTCCATTTCCACCCTTCAGGTTCGGCCTATCCTGCTCTGCAGAACACTACCAACCAAGTTACATCCGGGTGAGACCATCTACATCTGAGACAGTTTGAGCTTATTGGCACATTGCTGGACTTCTGTGCCATCCGTTCCTGTGCAAGCATCATCTATCTACAGCAGTACAATAAAGCTTTCCTTCTCAAGTGTCTGCTCTCTGAGTCTAGCTTAGCACTGTGCTTCCCCACGGGGCCCCTCCTCATTGAGGAGTCATCACCACTGCGACCAAGATTCCACACTATGCCACAAACCCAACAGTCCAAAAACTGCTCCTGTGAGAAGCCCTAAGAAGTGGGTGGTGAAGAACCCTGAGAGAGGAGTTACAGAGAGCCCTAGATTGAGCAACACAGACTGCCCAGAAAGAGGCAGTAGTGAGAAGGTGGAAGTGTGCACTACCGGAGGTCCCGAGCAAGACCCTATAAGGTGCCCAAACATTACCGGGAGTCCTGTGAGAATTCCTGTTAGAAGGCCAGAAAGATAGGGCACAGAAAGGTAAGTGAGAGATGTGATACAGAGCCCAGAGGGTGGCGCTGTGGAGAACCTAGTGAATGAGGCTGTGGAGGAGCCAGCAACTGGCATGGGCGAGTGGCCAGAGTATACAGAGGTGGAAATTGTGGAGAGCACAGAGGGAGGTGCTGGGGAGTTTACAGATGAGGAAACTGTAAAGAGCCTAGGGGAGGCACTGCAGAGTGTACAGAAGAGGAAATCATGGAGATCCCAGAGGGAGGCGAGGCATAGAACCTAGAGGAAGAGTCCACAGAGAGCCCAGAAGATGGCACTGTGAAGACTGCAGCAACTGAGGATAGAGAGGAACCAAGGAGGGGCTCTATACCAGAGATACCAGATGCCAGGAAGTAGGATCAGCTGGTTAAAGAGGAACCAGCACTAGTCCTTCTCTAGTCAGTCCATAAAGCTCCATCGGGGTTGAATTTGAACCCAGAGCCAGCAAAGGACTTAGTTAAAGGATTGTGGATGTTCACTGCATGCACAGTGCACTGGGTGATGGTTGTGATGCTGTCAAGGGTAACCCTAAGAGATGGGGTTGAGCATGACATGAGGTTCTGGTTCCCAGGCATAGGTGGTGGGAAGCCAGAGGAAGGGGACTGAGAGGTCTTGCATTCTCCTGGATGGGGATTCCTGGAGACACAGGTCCAGAGGCCAAATAGTGATCTGGAGCAATTGAGGGTGGGGGGAATAAGGAGTAGGAGGGTCATGGGCTCAGTGACTGAATCATTTTTTGAGGCATCAGGGAGAGTTGTATATCCAGAGACCTGATCCCAAACAGCTACAGTTGTTCTACTGGGGGGCAGGGGGGGGGATTGGGGGGGATGCAGAGAAAGTATTGTGTGCACGTTAATGCAGCTCACTGGCAGGAAAGTTAACTACAACTGCTGAGATATAGCTAACTTGCATTAAGTGTCCTAGATTATCTCACATGGTTATTATTGCTGGATATACTCTCCAGCATTAACACCTAATCAGCCCATTTAAATTAGCTCTTTTATTAGTTAAAATATTGCAGACTAAATTGGCCCAATGCAATAAAACTTACGATAAAAATTTTTAGTGTGTTTGGTAAAATCTTTACATGCATGTTATAGCCCACTTAACATTTTATTTCAGGGATGGTCAACTCCAGTCCTCGAGAGTCACAAATAGGCCTGGTTTTCAGGATATGCACAATGAATATGCATGACATAGATTTGCATGCACTGCCTCCATTGTATGCAAATCTACCACATGCATATTCATTTTGGATATCCTGAAAACCTGGCCTATTTGTGGCTTTCAAGGACCTGGTGTTGGCCACTCCTGTGCTTTGCAACAAATTCTACTGAGAACATGTTAAAAGTTTCCCTCAATATTGTGACCTTGACACCGAAGTGAATGTCAGGACAGGGAGGAGAGGGAGAAAAGAAAAATGGTGAAGTGGCATGAAAGCTTAGGTGACACCATTGTTTTAAGATTTGGGAGTGCAGTGGGTGGCAGGTTTGTTCTCTCCTGTCCCCATCTGAATTGGGTCACTTTGGAGAGGATAATGGAAGCGAGACCAACTGGGGAGGGAAAGAACTAGCAGGCTGTTTTTTTTCTGGGGTCAGCATAAAATGAGGAGGGAGGACCAGCGGGCCTTTAATCTTGCTTTTGGGGAGCTGGGGATATAGGATTGGAGTCAGCAGCTCCCCACCTGCAGGCTGTTCTGTATATGTATGTATGTATGTATGTGTGTGTGTGTGTGTGTGTGTGAGAGAGAGAGGACGAGACTCACATTTTGTACCACTGAGCTCCATTATTGTGTTTATTATGGAGAGAGTAGAGACCAACAAGTACCTTCATATTGAATGCTGGGTTTGGGGGGTTGAGGTGCATTAAGGCATGCTGGCTTCTTCACCTTTGTCCCAAGGGTGAAGGGTAGGATGGGGATGGAATCCCACTGCTAACTGGACCTTTCACTTCGGACTGGCTGGCACTGGGGAATCTATTGGCAATAAGCCTGGTAAAGATTTAGCACCTGTTCCAGTTTAACTCAGCCCACATAAATAGGGGCTGTGGAGAGAATGCCATGCTGTTTCCTGTGAGCCTGGTAAAAGCCTCATTGGTATAAGAAACTTCCTTCTATTCATGTGAGGGTGTGCTAATTTTAGCACAACTCACTAACATCTTGGGGCACTGTCTTAACAAGCACATTAAGGCTTTACTGCATAACATACTATTTTTAGCATGCATAAAAGACCCTTACCATGCACATTATTGCATAGATTTCAATATCTTACAATGTGAAGCAGTCGTCTACTGATCAAAAATCTTTCCTACTCAGACACTATGCAAAATTTCTGTTGGCAAGAAGATTACTTCTACTGCTCTGGTACTGGTGCACTAGCTGAAAAAGAAAGTGGCAGAAACATGCATTACAGTAAAATTACTTGTTTCCAGTCTCACTAGGCAACAATTTCAGTTTTCATTGCTGTCAGTTCCTTGTATTTTAGAGAAAGTAATACTCCACCAAATGCATAATAAAATACACATATGGTAAATGCTTGAAAACTTGAATTTTCCTGTTTTGTTGTAACACAAGACAGCATGTCTAGAATCCCCAAATAAATTGCTTTTTTTGTAGATAAGCATCACAAAATGCATTTCCTGCGTTTGTACTAGGTGAAATAAGGTGCTATATCAGTGTAATAGCACAGAATGATATGCTCTAGTAGTATTTTGATGAATTACATGATTATAGTTAAAATGAACAATTTCATCATGCTTGAATTAATAATGGTGCTATGATTTGACAAGTACTCTTGCAGCATTTTCTAACTCATCACTTCAGAAGACAGACTTTTAGGGTGCTTCCATTTTCTCTGAAAACATGAGACTTTTCTAGAAGTTTCAAAACCTAGAGGAAGAAATGCATTCATTTTAAAGTAATGGAAAACATAAATATATGCACAACTTCTTGAATGTATCGCTGATTTGTTTTGGCATATTAATAGATAAGGCAGTATTGCTTCAAAATTGCAAAGGGTTTGTTGTGGTATGTGAAATATTTTTAAAATTGACAAACTGCAGGGTATTTCTTTTGTCAGATGCCAATCCATCTGAAGTTCATGAAGTAAGATATTGTGTGGATCCCCGAAGCAAGCACTTTTGTGTGCCATAACACCAGTGGTGTTGGGGTGTTTCCCTGACAGATACAAACCCTTATTTGGACATCATGGCTTTGCTGTTGACATTTGTTTTCCATCAGCTAAGTATTTTTTTGTGACTACTTGCATTTTTAATGGATATCATGTTTTTGTTAGCACAATTACCATCATATATTTGCAATTGAAGAGGCAATCTTATGATAATTGAAATTTTAATTTAAGACATTTTTTTGCTCTGCACAATTGAAGTCTTTTTGTGATCAGCTTTAACTGATGTGGACATAGTTTTTGGCAATGTGAAAATCATTTTTATTTACAGGAAAAAATGTAAAAAGTCTTCTGATAGATGATTATAAACAGTGCATATGCTGTCTTTTTGAATTAAGGGCATTCTCACCCCTTTCTTGAGATCAGCAGCACTTTTTATGATGCCATTCTTAAATAGGTTAATATTATAATTGGATATTTGGTATAGCATCTTTAGTCCCCCATTTAGGACTGGACATTAATTAAAAGGTGTGGACTCTATGCTTCTTTTGTATGGTGGTTTTCAACCTGCAGGGTATTTCTATTACAGAGCTAGGCTACTCTGGTCCACAAGTGCCATAACCAGGTCTGGTTTTCAGGATATCTGCAATGAATATGTATAAGAACATAAGAACATAAGAAAATGCCATACTGGGTCAGACCAAGGGTCCATCAAGCCCAGCATCCTGTTTCCAAAAGTGGCCAATCCAGGCCATAAGAACCTGGCAAGTACCCAAAAACTAAGTCTCTTCTATGTTAGCATTGCTATTTGCATGCACTGCTTCCATTGTATGCAAATAACTTCATTCATATTCACTGTAGATATCCTGAAAAACAGACCTGTTTGTAGCACTCAAGGACTGGACTTGCCTACTCCTGTTCTAAGAGGTCAGTATCCCCTCTATGTATGGAGATTAGGGATGTGCATTCATTTTGTATGAATTCATCCTGTTTTGGGAAACCCGATAACCGAACGTAATTTTTCCAAAATGTCTGAAAAATTTGTTTTTCGGGTTAGTGCACGCTAACTCCTGTTAGTGCGCGCTAACATTTAAATGTTAGCGCGCACTAACCCGAAATGTCGGGATCCCCAAAAAAAAAAAGCCCGAACTGCGGGAAAAACTAAATTTCCTGTGGCGGGCTGAAACTGAAGCCCAAATTAATAGGTTCGGGCTTCGCACATCTCTAATGGAGATCCTATGGAAATTACATTAAGGGTTTGCATTGTGCTGTAACTTTACTTCTGAGTTTGGATATTTTTGGATACATCTGGATCTTTGGTATTAAAACCTTTTTTGAATCATGTTTATGGATATAGAGTGTTTTTTCCTGCCCTATATTGTATTTTTGTTTGCTTTGCAGCTTGAGCAGTCACCTTGTTTCACTTGGTAACATTTATATCAACCATTTCAAATAAACTTGTAATCTATTACCTGTTAAAATTGTATCCATCAAAATTATAATTGTCAATGAATAATTTATTAAGGGGTACCATATGGTAGAAGCTTATTTATCAACTAAAATGTTTTTAATTATCAAAGCAGCCTCTTAAAAATCTAAATACTAATCATCTTTCAGCAGTAATATCTCCCTGAGCCATGAGTTCTGTGAAAAAAAACCCCACAATGAACAACCTGTAGAAAGGATGAATTCCCAGGAAAAAAAATCAGCACAAGCATCAATTTCAGTAAAATGTACTCCAGAACTGTTGCTCAGTTCCTCAGATGCACCTTTTGAGGAAAGAAAAATCTAATCCTTGCAACACTTTTGTGCAACCTTGCACATGCAGAATTTATTCTTGGAAACTGTATCCCTTTCATGAGTTATAGAGCCTTCAAGCCTGGGGCAAATGGTGTTTTATTTCAAAGCTTTTGTTTACTATAGATATACAAGGCTTTTCAGAAGTTTGAGGGTCCATCTTATACCACTTGTCACACATGGAAGAAGACCTTAGAATGGAACCAGTTCAAGGAGACTTTGCACTCAGAGTTGAGATTTCAAAAGCAAAGTCTTTACTACAAAGAATTTCTTAAAAGGTGAAACAGTTTTCCAAAGCTAAGAGGGCATTTTTTAGGGATATGCAGAAGGAAAAAAAGCGTTTCAATTCGGTTTTCATTTCGCCGGGACCCAAATTCGTTGCATTAGTTTCATAGGGGGAAAAACCAATTCGTTAATTAGTTTTATTCGTTTTCCATTTTCCTTGGGGAGCAATCATCAGAATGAGAAAAGAGCTCCAAGGTACTTAGACTGTGGCAAAGTGGCACCAAAGTGGCATGAATATCCTCAGCCTAAGGAGTGGAGGAGTAGCCTAGTGGTTAGAGCAGTGGGCTATAAACCAGGAGACCAGCAATTGAGTCCCGCTGTCACTCCTTGTGACCTTGGGCAAGTCACTTTACCCTCCATTGCCTCAGGTTCAAACTTAGATTGTAAGCCCTCTGGGGATAGGGAAATATCTACAGTAGCTGAATGTAATCCGCTTTGAAACACTGTGGAAAATAAATTAAATTAAGGCAATGCAAAGGAATACCAGGAGTGGCAAGAGTGCTTTAACAGAGGTGCAAAGCAGCAGCGAGAGTGTCAAAAACACACCACAGCTTCAAAAGAGAGCACCGATAACAGTTGCATGAATCCTCAAAAGCAGCATGACAGGCAAAGTGGCAAGGCAAGTGCCATCAACATTCTACAGCACAATGAAGGAGGAACATAGCAAGCAGAAAGAGTGTCAGAAAAAACGACAAGGCACCAATAAACGGACAAAGCAGCAGAAAGACTAGCACCAACACACTGAGCAACCATGATAGTGGCAAGAACACCACAAGGAGTAGAGTGAATTGTCTGGTGTATAGCAGCAAGGCAAAGTGGCAGAAAGATGATAGGGGCAAGACAAGCTGGCAGAGCTGAGGTAGTCAGGTCCCTGTGGTTTGATAGGGGCAAGACAGGCTGGCCCCAGGGAGAGTTCCCTTTTCTTTGTGCAGGAAAGGGCTCCCTGAAAGGGGTTGGCCCCTAGAGTGGGGTGTTTCCGTTGGCGTCTAGTGAGCTCTCGCTGGTCTTTTAAAATCTGGTGGATGTAGCAGATATACAAATGAGAATTTTGAAGGCCAAGGCGGAGGAGGTTTCCATGTGAACAGCGGTTCAACATGGGTCAGCAGATGTTAAGAGATAGGCTGGCTACACCCGGGGAGAGTTCCCTTTCCTTTGCACAGGAAAGGGCTCTTAGAATGGATTCTTGGCCCCTAGAGTGGAGCATGAGCCTTCAAGCATCACAAGTCAACATGGAGGAGGTTTTCATGTGAACAGCAGTTCAGCATGGGTCAACAGGTGCTAAGAGATAGCCTGGCTACACCCGGGGAGAGTTCCCTTTCCTTTGCGCAGTAAAGGGCTCCCAAGAATGGGTTGGCCCCTAGAGTGGAGCACGAGCCTTCAAGCATGGCGAGTTGACGTGGAGGAGGTTTCCATGTGAACAGCAGTTCAGCATGGGTCAACAGGTGCTAAGAGATAGGCTGGCTACACCCAGGGAGAGTTCCCTTTCCTTTGTGCAGTAAAGGGCTCCCAAGAATGGATTGGCCCCTAGAGTGGAGCATGAGCCTTCAAGTGTGGTGAGTTAAAATGGAGAAGGTTTCCATGTGAACAGCGGTTCTGGTTCAACATGGGTCAATTTGTGCAAAGCTATAGGCTGACTACACCCGGGGAGATTTCCCTTTCCTTTGTGCAGTAAAGGGCTCCCAAGAATGAGTTGGCCCCTAGTGTGGAGCATGAGCCTTCAAGCATGGTGAGTCAACATGGAGGCGGTTTCCATGTGAGCAGCGGTTCTGGTTCAACATGGGTGAACGGGTGCTAAGCTATAGGCTGGCTACACCCGGCGAGAGTTCTCTTTCCTTTGCACAGAAAAGGGCTCCCTAGAATGGGTTGGCCCCTAGAGTGTGGTGGTTCCATTGGTATCTAGTGAATACCCAGAAGCTATTAACTGTACTTATGCACTTCAGCTGATGACAATGGAACTTGAAGCGATCTCAGAAATAAGAAAACTGCTACTCAAGTCCAAATCTACAATATCGACCTATGTTGACTTTGTACCCTACAGTGCCCCTATAAACTATGGGAACACAGAGAATGAACTAGAGTACAACTACTACCAGTTTTCTATAGCACTAGAAACATTAATGTTGGCACCTAGGGAAAATGGCCAGTATTATGAAGGTCATGAAAACTATTGAGCATATGAAATATCCAAGCTCCAAGCTGGACAGACAGGCACAGCATTTGAAGTCAGGCCCTTGTAGGGACGTAAGGCCTGGATGGACAGGCACAGCATTAGAGGTCAAGCCCTTGTAGGGATGTAAGGCCTGGATGGACAGGCACAGCGTTTGAGGTCAGGCCTGTCATGGGAGGGTTACAGACCTGAAGAAAACTCTTGGGAACTTTTGGCTAATATCATGGATAAAGAGATGCTTCAGCTATACCACAGATCACATCCTCAAAAAACAAGACCAGGTAGGGGGTCTGGAGGGGACCCTTTGAAGGGGGGTACTGTTGCGTCCATCGGTCTCAGACGGTTTCGACCTTTGTGCTTCACCTTTCTCTCTGTTCTCCCCACTAGCCTCGGGAAGATGGCTATCACCTCGTCTGCATGCTGCCCTCTTCGGCATCCCCAGAATGGTAATGGCAAAGCCTCATGCCATGTTTCTCCTGAGGGCCCCCTAGGGTGCGTGTGCGCACGCCACCCACGTCTTTATCCACGTCATGGGCAGGAACCTCAGGGGCATCCCCCTCGAGTGACGTCACGCCATCCGGGTATTTAGACTGCCCTTCGTTTGCTAGCTAATCGAGTTAGCAAGGATCGTGTATGGGTGGAAAGCCTCCGGTCTGAGTTACTCTGCCGCTTCCTTGCTGAAGCTGGAAGCTCTCTCTGCCCTTCGGGGTATTTCTCTAACTTGGGTACCCGCTCCTCGGGGTCCTTTGCTTTCTTTCAGGTGCCTATCTGGGATCAGGTACTCGCTCCTCGAGGGACCTACTCTCCCTGGCTCGGTGCCTGTATACAACTACTTCTGCCTGCTGGGATCTCCACCTATACAGCTACCAACTTAGTAATTTAACATTGTCAGTCTGTCTCATCTACAGCTCTGCTGCACTGGGAACCTGCATCTGGATCTCCCTATACTATCTCTGTGAGACGGGCCTCCTCTGCTGAGGGCCCCTGGATTGCTACCTCTGGATCACCTCACTACTGCCACCTTTGGTGGTATATCTCAGCTGTATAATAAAATATAAATCTCTGTGTTTGCATGTCTTGAGTCTAGCCTAGTACTGTGGTCCTTCACAGGGCCCCTCCCCATGGGTGTGGTCATTTCCAGAGTACCAAAGAATCCACTCAAACACCTCAAAACCATAACAGTCTTACGGGCCTCGCAGGTGAAGAGACGATAGCCTTGTCAGGCAAAGATGCAGCATTCAACCGGGAACTTAGTTGATTGATGGCGTTAGCCAGAGTCTCTAAAGTCCTTTGCTGTTCAGCCAGATGCTGGGCCAGTCCAGGGATGGCGTGGATGGCTGAGTCCTGAGCCGGGTCCAGGGAGGTAGTAATCTGTTATGTTTTTGAAAGAATGTGAACCCTGGGCTGAGATGAGAGTTGTCTCAGCCCAGGGTTTAGGCGAACTTTTGGCCAGCTTGGGGAGGTCAGGAGGCCCCCCCAAGCTGGCCAAAAGTTCCGTTTGTGTCCAAGGAGGGGTCCGGGAGCGGAACCGCGGTGGACCACGTGACGGCCGCATCACTCCAACGTGACGCGGACGTCACATGCTCCTCGCAAGGGAATAGAATAATGGCTTCCTGACTCCCCGCTGGACCACCAGGGAGTTTTGGTAAGTCTTGGGGGGGATTAAGGAGGGTGAGGGATTTAAATTTTTATTTAGGGAACCGGTGCACGTATGGACATAGACTCAACTTATGGAATTCTCCATATGTCCATATTGACCGAAATTGACCCCCCTTTTCGACTTATGGACTTATGAACATAAACTTTTTGTCTGCACATCCCTAGTGCTAAGTGCAAAGAGCTCCAAGCTCTGAGAGAATGAGACTGATCTCTGAAGACTAGAGTGGCAGACATGAAGGAGCTAAGCAATAGAGATGTGAATCGTGTGATCGATCGTCTTAATGATCGATTTTGGCTGGGAGGGGGAGGGAATCGGATCGTCGCAGTTTGGGTTTTTTAAATATCGTGTAAATCGTGTAAATCGTGTAAATCGAAAACCGGCACACTAAAACATCCCTAAAACCCACCCCGACCCTTTAAAATAAATCCCCCCACCCTCCCGAACCCCCCCAAAATGCCTTAAATTACCTGGGGTCCAGTGGGGGGGGGGAGGGCGGGAAAACCGGCACACTAAAACAACCCTAAAACCCACCCCGACCCTTTAAAATAAATCCCCCACCCTCCCGAACCCCCCCAAATGCCTTAAATTACTTGGGGTCCAGAGGAAGGGTCCCGGTGTGATCTTTTACTCTCGGACCTCGGACCTCCGTGTGTTGTAGAAACAAAATGGCGCCGGCGCTACCCTTGACCTGTCATATGACAGGTCAAAGGTAGCACTGGCGCCATTTTGTTTTTTTGTCCCCCGACGTCAGGAGCATAGGAGATCGCTCCCGGAACCCCGCTGGACCCCCAGGGACTTTTGGCCAGCTTGGGGGGGCCTCCTGACCCCCACAAGACTTGCCAAAAGTCCAGCAGGGGTCCGGAACGACCTCCTGCAGTCGAATTGTTTTTCCGTACGGAAAAACGTACGGAAACGTACGGAAAAATGATTCGGCGCCATTTTGCGCAAAATGGCGCTGGGCATTCGGCAACACGATTCGACTGCAGGAGGTCATTCCGGACCCCCGCTGGACTTTTGGCAAGTCTTGTGGGGGTCAGGAGGCCCCCCCCAAGCTGGCCAAAAGACCCTGGGGGTCCAGCGGGGGTCCGGGAGCGATCTCCTACGCTCCTGACGTCGGGGGACAAAAAACAAAATGGCGCCGGCCTGTCATATGACAGGTCAAAGGTAGCACCGGCGCCATTTTGTTTCTACAACGCACGGAGGTCCGAAGTCCGAGAGTAAAAGATCACACCGGGACCCTTCCTCTGGACCCCAGGTAATTTAAGGCATTTTGGGGGGGTTCGGGAGGGTGGGGGATTTATTTTAAAGGGTCAGGTGGGTTTTAGGGTTGTTTTAGTGTGCCGGTTTTCCCGCCCTCCCCCTTCCCCTCCCCCTTCCCCCGATTTACGATTTTTTTGACGATAAATCGGGGGAATTGTTATTGTATCGCGGCTCTAACAATTTTTGATGATTTAAACATAGAAACATAGAAACATAGAAATGACGGCAGAAGAAGACCAAATGGCCCATCCAGTCTGCCCAGCAAGCTTCCCTCATTTCTTCTCCCATACTTATCTGTTTCTCTTAGCTCTTGGTTCTAATTCCCTTCCACCCCCGCCATTAATGTAGAGAGCGGTGATGGAGCTGCATCCAAGTGAAATATCTAGCTTGATTAGTTAGAGGTAGTAGGGGTAGTAACCGCCGCAATAAGCAAGCTACACCCATGCTTATTTGTTTTTACCCAGATTATGTTATACAGCCCTTATTGGTTGTTTATCTTCTCCCCTGCCGTTGAAGCAGGGAGCTATGCTGGATATGCGTGAGGTATCAGTTTTTTTCTTCTCCCCTGCCGTTGAAGCAGAGAGCTATGCTGGATATGCATCGAAAGTGAAGTATCAGGCACATTTGGTTTGGGGTAGTAACCGCCGTAACAAGCCAGCTACTCCCCGCTTTGTGAGTGTGAATCCTTTTTTCTTCTCCCCTGCCGTTGAAGTTATGCTATATCGGACGATATTTTAAATCGTCAAAAAATGATTCACATCCCTACTAAGCAAGACAGAGAGGGATATAGAGGAGACCTTCAGAGATAGAGTAGAGAAGTCCCACCTCCAATCTGGTAGCCCCTGTGCTGCTTTGGAGGAGAAAGTTCACCTGGAAGGAGAGCATCAACTTGATGAGGCAGGAAGCAATTCTGTAGCTAGGACCTGTCCTCAAGATGATGTAGTATCTTCTTGCACTGAGGATAGGTGTCCAGGGGCACATGCCTAGGAGGGAAGGGTTAGGATGGCTGTTATAGTTGGTGATTCAATTACTAGGAAGTTTGATAGCTGGGTGGCTGGTGGACATGAGGATCACTTAATAACTTGCCTGTCTGGTACATGAGGGAAACAATGACATAGAACAGTGCAGGAGGGAGGTTCTGGAAGCCAAATACAGGGTTTAAGGTAGAAAGTTGAGACCCAGAACCTCTAGGGTAGGATTCTCAGAAATGTTCACCATTCCATGTACAGTTCCCCAGAGACAGGAAGAGCTCCAACGTTTCAATGTGTTGATGAGACGATGATGAAAGGAAGAGTGTTTTAGATTGTTTAGGAACTGGTCTTTATTTTGTGGAAGGGAGGGCCTTTTCTGAAAGGATGGCCTCCTCCTTAACCAGGCTGCTGGCACTAACCTTTAAAACGGAGATAGTGCAGCTTTTAAACTAGATGATGGGAGAAAGCAGATAGTCGCTCAGAAGTGCATGGTTTGGATGATGTATCTTTGAAGGATATTAAGAGAACAGGGAAAATAGGGCATCCCAGTAGAGAGGTTGCAATAATGCCAAAGGGGGTCATGTGCCTTTAAATAAAGTGCAGAATTATTCCAAATCACCCTTGTCAACTGATGAGCAGGTTGTTAATACAAACAAGAAACATACTTTGAAATGCCTACTTTGTATGCCCAATTTTATAACATGCACGCGCAGCCGTGCACATGTTATAAAATCAGGGGTTAGCGCGCACAAGGGGGTGCACACTAGTGCACCTTGCGCACGCTGAGCCCTCGGGGAGATCAGCTGGCTTTCCCCATTCCCCCCCTCCACCTTCCCCTCCCTGACCCGCCCCCCAGCCTGAAAAAAAAACACCCTTTACCTTTATCTCACATGTTACGCCTGCTAGAGGCAGTCGTAACTTGTGCACGCCGGCTAACTGCCGGCATGTGATCCCCCGGCCCAGCAGCCTTGCAGAGGCCTCTGGCCACGCCCCGGCCCTGCCCCGGACCACCACACCATGCCCCGCCCCACCCCTGGACCACCCATTTTTTCAAGCCCCGGGACTTACACGCGTCCCAGGACTTTACACGCGCCGCTGGGCCTTTTGAAAATAGGCCTGGCACACGTAACCCCCTACACACGTAAATCCTCCTGGATTTACATGCGTAACCCTTTGTAAATCTGCGCCTTAAATTCTAGAAGTTTAAAAAACAAGATAGGAGAGTTATAGTGATTCGCACTGGATGAAGAGCTAGATATAATTGACATCTCAAAGACTTGGTGGAAGGAGGATAACCAATGGGGGCATTGTGATACCAGGGTAAAAATAATTTCTAAATGATAGGATGGATCAAATTGTTGGAGGGTGGCACTATATGTTAAAGAGAGCATTGCATGAAACAGGATAAAAGTTCTGCAGGAAACAAAATGTAATGTTGACTCTCTAAGGATAGAAATTCCAGGTTAAAAAGGGAATAAAATAGTAATGGGGGTGTATTACTATCCACCTGGCCAGAAGGAATTATTAGACAATAAAATGCTAAAAGAAATTAGGGAAACTAACAAAATCAGCAGCACAATAATAATGGGTGATTTCAATTATCCTAGTTTTGGTTGGGTGAATGTTACATCAGGACATTCTAGAGAAGTAAATTTCCTAGATGAAATAAATGACTACTTCATGGAGCGGTTGGTACAAGAACCAACAAGAAGGGGAACTATTTTATACCTAGTCCTTAGTGGAACAAAGGATTTGGTATGAGAGGTAACAGTTTTGGAGCCAGTTGACAATAATGATCACAACATTATCAAATTTGACTTAATAACTGAAGGGAGTGCAAAAAAGAAATCTATGACAGTCTTTAACTTTCAAAAAGGTGACTAAGATAAAATGAGGAAAGTGGTTAGGGAAAAACTGAAAGGAGCAACTGCAAAAGTTAAGAGTATAATTTAGGCATTAGGGATGTGCAATCGTTTTTCCCAAATTAGGCAATGTCAATGAAATTTCCTAATTCGGAATGGTTCGGGAGAACTGAAAAACGATTGAATTTTTTCTGACAACCTGCCACTGACCCTTGCCTGGAAATTGACTACTCTCGTTTGGTGCCTGCTTCTGACCCTAGCCTGGCCTTGGTCTTTCTGCCATGCCTTTCTCTCAGGCCGATACAGTAAAGTGCAGCCGCGGTTACCCTGCTTCTAATCCGCTTTCTACTCACAATTTGGCCGCGTTAGTCCAACCCGCGATTCACTATCCCTTTTAACCCATCCTTACCGCTTCTTTAAATCAACGGGAAACCCTTTCCGCCCGCGGCATGTATATGGTATGTAAACGATTGGATTAGCTATTCCCTCCCATACAGTAATGTGAGCCCCGATTATCGCCTTTTTAACCTGCAGCTTTGTCGCGTGTTTAACCTGCTAATTTACCGCCTACCCTTACCCCTGCGTTAGTGTGGAGCATCAGGCAAGCCCCGGCAGAGAGAGACAGCAATAGGCAGGCTCCGGTCAAAATCGTCTCGACATGTTATTAAAGCAAATGTGAATAAAGTGCAACAAAAGTAAACTTACTGCATGTGAATGACAAACAGTCCTCTCTCCCCCCGTCCCGAAGCAAGGTGCATGGCAAAAATAGACTCAACATGTTATTAAAGCAAATGTGAATAAAGTGCAACAAAAGTAAACTTACTGCATGTGAATGACAAACAGTCCTCTCTCCCCTCCTCCCAAGGCATGCACCGCGGCTCCCCTGCCTCCCGGGAGCAGCCGGCAGTGAAAGCCGCTTCCAGCAGCTCCCGCCGGCGAAGGTGGATGAACGCACGCCTGTACATGCAATTTGGGCGCTCAAGGATGCGAAAGTGCATGACCGAATGCCGTGACATCACGCACAGCGTGCGCTCATGCGCCTTCACTGCCTTGAGCGCCCAAATTGCACGTACAGGCATGCGTTCATCCACCTTTGCCGGCGGGGGCTGCTGGAACTGGAACTGTGCGTGCGGCAAACGAGGGTGTGCCCGGCACTGCCGCACTCTTTCTAACGCATCCTTACTGTATCGGCCTGTCTGAGAGACCCTTGCCTATGTTCTGCTGCCCTCCAGAACCCATGGGCTCAACCTGTGGGGAAAAAGGCTGGTAAAGATGAAGATCCTGACCAGACTCGCTCCAGGATACTTCAACCAGCTGTTGTTATGGGCGTAGTGGGTTCTCTACCTAGGCTGAGCCAACTATACCATAGCCACAAGGGTCCACTTCCATTTAAAAAACTAACCTTTTAAAATCTAACTGAACAAGTTGCTTTAACAAAAGATTGTGATCAAAAGCATCAAGTGCTACTGACAAGTCCAACATAACTATTAAAGAATCCCGACCCCTGTCGGCATACATTCAAACTTAATCAGCCAAAGCCAATAATAATGTCTTGGTATTATAACCTTTTTTCAACCCAGATTGGCAAGAATGTAATCCATTAAGCTTGCCAATTTATCTGAGAAGATATTGATAGAGTGTTTTTGTCAAAATCTTATAAATACTTATAAAAAGTAGTTTAGAAACAGGTTGATAATTTTTTTGAAATGTTTTTATATAACAAGGAGAAATCACACCTTTCAAATCACAGAAATAGAAAAATACTACACAGCAGCTTCTATTTAATCTTAACTGTAGTTTATATCACATAACGTTTCCATTAATCTGAATATCAGGCAGATTATAGAAAGCTATTCATATCATCTCAATATTTGTTCCAAATCTGGTCATACTTGTATCCCATCTCTAAGTATATTTGTGATCCAGGAATGTGCAGCACCCATTGTTTTGTATTGGTTCTTTTTTTTTTCATTTCTGGTAGGGGGTATCATTTTTTTTGTGTTCTTTTAATGAGGTTTTTTGGATTGCTTAGGCCTGGATTTATCAAAATGCACTAAATATTGCATGTGATAGGAAAAGGAACCTGTTATATGGTAATAGGCTGTTTATCGCAAAATGCACTATCTTAGCACAGGTATTACCAAAGACTGCGATAACTTTTTCATACTTTGAGGTAAGTACTACAATTGTTGCAATTCCTACTGAGAGAGAGAGAGAGAACCAAGCTATAAGGCCCACATATTAGTTAGGTATTTATACCTCTATAGAGGCCCACCTAGCTACTCAAGATGAGGTTTAGGTATTAGAGTAGGGGTTAGGGGCCACTTTGACATGCAGAGTGAGACGTACGAACAGAACAGTGCACTCTTGTGAAGATTTGATAACCTTTGGAGTGAGGAAACTCACCCAAAGATGAGATTTGTGCAATGTTCTCTTAACCTAACTTGATGTTACCCAGGTAGAGAGTCCATCAAGCTAAGTTGAGAGAACATTGCACAGTATTTATAGCAGGGTTCACAGCTTTACACCTTAAAGGCATCGTAAAAGCAATAAGACATCATAAGATATAACATTGAAAAATGGATGTCATTTTGAAAAACACTTTTTGGGACTTTAGCAACATTAAGAAAAAAATTTAAAAAATCATAAGGAGGTGGTTGGAAGTTGATGATTACATCCACAGTATGGTGCAGGAGCACCACTTCAATATATGAAACTCAACTTACCCCACAAAATTTTCTTCCAAAAATTATTTTCTTAAGATTTGCTAGACTTTTTAAATCAAAAAGTAAATTATAGCAAAAGTACAGTTGGCATTTTTTTAAAAAAGTAATGAAAATATAAACAATATAAAAATATATAAATATTTCATAAAATTGTGATCATATTTTTGGTTTAACATTACAGTGACAGGACAGCACGGTTCTATTGAGATTGATGTTAGTTATAGTTCACTGTTTAGTGGTGGAGTAAATTTAGGCATCTTAAAAGTTAGCCAGTTATGTTATCCAGCTAAATGGCTTTTGAATATGGACCTCTTTATATCCAGTGATGACTTTTGTTTAGTTATGCAAGCTTTGGTTCTATCTAAATTATACTATTATAACTCCATGTATGTTGGGTTCCCCAGGTCTTTTCTTTAAGCCTTATAGAGAGTACAGAAAGCAGCAGCCAGGCTGAACAGAAGTGCAGGCATTATATACACTGAAACTTAAGGAGTTACACTAGCGGCCAGTTGAATAGTGAACACAATTTAAGTTGCTCACACTTATTCACAAGATATTGTTAAATCTTTAAACTTCACATTGCCTCTTGAAGATTTTAGTTTTATATGTGTCTCCCCATCTGTTGCATTCTGCAGGGTAAAATCTTCTTGTTATTCTGCACTTCATTACTATAAATTACAGGAAACTCGTTCAAGAGCCCTTTCTTTTGTAGGATCTATGTCTTGGAACATTCTGCCAAATGCAATTAGGGAGGAGACAGACTACTTGAATTTTAGTAAAATATTAAAAGCTTTTCTTTATCCTACAGACATATATATCTGATTTAGAAGCTTGTCAATATGGTATAACAGATTTACAAATGTAATGTTGTGTTCATAATGTTTTATTTTAATGAGCTGTGCATGTTTTTATGTAATCCATGTTGATCAATTAATATGGAAATTGTAAAATATAAGAACATAAGAAGTTGCCATACTGGGTCAGACCGAGGGTCCATCAAGCCCAGCATCCCATTTCTAATAGTGGTCAATCCAGGATATAAGTACCTGGAAAGTATTCAAACATTAAATAGATCCCATGCTACTAATGCTGGTAATAAGCAGTGGCTATTTCCTACAGCTTGACAAATAACAGTTTATGGACTTCTCTACCAAGAACTTGTCCAAAGCCTTTTTCAAACCCCAATATGTTAACTGCCTTAACCACTTTTTCTGGTAACAAATTCCAGCATTTATATATACAAAATCGTATATATAAGAAATCTAAATGTTATGCCCTAGTGCCCATTTAACTTGTGGGGCATTCAAGGGTCCAGGATGGATCTGGAGGACTCTGTTAGTCCTTGTGTTTTTGGTATCTGGTGCTTCTACCTGGGGAAGAGAGTGTTAGTGGATGGGATTTCCCTCCCTTCATCCTGGGAAAACAGATGAGATTCTGAACAGGGTTGGCAGTATTCACAAATATGTACAAGTTTTGTTAGACTATTTGATTATATACATTTCCACATGAATATATACATCACTACAGGATATCAAACAGCACATTTATCTACTCTTGGTTATTAGTCTCAGACTATGCAACTATATACATTTCTACAAGATAGCAATCACATTTTTCTATTTGGGGGTCTTTGTCCCCACAGAATACTACTATATAGACTACATAGAATAGGAGGAACGTCTTGCATTCCCATTTAATCAAGTATTGTTATTGCACCCCCTTATTCCTCAAGTCTTACCCATCTTAATGCAACTCTGTCAGTAAGTACAGCTGGTTGGGGGATCCATTGTATACAAACTGTTACTGCCTTCTCCTCTACTTCACTTCCATTCTGCTCTACTGACAGGCCTGAGCATTTTGGTAGACCCTTTTCTGTCTCTTGATCAGCTTCTTATGTACTTGTCCTCCTGGAGGACCTGAGTCCACTTCCTGGTATGCTTTGGTGGTCCTTATCTTCCTGGGGATTCAATGTCATCTGCTGATCCACTGCTTGGGTCTGCACACTCCTGGGGACAAAATTCCATCTCCTAATCTGCCATTAGAGTCCCATCCTTCTGACTGCCATTAGAGTCCCATCCTTCTAAGGGACTGATGTGCCACTGGGGTCCCTGTCATCCTGGAGGACCTGGCGTTGCTTCTGTACAGCCAATCTCCTTAGGCTTTTCTTTCTTGGTGGGAGGGATTTCCTTTGCTTGGGTTTACAGCTCAACTATTCTCATGGCTTTGTTCATTATTCATTGACAGTGACTTTAGCCCTCAGTGATTCTAGTTTAGTTTAGCCCAAGACCCGTTATTCAATTTTACCCAGCCTGAAGGGATCACCTCCTCTCATTCATAAAGCCAGGCACAAGCAGAATTATGGAAAGAGAACAAGTACAAGCTCTTCTATCCTGTCTGGCATTTTTTCTTCTGTTCTGGGAATTAGGTACCTAAGGGTTCTGAACTCCTGTGTCATTCAGGATCAGAATGTATGTGATTGGGTAGGATTATTTAATAGTACATTTCCCATACAAATCCCTCTTTCAGGCAGCATTCTACAATTTAGGGCTTTATTTAGTCAAAGTCCTACAATTTAGGATTTAACCATAATTTATTATTTATTTATTTGTTTAAAAGATGTTTAATCTGCTTATAATGTAACTTGCTAAGTGGAGTACAAGTTACATCATAAAACAGGTAAATATAAAAAAAGAATACAATATCAAATATTATATCTTAAAGCTTAAAATATTAATAAAACCAGGCCTCTTTAAATAATATTGCCTTTAATCGTTTCCATAAAACCCTGAGATCAGAGATTGTCTTGAGATCTTCAGATAATATATTCTATAACTTGGGGCCAAATATAGAAATAACACAATTTCGAACTTCATGAAGACATACCTCAATAACATTATTATCACAAAGAGATACTATGAAGCAGATCACAATAAACGAGTAGGACCATATTTTCTGAACAACTTAGATAAATACTCTAGAGCATTCTCCTGAAATGATTTAATTAACTTTATCCACTGACGTACAAGCTACCAATGCAGCCTTTGCAGAGCGAAAGCAAAATCATCATATTTAGGTATCTTTGTAATCAGTCTAGCGACAGAGCTTTGTAGGTATTGTAATACTCATAAACAAGTTTTAGGCAACCCTACATAAAAGGAATTGCAATAATCGATAATTGTTAACATTCACTTTAATTCGGGGTGAGTTTTCGGGAGGTGGGTTAGGGTTGGGGGTGGTGCTGTTACAGACACATTCAGAGGTATCCATTTTAAAATTGACATCATTATAGAATTTTAGATCTTATAAGTGATGAAAAGGAGTTGATTTGTATACTGCAGCTAGCAGAGCCTGCAGTGTACAAACCAACTCCTCTTATTAGAATTTTCATCACTTATAAGGTCAGAACTTCTTCAATGCTGTCAATTTTACAATTGATACCTCTGAATGTGTTTGTAATACCAACTTCCTAACCCCAACCCACCTCCCTAAAACTCGCAATGAATCAAAGTGCCCCCTTACAATGGTCCATACATAAAGTATCAGTCTGAGCCTTATAAAGAAACTCTCTCTCCATCTCCCTCTCTCTCTCTCCTGCACCTAATGAGGAGCTGTGGCATATGTAACAGGCACACAGCTGAGGAAAATTTGGAGTTATGTGCAATTCCTACTATTTTTCCACCTACTTTTTCTGGACCCAAATACCTCAATGCACAGGCACAAGGCTTTTAAAATCTACCTCTAAACAATTTTTATTGAACTCATTATATCTAGCACCTAACCTAGGGGGTTATTTTCCAAGCTGTGTTATGGGTTTTTCGCATGCAAAAACCACCACAACGCATGGTGCGATGCTAATTTAGAAAAGGGGTGGAATTTCTGGTCAAGTAGGCTGGCTTTGCAATTTGTGAAGCCACATTGCACAGTTTTAACGCAGCAAACAACTACACCTTTTTCATTTGTGTTAAGCTGTGCGACATGGCTTTATTACACTTGTACTTTGCAAAGTTTTGGCACATAGCATTGTTAGTCTTTTAAGCTACCTACAACCACTGGGGGGGGGGGGGGGGGGGGAGAGAGGGAGAGAGAGAGAACCTAACTATAAGGCCTGCATATTAGTTAGGTATTTATACTTCTATAGGAGGCCCCCTAGTTACTCAAGGTGAGGTTTAGGTAGTAGTGTAGGGGTTAGGGGCCACTTTGACATTCAGAGTGGGACGTACGAACAGAACAGTGCACTCTTGTGAAGATTTGATGTCCTTCGGAGTGAGGAAACGCAACCAAGGATGAGATTTGTACAATGTTCTCTCAACCTAGCTTGATGTTACCCAGGTAGAGAATCCATCAAGCTAGGATGAGAGAACATCTCATCTTTGGGTGAGTTTCCTCACTCCAAAGGACATCAAATCTTCATAAGAGTGCACTGTTCTGTTCGTACAACTCACTCTGAATGTCAAAGCGGCCCCTAACCCCTACACTACTACCTAAACCTCACTTCGAATAACTAGGTGGGCCTCCTAAAAAGGTATAAATATCTAACTACTATGAGGGCCTTATAGTTAGGTTCTCTCTCTCTCTGTCTCTCCCTCCCCCCCCCCCCGTGGTTGTAGGTAGGAATTACAATTGTGGCATTTACCACAAAGTGTGAAAATGTATCACACTCTGCGGTAATACCTATGCGAAGCGCTAAAATAGCTCACTTTGCAATAAATAAACTATTATCATAAAACACGCCCCTCTTCCTATCACATGCCATAGTTTGATTAATCTAGTCCCTAATATGCTATCCAAAGTAGTCAGAAAATCCACCTTAACTCTCCAATTTAGTTACTCAACAGAATAAACAATATGCTAATATATATTCTTGCCAAAAAATAATGAAAGAATAAAGCAGCACTACAGGTGAAACAACAGAAGCAAAAACATACAAAACATTTCAAACAACAATAATTCACAAAGTTCCCTTTGCAAACATCAGTTTTTCTGGAGACTCACAAAGGTGTTTGAAAAGGCACAGTCCTCCTTTGGTGAGCCAACAACATCACAATTTAAAACAGCTGCAGGATATTATCAGGGAGCATTTTTGCAAAATCCAGAGCAGAAACAGCAGATGATTTGCTGGGCTTAAAGGGCAATCGTGCTTTTCCTTCTGGCTGTGCTTAAATTGTAATGTGCTGCTACCTGCTGCTGGTGGCCACAGCCATGATTTAAAGCTCTTGTGGAATGACATCAGGGGGCAGTCCTCTGGCCCTCAAAGCAGGAAAAGAGTGGAAACAGCAGATGAACTTGATTGGCTTAAAGTGCAATTGTGCTTTTCCTTCCGGTTGGGCTTACTGTATAATATGCTGCCAAATAGTTGAAAAATCTAGCAAAATAACAGAAAGATGCTTCAGTTTGGGGGATTTATGGTTCTAAGCAGTGCATCCAAAGTTTGCAGCATTATAGCTTCCTGAAGGAACCATTGACTTTAAAAATATCTTAAAGGGAAAGCTCAGTGATGCACAATTACTGTAGCATCTTTTTTTCATTGATGGACAATGTATTTTACTGTCACAGAGATCCAATCAGCCTACTTGTAATACCTCCCAGACTTCATGTTTGTTTCACACAGCTGTGGTGCCATCCCAATGCCTTTGTATGTCTTAGTATTTCAGACTTTGTGTGGGTAAGTTCCTGGGAAGGGCATGTGAGCTGCAACCCCATTTTTTTTCTACTGATATTCCACGAGTGCCAGTATAAAGAGAGATCCTGTATGCCCTCAATTTTTAGCGTTCATGTCCTGAGTCGCCACAAAAATGTAAGCCCATAATGGATTAGTAACGAACAGTAATTATAGCTGGGTTTGTGCTGCAATATTTATTGCTAATTACCTTTTTCTAGAATGTAATCACAAAAGATATATTCAGAACAAAAATTCATCAAAATTTCATCCTCCACTGAAGCTCTGACTTTTTTTTTTTAAACCAACTCTCATGCTGCCTGTACAGAACTGAATAATTTGAATAAATGCAGAAAAACAAAACAAAGCCAAACCACTGCCAGGACAATATAGTATGAAGAAATGTATTCAAGAACAACAGATGGAGAAAATATCTGTATACATTCATTTTATTTGTTCATTTTTTTTTGTTCTATATTCACTGAATGGATAATAGAATTATTTTATGCCTCCATTACTCGGTCAGGGTTTGGATGATTGCACATTAGCCAGTGTTAGCAACAATAAGAGAGTTGGAAAAAAATGCAAAAAAAAAAAAAAAAAATCGGGGTAAAAAATGTTTAACCAATAACTTGCCCTTAAATTTTCAAAGGAAGTAAATGAAGAAGTTGTGGAAAATTTATCTTGCTGTTTACAGATAACAAGTCACTTTGTTTTTATGTGCTCACTCTAGTATTCCATAATTTATTTGAAAGAAGATGAGAAATAATGTAGATAAATGATGAAGTGTCAGGGTCTGACGCTCTTAAATGAAGCTATTATGGTGAAAGAGAAAACGTAAAACCTGCGGCTCATTATGAGAGTGTTCTACTTGTCAGTTAAGTGAAAAGGCCTGGAATGATTTCCAGTTTATTTGTCATTGCAGTTATTAAAGCTGTCTTTTTGGTGCCATGAAAATGAATTGAAGACTTTATTCAAAGTAAATTTGTACTAAAGCTTTCAGATGTATCTTATATGAACTCACTGAGGCAAGAAAACAGCTTAAAAGCTGAAATATTATAAGCAACCAACTGCTGAAGTATTGAAAGAAGCAAGAATATTGGCTGAAAAACTTTTATATAAACAAACTAAACTATTTGATCTCCTAAGGGAACAAAATTTGGTTTTCCACTTTACATATTTTCTGAAATTGATAAATCAGTCCACCATTTATTCAAATGGAAAAAAAGTCTAAAATACTATGATCGAAATATTAGGAAATGTTTATATTGTAAGCCCTCTGGAGCAGGGAAATATATATTGTACCTAAACAGCAACTTATCCTGTGCTTGGATTTGGAAAGACAAGCAATCAAATACAAAATCTAAAATATTAAAACAGAAAATCTGTCATGGCATGAAATTATGATTTTTCCAAACTGGTTCTGCTTCCACTTTTAAGAGTGGTGATAGAACTGATTTTGTCTTCTTTAATCTGATTAGTCTGCTGGACATGGGGGTCATAAAGATGTATTTCTGGCAATAAAGAAATAAAATATTCTAATCAATATGGACAGGTGAAAAATAATATAAATAACCAATCCTGTTAAAAATAACTGTTACCAAATGTTTCAAAATGTTTTGATCCAAGAACATTAGGAATTATTAGGAATTATTAGGAAGGGAATGGTTAATAAAACAGAAAACTTCATAATGCCTCTATATCGCTCCATGGTGAGATTGCACTTTGAATACTGTGTATAATTCTGGTTGTTGCATCTCAAAAAAGATATAGTTGCAATGGAGAAGGTACAGAGAAGGACAACCAAAATGATAAAGGGGATGGAACAGCTCCCCTATGAGGAAAGGCTGAAGAGGTTAGGGCTGTTCAGCTTGGAGAACAGACGGCTGAGGGGGGATATGATAGAGGTGTTTAAAATTATGAGAGGTCTTGAATGAGTAGAGGTGAATCAATTATTTACACTTTCAGATAATAGAAGGACTAGGGGGCATTCCATGAAGTTAGCAAGTAGCACATTTAAGACTAATCGGAGAAAATTATTTTTCACTCAACACACAATTAAGCTATGGAATTTGTTGCCAGAGGATGTGGTTAGTGCAGTTAGTGTACCTGGGTTCAAAAAAGGTTTGGATAAGTTCTTGGAGGAGAAGTCCATTAACAGCTATTAATCAAGTTGACTTAGGGCAAGATTTTCAAAGAGTTACGCGCGCCGGGCCTATTTTCAAAAGGCCCGGTGACACGTGTAAAGCCTGTTCTGTTGTAAGTCACAGGTCTTTACTAAAGGGACAGGAAGGGGGCGGGGTGTGGGCAGGAAGGGGGCGGGGTCAGATGTTCCCAGCATAGCGGGCCGGTGCACGCCACTTCAGCCCCAGGGCTGAAGTAAGTTTTAAAACAAAACAAAGATGAAGAAAAAGGTAGGGGAGAAAGGGCAGGGGAGGTAGGGGAAGGGAAGGGAAGGTGGGGTGGGAGGGGTAGGGAAGTTTCCTCCGAGGCCACTCCGATTTTGGAGTGGCCTGGGAGGTAATGGGGGAAGGCAACGCGGCTCGGAGCAGGCTCAGTGTGCACAAGGTGCACAATTGTGCACCTTCTTGGATGCACCTTTTAAAATCTACCCCTTAGGGAATAGCCACTGCTATTAATTGCATCAGTAGCATGGGATCTACTTGGTGTTTGGGTACTTGCCAGGTTATTTTGGCCTGGTTTGGCCTCTGTTGAAAACAGGATGCTGGGCTTGATGGACCCTTGGTCTGACCCAGCATGGCAATTTCTTATGTTCTTATGTTCTTAGTGAGCATGGTTGGCTCCATTAATGAAGAGATGTTGAATGAACAGTAACTAATGAAGCAGTCTTGTCGGTGAAACACTTGGCCAACATCGACGGCATTTGGACTTTGAATAGAAAGAGTGTTGAAACAAGTCTAAGATAAGTCTCTATAAGAAATATAGTTTTTTACGGAAAGTTTGCCAAAAATAATATAAAAACATAAAGTACGTTGTGAAGAAATAAAGTTCAGGAAGGTTGGTAATTGGAGGTTTGCATGACCAATGATGGTACAGTATGTAGCAGGTCTTTTAAGTTAATTGAATCAGACATGTCTCAACTTTGAGGTCTTTTCTTCCATTTACTGCATATAACAAATTTAGCTGTGATATGTTGAACTGTTTTGAAATATTTGGTGAATGTTGTTTTTAATTGAATTGGTTAATAAATAAATAATATATAGTATCAGAACATAGACTTAAGATGTGAGAATTTTCCTTTGAAAGGCAGAAAATTGTGAAATTTGCTTGTTCTACAGGTTTTGCCAGTACTAGAAAAAGAAGAAGCCCTAACAAATATATATTGAAAAGAAAAAGTTAATTATTTTTGTCTGTTTCACCAAAAATTTCCCATTAAATTCTATGTTTAAATAAATTTGCATAAGATGTCTTGTTTTGCTTTTGTTTTGTTTTTTTTGTAAATTTTTGAGCAAAGATAAAAAAAATACCCTAGTTTTTTCCATTCCTGTGAATATGTTGCATATTTATAGAATATATTTGCTCTCTTAGTGAAGTTCAAACAGATTTTCAGGATGTGGAGGCCACATCTCCTTTTAAGTTTTATTGCTAATGTAGAAAGAATGAGTAGTGTATCTAAATGTTTTTGAAGAGTGCCTTTCAGTTGTTGAAAGGTAAATGTTATAGCACAAGCAAAGAGCTGATGGTGAGCCATCCAGCCTATTCTCACACTGCAGGAGATGACACTCCAATAATGAATTCAGAATAAAAGTCTGCTTTAAGGAAGTGTTGACAGATGCTATTCCCTCTGAAAGAGTATGAGGCAGGGTATGAGGCTACCTATTTTCCACATTTTGATTAACTGATCCATAGAATGACACTGTCAGATCCCTCACAGAAAACTCTTACTACCATTTTAAAACAGGAAAGTATGCAGTTTTAAATGTATTCTATGCAAAAAGATGGTTCAATGTTATTATCAAATCTCAGAATGGGCTTCAGCAGCAATTGGAGAAATTCTGCTTAATTGCTGCATTTTGAGAATTGGGACCTCAGTCTAATATGCAATTTTCTATAGCATGCAGTAGATACATTTACAGTTATAAATACCCATTTTATGCAAAGCTTACCTCTGAGCTAATGCTTGCATTAGGGGAACTAGGCAGTCGCCTAGAGTGCCAACCCTTCAGGGGAAGCAAAGTCACCAGCGTAGTCCCCTGGCTGTTCCAAGAAAAGTGAAAGTAAGGCATTATGGGCTATTATTGGCCGAAGGATAGAAAAATTGAAGCCAGGTTGTGCCACCAGTGGACCCCATTCCACTGGCATCCAAAGAAACCTGAAAGCCAGTTCCAAAGAGGCTGCTGGTGAACTCCATCCTGCCGGTGGCTGAAGAAAGCTAGAAGAGAGGCCCAGCATGAATGAGGCTGAGAGAGAGAAAGAGAGGGGGGGGGGGGAGAATTAGTGTGAGAGATAATGTGTGTGTGTGTGTGTGTGTGTGTATGTGAGAGAGAGAGAGAGAGAGAGAGTGAGAGAGAGAGAGCATGTGTGTGTGTATGTGTTTATGCATGTGTGAGAGGTGGAAGAAAAGAAAAACAGGGGTCCCTGGCAACTTCCATTCTGCCGGCAGGCTCCATCTTACTGGCAACTGAAGAAAAATGAATGCAAGTTCCTGTGAGAGTGAGTTTGTGTAAGAGTGAAAGAGAAATGGAGTTTTTATGAGAGAGAGTATGTGTATGTCAGTAAAAGAGCACATGTGTGTATGTATGTGTGTGTGAGTATGAGAGGGAACACATTTATGAGAGAAAAAGGAACATGTGTGTGTGTGTGTGTGAGTGTGTGTACATATGTATGTGTGAATATGTGAGAGAAAGGGATCATTTATTTATGAGAGAGGGAGTCTGTGTGATGGAGAATGCATGTTTGTGTGAGAGGGGGAGTGTGTGAGTGTGAAGAGTGTGTGCGGGAGAGGGTATGTGTGAACAAGCATATGTATGAAAGAATTAACGTGTATTAGAGTATGAGAGAGAGAAGAAATCCACAATAGTCTCAGGGTGAATGGAAATCAAAACTTCCTTATTAGTTTTAATTGTTGTTTTTTTTTTATGTGCCTGCTGTTTTGAAATATTTATTTGTGTTTGGGGAAATGTTTAATTATTGTTATATGAGTTTATAATTATTAGATATTCTATTCATCGGCTGCTCTGAAATATTTATTCTGTTTAGTATAGTTTTAATATTGATTTTTTATATTTCTTGATTTTATCATTCAATGTTTTATGAGGAATGATGATGTTCCTGTTTCTGCATTACATTATATATATATATATATATATTTATTTTTTTTTTATTTTTTTTTTTATCGCCCATACGGTATCCCAGGATGATTCATAATAAAACATGCATAATTAGCTAAAATCAACAACAGTTTTAGTACAAATGAAGAAAATGCAAAACTATCATCAGCCAAAAAAGGAAACAATGCCTCAGCTGTCCTTAACAACTTAACTGTATACTAACTTAAAAAGATAGGTTTTCAGCATAGCCTTAAATGTTTTAGAGCAATTCATGAACCACACCTCCTGAAAAATGTAATTCAAGAGCTTTGGGGCTTGAAGCAGTTTCCAGTTCAGTTTTGTCTGCATGCTTCTATTTATAATTTATGATCTCTTGATTCTGGTTTTGGTGAGCATCCACATGTATGACCAATGTGACATACTCTACTAGCATGTGGTTTTTGTATAGGGATCTATAGCCACCTAGCTTGTTCTGTTTTCTTAATATTGTATTTATTTATTTATTTTTCAATCTTGTTTTCTACTACATCCAACCAGTGGCTCGGAGTGTATCACAATTTTCACATTCATAATCCAAACTAAGCATATAAGACACACATATAGCTATCAAATAAAACTATGTAACACAATGCAATGAAAATAAAGACAAAACACAATAGGAGGCGTATAAGCATTTTAGGGCCTGGAGTAATGTGCAATCTTTTTTTGTTTTGTTTTATTTTGATTAGTGCCCACTAAAAACATTTGTGATCACTAAATCAAAATAATGAGCACTAAATTGAAAATAGTATACATTAAAAAAAATGGGCACACTAAAAGGAAAGAAAATTTAAAAAAGAATGAAAAAGGGAAAAATAAAAAAAAATGAAAAAATAAGTAAAACATTTTTGGCTGCAAATCACTAAATATTTGCAGGGTTGCCTTTTCATCTGTAGAGTTGTTGCTGTTTGAGTGCTGGCAGTTAGTGCTATTTTGGAAGGTTTACTGCATTTTAATTGTAATTAAATTTACTCATGGCTTTCTGAGTTCCAAGTTCATACCCAATGAGTTATAATAAGCTTAATACCATTTGGGTCTTTTTTTGCTGTTTTTTGCAGGGCTTCCTGGATTGGCACCACAGCAGTGCATTTAACTATAATTTCCATGTTGCTGTAAATTATATTTTTACCAAAGAAAAGCATTCTTTGAATGTCCTTTTCTATATATCATTTGTAATTATAAATGCATAAATTTTAAATTGTGTGGAAAGGGCAGAGGGGATGAGAATGGGGTTGCAAGGCTGTAAGGTTCACCTAGGCCACTTAATAACATTGCACTAGCCCTTGTTGTACACTATGTGCAATGACAGTTTTGTCATGATCACTTTATAATCCTGCTGATGGCAATATTTTAGACTATGCCAAACTTATAAGAATATTATTTACTGAAAACAACAGGATTATTATTCTTACCTAGAAGAATGCCTATCATAAATGTCAAGATTTCAGAGTTCAAAAGTTTCATGGTGTATTACATACACAGGCCAATATTCAGCACTACTTACTCAGTTGAATATTCATTCCTGTTCAGTGGCCACCACTTAGCTGGATAAGTGGTGGGTAGTATATGGGTATTCTGGAGAGGAACTACTTATCCATCTAACAGACCTAGATTCATCATTTTGCTATAAATCTTGCATGAATAGTGCCTTTGATAAAAAAAAAAGGGGCATGGTTAGGGAAATTTTTGAGATACTGCAAAGAGTATTAAATTTATTGCACCTGTGATATTTTCACATCACAACTTGAAAAGTGTCCAGAAAGGCATTTCCACAGCTTGGGAGAGAGAGAGAGAGAGAGAGAGAGAGAGAAGTGTGCGAACAGCACAGTACATATCTGTGAAGATTTGATGTGATTTGGTGTGAGGAAAGGTACACAAAGATGACATTTGTACACTGTACTCTTGACCTAGTTTGATGCACTCTCTACCTAGCTGCTATCAAGCTAGGGCAAGAGTACATTGTACAAATCTCATCTTTGTGAACCTTTCCTCACTCCAAATCACATCAAATCTTCTCTGATGTGTACTGTGCTGTTCGTACATCTGATTGTGTATGTAAAACTGCCCCCCAAATCCTAGACCACCACCAAAACCTCACGTCGAGTTACTAGTTGACCCTCCTACAGTGATATAAATAGTTGACTTATATAAACACCTTATAAGTCTCTCTCTATCTCACTCACTCACTCATACCATGAAAAAAAGATGTAGTTATTTTCAGCATTAATATGTGTGTTTTGCAATGTTAAACACCCCCCATTTTCATAAACTCTTCCCTTTTGACTAAATTTTAAAAATTTGCATATGCATCTTTCAATGCATTTTGTATCACGGGCCTTATGGCATTATCATGGATGTTAGGGCCCTAACATCCGCAATAATGCCCTAACACAATTTGATGAATGACCCTGTTAACCCAATAAGTAGATCTATTTAAACTTATCCTGTTAAATAAACTGGATAAGTTATTCATGTTGAATAGCAGATCTAAACTTACCCAAATAAGACTTATCCAGCTACCTAGTGTTTTATTCAGGGATATTCAGCAGCCAGCCAATTTACTTAAATATTCAGTTTTGAATATCTGCCCCATAGAGTCCATTCCCACTCAAGATTAGAAAGGTGTACTGCATGGATTACACAAAATTTCCAAAGGTATTCTTTACATTGTGGGGCAGATTTGAAAAAAGTATGCACGCATGTACTTTTGTTCACGCACCCGGCGCAAACAAGAGTATGCCGGATTTTAATAGATACGCGCGTAGCCTGTGCAAAATCGGCAGCCTGTGCGCGCCGAGCCTCGCAGCCTGCCTCCGTTCTGGCACCCCCCACCTTCCCTTTCCTTCCCCTAACTAACCCACCCCCCAGCCTAACAAATTCCCCCCCTACCTTTATTTCAAAAGTTACGCCTGCCCGAGGCAGGCATAACTTGCGCATGCAGGCCGGCTGCCGGCGTGCCATGTTCCGGTCTGGGGGCTGGTCCAGAGGCCACGGTCAAGCCCCCGGAATGCCCCCGATGTAGCGCCTGCCATGACATGCCCCCCCCCCCCGACCCGCCCCCCCAGAACGTTCCCCCAGGAAAGCCCCAGGACTTACACGCGTCCCAGGGCTTGCACGCGCCACCAAGCCTATGCAACATAGGCTCGGCACGCGCAGGGGGTGGAAGGGGCAGCTTTTGGGGGGTTACGTGTGTATCTTACGCGCGTACCCCTTTGAAAATCTGCCCTTGTGTGTATCTGTGATGTGTGTTTCTGATCTATCCCTAGTAAATTCTCTCCCCCTCCCACTGCTGAATCTTTTCTGATCTCCCCTGAATAAGCCATATTTCCCTCACTGCCTCCTCCAGAAATCTCAGTCAACCATCCCAGTGCCTCCCCAGCAGAGCTCCTCAGGATGAATTCTCCCCCCAGTTTTGATTTTGTACCCTGACAGACTCAATCTCCCTCTTCAACAATGTATTGCTTTGCCATCAGAATCGATCAACCGACCCCCACCACCCACACACTTTATTAACATTGGCAGCTCACACCTTTGAGTCCGCTACCCTTATCCCCGCCTCTTCACCACAAACCCCTAAAACCCAACATGAATCAAACATTGTGACACTCGGTTTGGGAAAAACAGGCTGCAGCTTTCTTAACTGTTAACACAAACAACTTTAGTGGTACCTGAGTCTCTGGTGTGGACTACAAGGCCTGAGTCTGGGCATCGCGCTGGCATCCTCCATGTCAAGCAAGTCTGTCACAATCTTCCAGCCCCCTGCCGTGCCTCCAAGCAAGGCGGCCATCACCTCCAGGAGGTCCATGCCCACTTGATGTAACACACCGTCCTGTAGGACCTGAAATTTGCCCACACCCTGTCATCTACTCCCCCTTTGGCCTAATGACTTGGGTATCCCTGCCACAGGCCTGGGATAGTACATTACTTGTCCCAGGCCCCCCACACTACTATTGTGGCCTGCCACACCTTAACCTGCTCAACACTTAGTCCACTGCCTCCTGGATAGCGTTATTAAATAGGTCATACCCTACTCTTGATCCAATTGGTATAAACCCTCACGGAGATTGTCCGCCCACTCATGCCTTATTTGATGGCCCCCTGTCCTCTGAACCCATAATCTTATCTGCCTCTTCACCTTCTTCTTACCTCTGCCCCAAGGTTTCAGGTCCCGCCACCTGATGCGGGGTGTGATATCTGACCATATCAACGTGGCTGAGGGAATCAATTCTCTTAACATCATTAAGTCCCTCTTTATCATATTAATCAGCTATTTGCATGAGCCCTCGCCAAAGTCATTATCCCCTAAGTGAATAACTATGCCATCCTGTCTTTGAAATGTGTCCAATTTGAGTCGTATTTTGGTTAGCAATTGCTCCCACTGCATTCCTCGCTTTCCCATCCATATCAGTCGGACGCCACACAAAGCCAGTCCCAAATGCATGCCATATGGCCTCTCCTGTCCCCGCCTAGTGGCCCAATGTATGAAGGAGTGTCCCACCACCCATACTATCCTCCATTCTAGCCGCAGACCTGAAAAGGAATGAATTAATGAATAGGGCCGGACTGGCACAATCCCGGCCTGACATACAAGTTAACTGCCGAAGATCTACAAGGTCAAACCTGCCCAAGCGACACTTGTGGCCACTCCAGTCCTGAAAGAATGTGTACCATATTCCATCGGCTCAAAGCCAATTTTGACCGATGACCTGCGAAGAATGGCAGCAAACTGAAACTTAGTAAACTAAACCCCATCTGCATGTACTAACAGATGTGTGCCCTCGGCGGGTCTTGCCCACAAATACTGATTAAGATTTTTGATGGGACATATTACCTGTGATACAACCTGTGCTAGCCAAATTTATGCCCCTCTTGTCCATTGATCAGTTTTTGATCGGTGAACTGTTATACTGATGTTCTGGCCCTGTGCCCAGACATTTCCCACTAATATACCTTTCAGCCCTGAGTCCATTTTGGATGTAGCGACCAATTTGCTCACTCACAGGGCCTCAAAGAATGCTGAACAATATGCAGCCCTGAATAATCCTATTTTGAATTCAGATGTGCACACCTGTGGCAATGCGTGTCATAAGAGAACCAATATTTTGTGAGTTATTGGTTGTCTCTTATCCCCGCTCGGCTCTGCCTTTCTACCCCAACCCACCAACATCTTTTTAACTGTAAAGTTGTCAAGAAGATCCCTGAGCCCCTGCGCTTTCATGAAGAATGCAAATCCTGCTAACTGGTTAACCATCGCTCCTGTAGACAAACTCATCTCATTTGCCTGGGAAATGAACTTGACGATGAAATTACCTTTTACTAGGGATGTGAATCGTTTTTTGACGATTTAAAATATCGTCCGATATATTTTAAATCGTCAAAAATCGTTAGGGCCACGATACAATACCAACGACTGCAGGAGGTCGTTCAGCGGGGGTTCCGGACCCCGGCTGAACGACCTCCTGCAGTCGATCTCCTGCCGGCGCCATTTTCCGTACGGAAAACGATTCGCGGCAGGAAATCGCTCCCGGACCCCCGCTGGACCCCCAGGGACTTTTGGCCAGCTTGGGGGGGCCTCCTGACCCCCACAAGACTTGCCAAAAGTCCAGCGGGGGTCCGGAACGACCTCCTGCAGTCGAATCGTGTTGGTCTATGGCCGCCGCCATTTTGCAAAATGGCGGCGCAGAGTGGCGCCGGCTGAAGACAACACGATTCAATTGCAGGAGACCGTTCCGGACCGCCGCTGGACCCCCAGGTAATTTAAGGCATTTGGGGGGGGGGGGTTCTGGAGGGTGGGGGATTTAATTTAAAGGGTCGGGGGTGGGTTTTAGGGTGTTTTAGTGTGCCGGTTTTCCTGCCCTCCCCCTTCCCCCGATTTAGCTACGGACCGCCGCTGGACCCCCAGGTAATTTAAGGCATTTGGGGGGGGGTTCGGGAGGGTGGGGGATTTAATTTAAAGGGTCGGGGGTGGGTTTTAGGGGGTTTTAGTGTGCCGGTTCACGATTTTAACGATTTTCACGATACTCTAAACACCCAAACGGCGACGATACGATTCCCTCCCCCTCCCAGCCGAAATCGATCGTTAAGACGATCGAGGACACGATTCACATCTCTACCTTTTACCGGTCCTGCAACCCATCCTTGACCCTGTAAAATTTCCTGCACCCTCCTGAAGCCCCTGTAATATGCTTTCCAAGTTGCAGGAGTGACAGATGCCCTCAACAGTTCCCACTCGGTAGCGTTTCAATCTGCCATAAGCGGTCCGGGACTGGGACTCCTTCCTCGTCTGCCTCCAGAACCTGTAGACAAAAGAGATCCCACTTAGAGTGGGAGAGGGAATTGGCTATTCTGTTGCTAATACCCAGAACAAGCTTTTCCTTAATGGTTGTATTCAACTGCAAACACTGAAGAATCGCCTTCCTTAGCAGGACTGACACGCGAGAACATCGTGCCACCTGTTTGCTGAGAACTGCTACAATGACCTGGTTATCATACCAAAAGACTATTCTTTTGTTGTGGAGCTTGGCACCCCACACTGTCAATGCCACGAGGATTGGGAATAGATCGTGAAAGGTGATGTTCTTTACCAGACCATTCTCAAACCAGCCCCTTGGCCATGGTGCTGTGCACCAAGCACCTTGGCAGTATGTTCCAAACCACCAACCACCAGAAGCGTCCATATATATATAAAGATCCCAACTCAATACATGTCCTCCTACAACATGGAAACACCATTAAATTTGTCTAGAAAGTCTAGTCACATCAATATGTCCTTTTTCATAGGCCCAGAAATTCAGATATGGTGATGGGGCCACATCACCCCTTTTGTAGCATCCGCTAGACACCTAAGGAATACCCTCCCCATGGGAATCACTCAGCATGCAAAATTCAGACTTCCTTTTATAGATTACATGGAGATCAGAGTATCCTTCTTGCTTGATAGGACCTGCCTAACCATGGTCTGGAGGTTGTGCAATTTATTGCATGGCAATCTCAATGCCATTGCCTGTGTGTCCGGCTCGATGCTTAAAAAGGAGATCACTGTAGCCGGCCCCTCCGTATTTTCGTGTGCTAACAGAATCCCAAACTCCTCAGTCATGCTCTGGAATATTAGCAAAGTGCGAGCACAGGTATCTATGCTGGGTGGGCCTATGAATAAAAAATCGTCAAGGTAATGTACCACATTGCGGTTCTCCATCTTTTTCTCTAAGACCCAATGTAGGAATGTGCTGAATAACTCAAAATATGCACAAGATACAGAGCACCCTATAGGCAGGCATATGAAAATAGTACAGACTCCAAAACCAAAAAACCCAGGATAGGGAAACTACTAGGGTGTACCAGGAGTAGTCTAAACACCAATTTGATATCTGCCTTTGCATTAAAGCCCCCTTGCCACCCTGCCTGAATAGAATAATTGCCGAATCAAATGAAGCATACTGGACCAAACCTCCTCCTCCGGCAAGTAATCATTCACTGACTCCCCTGGGGGCTGGGATAAGTTTTGAATCAGTCTGAACTTGCCCGGCTCCTTCTTCAGCATGACCGCCAAAGGCGATAACATCATCGCTTTGAATGGGGGTTCGTAAATGGACTGGTCATTCTGCCCATTTCAATCTCCGTGTCCAGCTTTTGCTGCATTATGTTCGCATGTCAGACCGAGGAAGGAGTGTTGGCCAAAATTGTGTTCCTAATTTTGCCCTGGAAGGGTATAATGAAACTACATTGGAAATGTGCCCTTAATCTCTGTGCATCCCTGCGACTAGGGTAAATTGCCAACCATTTCTCAATGACTGCTGATCGAACTGATGAGGGAGCCCTGCCAAACTCACTGTCACTTTCCTTTCCCGAAACTCTCTCCCGCGCTCCCCTTACCCTTCGTTGTGCACTTGGATGCGAGGTGTGACGCCGCTTGATATGCTTGAATTTACACTCTTGGAAGGTGCATCAGGATTTGTTAAACCACCAGCATACCTTACTATTTCCATTCTCCCCCCAGTTTGGACTGCCTCCCGATGCTGCAGAGCCACTGTGCAACCACCCCAATTAATTGGATGCACCCGCATCCACGACCTTGTTGGTCATCTGTCTCAACCACAGCCCCACATTTTGTGTCCCCCAGGACATAAATCGATTACCTCCATCTTATCCCTGAACTTCTCATTGTAATTTAACCAGTCCCATCCCTGGTATTCCCTATAGGCTTCCAAAATAGTATCTGCATAACTGAGCATAGGGCCGTACTGTGAGGGGTCATCCTGTCCCACCACACTAATCATTCTCAAAAACACTCTTATCCAATTAATTATATTTTTGGAAATCTTTGTCTCGATCCCCCCAGCCTCATCCTTCTTCTTCCCTTTCCTTTTCTCAGCTGCCTTCCTTTGGCCCTCTAGAATTCTAAATATAACTATTTTAAATAGCATACATGTGGCCTTGCTCCTCAAGGCCACAGGTATGCTCTCCCACAGCTGAGACAAGTTAGTAAGGGTGGCATAGATCATGTACAGGCTGAGTAGGACTGTTGTCTGGTGAGGAATTAGAGCTATCCCCAGAGGAACCTGTACTTGAACTGCTCCTACTCCTTTTTATTTTCTTACTTTTCTTTTTCACTTCCCCTAATACCCTTGACTCCGCACCTTGTGAGGCTGGTGCTCGTTCACTCTCCACTTGGACCCTGGTGGGAGCTCCGGACGTCCCTGCATCGGTCGTGTTCCCACTGGTCGATGTATTCACACTCTGTTCTGTCCCATGTAAGACTTGACCGCCCGCTAGATCTTCTGTGCTGCTTCGCTCTAAGGTCACACGGTTGCCATGGGATCACTCGTCGTCTGCTGAGGTGCCTCCTGGTGAATTAAAGAGTTCGCCATCCCTGCACCACCTCCTGCTGTTGGCGAAGTCTCTGCCGCTGCTGTATACAGTTTCATATCACTGTGCCAGGTCGCCATTGGCCCCCACCATGGGAGGCACATCTGCAGGTATCCTTGCGGGAAATTGGGTGGCACTGGGAATGCCGGTATGGGCCACGGTGCTACACTAGCTGTGCTCGCGTCCTGTGCTCTGAGTGTGGCAACCACCATAACCTGGCCTTGCTGCACAGTTCCCACCTGAGGCCAAATAGGCCCAATGAGCTGGGCCACTTGCCTGGCCATAATCCCCATCTTGCGGAGGAAGCCCGGTGGCTTCTCCCCGATTGCTGGCCACTGCCACTGCACATCCCATGCGGATTTCCCCCAGGGCCGCTGCTGTCTTGTATGGCTGAGCGATGGCGAATTCGTCCTCCCACACCACCTGTTGTTCGCGCCTGGTCTCGGCTTCCAAAAGTCCAGCGGGGGTCCGGGAACGACCTCCTGCACTCGAATCGTTTTCCCGTACGATTCGAGTGCAGGAGGTCGTTCCCGGACCCCCGCTGGACTTTTGGCAAGTCTTGTGGGGGTCAGGAGGCCCCCCCAAGCTGGCCAAAAGTCCCTGGGGGTCCAGCGGGGGTCCAAGAGTGATCTCCTATGCTCCTGACGTCGTTTTGCCGTACAAAATGGCGCCGGCCAAACGCCGTATGGCCGGCGCCATTTTGTACGGCAAAACGATTCGAGTGCAGGAGGTCATTCCTGGACCCCCGCTGGACTTTTGGCAAGTCTTGGAGGGGTCAGGAGGCCCCCCCAAGCTGGCCAAAAGTCTCTGGGGGTCCAGCGGGGGTCTGGGAGCGATCTCCTACGCTCCTGACGTCGGGGGACAAAAAACAAAATGGCACCGGTGCTACCTTTGCCCTGTCATATGACTCCCCCTCTGGACCCCAGGTAATTTAAGGCATTTTGGGGGGGTTCGGGAGGGTGGGGGATTTATTTTAAAGGGTCGGGGTGGGTTTTAGGGATGTTTTAGTGTGCCGGTTTTCCCGCCCTCCCCTGATTTACAATTTACACGATATTTAAAAAAACAAAACCGCGACGATCCGATTCCCTCCCCCCCCAGCCGAAATCGATCGTTAAGACGATCGATCACACGATTCACATCTCTATTAGTGAATATGCCTTGAATAAAAGAATGAACACATATAATGTAGAAAGAGTGACAGCTGTCAGCAACTTTTATATGTTTCCACTATAAAAGTATCTCTCTATTGGGGAAATAAATAGCATTTGCAAAAACATGCTGAATGTGTAAGATAAGATAACTTTATTAGATTAATTTTACCTCGCTATTTAGTGGAACTTATTTGGATAAGTGTCCTGCTCAAAATCTAGATAAAATTATCTGGATAACTTTAGGCCATCTATTTGTGCTGACTGACTTGTCCACACAAATTTATCCAGTCAGTTCTCAGTATGGTTCTATCCAGCTAAATACTGTATAATATATTAGCCTGCCCTGCAATGCCTTCAGCCCCATCCCCTTTTTGTCCAGATAATTTTGACCATGCAACATTTTGTGTAAAGATTTAAAGGGCCAGATTTATGCGTGTAAAAGTCGAGGAATATGAACCTCATAATGTTCCTGGATGAGGACCCTTTAAATGGCTTAGTAGAACTTCCCTTATAGATGCACTGCACAAAATAAAATCATCAATATCATGTTTGATAGCCATTACTTGACTGACCACAATTATGACAACATTAGTTAGTGAAATAGCCAGCAGACCAAACCTCTTGCAGCTCCTCTTCACAACCATCTATTGGGACATTGACATCATACTATGAAGCATCTTCCTTCTTGCTTACATAAGAGACCATTATCTGTAGCACTTAAAACTCTGTTTTAGTTTTGGAGTTAGCAGACATTGTTGGTGTGTTCATTGTTTGTTGATAGGCTGAGAATAAGCAGACATTTTGAATTAACCAAGTAATAATGGTTAGTGAGATGTGTATTAAATTACTTTTTTCTTTTGTGCATTTTCTAGAGTGATCAATGCTGCTGACCTGGAGCAGAAAGTAAGCAACACTTTCTCCAGAGTTAGAGGTAGGACACACCATCCCAAAAGTTTCCAGAGGGGTTTTCAGGACTGGAAGAGTAATAGTGAAGATCCTTTTGGCCATCCCATCTGTATATTCCTTTGCATTTTTCTTGTATAATTATCTGATGGGTTCTGAGAGTATGTGACAAAAGGTGTGCTTAGATGTGGACTCTATGTCTATCAAATTTGTTGTTATGACAGGTTCTATGTAGTTCTTATTTGTTTTTGTGTGTGACAAAATTCAAGCTTTTCAATTGCATGTTCCTTACTTTTTGCTTTCTCCTTTGTTTTCTGTGTATGCTATGTTATAGTCATATTTGGAAATGTTTGAGTTGTGATCACCCTAAGATAGCTGTTGATTGGTGAGAAGAGGTTTTCTCTTCTACCACCAACAACTTATTAATATGCACTTTCTTTCTGTCTCTCTCCTCCAGGAATAACCCAAGCATTCATTGCCTGACTCCCTTCCTGACCCCAGAACTCTCTTTCCTCCCATCCCCCTATAAGTCACAGCTCTTTGACTTGTACACCTTCACTCTATCCTCAACTGAGTCCCAAGTCCTGGAATCGCAGCAGAAGACTGAACTGTGTTTGTTGCAGCCATTCTCCAGATTCTCCCTGTATACTGCCTGCAGTGTATGCTCCAGACTTATTCCTATGCTCCAGTTCCCTGCTGGCTTACTGAGGAAGGGGAGAGGCTGAAGAAGTAAACCGAGAGTCCTGGGATTTTGTAGTGTTTCCCTGGAGACCTAAAAATTGATACAATTTCCTGAGTCTCCAGTTGAAATCAAGAGATTTTCTAGGTATGATCATAGTTTCCATTCTGTTTTGGGTGTAGTTAGTTTTATATGGAATGGAAAGGTATCTCCTATTACCTTATGAAGTGAATCTGTTTTCTGATGTGGCTATGGCCTTTCTTTTTTCTCTTTCCTTTTGCTTCTTTGCTCTTCTGTGAAGTCTATCTTCTTTGTATAACTGTTTCTTCATATCTGATATTGTTCCCTTATTTTTTCCTACTGTTTGGTAATGTATTTTGTGGACTATTCAGAGACTACGTAACTGCTTCTTTAAAGTATCTTATTTCTGTGTTCTATATTTAGCATCAGTGGGTGTATGCACAAGGGCATGTACTGGATTTTAATTGAGGGCCCTTTTATGGAACTGTTTACTGTCTTCCTTGTAACCTATCATTATTATTATGTATTTATTTATTTGCTTATTTATTTTATATTCTGCTTTTCAGGCACTTGAAAGTGGATTACATTCAGGTTCTTTGCTTATTTCCCTATCCTCAGTGGGCTCAAGTATGTACCTGAGGCAATGTTAAGTGAAATGACTTGCCCAAGGTCACAGGGAGTAGCAATGATAATTGTCCATGAGATCCGAAGATTAGAGGGTGGCCAATGTAAACCTGATCTTTAAAAAGGGTTCCAGGCGTGATCCAGGAAACTATAGACCAGTGAGTCTGACTTCAGTGCCAGGAAAAATATCATGGAAATTATTCTGAAGAACAAAGGGCCAGATTTACTAAGATTTTTCTCCCATTTTGTGTCTACGGGAAAAATGCTTAGTAAATGAGGCCCAAAATCACAGAACACATAGAAAAACATAGTTTAATGGGACACAGCCAGCATGGATTTACACAAGGGAAATCTTGCCTCACTAAACTACTACATTTTCTGAAGGGGTTAATAAACATGAGTTCAATATTCAAAAGACATTTAGATGGATAACTCAAAAGTCATCCATCTAAATGACAGAAGTGGCATATTCAGCCACTTATCCTACTAAATTATAATTGGATAACTACTTATCTGGATTTAATTTAGCTGTTACTGGGGCATTCCAGGGAGGAGTTCAGTTATCCAGCTAACTTATCTAAGTATGCCGCATATCTGGATTATAGGGTCATTTATCAAGCTGAGTTAGGGCCTTAAGGCGTGATAAATGGGATCTAATGCACGTTAGATACACAATGTTTATCGTGTTGTGTGTTAGCATGCAAATATGATGAGTTTGCAAAAGTTAGAAAATTATGCATATGAGGGACCCCTACCACATTTTGTGGCAAAATAATGCACAGGTCCCCAGAGGCAGGCAGAGCTCCAGCATCTCAATGCGCAGATGAGACGATGGTACAAGAAGAGGGATTCAATTTTGTAAGGAATTGGGGAACTTTTTGGGGAAGAGAGAGTCTTTTCCAAAGGGATGGGCTTCACTTTAACCAGGGTGGAACCAGGCTGCTGGCGCTAACCTTTAGAAAGCAAACAGAATGATAGGAATTATTAGGATGGGAATGGTGAACAAAACAGAAAATGTCTTAATTCCTCTCTTTCGCTCCATGATGAGGCTGCACCTTGAATGCTATGTGCAGTTCTGGTTGTTGCATCTCAAAATAGATATCGTTGCACTGGAGAAAGTGCAGAGAAGGCCAAACAAAAAGATAAAGGCGATAGAATGGCTCTCGTATGAGGAAAGGCTAAAGAGGTTAGGGCTGTTCATCTTGGAGAAGAGACAGCGGAAGGGGTATATGATAGAGGTCTACAAAATCATGAAAGGACTTGGACAAATGTAAATCAGTTATTACTCTTTTGTAATATACAAGGACTAGGGGGCACACCATGAAGTTAACAAGTAGCTCATTTAAAACAAATTGAAGAAAATTCTTTTTCACTCAATGTATAATTAAGCTCTATAATTCATTGCCAGAAAATGTGGTTATGGCAGTTAGTGTAACTGGGTTTAAAAATGGTTTGGATAAGTTGCTAGAGGAAAAACCATAAACTGCTATTAATTATTAAGCAATAGTAGCTTCAGATTTATTTAATGTTTGGGTACTTACCAGGTACTTGTGACTTGGATTGGCCACTGTTGGAAACAGGATACTGGGCTTGATGGACCCTTGGTCTGACCCAGTATGGCAATTCTTATATTCTTATGAAGAGGCCAATGGTTTGTTCTAGCTGTACTGTGATGTTTGCATAGCTATACAAACTGTTGGTCACACACAGAGTGAAGACTGTTGGTACAGAACCTCTAGCCATGCATTTCTACACCTCTTCATTGGACAGCATGTGGAAGCGAACACTATCTAGATAGTGTCCATCTCACATTCATGTCCATGTTCCCATGAGTTACCTACGAGTTTGCTCTCTAGAGAAGGCAACATGATCCATCCAGGAGATGAGACACCAGCACGGAGCCAGCAGCAGGATAAGGTGAAAATAGACACCAGCATGAAGGCAGAAGTAGCAGTATGAGATGAGATGAGATGAGACACCAATATGGAGACAGGAGCATTAGATTGAGATGAGATAAGACACTAGCATGGAGGCAGGAGCAGTAGGATGAGATGAGACATCAGCAGCAGGACCAGGAGATGAGGCATGATGAGAAGAGACTGCAGAAGGACCATGACTGGAGACTGCATCAAGGAGGTAGGACTACAGGCCCAGAACTACAGAAGATTATCCCAAGTAAGCAGCAAGACAATACAGGCAGACAGTAGACCATCCCCATCAGCAAGCTGGCACAGGAAATCTGTAGTAAAGACAGGCCTAGCTGTTTTCTTCCATCTAGCCAACACAGGAACTTTGTAGTGAGGACAAGCCCATCAGTCTTCTTCCTTCTGGATTGGCACTTCCACTTTCAGAAAGGTATCACTTTCCTCACTCTCTCTTTTACTCCCACTCCCCTCTCTCATCTGTTCCTTACACCCCCTCCCCCCCCCACACCTGCCCTGGCAACTCCTCCTCCTCTGCCCTCTCAGTCTAGACCTACCCTGCTGTCATCCTCCCATCAAACTTGCCCTGCTTATCTCTACTCCTGTCCCTACTCCTACTGCTCCTTCTCCTACCACTACTGCCCTCCTCCTCCCTCCTCATCTCCTTCCTCCTCCCCCTCCTCTCCTTATGTATCTCTTCTCCTCTCTCCCCATGCCTGACATATTCCATCCTCTCCATCTCCTCATTCCTTGTGTGGCCAGAAAACTTGCTACTTACCCAGATATCTCCAAAAAAATCCAAAAATTAAAGGGGCCTATGGCCCAATTTTTGTTCTCTCCACCTAGCATACAAGTTGCTCTATGGGACTTTGTACCCCCCATCCCACATCTATAAATATAATAGAGCCATTGCACCCCCCTCACCGTAACCAAACCCTTGTTCAGAAAGAAACTGGTGAGGCCAGGTGCTTCTCCCTTCTCTCTCGCAAATCTAAATCACCACTCCGCTGCACCCCAAACACACCAGCCCTTCTCTGATCAAAAAATCCCCACAAGAGTGGGGTCAGCACTTACCTGCTCCCGGTAACAACTCTTAGATGTGACCAGACTTAGCTGGATAAGTTATCCGGCTAACTCTGAATTCTGGAGTTAGACGGATAACTTAGCCAGCTAATGTAACTCCTTTCTGAAATGCCCCTGGAATGTATCTAAGTTATCCAGATAAATTTTAGCCAGATAATAAGATAGCCAGCTAAAATATAGCTTGCTAAGTGCCCAAATATTCATTTAGCTGGATAATGTCTGAGTTATCTATCTAAGGGCCTCATTTACTAACCATTTTTCCCATAGACACAGAATGGGAGAAATGTTTTAGTAAATCAGGCCCTAAATCTTATCAATATGGATATCATGAATTAGTCTTGATTCATGCACATATATTGCTGACTTTAGCAAGTAAAAGTAACCACATACTATTTTAACTATAATAACACTTTTTATATTTCTAGACTGCCTTACTAATTTTACCTCTAACATATGTACAAGAGGCCCATGGGATCTTGGGAAAACAATAACCCACATTTACTTTTGTTTTGAGATTGGTCCTTGCTTGGAATTACATAGTATATTAGCTTGATTACAATATACATACACCCTTATTATCTTGTTTCTAATATGCAAAATTACTATCCTGATATCACCAACAACTGGAATTGGGTCTAGGAGCTCATCTAAGCAAGATCCAGTCATAACCGTAACTTGAACAACAAGCAAGAGATATAACATACCTACACTTCGATCACCACACTGCCTCCTTTGATGTCTCTAAAATGGACAAATATAGGAAAAAATTGAAACTTTTAACATTTAGTTGATAAAATACATTTATAGTCAGTCATTTGCTTTTTAAGATTCTTTTCTCCTCTGCTTCAGAAGGTCACTGGTGTTGGCAGTGCCAATTTTCAGCTCCTGCACATTATTTTTAGCATTTTCAGATCACATTTTGAAAAAAAAACAAAACCCTATTTCTAACCCAGGTCCAATTTCATTTTTGTACAACCTATCATTTCAACATTGTTTTTATTCTTTACTACCGCAGGTTTTTTTAATGGAATAATAATTCAAAAAATCATGTAATTTCAGTTGATAATTGAATTATTCACTCATTCTAGGGCATGAATGGGGTGTTTGAATTATTCTGTAAAGAGATGATTTGTGTTTGAATTATGAGTGGATGCGCCTATGGTCCATTTTCTCTCCAACATTCAAAAAATATATTTCAGTTTTATTATATAAACATTCATAAAAATAAACATGGAAATATATTAATTTAATTTTATTGTAAGAGTTTCTGTGAACCCAATTTTGGTCTCTAAAATATATCACCCATAAATATGTTTCTTGTGTATATGAGTAACTGTGAGTAAAATATGTTGTCATGTGAAAATTATTATTTTGTCTCATGTTGATTTTTTCCCAATCTACTTTACTATAATCTGTTATTACTGGTAATGCCTAGATGTCAGGTCTTGATAATAAATCATTGGAAACATGTACGTGCAGTAACTTAAACCACATAAAAAAAAACAGCAAACCTTCAGAAACTACTTCCTATAAGACAGAAATGAAGTAGCATTTAGGAGATATTAATAGGTCCAGAATTGAACTACTTAGAATCATGTCTTGTTTGGAAAACTGAGGATACTATGGAATATTGTGCTTAATCTCTGAATAGGCCATCCCATCAAGAGTTAACTGCATGCAGGTGTCTTAAATATTACACTGCAAAGGATTTTTGATTCCTGTTTTGATGAAAGATTCTATGTAATTGCATAATACTAATGGTAGGATGGTATTATTAACTGTTTCAACTCCAAACCTTTGCAAATTTCCACAATATGAATATTAAATTACTTATATACTAAATTATGTTTGTAATAATAATACTGAGCTTTGGGGTTGCAAAGTGGTCAAAATGTGAAGTAGTAAAATATAAAAAAATTACTTTTACTGTTCTAATATCAATAGTTAATCTTTTAAACTATATTTTAATAGTTGGCAGAAACAGATTGTTTCCTTTTAATGTAGGTACTGAGCAATGGTGTATGTAGCCTAACTAGAATCTTTTCTCATAGTAATGTAAAATGTCCAACTTATCCAAGAAAACAAAACCATTGAATGTAAGTATTAGAAAATATTAGTTCAAAAGAATCTGAACAGTATTTTTCAAAACCGCTGCAAATAAAATAATAGTGAGGTAGATATTTATTTATTTATTTATTTAAAATTTTTATATACCGGCATTCATGTTGCAAACACATCATGCCGGTTTACATATAACAGGGGTGTACAGTGAACAATTCAATAACCTATTTGTGTAGAAGGAAGCAGTTACAAATAACAAGGTAAAAGAACTGGGAGGAGAGAAGAAAAGGGAGAGAATAACATTAGGTATAGGTATTTACATTAGTAATAACATTTTTACATGTGGAAGTGGTAGAATCTGGCTGAATAGAATTAATCGGTGTCCGGGAAAGCTTTTTTAAACAGCCAGGTCTTAAGTCTCTTCCTGAAGGTTGGGAGGCTGGGCTCCTGTCTAAGGTCCGGTGGGATGGAGTTCCATAGAAGGGGGCCGGCTGTTGAAAAGGCCCGATCTCTCAAGGTAATGTGTTTGGTAGATCTGGCTGGGGGCACTTGAAGAGATCCTCTGAGTGTGTCTCTTGTTGGTCTGGTGGAGTTATAAATTTGGAATGGGAATTGTAAGTCGAGTGGGGTGTGTTGATGGATGGTTTTGTATATTATGGAAAGAGATTTGTAGAGGATTCTAAAGTGAACAGGCAACCAGTGGAGATCTTTTAGGATTGGAGATATATGGTCCCTCCTCCTGGAGTTTGTCAGTAATCTTGCCGCAGCGTTTTGTAACATCTGGAGGGGTCTAGTATAGGAGGAAGGTAGGCCCAGTAGGATAGAGTTACAGTAATCGATCTTAGAAAAAATGATAGCTTGTAGAATGGTTCTGAAGTCCTGAGTGTGGAAGAGTGGTCTAATTCTTTTCAGAACTTGGAGTTTGTGGAAACAGTCCTTGGTGGTTCTGTTGATGTAAGCTTTAAGGTTCATCCGGTTATCAATTAATACTCCTAGATCTCTCACCTGTGTAGTAGTTGGGATAGTTGGAGGATTAGAGATGGCATTGTTATCTGGGGAGATGAGAAGCAGTTCTGTTTTAGAGGAGTTTAAAACTAGGTTTAGGTTAGCCAGGAGATGTTTAATTTCGAAGAGACAGTTTTCCCAGTGAACCAATGTTTTTGTGTAAGATTCTTTAATGGGTATCACGATCTGGATGTCGTCGGCGTAGAGAAAATGTTTGAGGTTAAGGTTGGAGAGGAGTTGGCAGATAGGTAAAAGATAAATGTTAAAGAGTGTAGGTGACAGTGAGGAGCCCTGAGGGACTCCTATGGATGCGTCCATTCGTGAAGATTCTTTGTTCTGTATCTTAACCTTGAAGCCTCTGTTGGAGAGAAAAGATTTAAACCATGAGAGAGCGGTGCCTGAGATACCTATAGAAGCCAGAATGGAAGTGAGAATGGAATGATTGACCGTATCAAAGGCGGCTGATAGGTCCAGTAGAATTAAGAGGAAGGATTGGCCTTTGTCAAGGCCCATTAATATGAAGTCAGACATGGAGATGAGGATACTGTATTCTTAACTTTTATTATGAGATACTGTATTCTTAACTTTTATTATGGTTATCATCCAAATAGTATTGTAGCCAACAGGTTAACTAGAGAATAATTGGCTACCTGCATGGGCGCTGCTAATAACTGTGGCACCAATGCAGTACCAGCCTGCTCAACTCACCTTGGAGGGGGCGGGCAGGCCACAGTGTTATTGGGCTGGCATGGGTGACCACATCTCATCACCCATGTAAGGAGCCATACAACTAGCCAGTTTCCTGGTCAGTGTCTGCAGCACTAGTGGCCCATGTGGCTGACTAGGTTGACCCTCCCCCCCCCCCCAACCTTTTTGGGAATGGGCCATGGCCTCGTTGTTTGGCGGGGTATATTGGGCGTGGAGGCCAGAGAAAGGAATAAAAGAGGCATCTGTTAGATCCCTGACTACCTTATTTTCAATCAGCTGCTGGTGAGAGAAAGTGAGCATTGATGGAGTGATGTCATCAAATTGTGCTGAGGCTGCTGCTCGATAAACATGGAGGTTAGATCCATCTAAGACTGCGCCTGAACCCTCCTGTGGTATTTTGCTGACCTGCAAGGATGACATCCATTTGCTTGCTCCCTGACTGCTTTATTTTCGATCAACGTCTGGTGAGAGAAAGCCCGTGTCAATGAAGTGACATCATCAAAGCACACCAAAGATGCCTGATAAATGGGGAGGTCCTAAGGTGTGCTTCTGCCTGGCAGGCCAGTGCCAAAGGGCCTGCAACATGGCTTGCCCTTTGTGTGTTCCTTTCTTAGCTATCGTGGACAGGAGACTCTGTAGGCAGATTTTTAATGTTCATCTGCTTTGTTGCTCTAAATGTGAGTATCTTAGCTTCTGGGAGGAGAGATGTGATTATTAGAGTCTGTATGTTGTGTTTACTTTATTTATATTCCATTCCTGTAGTGCTGGGTAGAGGAAGGTACATGGGAATGAGAGGGAGGAATCATGGTTGAAACAAGCATGTCCCCTGCTTAAGGTGGTTAGTTCCATTTCAACCATATACTTCTGAGTTATGTAGAAATGTTAACTGTTTTAGTCCAAGTATGTTGCAGGTAGTCTATAATAATACCCATTTGGTAAGAGACGAGGAAGTAAACTAGAATTATGTGATTCAGCAGTATAGCTTAGATTTGCTTTTTATCACCGAGTCTTGGCATTATGATTTTGATGATTATTTCCTCCAGCAATTTCATCTGCCTGGATTTTCCAATTTACAGGAAGCATGTGTGCAGAAGCATGGAGGAGGAGGTTTAATATTATTTCACAAGAAGTTAATGTGCAAAAATTACATTTGGAATTTTTCCCATCTGTAGAATCACTAACAATAAGGGTGCAGTCTTGGATTATTAGTTTAATATATTGGCCTCCAGGAATGGTAATGTCAGATGTACTATATATCTGAATTGTTGGTTAATTTAGAATTAAAATTTGAAAAATTATTGATTTAGGTATTACGAATCAGTGGATCCAAAGAAGGAGATAACAGACCTACCTTAATCGTAGACCAAATAATGCCTGACGAAGGATGAACAACCTTGGAGACAATCTAGCCCCAGTTCGTAGAATACAAGGCAGAAGCAAATGAGTCATCCAAGCCCAATGAAAGGTCGAGGCAAAAAGCAGACAAACCAAATCCACAGTCCAGCAAGGGAACAGGGCAGACTGCAGAAAAGGCAAATCCAAAGTCCAGTCTGAGATCAGGGCAGACAGCAGACAAGGCAAATCCACAATCAGTGAGGGGTCGAGGCAGACAGCAGACTAGGCAATTCCAAATCCAGTGAGGGGTCACAGCAAATCAAAGAGAATACTGATAGAAACATCAATTACTAAGCAGCCTGTTGCCGAGGCAGGGATGAGAAGCAGAGCTGGCGTTTAAATCTCTGATGTTTCCATGCTACCATGGGAATGTCCGGTAGGAACATCCAGCGTGATGGGGGGGGCAGAGCCATGACAGAGCGTGCCTCCTGTCGCACTGCTTCAGGAGACAGGTGTTGCCATCGGCCATTGCCTCACCGCGGGATCACCGAGGAAAGGGGAGATCCCACTCAATTCTTATTTGTACATCTCCCGCAAAGCCCCCCATTCCGCTTCCTCGGCCTAGGCTTGAGAGGAAAGCGTTGATGGAATTCTCAGAAAAGTTGAGGGGCTTGAATGTTACTGATCTGTTATAAAATCAGTAGTGATATGGGTCCAGGGTTTCTCTGGCACTGGTAGTGGTTGAAGTAGGCCCCAGGCCCAAGTCCGGGAGCTTTTGTGGGCTGCACACCTTGGACAGGATTCCACATATCTTTTGGTGTTCTTTTCCCACTGCAGCCACAAATAATGACGGGTAGTTATTCCGTTCATAGAAGTTCTGGATGTCCCCATTGGAGAACTCATTCTCGCAAATGTTTAGGAACCACTATCTTCACTACTGGAACCGTGAAAGTTGATGCGACCACATTTCAGGCCAGGTCTATAATGTAAAAGGGTGATTCAGGTGTTTCATCAGGATAAAAACTTCTGGATAGTGCATCTGCTTGATGATTATTTTCAGATTGATGAAATCACAGGTTGAAGTCAAAGCGACTGAAAAATAGGGCCCATCGGGCTTGTCAAGGATTCAATTGTTGAGCATGGGAAAGATGTGGGGGTTGGGTGTTTGGCTTCCCTGACAGATGGCACGCCACCTCAGAAGGTCAACATCTGTCCCATGTCTAAAACCTACTCTTAGCATAAAGAAACTGTTTTGTGCCGACCGCAGCAAGTTTTAGCAAGTAAACATACTTCCTGCTATAGCTAACAGGAAGTCTGCAAGGAACATATCTAGGGCAAAAGCTTTGCAGCAGAAGCTTTACAGCACTAGCTTAGTTTATGACCTACTTGCATTTCTGTGGGTTTTCACACCTAGGTAGCTCAGTACCATTGCCTCATGACCAGCTAATGACCTCCCCCCTCCCTGCCTGAAGATTGACCGTTTGCACCTCTCTGCACCCACGTAGTAAAAGGTCAGCATACACATTTATGTGGAAATATTGTAGCAGTAAATATGTGACGTATGTATCCGATGCAATGCTATGTAAAAGATTTTACAATAAAAAGGGGGCTGCCCAAAATGCTGGGAGCACGCTTCACCCTGAAGACCGTCTGAGGTGTTTTCATTGCGACAGAAAGATATACCAGATTCTTGTGATCTATGTAAATTGTTACGGTATGTTTTGCCCCTCTAATAAATGACGCCATTCCTCCAATGCCAGTTTAATAGTCAAAACTTCTCGGTCCCCAATAGAATAGTTTTTCTCAGTGGGGGAACATTTCTCTGAGAAATAAGTGCAGGTGATTAATTTCCATGCAGCATCAGGTTGCAAAAGAATTGCTCCTACTCCTAACGCGGAGTTATCCACTTCAAGGATAAATGATCTGGTGGTATCCGGATGATGCAGACAAGGATCCTTAATTAACTTTTCCTTTAACTGTTGAAATTCCTGGACCCAATTTTGTGCAACAGCCCCTTTTCGGGTTGAAGCTGTAAGTGGAGCAACTAGGGCAGAATATCCAGGGATGAATTGATGGTAATAATTTGAGAATCCCAAAAAACATTGTAACGCCTTGAGCCCTACTGAACACAGCCAGTCTAGGTTAGACAAGTTTTTCAGGGTCCATCCATAGCCTGGTTTGAGAGATTATGTATCCCAGTAAAGGTAATTCCTTTTGATGGAAAAGATATTTTTCTAACTTAGCATATAACTTATTTTCTTGTAGATACTGAAGGACCTGTCGTACGTGGTCTTTGTGCTGCCTAACAGTCTTGGAAAGACAATCACATGTGAATATAACAGATCCCGTAAAATGTCATTAATCATGTCTTGAAAAACTGCCGGAGCATTGCAGAGACCAAACGGCGTAACTAAATATTCATAATGGCCATCGCACAAGTTGGGCTTGACAGACCCACCAAATTTTAAAAGTCACCCAGATGTATGCATATCTCCTGCTGCGTGCACATCTCACTCTATTTCAAAAAGCGGTATGAGTTGGACAGGGCATGCAAGTTACAGAGCATAGCAAAGAGAGATGCACGTAAATACTTACGTGCTCGGTGCACATCCAGGTCCACTGCCAAGTAAGTTTACTTCTGCTAAGGAGGAATTGTAAGTTGTGAAAAAAAAGCCATTTTGGAGAGTTTTAAATGGTCTGGGTAACTGGGAGGAATGGATTAGAGAACCTAGCTCAACACTGGATGAACTGGTGGACCAATGGTGAAACTGATCATTGTGTGGATGCTCACAAGTTTTAAAATACCTTGACTTCCGTGGTAGCAAGGGGATTTATGCAATTAGGTGCACCTACTTAAAATTAGGTGCACATGCATGTGTGTTCAGGCTATTTTATAACTTTCAGGCCGCTACAGTAAGGAGCGGTAGGAAGAGCTGCATTAGTGCCGGGCGCACCCGCGTTTGACGCACGCACAGTCCGGCTCACCTACTGCTCGATACTGTATTAAAACCGCATGCAAATTCAAGCCGCGTCCAACACGTGCCCATGAAGCGCAATCCATTTTACTTTATAGGTGCTTTATACAGCGCCTATACAGTATCCTGGGTGCGCTGGTACCTGTCATTTCAAATGTCATTTCAAATGACATTTGAAATGACAGGCACCAGGAAGTGGATCCCAACTTTAACCAAAGAAAACCTAAAAACCTAAAAACCTAAAATCCCCTCCTCCCAAAGCGAGCGACTCGACATGTAAAATATGTAAAACCTAAAAACCTAAAATCCCCTCCTCCCGAAGCGACTCGACATGTAAAATATGTAAAACCTAAAAACCTAAAACCCCCTCCTCCTGAAGCAACTCGACATGTAAAATATGTGAATAAGTGTAACCAACTTACTTTTTGTATTTTACAAATTTTAACTAATAGATCTGAAATGTCATTTTTTAGTTCCTTCGAACCCTGGGATGCATACCATCTGGTCCAGGTGATTTAAAACTCTTTAGTTTGTCAATCTGGCCTACTACATCTTCCAGGTTTACAGTGATTTGGTTCAGTTCATCTGACTCATCACCCTTGAAAACCATCTCCGGAACCGGTATCTCCCCAACATCCTATTGTATTGATTATGGTATTTATTTACTCTCCTGTTAAATATATATCTAAACAATTGTTCCATGTAAATGTTACTGTTTCTTGTAAACCGATATGATGTGCAAACGGTTATCTGTATATAAAAGCTATTAAATAAATAAAATAAATAAACATCCTCATTAGTAATCAAAGAAGCAAAGCATTCAATTAGTCTTTCTGTAATGGCTTTATATTCCCTAAGAGCCCCTTTAACCTCTTGGTCATGTAACGCTCCAATAAACTCCCTCACAGGTTTCTTGCTTTGGATATATTTTAAAAAGTTGTTATTATGAGTTTTTGCCTATACGGCCAACTTCATTTCAAATTCTCTCTTAGCCAGTCTTAGCAATGTTTTATACTTATCATGACAATACTTATGCTTTTTCCTATTTTCTTTAGATGGATCCTTATTCCAATTTTTGAAGGATGTTTTTTTTTGGCGAAAATAGCCTCTTTTATTTATTTATTTATTTATTTCTTTTGTATACCGACATTCGATCGAGATATCACATCGGTTTCCAGAAAACAGGTTGAATAGAGCCGGAACTGCCCTATTTTACATTGTAACAAGAGAACAGTTGATTAAACAATAAATATAAGGAACATTGTAACATATGAATAAAATTAATATTAAATATTAGATGTGTGTATATAGAAATGGCAAATATGGCATATAGCCTATATACAATATGTACAATATGACTTGGTTATGAGTAGGGTGGGGGACAGGGAAAAGGGAGGTTACGAGTAGGGTGGGGGACAGGGAAAAGGGAGGGTAGAGAAGGGGAGGAGGGGTTATGCGTTCATGCAGAGTAGAAGTTATGCGGTAAGGCTTTCAAGAGCGTTTATTATAGGATGTTGGGGTTCAGGAGGGAATGCTTTCAAGAACAGCCATGTTTTGAGCTGTTTTTTAAAGACTTGCGGTGAGGGTTCGTTTCTGAGCTGTGGGGGGAGGGAATTCCAGAGGGTAGGGCCAGCTATTGTAATGGCTCGTTTGCGTGTTGTATTGAGGTGAGCATTTTTAAGAGTTGGGATGGAGAGGAGACCTGAGTTGGTGGATCTGAGATTTCTTTGTGTGAAATATGGTTGGATGTTGTTGTTTAGCCAGACCATTCTGTTGTTGTTTATTTTTTTGTGAAGAAGGGTGAGGGTTTTATACTGGATTCTTTGTGTGATGGGCAGCCAGTGGAGGTCTTTGAGAGTGGGTGTGATGTGGGAGGATTTTCTTTGATTGGTGATAATTCTGGCGGCGGCGTTTTGTAGAACTTGGAGGGGCTTGATGTGGATTTCCGGAAGTCCAAGGAGGAGGGAGTTGCAGTAGTCGAGTTTTGAGAAAATAATTGATTGCAGTACTGTTCGGAAATCATGCGGTTGGAGGAGAGGTTTGAGTTTTTTAAGTGTTTGAAGTTTGAAAAATCCATCTTTGATTATATTGGAGATGTGTCGTTTAAAGTTGAGTTGGCTGTCGATGGTTACTCCTAGGTTTTTTGTGGATGGTGTGAGTGAGGTTCTTGATAAGATTGGCATCCCAGTGTTGTTTGCGCTTCCTGTGTTGTTTGAGGGGGTGCTCTCGAGGGGGGAAGCGGGACGGTCGTCCTGGATGTGAATGATTTCTGTTTTGGCTTGGTTGAGGCAGAGAGATAGTTGTGATAGCAGTTGAGATAAATTTGAACTGAGTTTGTTCCATCTTTCCATGGTGAGTTCAATGGATTTGGTGATGGGGAGGAGAATTTGAATGTCGTCTGCATAAACGAAGTAGGTGAGGTTGGCATCAGAGAGGTATTTGCATAGTGGGAGGAGGTAGATGTTGAAGAGGGTCGAGGATAGTGAAGAACCTTGAGGGACGCCATGGGTGAGGGGCATTTGGGAGGATTCAGAAGAGTTTGTCTTGACAATGAAGGATCTGTTAGAGAGGTATGATTTGAACCAGTTGAGTGTAGTGTCTTGCAGACCGATCTCTTTAAGTCTGGTGAGGAGAGTTCTGTGGTTGATGGTGTCAAATGCGGCTGATATATCGAGGAGGATCAGTAGAAATGTCTTGCCACTGTCTCGGCCTCTGAGGATGGTGTCGGTGAGGGAGAGGAGGAGAGTTTCTGTGCTGTAGAGTTTTCTGAAGCCGTGCTGTGTTGGATGGAGAAGATTGTGGGCGTCGAGGTGGTCTGTGAGTTGATTGTTGACAGTTTTCTCGATGATTTTTGCTAGGAATGGGAGGTTGGAGACTGGTCTGTAGTTTGCAGGATCAGATTTGTCGAGTTGCGGTTTTTTTATGATTGGTTTGATGATGGCGTTTTTGAGTTTGTCTGGGAAGATTCCTTGTTCGAGGGATAGGTTGATGATTTGGGTTATAGGTTTGGCAATAATCTCTCTGATGAGTTTTAGGGTTTGATGGGGATGGAGTCTACGGGGTGGGATGCTGGTTTGGTTTTTTGATGAAGGGTTCAATTTCTGTAGATGCAACAGGAGTGAATTGGGTCCAAATGTGGATGGGTGGAGGGATATTATGCCAGTTATCGCTTTGCCTTCCTTCTGCCTTTCTTAATGCATAAATTGCACTTGTTGAATGCCTGTTGATCTCTTTTAACCTTTGCAGCTGCACCTTTCAGTTTTTTTCTATTTTCCTCATTTTATCACAGGTTCCCTTTTGACAATGTAGTATTAGAGCTGTAGATTTACTTATTGTCCCACGTCTAGATATTAGTTCTAATTTGATCATGTTATGATCACTAGGGATGTGAATCGGGCTTCGGACATAGTAAGGGTAAAGGCTATCGGCGCCATTTTGAATACTGGCAGCCGACGGTCCGAGTGCAGGAGGTCGCTCCCGGACCCCCGCTGGACTTTTGGCAAGTCTTTTGGGGGTCAGGAGGATCCCCCAAGACTTGCCAAAAGCCCCTGCAGGTCGGCGCTTGCAAGGGGGTGCACACTTGTGCACCTTGCATACGCTGAGCCCTAGGGGAGCCCCGATGGCTTTCCCTGTTCCGCTCCCCCCCACCTTCCCCTCCCCTCCCTTCCCCTACCTAACCTGCTCCCCAGCCCTATCTAAACCCCCCCCGTCACCTATGTTGGCGGTTGCGTCTGCCTCCGGGCAGGCGTAGGTTGCGCACGCCGAGTGCTGCCGCGCGAGCCCCCGGCACGACCGCGGTGCCAGAGGCCTCGGTCCTCACTCCCTGCCCATTTTTTCAAGCCCCGGGACAAACGCACATCCCGGGGCTTGCGCGCATTGTCGGGCTTATACAAAATAGGCTTGGCGCATGCAGGAGCGGGTTTTCGGGGTTATGCACGTAATATACGCGCATAACCCTTTGAAAATCTGCCCCAATATGTCTATGTTGGCTTTTTAAACTTCCCATGTAAATAGGCTATTAAAAAAAGGCACCTGAGAAAATGCTAAAATTGGGTTTCTTCACTGGAACTATTAAAAAAAAACAAAAAAACCCACCAGTATGTAATTTAGATTAAAAGATCATTATCCCAAATTCTTCAAAAATTCTTAAAATTAAAAAAGAAAAAACAATCTTTAAACTGAAATTCTATATTGGGTGAAGTGACTTTCTATAAATTGTTCAATTTAATGTATGAAGTTATAGAATAAAGTTGCTGAAAAGAAAATGCACCTTAAAAATACTCAAATTAAATCTAGTAAATCAATTGAAACTTTCTTAAAGATGCACTATGCAATTAAATATGCACTGTGCAAAAAAAGCATTACAGAATACAGTGCATAAGATATAGTGGAAAGTTTAGTGATTAAGCAAGCGTCAGCTTCTTGCAAAATTTACTATGTTAACCAATTCTTTTCTGTCAACTATCTGTTTTTTGGCAGATCCCTTTTGCATGATTCATGAAGGACCAGTAAAAGGCTAATTGTTCAAATTAATTTGCGTAAATGACTAAGCAAGAGATAACAAAATTACATCTGCACTTGTTTGGCAAAGATTCAATAGCAGCAGCCCTGTGCTGCCAGCTGCTTCCAGACAACACTCTTGCAGAAATTAAAAGCTACAAATATTAATTAATACACTTTTTTGGTACGTTAATTTGCACTGAAAGGTTCCGGAGTGCAAAACTGCTGAGAAGATGAACCATGATAATTAGAATTAATGGCATGGATGCATGTTTTTTGCAGCTGAAGTTTTAAAAACCCATGAATGGAACTAGGAACTTGAAAGTGACGTTCTCATAAATCTCTATGATAATGTGGCTATTAGTATTAGAAGGATTAAGTACTGTGGCTCCAGTGTTATCTATCACATGACACATTGTATCCCATCTGTCACTGCAGCAGTACAACATGATAGCTGTCCTTGAGGAAACCATATGAAAAGCTTTGAGAATTTAAGGAATTGTGGTGATGAATGTCGAACTACAAAATGAATAGCTCAAACCTCTGACTTCCAAACACAAGTAATGACCAGTACTCTGTACTTGTCAGCTTAGTGCTTTGTGGATACTCTATGGTTTCTGTATTAAGGTTTAGTTATGCTGACTAGATTATAAATAGAGTAGTAAAATAAAAAAAAAGGTAGACATCAAATCCATTGATCATAAATTTCATTGCTTTTCTAATTTAATTAACAAGATTTTTCTTGTTAAAAATGATTATTGTTGATGAAAATCAAAGGTAATATATGCTATATATATATTCATCATCAGTAGTACTGATTGACACTTAGGGGATAATTTTCAAAAGGATTTATGCATGTAAAAGTAGCATATATCAGCAATTTTCAAAAGCTCATTTACATGCAGGGAAGATAACGTTCAAACAAATGCATGTGGTGGTATATACGCTTATATATAGCCATTTGCAATGTTACCATAGTATATTATAACCCATGCGTATCACATACACACATATTATAAAATACGCATATCTTTAACCTTCAACTTATACACCTATATAGGCTTACTGTCACACAGTCTGGCAGGCTGAAATAGGACTGCAGGACAAGACTGTATCTGGTCTTCTGCCTAACCAGCCCCTTCCTCCACAGGTTGAGCCCTTGGGTTCTGGGGGCCAGTAGGACTTTCTTCCTGGCCAATATCATGGTGCTTCAGATACTGGATGGAAGCTAGAAACAGGTACTGGCTGGGAACTTGATACTGGCTGGGAACTGGTTGGGAGCTGGAACCAAGGACATGGGCAAGGCCCTTGAAATAGACAAGGGACCAAACTGGACTGGGCAGGACAGGGACTGGAGAAGGACAGGACTGGACAAGGACAGGATAAGACAGGCAACAGGAAACAAGGAAACTGAACAGGGCATAAGACTGGGCAAGGTAATCCTAGTAGGCCCTGGAGGCCATAAGGTACGACAGAAAAGCCCAGGAAGGTACAGAGCATGGCAGGGAGACTTGAGAGGCCACAGAGCAAGGTAAGAGACCAAGAGAGGCCACAAGGGAAGACAGGAGGCTGGTTAGGCCATAAGGCAAGGTAGAAGGCCTGAATAGGCCACAAGGCAAGGCAAGAACCTGGGTAGGTCACAAGGCAAGGTGGAATAGCAAGAGGGAGATGGCCAGGTTAAGGGCTAAGGTGACTCAATGAAGAAGCACTGAGGGACTAAGACTGAGTTAAGTAGGTCTGGAGCTGAGGCATCAGATGATCAGTGATGTGGTGATTTGCGCAGCTGGGAGCGGGGCTTGCTGAGGAACCCTGGTGGAGGGGAGACTGAGCAGTAGCCAAAACCATGGCCTAGGGAGGATGCATACGAGGCATTTATACAAATATTTAATGCAATGCATTGAAATCACGTATCTCAATGTATTATATACACATGTATGTTTTAAATGTGAAAGTAAAGTAGGACTTACTCGTGTAAGTTCCAAATTATGCATGAAAATTGGCCAATTTTAAGACTTGTACATGTAAATGAAATTAACTAGTTTACTAATTTGTTTACCAGTTCACCCTGTCCTTTTCCATGTTCTTCAGCCTGAACTCTCCCCAGTTAACCCAGACCTCCCACCAAAACAAGTTTAATATCACTTAAGTCAGAAAATTAGCAGGTGTAAAGATATGCAAGTTGGCAAATGTACGTGCATGTCTTTTAAAATAGCAAATTAAGCACATAATTGTTGGCCTTGCACTGGAATGCCCTCTAGACTACCCATTTTTATGAGCATATATGTGCACGCATAAGTAAAAATATGTATTTTCTACATTCATAAGATACAGAATACATAAATATAAACTTGTGTCTATATACTAATTTTTATGCAAATAAACTATTGAAAATTCACCACTTTAAAGTGCATGTACACAAGTAAAACCTATTGACAATTCAATATTATATATTGTAGCAATTTTCAAATGCCCACTTATGCACGTAAAGTGCATCTACTTGCATAAAACCCAGGTTTAAGTGAGTAATCCTTTAGAAAATTACCCTTTAATCGTAAAATATATTTTCTTACCACACTGGAACATGGTAATACTGACTTTAAGCCCATGGGTGTAATTTTAGTTTAAACTGACTCCCAACTAAGCCAGTAAAATTTTGGCTTACTAGGATTAAATTAATTTTCAGCCACAATATGCTTGTGCCTGAAAATTCTTCTAAATCTAGCATGGCCCCTGCTTGGTCTCTATGTGAACTAACAGTATAATGAAGGGGTCCATGTGTTAAAATGTGGAATCTTCCAGCTTGGAGGGCTCACTAGAGTCAGAGGTGTTTTGAAGTGTTCTTTCTATCCTTATTCTGGAGTTTCAAGACTGGACTCATTCTCCTTGGTATCTTTTCTGGACCCCAGCACAGCTCCTGCTCATTGGCTTTGGTCCCACATTTCTTCTAGATTTCTCTGAGTGTCCATGACAGCACCAATTTCTAGCATCCAACTCCAGAAATGTCATCTAACATTCCAAGGAACTCCCCTGGTGCCTTGAGGATACAGTATTATAACCCCCAGATAGTACAGTCCTTTTAGGGGAAGAACCATCTTGTCATTCAAATTAATCTAAAACAAAAAAAGAAGAAGAGTGAAACCAAGTGGTAAGTTGTTCCTTATGGAATAAAGAGCAAGAGTTTGACGTTTTTTCAACACAACAGCTTTATGTACTTAATTTTAATGAAGTACAAAAGTACACAATACAGAAACTAATAAAATTGGATAACAATGGCTGCAGACCTTTAGATACCTGATAAGGAAATCTAATTCTGGGCTCAAGCCTGCCTATATAGCAGGGGGGAAAGGGCGGAGGAGGTAGGGGAAGGGAAGGGAAGGTGGGGTGGGGGGCTGGTAGGGAATGGGGGCAGTCAGTGAGGCTCAGCACAGGCTCGGTGCGCGCAAGGTGCACCGACCCCCAATTTTATAACATGCGTGCTCCTGCACACGCATGTTATAAAATCGGGCGCACGTGTGTGTACGCCGGGTAGCTCACGCACAAGTACGCCCGCACGCAGGTTTGAAAATCTACCCTAAATTGTGTAAACTTGTTTATTTTCCTTTCTCACAGGTTTATGTACTAAAAGCTAGATTACTTGCTGCCAGATGGTTGAGAAAGAGCTTGGATCTCTGAGAAGCAAGCCAAAACCCAGTAAGCCCTGCAAGTTAAACTAATATCTTTTTCAAATACTTATCCTGAGATAATTGATAGCCAAGTCATTACCAGGCTAATTGGTGCACCAGGCAGTCCTGGGGGAAGGGCCATTTATGAAGGCCCCAGCACAGAAAAGGAATAATTTTCTGGCAATGCAAGTGTAACCCTTTTTTCATGGATTGATACTGTTTTCAAGGGCAAACAAAACAATTTTTCTCTGGGGCTGTCTCCATTAGCTCTCTTTCCTCTTCTGTTTTCTCCAAGGTGTAAGTTCTTTCTATAGGGGTGAAGGCAGAACGTCTTGGCCAAGGAGGTGGTGTGATTTTTTTCTCTCCTGTGTGTTTGTTGTAATTTTTTTTCTCTTTCTGTTCTATGATGCTGTGATTACAGACTAACCGGGAAATTACAGACCGGTTAGCCTGAGTTCAGTGAGGAAACAACAAAGGAGTAGATGCCCAAGAAAGTCTTTGCCAAATCTTTATTAGGTGGAGACGTATAATGTTAGTTAAAATTGTCCGACTCAGGCCGAGTTTCGCCACATTCCAGTGGCTGCCTCAGGGGCTTAAATTTGAACACACTTAGAAAATTGCAATAGAATACAAAATGCCATCCGCAGTATGGACGTATCTTATATGAAGTCAGTAGTGCTTAAGCATTTATCAGTTCCATTCACTAATGGTTCCGCATACGTTTTCTGCAGATTAACATGGATCGTCTCCTCTCTCAACAGTTAGCCTGAGTTCAGTGCCAGTAAAAATAGTGGAAAGTGTTCTAAACATCAACGACTTCCTGCACGTGAATCGTTTTTCCGTACGGAAAAACGATTCGCGTGCAGGAAGTCGTTCCCGGACCCCCGCTGGACTTTTGGCAAGTCTTGTGGGGGTCAGGAGGCCCCCCCAAGCTGGCCAAAAGTCCCTGGGGGTCCAGCGGGGGTCCGGGAGCGATCTCCTACGCTCCTTACGTCGGGGGACAAAAAACCAAATGGCGCCGGCGCTACCTTTGCCGTGTCATATGACAGGTCAAAGGAAGCGCCGGCGCCATTTCTACAACGCACCGGAGGTCCGAGAGTAAAAGATCACACCGGGACCCTTCCTCTGGACCCCAGGTAATTTAAGGCATTTTGGGGGGGTTCGTGAGGGTGGGGGATTTATTTTAAAGGGTCGGGGTGGGTTTTAGGGTTGTTTTAGTGTGCCGGTTTTCCCGCCCTCCCCCTTCCCCTCCCCCCCCCACTCGACCACAGGTAATTTAAGGCATTATGGGGGGGTTCGGGAGGGTGGGGGATTTATTTTAAAGGGTCGGGGTGGGTTTTAGGGATGTTTTAGTGTGCCGGTTTTCGATTTACACGATTTACACGATATTCACGATATTTATAAAACCCAAACTGCGACGATACGATTCTCTCCCCCTCCCAGCCGAAATCGATCGTTAAGACGATCGATCACACGATTCACATCTCTACTTCTCTGTACCTTCTCCCTCGCAATTATATCTTTTTTGAGATGCAGCAACCAGAATTGTACACAGTATTCAAGGTGCGGTCTCACCATGGAGTGCTACAGAGGCATTATGACATTTTCCGCTTTATTCACCATTCCCTTTCTAATAATTCCCAACATTCTGTTTGCTTTTTTGACTGCCGCAGCACACTGAACCGACGATTTCAATGTGTTATCCACTATGACACCTACATCTCTTTCTTGGGTTGTAGCACCTAATATGGAACCCAACATTGTGTAATTATAGCATGGGTTATTTTTCCCTATATGCATTACCTTGCACTTATCCACATTAAATTTCATCTGCCATTTGGATGCCCAATTTTCCAGTCTCACAAGGTCTTCCTGCAATTTATCACAATCTGCTTGTGATTTAACTACTCTGAACAATTTTGTGTTATCTGCAAATTTGATTATCTCACTTGTCATGTTTCTTTCCAGATCATTTATAAATATATTGAAAAGTAAGAGTAAGAGTAAGTAGGCTTTTAAAAATTGTTATATGCCATTGAATCATCCATAGAACTTACTCGTGTAAGTACACTTTACTAGAGTAAATTGCTTTTGAAAATTGCAGATAGTATGTTTCATTTATGCGCATACATCCTTTGAAAATTCCCCTGAAAAATGGGACTTACTTGCGTAAGTCTCAAATTGCCTGCATGCCATCCATTTTAAAACATGTATGTGTAAATAAAATTAACCAGTTTACCAATTAGTCCAAAGTTCAACCAATCTTTCTCCAAGTCAATGAGACCTTCATGGTTCTTCAGCCTGCTCCCCCACCCAGCTCACCAAGACATCCAACCCCGTCAGTATTACACAATAAACATATTTAATATCACTTATGCCAGATAATTAGCAGGTTTAAAAATACGCGAATAAGTTGACTCATGTAAGTGTTTTTAAAATCACAGCTTTTGATGGTAACTTTTAAACAGGTACGCAGGTGCACAAGTGCGCACATTCATCAGCCCATGCACAAGGATATGGCCATTTTATAGCATGTGTACATATATGTGCACATGTTATAAAATGGCCTGAACATGCATACATGTGTGCACAATTTTAAGTGGATGTGCACCTATGCCCACAAATGCCACTTATACCACACATGCTTCGACACCATTGCCAGTTTTACCAGTTCATTTACAATTCACCCAGATAAGGAATAGGACTTCCAAATTCCCCTAGTTTAATAGCCTCTCTTCTTCCCTGTTAGCCCCTACCATTAAAATCCTGCTGATGTGTCTAGTTTGGTTTTATTTGTTTTGTGACTTACAGTGGCAGGTGACCCTAGCGTGCACCTGTAAGTATTTCCACGAAAATTTCAAGGTGAAATCCAGGAACGCCCATGCCCTGCTCCACACTGTTTTCAGAACTTTTCATTTGTGCACATAGCAGGAGTTATACACATAAAAGGGTGTCTTTTAAAATACACTCAGCTTGCACTGGCCCGACTTGTGCATTAATCTCCTAGTTTTGGCATGCATCGGGCTTTTAAAATTCACCTTTACATAAGGACATAACACAAAAACATAAGAAATGCCATATTGGGACAGACCAAGGGTCCATCAAGCCCAGTATCCTGTTTCCAACAGTGGCTAATCCAAGTCAATTGTACCTGGCAAGTAACCAAACATTGGACAGATCACAAGCTACTATTGCTTATTAATTACCATAATAGCAGTTTATGGATTTAACCTCTAGGAACTTATCCAAGCTTTTTTTTAAACCTAGTAATACTAACTGCTGAAACCACATCGCCTGGCAATGCGCTGAGTGAAAAAGAATTTTCTTTGATTTGTTTTAAATGAGCTACTTGCTAACTTCATGGAGTGCCCCCAGTTCTTCTATTATCTGAAAGAGTAAATAACCGATTTACATTAATTTGTTCAAGTCTTTTCATGATTTTATAGACTTCCATCATATCAGTCGTCTCTTCTCCAAACTGAACAACCCTAATTTCTATATCATTTACTCATAGAACAACTGTTCAATGCCCTATATCATTTTGGTCACTCTTTTCTGCACTTTCTACAGTGTAGCTACATCCTTTTTGAGATATGATGATCAGAACTGTATACAGTATTCAAGTGTGGTCTCACCATGGAGTGATACAGAGGCATTATGTCATGTTCTGTTTTATTTTACATTCCCTTTCTAATAATTCCTAACATTCTGTTTGCTTTTTTGATTGCCACAGCACACTGGGCCGATGACTTCAATGTATTATCCTCTATGACACCTAGATCTCTTTCCTGGGTGGTAACTCCTAAGATAGAACCTAACATTGTGTAACTACAGCAAGGGTTATTTTTCCCTATATGCATCCACTTTACACTTGTCCATGTTAAACTTCATCTGCCATTTGGAAACCCAATCTTCTAGTTTCATAAGGTCCTCCTGCAATTTATGGGCTAGATTTTAAAAGCCCTGTACATGTAAATCCTGCCAGATTTACGCGTGCGGGGCACTCGTGCGCTGGCGCGCCTATTTTGCATAGGTCACTGGCGTGCGCAAAGCCCCGGGATGCACGTAAGTCCCAGGACTTCGTAAAAGGGGTGGGAGGGGGCGTGTCTGGGGCGTGCCTGGGGTCAGGGGGCGGTCTGGGGTGGGTCCGGGGGCGTGGTGACGGTTCGGGGGCGGGCCGGGAGGGCGGTCCCGAGTCCCCCGGCACTGCGGCCTGTGCTGGGGGATGCCGAGGTGGCGCGCGCAAGTTACGCCTGCTTCAAGCAGGCGTAATTTGCACAACAAAGGTAAGGGGGGATGTAGGTAGGGCTGGGGGGTGGGGAAGATAGGGGAAGGGAGGGGAAGGTGGGGGGACGCAGAAGGAAAGTTCCCTCCGAGGCAGGCTGTGCGGCTCGGCACGCACAGGCTGCCGATTTCGTGCAGCCTTGCGCGCGCCGACTCCGGATTTTATAAGATACGCACGGCTACGCGCGTTTCTTATAAAATCCAGTGTACTTTTGTTCGCGCCGGTTGCGCGAACAAAAGTATTTGCGTGCGTACTTATTTAAGATCTACCTCTGTGAGCGTAAGTGTTGTCCCCGCCTGGGAACACCCCTAAACTGCCCCTCTTTTAAGCACATATATATATATACATATGAAAATGAAGATATGCACGTATTTTTTACATTTATAAAATACAGAATATGCAAGTAGATGCTACTTATGCATGTATATGTCAATTATTACATGCATAACATTTTGAATATTCACTTTAAAATGTATTATTGCTATTGCAAATGATAATGCACATTAAATGCCTGCAAGTTTGATCACATGCAGTTAATGAGTGTTAGCAGTGCTTTTAAAAAATGAATCCTAATTAAAAAAAACACAATTGTGTGCTGTCATAACACTTAATGTGGATTATTTGTTAAAATAATAAAGAAAAACTTTTAACAGAATATTTTTCAACATACATCTTGTGTTAAGTTAGTTTTAATTGAATACAGTTTTGAACAGATCTAAATAAATTTACAAAATAGTTACCTAAATAGATGTTAAAGAATTCGGTCCCCCAACACGGGACTGTGTTTCACAGAGCTGCATTGGGATGGACAAAGGCTGTCTCTATAGGTGTAGAATGGATTCTGTAAACAAAAATATGGAACATCAATGAAAAAAAAATCCACAAAAAGGCATGCAGCAAGAAGGATAAATAATATCCAATATAGAGGAACATATAGCTGATGAAGCTTGTAGAAGAGGACTCAAAATCAAGTGACAAAGCCTACTGTTATAATATTATTTTATTTTATATATATTAGTAAAGCCTATTCTTAACATTTAACATTCAATGTTACTTTCCCTCCTTATATTCCCCCACTTACCCCCTCCCTCAATTGTTCTTTTGTTAATTTGTTATAAATTGTTGATATAACTCTGTTCGATGTAAAACGCCTCCCCAGGCGTCTGTTTGCGTTACAATGTGAACCGATGTGATATCCCTGATGAATGTCGGTCTATAAAAATTTTAAATAAATAAAATAAATAAATAAATAAAACAATTTTCTGTAAAAGGGTTTAATATCACTGTACATATATGACAAATTTGAGTACAATAATTTTTGTTTTGTAACGATTCAAAGGGTATAAATAAAATGATATTTATTTATTTATTTATTTATTTATTTATTTATTTATTTAGGATTTTCATATACCGACCTTCTCAATACAAGTATCAAATCAGGTCGGTTTCCAAAGAACAAAACTGTCGCGGTTAAAGCGTTACAATAAACAGAGTTTCTGAACATAGGAACATCAATAAATAAATATTACATAGACAACAGTAACTCGTCAAAATAACGTGGATAAATATAGGGAATAGCTAAATAGGGGTAGTGTAACTTGGGATATACAGTTAATGGAAAAATGTGTATATGGGCGCAAAGATGAGTAGTGCAAGAGCTCGAGGAACTAATGCATCAACAGAAGAGTGTTTTCAATACAGGTGGGCTGTCCAGATCATGGGCGGTTGCGGAGCTTATGGTGGACTATTTTGCTCTTTGACCGGTGTCAGAATGTTCCTGTGATTCTGGATAGGCTTGCCGGAATAGCCATGTTTTTAGGTTTTTCTTAAAAGTTAGATGGCAAGTCTCTTGGCGTAGATCCGGCGGTAATGAGTTCCAGAGGGTGGGCCCGGCTGTGGAGAGTGCTCGTTTTGTTAGTGAAGTTTTCATCGGGGGGGCATATAAGGAACCTTTGTAGTTGTATCTGATAGGTCTTTGTGATGTGTGAGGGCGGAGTTGCGAGTTTAGATTTAGTTTGGCGATGCCCATAATATCTTTATGAATCATTGATAGTGTCTTGAAGGTAATTCTGGCTTTTATAGGAAGCCAGTGAAGGCTGTGAAGGATAGGTGTGATGTGGGCTCTTTTATTTGTGTTGGTGAGTAACCTCGCCGCAGCGTTCTGCACCATCTGTAAGGGTTTTGTAGATAAGAGCGGGAGACCTAGCAGTAAAGAGTTGCAGTAGTCCAACTTAGACAGAATTATAGATTGGACTACTAGACGGAAGTCACTAAAGTGAAGGAGTGGTTTCAGATTTTTTAGCACTTGCAGTTTGAAATAACATTCTTTAGTTGTGTTGCTAATGAAGGATTTAAGGTTGAGTTTATTGTCGAGACGCACCCCTAGGTCTCTGACGGAAGGGGAGTGGTTGATAGATAATTTTGTGAATTGAGTTGCGCTTTGGGAGTTGATGAGAGTATGGTTTTCGTCTGGCGAGATGATGAGGATTTCTGTTTTGTTTGAATTGAGTATGAGGTTCAGGCTGGCTAGCAGAGTGTTGATGGATTGTAGGCAATTAATCCAATGAGCCCAAGTTCTTTGCAGAGATTCTGTGATGGGAAGGAGTATCTGAATGTCATCAGCGAAAATATAATGTTTTAGCTTGAGGTTGGAGAGAAGGTGGCAGAGTGGAAGCAGATAAATATTAAATAGCGTAGGGGAGAGGGATGATCCTTGTGGTACTCCTCGTGTTGATTTGATAGGAGGCGATTCTTCGTTGTTGATTTTAACTTTATAGAATCTATTCTCAAGGAATGATTGAAACCAGCAATGAGCTTCTCCTTGAATTCCTATATCGGATAGCCGCTCGAGAAGGATGGCGTGATTGACTGTGTCGAATGCGGCGGATAGGTCAAGAAGAGCAAGGAGGTATGGTTGTTTTTTTTCGAGATTGAGGAGGATGGTGTCAGAAAGCGATGCAAGTAATGCTTCTGTGTTTTGCGATTTCCTGAAGCCGAACTGGAATGGGGAGAGTATGTTGTTCTCCTCCAGGTACTCTGACAGTTGCTTATTGACGAATCTTTCCATCACTCTTGAGATCAGGGGAAGGTTGGCGATAGGGCGGAAGTTTGCAGGGTCGTCTGTTGAAAGGATGGGTTTTTTTTAGTAAGGGTTTCAGAATGGCTATTTTGAGCTGATCTGGGACCTTTCCTTGAGTTAAGGAGCAGTTGATGATGTCTGCTAATGCTTTAGAAATGGTGTTGGGAGTCGATAGGAGCAGATTGGAGGGTATAGTATCCAGTGGGTGAGAAGAGGGTTTGAGCTTATTGAGAATGGTCTCGATCTCCAATGATGATGGTGTCTCGAACGATGATAGGCTACTTTCTTTATAATGTGATGAGATTCTAGGGTGCGATGCTGTTGGTTGTTGGGTGGAGATTGGCTTAAGGAGGTTGGTGATCTTTTTATCAAAGTAGATTGCTAATTCCGCAGCTTTGCTGGCTGCTTGTTCGTCTGGGATGATAGGAGGAGAGGGTTTTGTTAGGGAAGATACAAATGAGAATAAGGCTTTAGAGTCGAGTGCAAAGTTGTGGATTTTTTTTTGCAAAGAAGTCTTTTTTGGCCTTGAGTATGGCTAATCTGTATGTGTTGAGGTGGGATTTGTAATTGAGCGTTGTAATGATGGAAGGAGATTTGCGCCAGTTGTTTTCTTTTTTCCGAAGTTCTTGTTTGAGGATTTTGAGTGTCGGAGTGTACCACGGATGTCTGTTGGCTTGGGGTGGTTTTAAGGATTTGGTGATGGGGGGACAGGAACGATCGGCGACCTCGTTTGTTATATTGAGCCAGGAGTTGATAGCTGAGGTAGCGTCTGAGAGATCCAGACGGTCGAGTTCTTTGGTAAGCAGATTGCTAAGATTGTCTATGGAGCAGGGTTTCCTGTATTGTATTGTGGTTGCCGGGTATATGGGACGAGGCTGGCCTTTAATTTGAAGTTCTGTAGAGATGAGGTGATGGTCGGACCATGGGACCGGGACGCAGGTAGGGTTATTGGTAGGTGTTAATCCGTTGTTGAGAAAGATCAGGTCTAGAATATGTCCCGCTTTGTGTGTGGGATCTTTGACAATCTGATTGAAGCCTAGGTGATTGAGTGCTGTGAGAAGGATGTTGCAGTTATGGGTTAGAGGAGCGCTGTTTACATGTAGATTAAAGTCTCCCATCAAGATTGCTGGTTTGTCCTGTTTAAAATGTTTTGTTGTGAATTCAATTAATAGTGAGGGGTCTGTATCTAAGGTTCCTGGTGGTGAGTAGACTATGGCTATTTGTAGATGGTCCGAGTTGAAAAAGGCTATTTCTGTGTTGTTTATTGTGGTGGATGTTTGTAGTGAGAGCCCTAGGCCCTTTTTTGTGGCTAGCAGGATCCCTCCACCCCTTTTTTTGATTCTGGGAATTGAGTGTATGTCATAGAGGTGGTTAGGGAGCTGGTTTAAAAGTACAGTGTCTGTGGTTTTCAGCCATGTTTCAGTAATGGTGCAAATATCGGGGTTGGTGTCCGTCAGGTGGTCGTTGAGGAGGAGGAGTTTTTTTGTGATTGATTGGGCGTTGAATAGTGTGAGTGTGATTAGTGTTAATCCTAGCATTTGTGAAATGGGGGAGATCATAATTGGAATCAATCTCTGGTGTCGAATGCCTAGAGTCCTGGGTTTGTTGGATGAGAGTTTGGGAGTGTAGGGGATTGTAGGTATAGGAATAGGGTGCATGTTGAGGTGCTAGTGTGTTATATTGTAATCTTTCTTGAGAACAAGAATAGTAGTTAAGATTACCGGGCGCTGAGAGCTTGATGAATGATAGATGAGTAGCTCTTGGAAGAAGATTAGTTGAGTGGCTGTTGGATTGATGGTAGAAAGATAGATGGTTGGGTGGAAGGATGTTAGATGAGTGGTTGCTGGATGTAGGAAGGATGATTGGTTTCTGAATGACTATGGAGTACTTGTTGAACACACTGGAGTACTTTCTGGAGACTGTTGAACGCGCTGGAGTACTTTCTGGAGACTGTTGCACACGCTGGAGTACTTTCTGGAGACTGTTGAACACGCTGGAGTACTTTCTGGAGACTGCGGTGGTGATTGCTGAGATGGTATAAGAGTGGTTGCTGACGCTTGGTGTGAGATAAATTCCGCCTTCTAGTGAAGGCACAGGTGAGTCAGTTTATCTCTGGATGTGTCGTCCTGGTTAGTTGTTTGAGAGTGAGCGATAGCGGTACTGGTGAGGAGTTTTGATGGCTGACTTGGAGGTTGTAAACGGCCCTGGCTAGCACGCTTGGGAGTCTCGTTGGTTTTTAAAAAAGGACTTCAGCCGGCTACCGATTAAGATTATACGTTGGTAATATTAGTAGTGAGTGTTCCAGGGCTCAGGGGCTCTCATGGGCTGCACGAAGGGGCGCACAAAGGGGCGGGCCCCTTTGTCGTGCTCCTTCGGCGCGCGGCGCCTCGGATGTCCGGGATTGAAATCCCCGCGGCCTTCTCCGGGATTGGTTGAGGAGGATTGGAGGAGGAGGTCCTGTCTTGTGGCTTCCTGCGGCGGTGGGCGGAGAGCGGAGAGTAAGCCGGATCGCCGCGATTTCGAAGAAGCAGCAGGAGGAGGTAAGTGTGAAGCTTCCCCGTGGCCGGAGCGGGGGCCCACGGAGGTAGGGCGAGAGTTAATGGCCTTACCCCGATAGGCTCAAGCGCCGGCTGCGCGGGCCTCTCTCCCAGCGCCTATCTGCTCCGGGGACCTGCTTTCTGCTCCGGGACCTGCTTTCTCTGGTGGTCTGCGGCAAAGAGGGTGCCTGGAGTCGAGCCGGCATTTTTAAATTTGGCGCGGTCGCGTGGTGCTGAGGTCACCAGCGCGACTAGGGCTGCGTCGTTCGTAGTTCGGAGGAGGAGGGCCTGTCTTGTGGCTTCCTGCGGCGGTGGGCGGAGAGCGGAGAGTAAGCCGGATCGCCGCGATTTCGAAGAAGCAGCAGGAGGAGGTAAGTGTGAAGCTTCCCCGTGGCCGGAGCGGGGGCCCATGGAGGTAGGGCGAGAGTTAATGGCCTTACCCCGATGGGCTCAAGCGCCGGCTGCGCGGGCCTCTCTCCCAGCGCCTATCTGCTCCGGGGACCTGCTTTCTGCTCCGGGACCTGCTTTCTCTGGTGGTCTGCGGTCTGATATATGGTCAGAGTCATACAAATATGACAAAATTAAGTACAACTTTTTTTTTTATATAGGGAATATGTTGTAACGATTCAGATGGTGTAAAAAACAAAACTGATATATAGTTAGAGTCATACAAGAAAGTAATGTAGAGAATAATTTTTGAGAAACACGAGCAAATGAGTTATTAAAGGTCTTAGAGAAAGTGAAGAACCATTTGATGAATACATTTTTTTAATACAAGTTGTATTAAATGATGTTCATACAAACATTGAGAAAGGCAAAAAAACCCCACAACAGTATAAAGTAGTATATAAACCGCACCAGGGCAAATTGTCAACTGGGCTTACAAAGAATACTTGAAGAGAAAAGGAACATAAAATACGCCAGAGAAAATTATTGGTAAAATGTTGAATCCTGACATGGTCATTCTCATGTTTCGACAACTAATGCCTGCTTTGGAGGAACTTTAAAAAGTGCATTAAAGCAGTGCCTTCTTTTTACAAGGATGAGAAAAATTATTCGCTATAAAAACTGGAAAATCTAGAAGAATGTGAAATTAATTAAACTCCATTGTACATTTATATATTTTTTGAAACTTGTGACTCAAGTTCACATCATTCCACTGCCTTATTCTCTTATGGTAATATATAGAAAAATGAATGCAAAATATAAATGATATAATTCAAAATAAATTACAAAATCTTTATACTACAAATATAAATTAAATACAGTACTTCTGTAGGTAATAAAACAATAGTCCCTCCAAACAATACAACAAACATAATTACATATAGAACCTACATTTATTTATTTAAAAAACTTAGAGTCTGCCTATGACAAATAGTAAGACAAATGAAACTTAAACAATATTCCAAATAATACATCACAACTCACTCCTATTGTAGTACTAGGCGGCTAACACACAAAAGCTTCCTCAAATAAAATCGCCTTCAATTTCTTGAATACTTTCATATCTGAGATGCTCTGAACCTGTAAAGGAATACTGTTCCATAGTGAAGGCCATACTACAGAGAGGGTATGTTGCCTGGATCACACAGTTCTAACAGTCAGTAGGTACCTTCAATAACTAATTACTTTTAGACAGGAGTGAATTTCTGGGAACATACGGAATAAATAATTCCTATAAGTATTCAGGACCTTGTTTTGCAAGGAATTGCACACTATAATAAGTATCTTAAATTTTATGCACTGTTCTATCAGCAGCCAATGCAATTGAAATAACAGTGGGGTAAAATGCTCCTAGATAGAAGCTCCCATGATCAATCTGGCCAGCAAATCCTGTAACAGCTGTAAGACACGAATATGATATCTTGGGAGGCCTGCATAAAGGAAATTTGCAGTAGTCAAGAGTGGTTAAAACAAAAGCTTGAACCATGGTACGAAAATCTGATTGATCAATCAGAGATTTTAAATTACGAAGCAATTTTAATCTGAAGTATTCAGACGATCATAGATCATAACTGTCGATCATACTTCAAACCTGAATCAAAATAAAAGCCTAAATTATGGACATTATCAGATAACCAAACTACAATTTCATTTATGGTGACCTTAGTTAACCCAGCCAGTCTAGGTCCTCTAGAAAACCAAAGAACTTCAGTTTTGGCAGTGTATAGAATTAAAGAATTTTTCAGCAGTCAACCATGTACCAGAGGTAAACAAGAGAATATTTCAGATAAAATCAGTGGCAGATCATTAGTTACTGGAAAATAAAGCTGCATATCATCCACATATATATTTTAAAATATACCTTAAGACTCTCTAATAAAATGCAGCATGGATACATGTTAAAAAAGGTCAGTGACAATACTGAGCCTTGAGAAGCTCCTGTCTTAAGAAAAAAACATTCTGAACCAATATTACTCATCATTATCCACTGTTGCCTTTCAGACAAAAAAGATTTACACCACTGGAAAACTTTCCCCTCTATCCCTATTGCTGACAATCTGGGTAGCAAAATCATATATTTTACCGAGTCAAAAAAGGAACTGATATCAAAGTAAACCATATTTACTGCTTCCCGTGCATCCATTACTCTAAGCACAAAGTCATTAGCAGAGACTAGTAGTGGTTATGGTTCAGGACATTATGCTCTTGTACACACTCATTTAATTGAACAGAGATATCCTTTTCTAAAAGCTTTCCTAGCGAAATTAGCTTTGATATTAGCGGGTAACTGGTTAAGGCATCAATGGGCAATTTACTTTTCTTCTTCATTGTCCAAATCACAGATCTTTTTAAAATTTCAGGAGTCATACCTTCTCTGAGCGCTAAACCAATCATCTCAGATGCTACATCTATAAATGAATCTCCTAATGCACAAAGGGCACCCATTGAACAGAGATCCAATGAACAAAATGAGGATTTTAACTTATTTATATAGCTTTCAATCTCTATTCTAGACACATCATCAAATATTTCCCAACATAAACCCTATCTTACTGGTATTATGTCTTCTGGCGAAGAAGCTGTCCTGAATTCTCATTGTTCAGATTTCTGTATCTGCAGTGTTGAGAGAATATATTTTACGACATTGCAAACTGACATGGGGCTGTAATAATCTATTTAACTCTGTGAATAACTGATGGAGATGATTAAGGGATAAATTTAACTTAGTACTATAATAGTTTTTATGGCTCTTAAAATAGGTATTCCTTTATTCCAACCTTTCCCTTTGATAGGAGCTAAAATTATTGAGATTTGGTCTCGTCTTCCACCTTCATTCTGCAGCTCACATAAGTCTTTTTTTTTGGTCTGAGTTCCTGATTGAACCAGAGAATCCTCCCATGCCTACACTTTAATTTAATGTTTTTTACTGGAGCAACACTATTGCTAATTGATGACAAAGTAGCTATCAAAGTATTTACGTATTTGCTAGGAAGTTACTAGAATCAAAGAAAGGTCTTCCCTAGCAATCATCCATTGAGCCCTATATTCTTTGAGGGCCATACTACCATGCCATATCTCACAGAAAATTGTATTACTAAACTTTCCCTACAACATTCAAAACAAAAGTTAAAAGAAATTAAGCTGTGGTCCAAACAGGGCACTGCTTCAGTCCTTAAATTGCCAACTGTACCATAAATTACATGGAAACCAGAAAGCAAGATCTGATCCAACATGTGTCCTGCTTTATGAGTAGGGGTATGACTTACAGCTGACATCTTCAAAGATGTGAGTAAAATTTGAAAATCATGATAAATATTTTTGGGCTTACTATCCACATGAATATTTAAATCTCCTATAATTTAAATTTTATCTGAACACAGGGTCAAGGAAGTCACAAAATCTGCCAAAAAAGAGAAATCTCCACTCAATAAACCAGGGGGACAATATAATAAAGCCAACACCCATGAATCTATCTTAAAAACTAGGGGGTAGTTTTTAAAAGGGTGCCCGCGGGTGTACATGTAAATCCTGTTTTCCACATTTCCCCTTGCCGTTGAAGTAGAGAGCAATGCTGTATATGCATTCAAAGTGATGTATCAGGCTTCATTGGTTTAGGGTAGTAACTGCCGTAATAAGCAAGCTACCCCCATGCTTATTTGTTTACCCAGATTGTGAAGTTCATTCCATGTTGGTTGTTGTCTGAATGCAAATCTTCTTTTCCACATTTCCCCCTGCTGTTGAAGCAGAAAGCAACACTGTATATGCATTCAAAGTGATGTATCAGGCTTAATTGGTTTAGGGTAGTAACTGCTGTAATAAGCAAGCTACCCCCATGCTTATTTGTTTACCCAGATTGTGAAGTTCAGCCCTTGTTGGTTGTTATCTGAATGCAAATCCTCTTTTCCTCATTTCCCCTTGCCGTTGAAGCAGAGAGCAATGTTGGAGCTGCATTAACCGTGCAAAGGCTTATTGAGTAAGGTAGTAATCACCAGGTAGTAGCCTCCACTCCAGTAATCCACCCCCATGGCTCTTCTCTTAATTCCCATCCTCTAGCCTTTATGGATCCACAGTATTTATCCCATGCCCCTTTGAAATCCTTCATAGTTTTAGTCTTCACCACTTCCTCTGGAAGAGCATTCCAGGCATTCATCACCCTCTCTGTGAAGAAATACTTCCTGACGTTGGTTCTGAGTCTTCCCCTGGAGCTTCAAATCGTGACCCCTAGTTCTAATGATTTTCTTCCAATGTATAAGGTTTGTTGTTGACCATGGATCATTAAAACCTTTCAAGTACCTGAAAGTCTGTATCATATTGCCCCTGCTCCTCCTCTCCTCCAGGGTGTACATATTTAGGTTCTTCAATCTCTCCTCAAAAGTCATTTTATGAAGACCATCCACCTTTTTTGGTCGCCCTTCTCTGGACCACCTCCATCCTGCCTCTGTCCCTTTGGAGATACGGTCTCCAGAACTAAACACGGTACTCCAGGTAAGACCTCACTAAGGCCCTGTTCAAGGGGATCATCACTTCCTTTCTCTTATTAGATATTCCTCTCTCTAAGTAGCCCAGCATTCTTCTGGCTTTAGCTATCATCTTGTCACACTGTTTCGCCAACTTTAGATCGCTAGACATTATCACCCCAAAGTCTCTCTCTTGCTCCGTGCACATCAGCCCTTCACCCCCCATCAGATACAGTTCTTTCTGATTTCCACATCCCATATGCATGACCCTGCCCTTCTTGGCATTGGAGTTTTATGTTAGTTTGTATGTATTTATAAAGAGCCATATTTTTAGTTCTTGTTTGAAATACTTTCTTTCTGTTATCTGGCAAATATTTATATATATGGATTGCTTATAGAACTTTAGAAATATATTTTATTTTTAAAAGCTAGATAAATTCACTATCACATTTGATTCTTACTAGTGTGTTAAATACAGTAAAGATATCTATTATAGGTAAAGGTATTTGCTTTGTGACTGAATGTTAAAATCAGAATTTTTATATGTGTGCTGGAGAAGGAATTTTGGTAAAATTACTTGGTTACTAGGAAATTGTTAAAATTTTAATCATGAAGGCACTTCAGTATCATTAAGTACAGATTAAAAAAAAACAATCAGCACTTGTAAGAAGTTGTTAGAATTGTGTTTTTCACTTTTCTTCTGCTTTGGTGATATTTAGAGCAGAGTGAGGGAGCAATTGAAGAACCTCTCGCTCCCCATGACTTTGATTGCTATAATAATTTAATAATACAAAATGTCTCAGATAAAATGATTCATGTAAATGAACAAAGTTGGTTTAAAAAAATATATTTTATGTATATATTAAAAAAGGACATGGGCTTCAGAAACTGAATAAGCAAAAAAGAAATATCAAGCATATCCAGCAGTATTTTCATTCCATTTTCAGATAGGTATATACTATGGCGGATCCTTCATATTCAATTTTTATTTTATTTTTACTGAGAAGTTGTCAGTATTTATTATGCCAAACAAAAATGTGAGAAAATCACTTGATAAACAAGTTTTTTGTTTTTTTTTTGGCATTGATTTCGTCCAATTTTTGTTTGTTATAAAAACAAAACCACTGATAAATTCCTGGAAAAAATAAAATAAAAACTGAAAGCAAAGGTCCCTAAATATGGAATATAATTCACACATATTTTGGTTGCATTCAGTTATTGAATAAAGCAATATGGTTGCTCTGTTAGGGGGTCATTTTCTAGATGGATCACACGCGATAAGGGACGTTTTGCATGTGAAAGTCCCTTATCGTGTGCGATACCAAGATGGGGGCGGAGTCGGCCCCGGAAGAGGAGGAGTCGGGGCGTCACCGGGGTCGACTCCGTGAAGATGCCGCAGACGATGAAAAGGTAAGGCCCTTTTCGCGTCCTAGTTCGCACCCAATAGCTACACCTTCTATGGTGGCACTATTGGGTGCGAAACCGGCAGTGATCGCACTGCGGCGGTGCGATCGCTGCCAGCTAGCGCAGGACTGCCCCCTGTTTCGGCCTCCCGCCCCTCATTACCTAAAGTATTGCAGACCTGCGATACTTTAGAAAATGAGGCCCTTAGTCTGCAAAGGTCACACTTTTTTATTGGACTAATTTAATCCATTTTTGAGTAGTTTTCAAGTGCTATACTCCCTTCACTAAATCAGTCCAGAAAAAAATAAGGATGATGATGATGATGATACCTAAATATAAACTGTAGAGTGGAAGGGCACTTATGCACATCACCCCTCCTCCCCCACACACACTCATTTTTTTTTACCTTACAACTCTTAACAGTTTTGAAAACACAGATGTGTAATCCAACCTAAAATTTACTTGTCCTTTCAGACATAATCATGTTTAGTGTATTTCTGCACTGATCTGATGAAAAAGGACATAGCTCTCAAAATCTAGACAAAAAATGTATTGTTATTCCAGTAAAATATGATCACCTGCAAACTGCTGTCCTAATTTTCTACATAGACCTTAGTTTTGAAACCGAAAATTTGGCAGAATATTTGCATTCTGCCCACTTTCCCCAGACTATTTTTTGAGTGTGGGGACCCCTTTTCAACATCCAAATGTTTTAGCTACCAAAGCCTGTCCCTACCAGTCTCATGCCTCTCTCCCAGCCTCTTTTATCAGGTTTTTCCCTCTCTCCTGTCCAGTGCCTCCCCCACCAGTATCACTCTCCTTCACCCAATCCACATCCCACACTCTCCTTATCTCTCTTTCTCAACATTCTCTCTCCACATCTCTCACTCATCACTAGCCTTTCCCCAGTCTATTCCCCATCCAGACCCTCTCTGCAAATCTATCCCTTCCTACACCTGCCCATTCCCATCCGACCAGTCTCTCGACCCTTAGATTCTCTTCACCAGTCTCTCTCTCTTTCTCTCATTTAAGCACATCCTCACTAGTCTTTCTCTCCTTCTGCTTATCCCACCATTCTCTCTCTTTTTCTCCCTCCCTCCAGCCTCTCACCATTGTGTCTCCCCCAGTGCCCACCACCACTCTCTCACCTCAGTACTTCCTTTGCAGTTCCTCCCCTTCAGTCTAAATCTTCCTAGACCCTCCCTACCATTCTCTCCCCTCTCAGTCCTTCCACTAATTTCTTCTTCCACCTGCCAGCCCCACCCCAGGATCTTTCTATCCCCAAACCCTCTTCAATAGTCTCTCTCTTTCCACAGCAGCCATCCCACCAGTATTTTTTTCTCTCTCTTACCCAGTTCTTCTTCACTAGTCCTTCTCTCTCCCCAACCCAGTCCTACCAGTATCTTTTTCCAACAGCCCCTATTCACTAGGCTATCTCAGTCCAGCCTCTCCCCACCAATCTTTCTCTCTCCCCATCTTTTCCCCATGACCCCTTCCCAAGTACTCTCCCTCTTGTTCTCTGCCCACTGTGGCCACTTCCAAAGATCTCTCCATTCTGCTCTCCTATCCCCTGTGGTTCCTTCTCTGCCCATTCACAAATACTTACTTCCCAACCCATTCCCTGACAGACATTCCCTCTGCCCTCTCCACCTCCTTCCATGGCCATACTGTCTTTTCAGTACAGCTTTTCTCTTCTACTGCTAGGTTCACAGGACAGCCACAGTACATGCAGTAGTGCCAGGAAACACTCCTTAGGTTTATTATTCTACATGTTTCATCCTTCAGTCATGTTTAGTAGGGATGTTCACAATTTTCTTTTTCCGGTTCATTTTTGTTTTCAGGTTCAGGGTGGACCATTTCGGTCCACTCCCCGAACCTGGAATCTTTTTTCTTTTTTTTTCGGAAACAGACCAAAACCCCTCTTGCCCCAACTCTTCGAATTTACTTAATTACAACTCCCCACCATCCCAATCCCCCTCCCCCAAAGACTTACTAAAAGCCCTGGTGGTCCAGTGGGGTCCCGGCAGTGATCTCTCCCTCTCGGGCCATAGGCTGCCACTAATCAAAATGGCGCCAGTGGCGCTTTGCCCTTACCATGTGACAGGGGCTACTGGTGCCATTGGTCAGCCCCGTCACATGGTAGGAGCAATGGACAGCCAGCGCCATCTTAGAAAATGACACGGGCCATCCATTGCTCCTTCCATGTGACAGAGGCCGACCAATGGCACCAGTAGCCCCTGTCATGTGGTAAGGGCAAAGGGCCATCGGCACCATTTTAATTCCTGGCAGGCCCAATGGCCTGAAAGTGGAAGGTCACTCCCGGGACCGCCGCTGGACTACCAGGGCTTTCAGTAAGTCTTAGGGGGGGATCGGGATATGGGGGGGGGGGTTGTAATTAAGTAAATTTGAAAGATTGGGTTGGGTTTTGTTTTTTTAAAATAAATGTGCCCCTCCCCCCCCCCCCCCCCCCCCCCCCCCCCCCCGCACTAACAAAAAAATGAAATTTTCCCGAATTTTGGGAAAAGTCTGTTTCGGGATTTGGGTCTCCCGAATCCTGACAAATTAGGCAATTTCATTGAAATTTCATGAAATTGCCTAATTCGTTCTAAACAAATGCACAACCCTAGGGGCGGATTTTCAGAGCCCTGCTCGCGTAAATCCGCCCAAAACCGGGCGGATTTACGCGAGCAGGGCCCTGCGCGCCGGGAAGCCTATTTTACATAGGCCTCCCGGCGCGCGCAGAGCCCCGGGACTCGCGTACGTCCCGGGGTTCTCGGAGGGGGGCGTGTCGGGGGGCGGGGCCGGAGCGCGCGGCGTTGCGGGGGCGTGTCGGCAGCGTTTTGGGGGCGGGTACGGGGCGTGGCTACGGCCCGGGGGCGTGGCCGCGCCCTCCGTACCCGCCCCCAGGTCGCGGCCCGGCGCGCAGCAGGCCCGCTGGCGCGCGGGGATTTACGTCTCCCTCCGGGAGGCGTAAATCCCCCGACAAAGGTAAGGGGGGGTGTAGACAGGGCCGGGTGGGTGGGTTAGGTAGGGGAAGGGAGGGTAAGGTGAGGGGAGGGCAAAGGAAAGTTCCCTCTGAGGCCGCTCCGATTTCGGAGCGGCCTTGGAGGGAACGGGGGGAGGCAGCGCGGCTCGGCGCGCGCAGGCTATACAAAATCGATAGCCTTGCGCGCGCCGATCCAGGATTTTAGTGGATACGCGCGGCTCCGCGCGTATCTACTAAAATCCAGCGTACTTTTGCTTGAGTCTGATGCGCAAGCAAAAGTAGGCTGATCGCGCTTCTTTTAAAATCTACCCCCTAATGTTTAGCAGTGGCTAATGAAGGCACTGACAACAGCACACGTCACTATTCCTTGATAAGGCTTTAGCTGTGCTCTTTCCTGCCTCCTCTTCATGCTGGTTCATGCTCCTCACTGTGGAAATCAGCCCTTCTTTTTCTCTGCCTCTTCTTGGGAAAGCTTCAGGCCCCTCATGGAGTGATCAGCTGCATTCTTGCCCTGCTTTCTACATGTGATTGGGCTTCTTTAGACCATTACCATCCTTACTTTTCACCATGGGGTAGCATGAGAACAGGTAGCGGGATCAGGTAACAGTAGCCTTAGATCTATGCTTCTCCAAAGTGGGGTCAACTCTCTCTTTTTCTCAGCAGCTGCTCTTTGGTTGTCTCTTTTCCAGTGGACTTGTTGTCATAGTTTTGCAGATCCCTAGGGATCCATGGATCACAGGTTGTAAACCACTGGTCTACACAATGCTAACAAGACATGGGATAAGAAGTCACACCAGCAGGATGAGATGAGAAGTGACACCAGCATAAAGGCAGCAGCAAAATGAGAAGATATGAGATGAGACAGCAGCAGGACCAGGAGATGAGACATGATGAGAAAAGACACCAGCAGGACTGTGACTGGAGACCACATCAAGGAGATAGGACTATGGGCAGAGCATAGAGAAGGGCATAAGAAGGAAGCAACAGGACAACACTGGCATACAGTAGACCATCTACATCAGCAAGCTGGCCAAGGAACTCTGTTGTCAGGATGTGCCCATCAGGCTTATTCCATCTAGCCTGCACAGGAACTCTATAGACAGGATGGGCCCAGCAGGCTTCTTCCATCTAGCTGGCACAGGAAGTCTGTACAGAGGACAGTCCTAGTTGGTTGGATCTGTCATCTTTTAGTGAAATGTGTAAGGGTTCAATGGCCCCAGTCAGCTATATTGGCCTTTTTCTCTCCGGGGCTCTGTGCTGGCTGGAGATGGCATGTGTTTAGGAGGCCTATCCTTGGGCCTTCTTGAGAGCTGGGGGACTGCTTCTCAGAGTGGAATCCTGTGAAGATAGTGATGGCACGGGTGTAGGCTCTGGCAGACGCTGAATGAGTTGTATGATGGCTGTTATCAAATTATTGATGGAGGTTGAGAAGGTGATTAAGTCATATTTAAGGGCTGATGTCTGCTGCTGTACAGCCTGCTTGTGAGAGCCCTCCTCAAGCAGACCATCTCTGTCAGTATATTGTGAAGTTGCAGCCTATTCCTCCTTTCAATGCAGTCTAGTATGTCCTGCACTGTTGGATCCATTGCTGGTGCTGCAGGTAATGGGGTTGGTGGTCACCGAGGTGTTCTCTGTGGCTTCAATGCTGGCATCACTGGGCCCATGGGATGAACTGGCTGTCTTGGACATCCTGCTGGTCATGTGGCATGCTGGAGGCAGGTGGCAACTGGGCTGCTTCCTCCCATGGTAAAGCAGTTCCCTCCATAAAGCCAGAGAGGTTTAGGCTGGCATCAAGGGGTAGGGGTGACCCAAGGGGTTAAAGTAGCAGCTGCTGCTGAGACTGCTGTTGCTGCGGCTGTGCCTCCTCCTCCTATTCTTTGCTCCACTGTGTCTCTGCATCCAATGGAAAGGGGCCACTGAGAGATGGGGCTGTGCTGCGGATACTGAGGTCTTCACAGCTGGGACTGGGGGTTTCCTGGGTGAGAGTTGTGGAAACAAAGAAGAAGATATAAGTATGAATGCTAAGAAGTGCACATGTACTGTTTTGCATAAGATGTGCACTTTGCATCATTCAATGTGAATATCCTATGCAAAAATGTGTGGACATCTGTAGCAGACATTATATTTTCATGTAATGTGACTTACTGGTCTCAATTCATGTCATGTCAATTCATGCATGTTCAGGACCCCCGTCCATTCTCTCAAACATGTCCAGTCCCAACCATCCAATCAGCCACTCCTCTACCGGCATCAGAAAGATTGGACCAGGGGGAGCAAGATGGCCATCGAGTGAAAGGCTGCGAAAGACGCTCGCTCCGTTACTTCTTAGAAATACTGCTTTTACAAAATGCCGCATTCAAAGAGAAAAGCTAAGCTTAGAGAGGTGACAGCTTCATCTTCGCCGATCTCTGAAGCTGGCCAGACACGGATAGAGACATTTTTCGCTACCGAGGCAGCAGGAAAAACGCCGGTGGAAGCAGCCGCTGCAAACGCTGACTTTGGGCGGATTTTGGCTTTGCTGGCTGAAGAAGTCACTCTTAGCCCCGGCGCTCCGATTACTCCCCCCTCCCCGGTTCCGTCTGAAGGGGGGTAAGTACACCTGAGTTACATTTATTGCCTGGAAGTCTTGGAATTGGAAATATTATAACGAGTAACTTACCCCAAGCCAGCAAAGACGAGGAGGAAAATGCTATCCGGGAGGTAGTGAGTGGGGAAACTCCAGGGAGGGGAGAAACGGCTCAGAGGCCTCTGCTGGGAACTTACACTCCTGCTGAATTGCCGAAGACGATAACATTGGAGTCGCTGTGGCATGCAATAAAGGGCCCGGAGAAAGCAGTTATTGATTTGACAAATATCACTCTACAATCAAATAATAAAATATTGAAAATTGAGAAAAATTTGATGGAACATACTAATACTCTACAAGGAATGGAACAACATATGGGGAAAATGGAAAAGGTTCATTTTGAGACTATGAGAGTTGAGAATATAAGCGTGAAGAAACTAGAGAACCTGGAAAATCAAATTAAATATTTAAACCTTCGGGTTTTGAATTTTGCATACATAAAAGAGATATCCGCATACGATATGTTTAAGGAGTACATGATAAAGATTTTGAAGATTTCTTCTGAAGGATTACCAGTGATTTCAAAAGTATATTACTTACCGAATAAGGAAGAAAAGGGGAAAGAACCAGCACAAGAAGAAGAGAACTTATTGAATTTGACCCAGATTCTGGGACTATCAATGGAATCAGAAGTTAAGAGGAGAATGATGTTGTTTCTTCAATGTACTTTTCCTTCAGATAGGGATCTTATATTAAAGAGATATATGAGAAATAGAGAGGAAGTATACTATGGTAGTAAAATCTGGATATATCCAGATATATCTCGTGTTACACAAGAGAGACGTAAGACATTTTTGGCATTAAGGTCCGAAGTTGTGGCCAAGGGCTCAAGTTTTAGTCTGAGGTATCCCAGCAAATGTGTAATTAAGCATTTAAATGCGAAATATATTTTCTTTGAACCAGCCCAACTGCAGAGGTTTCTTGAGCCTGGTAACCCCCAGAACCTGTAGTTATTGTAGCAAACATAGAAGTTTCTGTTGCATTCTCACGACGGTCTAAATGTCTTTATACAATATGGGGTAGATTTTCAGACCGCGCGAATAGGCGTACTTTTGCTGGCGCATCAGGCGCAAGCAAAAGTACACGGGATTTTAGTAGATACGCGCATAGCCGCGTGTATCCACTAAAATCCTGGATCGGCGCGTGCAAGGCTATCGATTCTGTATAGCCGGCGCACGCCAAGCCGCGCAGCCTACCCCTGTTCCCTCCGAGGCCGCTCCGAAATCGGAGCGGCCTCGGAGGGAATCCTCTAACTCCCTCCCCTCACCTTCCCCTCCCTTCCTCTCCCTAACCCACCCACCCGGTCCTGTCTAAACCCCCTCCTTACCTTTGTCGGGGGAATTACGCCTCCCAGAAGGAGGTGTAAATCCCCGCGCGCCAGCGGGCCGCTAGCGCACCGGGATGCGACCTGGGGGCGGGTCCGGAGGGTGCGGCCACGCCCCCGGACCGCCCCGGGCCGTAACCATGCCCCGGGCCCGCCCCCAAAACGCTGCCAACACGCCCCCAAAACGCCGCGCGGCTCAGGCCTGCCCCTGACACGCCCCCGACACGCCCCCGGCACGCCCCCCTCGGAAAACCCCGGGACTTACGCGAGTCCCGGGGTCTGCGCGCGCCGGTAGGCCTATTGAACATAGGCGCACCGGCGCGCAGGGCCCGGTTCGCCTAAATCCGCCCGGATTTAGGCGAGCAGGGCTCTGAAAATCCGCCCCATGTGTTAAATTTCTTGTAAACCTCCATGTTCAAAACTCCCCCATATTACTTGGAATAGTAGATGAGAACTTGATGTTTGACTGAGTAAGTGATGAAAAGTTAGTTTAAAATGTTTGATGGATACTAATCCAAGCAATGTATAATATTTGCTTGATGTGAATAATGAAAATTAATAAATATTAAATTTAAAAAAAAAAGAAAGATTGGACAAGGGGCTCCTGTCTGGTGCATGTATTTGTTCCTGCTTGCTACATTATTCTTTAACTGCACCTTCACGTCCTTGTAGCGATGAGCCACCTACTCTCCAGTCTTCTTGATGCCACTGCATTGCGATATGGCCTGTACGATGGTCCATCATATCATAGAAACATAGAAACATAGAAATGACGGCAGAAGAAGACCAACCGGTCCATCCAGTCTGCCCAGCAAGCTTCACACATTTGTTCTCATACTTAACTGTTTCTCTTGGCTCTTAGTAACCTTATGTTCTAATTCCCTTTTCACCCCCACCATTAATGTAGAGAGCAGTGCTGGAGCTGCTTCCAAGTGAAATATTAAGTTTGATTAGTTGGGTAAGCGGCAGCATAGCTCTCTGCCATGAAGCAGAGGGCAATGCTGGAAATGTGTGAAGTATCAGTTTTTCTTTTCCCCTGTCATTGAAGCAAGGAGTCATGCCGGACATGCACCGAAAGTGAAGAATGCCTTGAAAGTCACATTAACTATCATCAAATATTGAAAAGCCTAATAATTGGTAATACCTATAAGCCCATGAACCCATCCCTGTTTTTTTTTCTTTTTTTCTTTTCTTTTTTTAATTGGGAGATGGATGCCCTTCATCCTTCTACTCTGTGAAGGTGGACACCTACCACCGGCCACTGGCATCCCGCTCCGTTAATGCCTCTGTGGCTACTGCCGCTCCATGCAGTGTTTTACTACCTGCTCTTTATATGCGTCCTCTAGAACTGATGGATCCCATCCCTGGGTTTTTTTATTATTTATTTAATTGGGAGATGACAGCCCTCCATCCTTCCGCTCCGTGAAGGTGGACACCTACCACTGGCCACTGGCATCCCGCTCCGTGAATGCCTCTGTGGCTACTGCCGCTCTGTGCAGTATTTTACTACCTGCTCTTTATATGGACACCTACCACTGGCCACTGGCATCCCGCTCCGTGAATGCCTCTGTGGCTACTGCCGCTCCGTGCAGTATTTTACTACCTGCTCTTTATATGTGTCCTCTAGACCTGATGGATCCCATCCCTGTTTTGTTTTTTGTTTTTGTTTTTTATTTAATTGGGAGATGACAGCCCTACATCCTTCCGCTCCATGAAGGTGGACACCTACCACTGGCCACTGGCATCCCGCTCCGTGAATGCCTCTGGCTCTTGGAAGCCCTGGAAGTTGTCGCAGCCTAGTTGCCGAAGAGCAGGTGGTAATTCTGAAGTACACGAGTGATAAGCTGCTCATTTTCCTCCACGCTGAACTTGTAGGTGCATAAACATGGCCAAGCTGTTGTCTAGCTGCCAGATGATTGGGATGCCACTTCCAATTCAGGAGAGGTGTCACTATCATAGTTGGTGATTCGATTATTATAAATGTAGATACCAGGGTGGCTGGTGGACATGAGGACCGCCTGGTAACTTGCCTGCCTGATGTGAAGCTGGCAGACCTCACGCGTCACCTAGATAGGATTATAGACAGTGTTGGGGAGGAGCCAGCTGTCGTGGTATATGTGGGCACCAACGACATAGGAAAATGTGCAAGAGAAGTTCTGGAAGCTAAATTTAGGATTTTAGGTAGGAAGCTGAAATCCAGAACCACCAGGGTGGCATTCTCTGAAATGCTTCCTGTTCCATGTGCAGGTCTCCAGAGGCAGGCAGAACGCCAGAGTTTCAATGCATGGATGAGATGATGGTGCAGGGAAGAGGGATTCAGCTTTGTAAGGAACTGGGGAAACCTTTCCAAAACGATGGGCTCCATCTTAACCAGAGTGGAACCAAGTTGCTGGCACTAACTTTCAAAAAGGAAATAGAGCAGCTGTTAAACTATAACAAGGGGGAAAGCCAACAGTCACTCAGCAGTGCATGGTTTGGAAAAATGAATCCTTGAACGATACTAATGAAACAGGAGCATTAGGGCATCCCAATAGAGAGGTTCCATTAAAAGCAAACATAGTCCATGTGCCTATATGTAAAAAATCACCAAAGCTAATGATTTCCGAATTATCCCTAACAACTGAAAAGCAGGTTGCTAATACAAACAAAAAACATACTTTGAAATGTCTGTATTCCAATGCCAGAAGTCTAAGAAGTAAGATGGGAGAGTTAGAGTGTATAGCAGCAAATGATGAGATTGATATAATTGGCATCACAGAGACTTGGTGGAAGGAGGATAGCCAATGGGACAGTGCTATATCAGGGTACAAATTATATTGCAATGATAGGGAGGATCAACTTGGTGGGGGTGTGGCACTTTATGTCCAGGAGAGTATAGAGTCCAACAGGATAAAGATCATACAAGAGACTAAATGCTCAGTAGAATCTATATGGGTAGAAATCCCATGTGTGTTGGATAAGAGTATAGTGATAGGAGTATACTACCGTCCACCTGGACAAAATGGTCAGACAGATGATGACATGCTAAGAGAAATCAGGGAAGCTAACCAATTTGGCAGTGCAATAATAATGGGAGATTTCAATTACCTACTCACACAAGGGAGTCAGCAAGCCTTGACGTTATATGTCACTTTCAAGTAGACACTAACCGGTCTTATCTATCATCCACCTTCATCATCACTTTAATGCAACAAAATATTTTTTTCTTTTTTCTCTTTATTCTTTTTTCAATAAATTAAAACAGTCCTCCATTCATGTAAGCAGGAATGACTCTTTCATATGTAATTAGTAGAAAAAAGAAAAAAATATTTTGTTGCATTAAAGTGATGATGAAGGTGGATGATAGATAAGACCGGTTAGTGTCTACTTGAAAGTGACATATAACGTCAAGGCTTGCTGACACCTTCATAGGCTATCAATCAAATTGTTGTTTTGGGTTCCACATTTCTGGTTATTAGATTTCAATTACCCCAATATTTTTTTAATTTATTTAATTTAACTCTTTTAATATATTGGTTTTAGTGGTTACATCATACCGGTTTACATCCAAACTCAAGGTAGAAAATACATCAAACAGGGCAGGGGAAGGGACTAAGAGGAACAAAGGGGGGGGGGGGGGGGGGTAGCCAGAGACTGGCTAACATGAAATCAAGTTATGGAAAAATAACATGGTAAACAATGTAAAGTGCTCTTCACCTTAGACTGGATATTATTGATGCTGCACAGCTAACAATGTTCAGAAATGACCATCATACTAGGCTTCCTCGTAAGGGCTTTCGCCTATTCAACTCGGCCTTATAAATAATCATAGGTCATGTTGATGAAGCTATTTTTTAAGTATTTTTTCTTATGCAATTAAAACTCGCAAAATCATGGGCTTAAGATAAGTTGAAATTTCAAACGATGGATTTGCATAAGGCATAATATTAATTTTGGCTAAAGCAGCCCATGATTTTGCGAGTTTTAATTGCATAAGAAAAAATACTTAAAAAATAGCTTCATCAACATGACCTATGATTATTTATAAGGCCGAGTTGAATAGGCGAAAGCCCTTACGAGGAAGCCTAGTATGATGGTAATTTCTGAACATTGTTAGCTGTGCAGCGTCAATAATATCCAGTCTAAGGTGAAGAGCACTGGGTTATTCATTAATACTGGTTTATTCCCAATACTTTTCATCTACAATATTAAGTCCTACTCTATTGAATTCGAGGAAACAGTGTAAAGTAACATAACTAATGGGTTCAATTCATGTACTGATGCAGCAGAAGGGTTGAGATGCAGGGAATCTAATCTGGGTAAGCCTATCTGAAAAGCCAGGTCTCTAATTTATTTTTGAATTTGATGGTGCAGGGTTCAAGTCGGAGGTTGATAGGTAGTGAGTTCCAGCAAGTGGGACCAGCAATACAGAGGGCTCAATCCCTCGTGGAGGTGAGGTATGCCTTCTTGAGGGATGGGATGTGGAGAGTTCCTATATTGGTTGTTCTGGTAGGACTGTTGGAAAGTAAGAAATGGAATGGCTCGTCAAGCCAGTTGGAGTTGTGCCTGTAGATGGATTTGTGGATAATAGTAAGGATTTTATAGAGGATGTGCTGACTGGGATACATTGACTGGGTAAATTTAATATCAGGACTTGCTAGAGACATAAAGTTCCTGGATGTAATAAATAACTGCTTCATGGAGCAATTGGTTCAGGAACCAACAAGAGAGGGAGCTATTTTAGATTTAATTCTTAGTGGAATGCAGGATTTGGTGAGAGAGGTAACGGTGGTGGGGCCACTTGGCAATAGTGATCATAACATGATCAAATTTAAACTAATAACTGGAAGGGGGACAATAAGTAAATCTGCAGCTCTAACACTAAACTTTCAAAAGGGAAACTTTGATAAAATGAGGAAAATAGTTAGAAAAAACTGAAAGGTGCAGCTGCAAAGATTAAAAGTGTTCAACAGGCATGGACATTGTTTAAAAATACAATCCTAGAGGTGCAGTCCATATGTATTCCACACATTAAGAAAGGTGGAAGGAAGGCAAAACGATTACCATCATGGTTAAAAGGTGAGGTGAAAGAGGCTATTTTAGCCAAAAAACATCCTTCAAAAACTGGAAGAAGGATCCATCTGAAAAAAATAGAATAAAACATAAGCAGTCAAGTTAAGTGTAAAACATTGATAAGACAGGCGAAGAGAGAAATTGAAATGAAGTTGGCCATAGAGGCTATAATAAAAACTTTTTAAAATATATCGGAAGCAAGAAACCTGTGAGGGAGTCAGTTGGACCATTAGATGACCGAGGGGTTAAAGGGGCTCTGGAATATGTTGCAAGAGGATGTGGTTAGTTCAGTTAGAGTAGCTGGGTTCAAAAAAGGTTTGGATAACTTCGTGGAGGAGAAGTCCATTAACGGCTATTAATCAAGTTTAGTTAGGGAATAGCCACTGCTATTAATTGCATCAGTGGCATGGGATCTTCTTAGTGTTTGCGTAATTGCCAGGTTCTTGTGGTCTGGTTTGGCCTCTGTTGAAAACAGGATGCTGGGCTTGATGGAGCCTTGGTCTGACCCAGCATGGCAATTTCTTATGTTCTTATTTTCTTATCCTCACTCATTCTCCCACTCCCCTCTCCCCTCTCCCCTCTCCCCTTTCCTTTCTCCCCTCATCTTGCACCTGCCTTGCCAACACCCCACTCTGCTCCCTCTGTCTAGCCCTACCCTGCCGTCTTCCTCCTGCCACACTCACCTGCCTAACTCATTCCCTCCTCCCTTTCTCTACTCCTACTATCCCTACTTCTTCCACTCTCGCCCTCCTCCTCCTCCCTCCTCCTCTCCCTCCTCTCTCCCCATATTGTCCACACACCATCCTTTTCTGCCCCTCGCCACACCTGTCCTCTCCACACCTGTCCTCTCCACACCACTCCTCTCCTCACCACTCCTCTCCACATCACTCCTTTCCTTACTATTCCTTCATCATTCCTCTCCTCACCACCACTACTCCTCCACCACTCAACTCCTCCACAAAGGGTCAAACAGACAAACAAGTCAAATGCATAAAAAATTCCACACACAGATAAAAACAAGAGACAAAGGTAAAGGAAAACAGATGAAAACCCTAAACCGAACAACTTACTATGGTAATCAATAGAAAAAGCTCCTAAACTCCAACTAACCTTCTCACCTTCTCACTTTCTCACCTTCTCTCCTCTTTCTCCAATGCCTGACACACCCTCAAAGAGGCAGTTTAAAAAGCCTATATATATAAACAAAGAAAATAACACACCATACGTAAAATGATGTGGGTTGCATAAAATGACACACAAGGCACTAAATGATGCACAACACAGTAGTGCAACACGCGATGTGAAAGAGTATCACATGACACAATACTTAGATATGCAGTGTGGTATTCATTAATTTCCCTAACTATGCCCATCTTTTTATCATGGGATTCTAATGTGTCATATTTCTGCTATATTTACTGCAATTTGATGAATCTAAGTCTTTGATTGTGAGCCCTCTGTGGACAGGGAAATATCCACAGTACCTAAAGGGTAATCTGCTTTGAAAATACCTGAAAAGCAGAATTAAAAAACCAACAGTTCAAAATTCATATCTCACACAAAGCAGCAGGTGGCAGGCATGGTATTTTGCTTTATTTACAAATAAACAAAAACATTTTGGCCAAAGTTAATCTGGCTCGACAATGTCATAAGAACATAAGAACCTAAGAAGTTTCCATGCTGGGTCAGACTAAGGGTCCATCAAGCCTAGCATCCTGTTTCCAACAGAGGCCAAACCAGACCACAAGAACCTGGCAAGTACCCGGACACCAAGAAGAGCCCATGCTACTGATGCCAGTAATAGCAGAGGACATTCCCTAAGTCAACTTGATTAATAGCAGTTAATGGATTCTCCTCCAAGAACTTATCCAAACCTTTTTTGAACCCAGCTAAACTAACTGCACTAACCATATCCTCTAGCAACAAATTCCAGAGCTTAATTGTGCATTGAGTGAAAAATAATTTTCTCCAATTAGTCTTAAATGAACTACTTGCTAACTTCATGGAATGCCCCCTGGTTCTTCTATTATCTGAAAGTGTAAACAACCGATTCACATCTACTCGTTCAAAAAATCTCATGATTTTAAAGACCTCTATCATATCCCCCCTCAACTGTCTCTTCTCCAAGCTGAACAGCCCTAACCTCTTCACCCTTTACTCATAGGGGAGTTGTTCCATCCACTTTATCATTTTATTTGCCCTTCTCTGTACCTTCTCCATCTCAACTATATCTTTCTTGAGATGCGGTGACAGAATTATTCACAGTATTCAAGATGCGGTCTCACCATGGAATGATACAGAGGCATTATGACATTTTCTGTTTTATTAACTATTCCCTTCCTAATAATTCCTAATATTGTTTGCTTTTTTGACTGTTGCAGCAGACTGAGCTGATGATTTTAAAGTACTATGATGACTATATCTTTTTCCTGGGTGGTAGCTCCTTATATGGAACCTAACATCGTGTAACTACAGCAAGGGTTATTTTTGCCTAAAGGCAACACCTTGCACTTGTCCACATTAAATTTCATCTGCCATTTGGATGCCCAATCTTCCAGTCTCGCAAGGTCCTCCTGTAATGTATCACAATCCGCTTGTGAATTTACTACTCAGAATAATTTTCTATCATCCACAAGTGCAAGTTGTTGCATAAAGGGAAAAATAACCCTTGCTGTAGTTACACGATGTTAGGTTCCATATTAGGAGCTACCACCCAGGAAAAAGATCTAGGCATTATAGTGGATGGATAATACTTTAAAATCATCGGCTCAGTGTGCTGCAGCAGTCAAAAAAGCAAACAATATTAGGAATTATTAGGAAGGGAATGTTTAATAAAACTGAAAATTTCATAATGCCTTTGTATCATTCCCTTTCATAAAACAAGATTGAGAGAGAGATGCAATAATTTGCTAATAATCCAGCCAACTAACACAGTTAGTAATTTAGCAAAAATTTAGTAGTCAACATTTAACAGGGAGATCGGTCTGTAATTAGAGACTAGTAAAGGATCCCGATTCAGTTTAGGAAAAACCACTATTTTAGCTTCATTGAAATGGGAACATGCTAAACCAGAGGTCTGCACAGAAGTATGAAGCAATTCAAGATGAGGGAAAGCGACGAGGCAAAAGATTTATAAAGTTCCACCAGTATCCCATCCAAACTAGGAGCCTTCCCAGATCTATTTATTTATTTATTTTGTTTTATATACCGGCAACCGTTTGCACATCGTGCCGGTTTACAGATAACTTACAACCAAGAATATATAGGCAAAGCCTTTACAAGGAACAGTTTGTAACATAAATGCAGTAACATGGCAATGTTACTGCATAGCAAATCCAATTTCGGTCCTGGTTATTGGTTTATAAAGCATATCTCTATCCATGGGAGTGAGAATGGGATGATTCAAAGCAGAGAGAAAGTGAGATAAAAGAGAGGGATCATTACAAGATTTGGGAGTATATAGGGAAGGATAAAAGGCAGAGAACTCCTGAAGAATTCCAGCTGGCATAGAGATGATAGTACCTTCCTTCGAATTACTAGTGGCAATCTTCTGCCTTTATTTATGAGAATGTAAGTAGGTGGCCAATAATTGACCAGACTTATTTTGCTCAGAGTAGTATCGAGATTTTTGTAGAAAGATAGTCTTACCAGCTTTGTTGATTAATAGAGTATTGTTCTGATATTTTAATTTATAAAGCTGCTGTAGCAGAGAATTATTCATGGAAGTGACATGATCCCTTTCTAAAGTAGCAATCCGAGATTCCAAATCTTTAATATGGCCCGGGATGTCTTGTGAACATGTTCAAAATAGGCAATAATTTTGCCCCACAACACAGCTTTAAAAGCTTCCCATACAGTTTGCAGTGAAACATCACTGGTGGAGTTAAGCGAGACAAATTCCTTAATGAAAGATGTAATCTTTCACTCAACGCACAATAAAGCTCTGGAATTTGTTGCCAGAGGATGTGGTTAGTGCAGTTAGTATAGCTGGGTTCATAAAAGGTTTGTATAAGTTCTTGGAGGAGAAGTCTATTAACTGCTATTAATCAAGTTTACTTAGGGAATTGCCACTGCTATTAATTGCATCAATAGCATGGGATCTTCTTGGTGTTTGGGTAATTGCCAGGTTCTTGTGGCCTGGTTTGGCCTCTGTTGGAAGCAGGATGCTGGGCTTGATGGACCCTTGGTCTGATCCAGCATGGCAATTTCTTATGTTCTTATCTTGGACCTAAAGGCTGTATCATCTAACAAAGCTGCATTAAAATGCCAGCTAGAAGCACTAGGAAGAGGAATATTCCAATGAATTGAGAGGTAAACCAGTGCCTAATCAGAGATAAGACTAGGGGAAATTGTAGAAGAATAGGCAGAGTGTAATATGAAGAAAGAAATTAAAAAATAATCAATACGAGAATAAGAATGATAGGGAAAGGAAAAAAAGGTGTAATCTTTGGCAGTGAGATTTAAAAGTCTCCAAGGGGTCTACCAGATAAAAGACAGAGATAAAATTGTGAACAGCTGTATGAGACATTGTAGACCTAGCAGGACTGGCAGATTGATGGTCCATAACCAAATCAATAGGTTGATTAAAATCCACCCCCACAATAACTGGAAAATCAGCATAAGTATCTAACAAGGAAGAGATGTCAGCATAGAAGGTGGAATCTGTATTAGGCGCATAAACATTTAATAATAATAGCCAAGTGTTATGGATACAAACCACTAGGGATGTGCAGAGCAAAATTTTATGTTCATATTTTTTATGTCCGAAAGGGGGTCCCACTTGCGGCCAATATGGACATAAAAAAAATCCAATGAGTTGGGTATATGTACATATGTGCAAAAAAAAAAATTAAACCCCCTCACCCTCCTTAATCCCCCCCCCAGACTTACCACAACTCCCTGGTGATCGAGCGAGGAGTGAGGACGTCATTTCTGCAATCCTTGGCGAGAAGCATGTGACGTTGGTGGCACGTCGAGTGACGCGGCGTCACGTGATTCCCGGCTCGTTCGCGCCGGACGGCTCGTTCGGCCCAAAAAGAACTTTTGGCCAGCTTGGGGGGGCCTCCTGACCCCCCCAAGCTGGCCAAAAGTTCTTTTTGGGCCGAACGAGCCGTCCAGCGCGAACGAGCCGGGAATCACGTGGCGCCGCGTCACTCAGACGCGACATCACGTGATTCCCGGCAAGTTCGCGCCGGACGGCTCGTTCGGCCCAAAAAGAACTTTTGGCCAGCTTGGGGGGGCCTCCTGACCCCCTCAAGCTGGCCAAAAGTTCTTTTTGGGCCGAACGAGCCGTCCGGCGCGAACTTGCCGGGAATCACGTGACGTCGGCGTCACGTGATTCCCGGCTTGTTCGCGCCGAACGAGCCATCCGGCGCAAACTTGCCGGGAATCACGTGACGTCGCGTCTGAGTGACGCGGCGCCACGTGATTCCCGGCTCGTTCGCGCCGGACGGCTCGTTCGGCCCAAAAAGAACTTTTGGCCAGCTTGAGGGGGTCAGGAGGCCCCCCCAAGCTGGCCAAAAGTTCTTTTTGGGCCGAACGAGCCGTCCGGCGCGAACGAGCCGGGAATCACGTGACGCCGGCGTCACTCGACGTGCCGCTGACGTCACATGCTTCTCGCCAAGGATTGCAGAAATGGCGTCCTCACTCCTCGCTCCATCACCAGGGAGTTGTGGTAAGTCGGGGGGGGGGATTAAGGAGGGTGAGGGGGTTTATATTTTTATTTTGGCTCAACAATCGCGATTTCCCACATATCGAACATATCTATGTTCGATATGTGGGAAATCCGATCGTTTATGTCGAATCAATTTTTTAAGTAAAAAAAAAATATGAGTTGCGTTTTACTAATGCGGTCAATCCGAATGCACACCCCTACAAACCACTGCGGCAACCCAATGCCCATCAGGGGCAGACTCTTGTTTAATAAGTTGCAAGGGTAATGCTTTCTGTACAAAAATCACAACTCCCCACTTCTTATGAGCTACAGGAGTAAAAAGATCTGACTCACCGAATCCTGTCATAGTTTAAGCGATTCCGCGGAAGACAAATTAGTTTCTTGCAAAAAAACAAGATCAGGGTGTAAGGTTTTTAAATGAGTTAAGACTTTCTTGCGCTTAATACAGTGGTTTAGGCCGTTTACATTCAGGGTAAAAAGTTTTAAATGAGTCACCATGAGAACAAAGACAGGCAAGAACAGAACTACAAATCAGCCAAGCATAAAAAGGAGCTTATTTATTTATTTTATTTATTTGAAACTTTTATATACCAACATTAGTATGCAACATCATGCCGGTTTACATTAGAACTGAAAGATGGAAAATACAAAAAACAGGGGTATGGGAGTGGGAGAATACTAGTAATTGCAACAAGAATCAGATAGAGAGGAAGAATATAGAGCAAATAAACAATTAGCAAAACTCTAGTATAAAAATTTGAGGGAAGCTCCAAGGGGCACAAGAGGGAAGCATAAGCAAACAAAACAGATAAAGAAATGTGAACAAAAAAGAGAGTGCTATCATGATCCCCAATGCAGGGGAATAAGGAGAGAAGGAGTAGGTGGTACAAGGAAACAGGCAGCTCCAATCTTCTTAAAGAGAAATGAACTATATAGGCAGTTGCCCAACTTAGCACATACAAAAGAACATTCAGTGTAATTTGGAGAGAATACCACCACAATAAGGAGGCCATCACACCCCAAAAGCAAAATAGCAATGACAAAGGAAAAACATCTGTAGAATGTAATGGACTGATAACCAAAGGAAAATGAGAGCATGATGTGTTAAAAGTCATAGCCAGAAAAAAAAAGACAATTTAATTAAAAAGTCCTAAAAAGTGCTGAAAAAATACCACGCTAGGCATATATGTAGAGGGAGTGCCATAAATAAAACGTGAATGATGAAAAATGCCAGAAGATAAGCAAAGTGTTCAGGCAGGAGGGGCGTGGTCCATCCAATGACAGAAACTTACAGAATAATCGGGACGATACAGTAAAGCACAGACCTTCACAGATGCCCGGACATGGAAGGTTGGGCGTGGCCTCCAAACAAGGACGTACAGATGCTCAGGGCAGCGGCCCCGGTATCCATGCAGGTTCTGTAGAAAAGAACCATCCACTTACCTGGTGGAATGACATTTGAAATGATATTTCAAATGACATTTCAAATGACAGGTATGGCGCCAGCGCACCCTAGATACTCTCTCCGCTCTATATAGTAAAATGCATTGCAAATGCCTACTGCTTCATAGGCACGCTTTGGATGCTCGTTTGCCGCTGCTTGGATTTGCATCTAATTTGAATACTGAATCGAGCGGCTTGTGAACCAAATTGTGCACGCGGAAAATGAGGGTGTGCCCGGCACTGCCGCACTTTGTCTTACGCGTCCTTATTTTTTTTCTCTGAGGTAGAATGTTCTTCAATTAAATCAACTCAGAATCAGATGATTAATCAACCACTTTTCTCACATCCAACTGACTTTCAAAGCTGGTAAACCCCATGGACCAGCTACAAAATTAAATTTACTTTAACTAACTCTTACCTCTATCAGCAATAAAGTTACAAACAATACCCCTTACACATACTGTCATAGACAAAACTAGTGTTTCGTAAGGTGTTTGGGTATTCTTCCACTTATTCTAGGTCTCTGTGATAGGAACCTGTGATCTGGTCTCTACCCTTCAGTTTCCAGCTCAGCTCTGCCTGCGATTTCAGAGTGAAAATCCTCAACGGAGATCCCAAATCCTATCATGTCATTTTAGGAAATAGTACTTATCTATTTCAGGAAACTTTCTTACTATTTAAGGAACCAATCAAAAAACCCTTGGCTAAGGAAAACATCCTTAAAATAATTTTTAGTAAGCTCAAAGCATTCTTGTTAAGTAATTTATTCAATAAATATTCCTGTGCTTTGGCTTAATTTAGTATTGTTATGCAATCTGATCACTTAACTGCTTTGTATAAGCACTAATGTGGTCTAGTGTTGCTATAGAATTGCCACAACATTACCTAGGAGATGGCATAAAGAGGGTTTTTTTCCCCTCTCTGAGAGCTGAATGAATCTTAATTTTTGACAGCTTTTTCATTGCCCAGTTTCAAACCACACCAAATTTCCAGGTTGGCCTCTAAATAAATGTAATAAGTGCCCTGTGTCTTTTCATGATCCTATTAGCTATTTTAAACACTTTTAAAGCTAATTATGTTTTTAACTTCCAAATTATATATTTTTCCCTAAATCAAGGGTCAAAACCATGTTTGTATAATCACATTTAGCGATCACCATCACAAACTCAAGTTTTTTTTAAAATGGTTTTATCACTTTTTAATCTCAGGGACCCCCTTGGGAAAAACAGGTGGAATAACTCAATTAATATTCATTTCTGACCCAAATTTCTTAATGTGGTCAGGTCACAAGAACCCTTAAACCAGACCAACACTGTCAAATAGACAAATTTTATTAAATTGAAAAAGTTTATTAAACTTATTGGCTCCAGGTTCGTCCGGGTGCTTCCTGGGGGCTGAAAATAATGTGGGAACCTCTCTCCATGCTCCCTACCAAAATCGCAACCTTTCTGAATTTTAAAAATCATTGGTTTACATATTTTTTTATAACTTTTAAACTTTTAATTTTCCTTCGGGTACTCTTCTGGGCAGCTTCCTGTTGACATCATTGCTGATGTCAGCGAGGACCCCTGGACTGCATTGTAATTGCACTGGGGCTTTGATTACAGCCCCAACACTGATTTCCTGCTTAGTATCGCAGCTGTAGCATCCCCAGCACTTCCACTGCACTGTGAGCCTAGCTACATTGAAGAAGAACTGATTTATTAAAAAAAACAAAAAAACCTCTGATTGCCATGGCACTCAGGTCTCTTCTTCAGGCTGTTGGGAGCTCCCTAGACTCCCCTGACCCCTCCTGCCTGCTTCACATGGCTGCTGCCACTTTAACTATCTCAGCTCACTGCTGCATCAGGGGGGTGGGAAGAAATACCCAGAGTGGCACTGGCATCACTATCAGATGCTCGCTCCAGGTCCCCCAGCATGGCTGGCCCCTCCTCTTGCGATTTCCTGCCAATTTCTGTTTTTAATTGCAGCTCTCTGCCACCAGTAACAGGAGATTGCCTCTCCCTCCGGGACCCAATTAACTTCTCCAGGGAACTTCCCAAGCCCCCGGGGCACCTCCTGATCAGCGTGACTGTCAGCCGCTTTCACTTTTTATTGTGGCCTGGAGCTACTGGCTACAGGGGGCATGCTGCTAACCTCCATGGCCCACATTTAAAAAAAATAAAAATTGGGGCACTCTCCCATGAGCCTCCCAAGCCCTAGCCAGACAAAAGGCCTCCAGATCAGGGGCTTCCTTAAACTGCTAGACAGGCAATTATTTATGTATTTATTTACTTATTTTTACCCTTATTTACATTCTTAGATTCTCTTTCTGATTAATATTGCCTTATATACAAGGCAAAAAACTGAGAAATAGAAGGGTGATAATTCAATGTGATTACATGGAAGTAGTTGAAGATATCAACTGCCAATATACCAAGTGCTTCCTGGTTTCTGAGTTGTTGAGAGTATTTGTTTTGAGATATTTGCACCTTAACATTGCCACATGAGCCAAACATATCCAAGGCTTGCAGAATCAAACAGTTGACTCTCTCTCTCTCTTTTTTTTTTTTTTGTTTATAATTCACTATTAAATTTTACTTAAAGAAAGAGTACATCTTACTCCAATATAGAAAAAAGAAGATGTAAGATCAATAATAATAACAACAGGCTCTCAAATACATTCTAAAGTAAATACACAAGTTGCATCACTTTTCTTAATGGTAAACATATTAAGAAATAAAGAAAAAAGGCCCAGTAATACAATTGGGAGCGATATAAAGATAAAAAACATTTTCAAGGAAAACAGGCTTAATGGACTCGGTGAATAAACTAATAATTGATTATCTTAGGGATCTGTTTCCCCAGGAAGATAACTTAAACTCCTGGCATTTATAAAAGATTTCAATTGTTCTGGTAACACAAAAACAAAACATTCATCTTTACCACAGATAATACACCTGTAAGGATATTTCAAAACAAATGTGTATCCCAAGCGTAATGCTTGGGATCTCATAGTAAGGAAATCCCTCCTCCTTATTTGGGTTGCCCTAGAAAAATCAGGAAACATACAAACAGGTTGGTCATGAAAGGTAAGAGAGATATTTTTAAAATACCTTTTCATTACTTCATTCAGGTCTTATTCTGCCACAAAGGACACTAGAAGAGTTGATCTATCAATGCCCTCTGCTGTCAAATTCTCCAGAAATTGGGTTAAATTAGTAAGAGCTTCTGTTGGACTTATTTTAGAACTTTTACTGGTATTAGGCAGGACAAAAGCTTTATTTACAATAGGAATCCTTGCAGCCTCAAGTTTTAAATTTTCTAAAAGGGTACTATAAGTATCCTCACCCAACACACGAGGGACATTTAAAAAGCACAAATGTAAATGTCTGACACAGTTGTCCAAGAATTCCAATCTTCTACAATGATTCCCAAAGTCCTTTACCAGTTTTGAATTACAAGACTGAGCTTGTGATGCTGTTTGCTCTACCAATTCAATTCGTTTCTGTATATCCTTGATTTGACCTCCCAGATTCAAGTTAAGGGATTGTATGTTTAGTGCTAAATTTTCATATTTAACTTGACAATCCTTTACTAGTCCTCCAAAACTAACTACCAAGTCCCATAATGCCTCTAGGGTTACCACAGCCAGTTTAGGGGGAGGCTGAAAAAACTCACTCCCATTTCCGACAGAAGCTGCTCCAGAGGGTCCCATTGCTAGCACAGCTGAGATCTTCCCTCCTTCATCCAGGAATGCCATTGGTGATACTGGTATTTCAGACTCCACAGCCTCCTTCAGCATCGCTAGATCCAGCAGACTTGAGGAGAGATGAGGAGACAGCGTACAGCCACCGCTTCGGCTTCCCCCTCCCATCGAGGTAGTGCTGTCATTTCTCTGTACTGTTCCCTGAGGAGAAAGAAGCAGCACTGACAGTGGTGGGGGCTGATAGTCAGGGTGACTTAAGGTGGTCTCCCCATACAACTCCGGAGCTCCCTCTCCGCGCATCGAAGCAGGGACAAATTCACCCCTCACCTCCACCGAGGTAGTTGCAAAGGAGTCAATCGTTCTCTGCCCTGAAGGCAAGGCTTTATCTGGGGGGTAGACATGAACCTTCACTTTCCTTTTGGGAGACATCTTCAGAAGGACATTTTTAAAATGCAGGAGCGACTCTCCCTGAGTCTATTCACGCCACCATCTTGGGCCAACTGCTGACTCTCTTTCTTATTAACAACGGTCCTTATTCAGGGAACTGGTATGAGAAATGGAAGTAAGCAGAATCCCTATACCAGATCTCTTATGAGTAGTTGGAGCTCGTCGGCACAGGAATTGCTGCATAGATATATGGCTCCTGCTACCTTGAGAGCTTACATCCGGAGATTTGATTGCCTGATCTACCTTTGCTTGAGCCAGAATGAGCCATAGTGTTTGGTCTCTGAACACCTACTAGTGGAATATACATACTTTGCCAATTATTCAGGGGTTTCCAGAAGTACAATACATTCCCACATAGAAGACCTAGACTTTTTCTCCAGGACTCTGGGCTGACCCAGGCCTTCCCTGGGTTTCATAGTAAAGAGTCATGGATGAATGGGCTCAGGAAACTGGTCTGTCTGGACACCCATAAATCTGTCACCCACAAGTGTTTGTTAGCCCTGCCTTCTCAATAGCAATTGTTGCTACCCTGCAAGTAGGAGAGCTAATAACTGACACATCCAACAAGGATAACAGGTGCAGCCTGTTACCTGCAAATGTGCCCTTGACAAGGAATAAATTATACTTGTGCATTCAGCGGTCCAAAGTGGATCACTTAGGCAGGGGACAGAGCATCACTCTAACTGAGGTAACTGGCTCAGTTTCATGCCCAATATTTAATGTGAGGAATTATTTGTCAATAAAGCATTTGGGAGGGACAGTCTTTGGTACACACAAATGGCTTCCCTCTGAGCAGGTTCCAATTTACAGCTATCTTTAAGTGGACTCTTTGGGTCTTTGGGTTGCTAATAGGGAAGTATGGTCCCCATTCCTTTCAGATTGGAGCTGCTTCTGGCACAACATTCAGTGGAAAAGCCACTGGTGTTCCACAGCTTATGCTTCCTATGTGAAGCAAGTATATGGCTTTCCTGGGCTGGTTATTAATTAAATTGTTCTTCCTCTTTTTCACAGGGGTAAACTGGTAGTATTAAATGGTGTGGTTCATAGGACATTTGTACTTATTCTGGGCTGAGGAACACACAAAGTCTGGTCCCTTTGGAATTCACCTGGAACTAGGAGCACAGGACATGTGGGTGCAGTGGTTTAGGTTGCAGAGGTATGCATTGAACCAACCTTGTTCTCGATGTCCTTCAGCTGCTGGTGAGATTGGCTCACACACACCTACTGCTGATTCATCATGCAGTATCTTTATGTTACGCAAAGTGTGTCGGAACCTGACATGTTATGGTTGCCCCTGTTACATATTATTAATCTGATTAAGTATTTGCCTTATTGAATATAAAACTGTCTGTTGTAATAACTCTCTTTTGCCAACAATATCTTTAAGATATAACAACCTGATTCCAAAACGCTTAGGGCCGAATTTTCAAAAGGTTACGCACATAAATCCGGAGGATATACGGGCGTAACCTGTCTTACGCGTGCTGGGCCTATTTTAAAAAGGCTTGGCGACACGCATAAAACCCCGAAACGCATGTAAGTCCGGGGCTTTACAAAAGGGGTGGTCTGGGGGCGGGGCGGGGGGTAGGGACAGAGGCCTCCAGTAGAGCAGCCATTGTTGCTGTGTCGGAGGATCGCGTGCCGGCAGCTTGCCGGCACGCGGAATTGTGCCTAGAGGCAGGCACAAAAGGTAAGACAAAGGACAGGGGAAGTTAGAGTAGGGCTAGGAGGGGGAAAGGTTAGTGGAAGGGGTGGGAAAGTCAGGTTAGGGGGAAGAGAACAGGGGAAGGCAGCGAGGCTCGGTGTGCGCAAGGTGCATAATTGTACACCCCCTTACTCAAGCCGACTCCCGATTTTATAACATGCGTGCACACTGGGAAGTGCATGCACATGTAGGCCACTCGTGCTTCTTTTAAAATCCACCCCTTACTATTTAGAATATGAAGGAATCATCATTATTGTTATATTACAAATATCTTTAATTGATAAATAAATACAATCTAAAAGTGTTTCATAAATTCAATGATCAAGAAACAATGAAATTGCACACTATTAGTCATACCAGAATTAGTCATATACAAACTCAATGGGCCAGATTTTAAAAGGGTTACACGCGTAAATCCAGAGGATTTACGCGTGTAACCGGCCTTACACGCACCAGGGCTATTTTAAAAAGGCCCGGCGGCACTCATAAAGCCCCGGGGCTTGCAAAAAGGGGTGGGGAGGGGATGGGGCGTGGGCAGTCCGGGGCGGTCTGGGGCGGAGCATGGGTGGGATCAGTGGCTCCTGGCACAGCGGCCATTTGCTGCTGTGCCAAGGATCGAGTGCTGGCAGTCAGCCAGCACGCGCAACTTGCACCTGCCCAGAAGCAGGCACAAAAGTTAAGATAACAATTTGGGGGGGTTTAGAGTCGGGTTGGGAGGGGAGAAGGTTAGGGGGAAGGGGTGGGAAGGTTAGGTTAGGGGGAAGGGAAGTTCCCTTCCAGGCTGCTCCAATTTCGGCGTGGCCTGGGAGGGAACGGGCTTACATGTGCACGCGCTTGGTAGCACGTGCTCATGTACGCCGCGTGCACTGCTTTTAAAATCTACACCAATACCTTTAGCCAGAGAAAGGATAAAAATAAATTTAATAACGACATTTCATAATTTTTGCATGTATTTTTTAGCATTTTTTAAATTTGTATCCCTAGTCTCCATCTCAACATTCAGGAGAACCATTTAACAGACAGGTAAATTATTATAACCAATTGTAAACCTAATAGGGGAGAAGACACCATCTGAGATATCCAGAGCACACTCTACAACAACACCTGTATTTAACACCGGCTGCTGTAGCGGGAATGAAGTTCTGACTCAAGGGCAGTTTACATTTAGTTGTATATTCATGTAGTACAGATTCAAAACTATTAAGAATTGTCTCTGCAAGTTTATTTTGAGAAGCTGGATCAGCAAATAGAAAGACTCTCTCCCTAATTCAGTATTTCTGCTGGAAAAATCTTAGTTTTTCTCCATCAAAGGCTTCAGGACAATCCGACAATATGTAGAATTTTAAGAGAAAAGAATGTTTTCATCAAGGGAGTAGAAAGACTAGAGTGATTTTTGTTTGACAGACATACCTTTCCTCAACTTACTATAATATGAAATCACCCAATTAGCAAAAAACTAATATGTGGATTTTGAAACAGGAACAAATCTATAGATTTTATTGTGTAATAACTTTATTGCCATAAGACTTTTAGCTGGGTCATGAAATACATATTTATACCATAATCAAATACTGAGAGTAATTGATGCTGGGCAATTTTTGATTTGAAGCAACATGAAAGTATGCTCTTGATCTGCATAGCATTCCAAGTTGAATGTGAGATTTTTTTTTTTCATGAAGCCAGCGAGATGGTAATCAAAGTTTAGGGACTAATCAATCTTTACTACAAGATATTTAAAAGATGTAATTTATCCACGCCTGCTACTCAGTCATGATTCTGATGCTCACTATTCAGAGTTCATCCATAATATTTCTATTACAGGAGTGTATTTCCTTTGTTTTCTTATTATTATGGAATAAACTACTGGATTGAATCTGTGGAAGTCAGTTTACCAATTTGAGGCAATAAAGAAGTTTATAGCTATTAGCTATTTGGGAAGGCCAGGGAGTTAACAACAAATATATATATATATATATATATATATATATATATATATATATATATATAAAACATACTCGAATAGAGGCTACACGGGAGGTTGAATAGTGGTGAACTGGGCAATAATGAGCATAAAATGAAGCATTGGGGCCCACCTGGCTCTGAGCAGCAGAATGCATTAGCTGCCTCAATACATTTCTATTCACTAGGACAATCAAGTCCTTCCACAAATTAAAGGCAATTTCTCTAGTTAATTACATAAATCAATCAAGAAACTATTACATTTAAGGTAAGTCTTTTGCAATTTTGGTTTTAAGTTATCTAGCATAGGAGCTATGTTGATGTTGATAGCTGTCTGGTTTTTATAGTGTAAAGTTAAAGGCCAGTGGGTATCAAAGTAATAAATATTTAGAACTACAAAATCACAAGTTACTTATGACTATATATTAAAAAAAAATGTCCAGTGCTAAAAGTCAAGAAAATAGATACTCTCTTCCAGGCTAGCCAGTGCACCAACAACCAAACACTTCTTAAATGTTTTGTAATCAGAGGCTCAAATACATTAAAAGAAAAGAAAATGCAAGAATGATATATTTTTAAAATCTCTCTGCATCTATATTTTGATTAAACAAATAATCTGTTTCAATGTGGTTTTTAATATGGAAATAATTTATCTCAGTTGAAAAGAAACCTAGAGTAAATCCATGCCTTAAATATTAAACTATTGTGCCAGATTCTATCAAAATCCAGGCTGGTATTTATCCAATAAAATATTTGTAGATGGGCAGTATCATTTACACTGTTACTCACAGATAGATTATTTTCCCTTGATTCATCAAAAGATACATTTGCAGCATGTTGGCTTAAATAATTAGCAGTTTCTAATGAATCTGGGATCACATCTTTGCCCCTTTTAATCTGATTGATTTGATAACACTGTTCCTTCTGCATTAGTCCATTAATTCCATTCTAGAACATTTTAGGGTGGAAAGGGTTGCTCTAAAGTAATTTATGTAATGAGTGACCATTGTTAGTCAAGTTAATTTAGTGGCCTAGCTTCTCAATATTTTTTTAATCTGACCCTGTGTGTTTCTACATTTTATCTCCCTGATGACATAAATTTATCAAATCATTAGATATGCTGGACAATGTTCACTTAAATTCTCATTTTGACTAATGACAATTATAAAATAAATAATAATTAAGGCACCATGAAGAGCAAAGATCAAATTATTTCTTTTTGACTTTCTGTTCCATTTCCATCAAAATAATTTTAATTAAAATTTGCACAAGAACATCTCTCCTGATGTGGTGAGTTTATGTATTAGACTTATGTTTCTGATTTTCAGGACATGCAATATCTTGGAATGCTATAATCACAAATCCATTTAGGCAAAATATTCTAACATGATAAAATCGATCTATCCATCTATCAGTCTAAATATATAACATAATTTATACCCTTTAGAGCAAACTAACAAAAATAGAACATAAAAGTTTATAATCCTTGTAATGAAGCACAAGGAGTTAAATCCAAGCAGGTAGCTAACTGGTTGGTTAATAATCCACATCAATTATTATTACTAAAATGAAATATTATAAATTACATTATACACTAAAACTCTCTCAAAATTTGTTTAAGGGTTATATATGCAAACACTAGTTAGGGGGTAGTTTTAAGGCTGTTTACATAAGTGCAAAATGTGTGGGTACTTTTAAAACATGGACTTTGCATTCATTTTAAAAGTGAAAATATGCACATACTTTAGGCCTCAGTCAACATCAACAGTAGGACTTAGGAGAGAGCACCATTTTATAAGGGTGAGTAAGATAATTAAGGAGGAATTAAGAACTTGGTTATTAGAGATTTGCATTTGTTCTGTTCATTTTTGGTGTGCTAAGAGGTCCATATTCAGAAGCATTTAGCTGGATAATGAATATTTGGCCGAATAAGTCAGGACATTTCTGGGACACATCTGGAAGGAGTTGAGGATAGCCAGATAATGTCTCTAATTCTGATCGACCTGTACATCTCTCCTAAAGTTAGCCGGATTAATTTACCCCACCACCATTTTGAATTATGCGGGAATGCTGAGAGGAGTTCTGTCCGGGAAATAAAACGTATGTCTTTCTTTACAAATGGGATTTTTTTGAAGAATATAATAGCAACGATGTTTAATTCGCTATGTTTTGCATTTCAGTAATGTTGAAGCCCGCGCCCCTGACGAAGTCTTTTGCACGAAACACGCGCTGTGTTGGGCGTTGAGTAATAAGTCGGGTCTTCAAAACAGGGCACAGAAGTTTGTTGCCGCTGCCATTTCATACTACGATAAGTATTTTCAATTTCTGTGGATACACTTCAGAACGTAGTTAAGCATATAAGAGATGTGAATGACTGTGCATATATAGTGAACATTATCTAAGGAGCAAAAGCACAAGTAAAGAAAATATTAAGAAAAGAAAAAAATAATAAAAAAATTGAATTTATTGGGTACAAACATTTCCAAGTGGATTTATAACGACATACCCGATGATTATATAGATCTGGTGGTGAGCAATTCACTTCAAAATGGGTTACAAATCCCATATCACTCTTAAGTGAATAGAATGTAACACAATTTAGTGTATACATTAAGCTCCCGAATGAGGGTTGTTGTAAACATATGACACGTCATTGGCATTTGAAATAACGTAGTATTTTTTATAAGAATTGTAATTGTATTACTACGGTTTGCATCCAGTTGTTTATAGATACAGGATTAATTTAGCCAGCTAATTTTAAGATAGTTGGATATATTAAGTGGCAATATTCAGTGGCACAGCTGTGCCACTAAATATATAGGCTACATTTGTCTGACTAACTAGCTAAGCCGCACAGCAGCTGAATAAGGACATGCTTGTGTGTAAATATTATATATATATGGGGCAGGTCACAATTCTGGTTCATAAGCCACTTGTGTTCTATTCCTTAACCTTTACTTAAATTTATCTGAACCTCTACTTATATAATCCAAGAGAGTTGTAAGTATTTCAGTGTAGGGTAAAACGAGAATGATGCCTTTAAGTGTTGGTGATATCATAGGAGAATTTCTGCTGGTGTAGGGTGAGACTTGCTGAGAGGGGAGCCCCTTGGTCCATAAAACTATCAACTACTCCATGAAACTACCAGCAGATTTAAAACGAATCATAGCGAGTATTTTTTCACTCATTTCACAATCTGTGGAATCTATTGCCAAAGGATGTAGTTAACATCAAACACCAACACAACCTCTGTTTCCTTCCACTGTCAACATCAACACCCAACCATCAAGGAAACTCCCCAATTCATGGTAATGTGCGGTTGCTATCTATGAGGAAACCACTCTGTGATCCCCTCTTTTAACAACAACCATTTCAGTGAGCAGCGCCTTCATCTTATGAAATGGTTGTCATAAGAGAAACTAAACAGATAGGTACTTCATATTTGTTCAAGCTATAATGTGGCAAAGAAGGTAGAACTGCAAGGTGGTAAGCAAGATTCCTCCATGGTCCCTGAAGCAGACAAGCAGTCAAAACACAGCTGGTGTTGGGCAGGCGGCCTCGACCTCATAGAAGCGCATGAGTTTGGTTGGAACCGATAAGTATTCATAACATGGAGCAGGAACGCTGAATAAGGTCGAGTTGACCGCCAGGGGGTGGACACTTACTTCGAATGAAATGAAACACACGGTGCATTTATGAACAAGAAGTATATGGATGAAAATATAAAAAAATAATAAAAAATAATAAAAAATAAGGAAAAGAAAATAAAAATAAGAGTTTAAAGAATAAAGCCGGTAGCTATTAAAAGAGGGGATCACAGAATGGTTTCCTCATAGATAGCAACCGCACATTACCATGAATCGGAGAGTTTCCTTGATGGTTGGGTGTTGATGTTAAAGAATGTAGTTAAGGCAACTAGCATAGTAAAAGAGGTTAATGTTCCAGCAGGAAAAGTCCATAAACATTTATTAGCCAAGCAGACTTGGGAAAACTATCACTTCTCCCTGGAAGTGAGTATGATAATCAATTAGAAGGAATCAGAAATGGATACCTGGTCATGGCGGGGGTGACATGAGTCTGGCCTGGGCTGGTGCCTGGCTGGAAGGCCCAGTGGGCAAGTTGATGAGGGCAAAGCTGTTTTGTTTTTTTTTGCTTTCTGTGGCTGAAAGCTGCTATAGGAGTCTGCATGATTGGCTTCCACAGTACTGGCAGCCAGAGATAAAGAGAAGGCAGTTTTTAGCCAAAATCGGGCCATGGGAGCACTTTTGCTTTCTTCCCCGGTTCCCAGCTCCCTTCTAGCAAGGTGGAGGGATGGAGCAAACAGGTTCCTCAGTGTTTCTGCCGCAGCTCTTCCTGACAACAGTGGCAGCATGAGAGCAATCCTGTCATTGCAGCTCTTTTTTGAAAAGAGTTATAAGCATCCAGGAGTCATTGGGTAGCCTACGGTGCCAAAACTAAGTGCAGGCCCAGACCAATGGTGATCTCACCATGATGTTACTTCTGGGACCGCGCACCAGTGAAAACAAATTTTAAAATTTTAAAAACAAATAAAATAAAGTGAAATAAATTAAATAATCCCCCACTTTAAGGTCAGGGGCATCAAATGAAGACCCTGAAAGTTTTTGAAACTCATAGTGAATCCTGGTGAATCATATTCACAGCAGTATGCTGTAAGTGCCGACCGGCAGCGGTTTCATTTCCCAGCACATACAGCATACTGCTGTGAGAATGAAATCCATATGAATCCTGCAAATAGGCAACCACCGGTACTGATTTTCATACCCTGCTCAAACAGGTTAATCATCAAGCTGTGCTCCAAAGTATATGTTTGCAACAAGTTGACTATCTTGCATATAGCAGGACCATCATAGCCCCTGAAGCAGCTCAGAATAGAGCAAAACTCAGCCTGAGTCTGGCTTTTTATGACAGTTTGTGCTAATAAAGAATCCTTGGTGTTTACTGATCTTCTTCTTTTGGTCATGACTGGGCAGAAGACACATGTGAAGGTTTATACAGGCCTGATCATATACACCTATCAGATATTGGCATTGACCTGTTCAATATTTACATTCAGGAAGCCATTGAACAATTCTTAGGTTGAGAAGGCCGCAGCTTCGGGGGGGGGGGGGGGGGGGGGCATGAGGCAAGTGCTACTACCTCATGCTGGTGGCGGGTGCATGAGTTGGGGCTGAATTTGGTAGGCTGGACTCGGCGGATTTGTCAGGTCTCCAGGCAATCCCTGGATTTGCCCAGCATGTGCAGCAACAGCAGCATTGCATGGATGTTCTTGCAGTGACTCTAGAGTGACTTGCTAATCGTCTGGACGCCATGCCAGATCCAGTGCCTGCTCTGCCACCAGCTTTAGCGGTAAACATTGGTTCAATTGGTCAGCTACCGGCGCTGTCACGTTACGCTGGAGAGGCGAGGTTTTCTGAAACAATGTTTTATACGATTCACGCTGCTTCCTCAACAGTTTCCTACTGATGCCGTAAAGGTGGCGTATATTCTGTCACTGCTTGATGGGAAGGCTCTAATTTGGGTGTCTCCACTCTGGGAGTGGAATGATCCCTTGCTCAGGAATTTGTCGCAGTTCATCTCCAATTTCAAGTTAGCCTTTGATAACCCGGCTCGCTTAACCACCGCCACCTCGGAACTACTGCAATTACACCAGGGTTCCCACTCTTTAGCAGATTATGCCATGGATTTCCGCACGCTTGCTCTTGAAGTTGGGTGGCGTGATGAAAGCCTCCGGGCTGTATTTATGGAGGGCCTGTCCGGGCGTATCAAGGACGAGTTGGCCGCCCGCGATCTTCCAGCGGATCTCAACGGCCTCATAGATTTGGCTGGTCGTATTGATTGTCGCCTCCAACAAAGGGCAAGAGAACTAAGACCCACTAGACGTACCCCGTCTCTTGCTCCTGTATTCTCCAGACCACTATCTTCGGTCCCCTCTCCAGGAGCAACATGTCCTGATTCTGCTTCTGAGGAACCCATGCAGTTAGGGCGTACTCCGCATACCGCAGAGGAGAGACAGCGCCACCGTACTCTAGGCTTGTGCCTCTACTGCGGTCAAAAAGGCCATTTCCTCGCTCGCTGTAAAGAGCGTTCGGAAAATGCCAGAACCTAGGAGGTTGTGAGGAGCTCTTCCTAGGCTGTGCTGGTACCGCTCCTCAATGTACTGTACCCATCACACTTGAATACCCAGGGGGATCGTTGGAGACCCTCGCCTTTCTGGATTCAGGAACAGGGGGCAACTTCATCCTGGAGGATTAGGTATGCCAGTTACAGATCCCCACTCGGCCTCGGGAGGTGCCGCTGCGGATTACCTCCATCCGGGGAACACTTCTTCCAGGGAGAATCTCTGCTTCCATGATACCCTTGACTTTACACACCGGGGCGATCTACTCGGAGGAGATTGCCTTCCTTGTTCTGGAGAAGGCCGTCCACCCTGTGGTGTTAGGCCTACCATGGTTACAGAAGCACTCTCCGATTATCCAATAGGACACATTACAGATTGTGAAATGGAGCCCCTTCTGCTTCGCTAATTGTCTGAAGGTTCCGAGAGTGTCCGTTCTCCCTCTCTTGCACACCACCATCGCTCTGCCTGTACCATATGCGACTTCTCCGACGTATTTTCCAAGACGAAGGCGGAGATCCTGCCTCAACATCGGCCGTTTGATTGTGCCATTGAGCTTTTACCAGGAACGACACCTCCTCGGGGAAGAGTATACCCCTTATCACTACCAGAAACTCGGGCAATGTCCGAATACATCTCGGAGAACCTGGCAAAAGGATTTATCCGACCTTCAAAATCTCCAGCAGGGGCGGGCTTCTTTTTTGTAGGTAAAAAGGACGGGTCGCTAAGACAATGCATTGACTATCGGGGTCTCAATGCCATCACCAAGCGGGATCGTTATCCACTCCCACTGATTCCTGAACTCCTGGATAGATTACAGGGAGCTAGGATCTTCACAAAGTTGGACTTGCGGGGCGCATATAATCTTGTCCGTATTCGACCATGGGACGAGTGGAAGACTGACTTTAACACCAGGGATGGGCACTATGAGTACCTCGTCATGCCCTTCGGACTATGTAATGCCCCGGCAGTATTTCAACATCTCATGAACGAGGTACTTCGTGATTTACTGAATACGTCTGTCATCGTGTACCTGGATGATGTATTAATCTACTCACGGGACTTGTCTTCTCATCGCCTACATGTCCGTCAGGTATTACAGTTACTCAGAGACAACGGATTATATGCCAAGTTGGAGAAATGCTGCTTTGAGAAAGATTCTCTTCCCTTTCTGGGATACATAGTCTTCGCCACCGGATTCAAGATGGATCCTGAAAAGGTAGCTACCATCAGAGACTGGCCCCGGTAGAGGGGCTAAAGGCGGTGCCGCATTTCCTCGGCTTCACAAATTTCTATAGACATTTCATTCCACACTATTCTTGTATCGTGGCTCCTCTCACCACCCTAATTCGGAGAGGAGCTGATGCGGTGGATTGGCCTAATTCAGCCTGTCAGGCGTTCGAAATCCTCAAAGAGGCTTTTCTACAGGATACGTGTCTTTGTCACCCTGATCCGCTTCATCCATTTGTCGTAGAGGTGGACGCATCGAACATCGCGGTGGGAGCTGTGCTTAGTCAATGCACTGACTCTGGTCAGCTCATGCCATGCTCATACTTTTCCAGGAAATTCTCTGTTGCCGAGAATAATTATAGTATCGGGGAGAAGGAGTTACTAGCTATCAAGCTCGCCTTTGAGGAGTGGAGACAATGGTTGGAGGGAGCCATCCATCCCTTTACAGTATATACGGACCACAGGAACCTGGAGTTCCTGTCCCAAGCCCAATACTTAAACCCTCGACAGGCCCGCTGGTCTCTATTCTTCAACCGCTTCAATTTCACACTAAGCTACCGGCCGGCTGCCAAGAATGTTCGAGCAGACGCACTTACGTGCTCAACGGAGCTGGCGGAAGAGCAGGACCAGCCCCAATACTTCCTAGACCTCGCAAAGATCAATCTTTCCGGGACCACTGTATGTTCTCTTGGTAAGACGTGGTTCCCCTACGGTCTCGAAAGGGGGTCTTGCTCTGGGCCCACAACTCCCTTACAGGGAGTCACGCTGGCCGCGAGAAGACTCTTGACATGGTAAACCGCTTCTACTGGTGGCCAACCTTGAGGAAAGATATCCGCGCTTTTGAAGACTCCTGTCCCACCTGTGCGATACAGAAGCCACGGACGGGGAAGCCTTGGGGTCTACTCCAACCATTGCCCATTCCAGTGGAACCATGGACCCACATCGCCACCGATTTCGTGGTGGACCTTCCAGCCTCAGAAGGGAATACAGTGATCTGGGTAACTATAGACAGATTCTCCAAAATGGCCCACTTTGTTCCCCTGTCCAAGTTACCGTCGGCTCTTGAACTAGCCAGCTTGTTCACTCAGCATATCTTCAGGATCCAAGGTCTGTCCCAGGACATTGTCTCTGATCGCGGGCTTCAGTTCACCGCCCGGTATTGGAAGGCATTATATAAGAAGTTCAATGTGCAACTCAATCTGTCCACCGCCTTTCATCCCCAAAGCAATGGGCTGACGGAGCATACCAACCACTCCTTGAAGACTTTTCTTCGCTCCTTCGTCAATGAAAGACAGAATAACTGGGCACAGTTATTATTGTGGGCAGAGTTCTTGTATAACAACCATTTTCATGCAGCCACAGGCAGTTCACACTTTTTCATCGTTTATGGGAAACAGTTACGACGACCTCTACCACTGCCGCCTCCTAGTGCAATTCCAGCAGTACAAGCATCTGCCCAGCAGTTGCAATCACTGTGGACGTCCATCCAAGGGAGACTCGCCAAAGCAGCCAGGGCCATGAAAAATTGGGCAGATCGTCACCGACAGCCGGCACCCATCTTCCTTCCCGGAGATCGAGTGTGCCTCAGCACAAAGAACATTCAACTCCGAATCCCGTCCCGGAATTTGGCTCCGAAATACTGTGGCTCTTTTCGTATAGCTGAGCGTGTGGGGGCCGTTTCTTACCGGCTATGCCTACCCTCCTCGATGCATATATATAATGTATTCCATGTCTCCTTGTTAAAACCTCTCATCCTCTCCAGGTACCATCATCAAGTTCCTGATGTAGCGGATTCTTCTGTGCCCGATGAGCCCACCTATCAAGTTCAGGAGGTTCTGGATGTCTGCTTCCACCAACGACAATGGGAATATCTACTTGCCTGGGAGGGTTGTGGCCGGAGGACAACACATGGGAACCAGCTCGTAACATTCTAGATAAGGAACTACTGCTCAAATTCCATCACCAGCATCCCGGTAAACCTGGGCCTTCTAAGAGGGGGCGTAAGAAGGGGGGTACTGTTGTGGCCCCAGTCGCGAATGCCGAGACCGGGACCTTACCTTCTATGTCGGGCTCCGGTTCGGGGGGCGCCACAGTGGGCACCGGGTTCCAGTCTCGATTCCGGGCGGCTGCTGCGTGGCGCTGGCGGGCCGGCGGGATACATCTTCGGCTGCGTCTCCCTCGTGGAGACGCCGTCGCCTTGCTGAATTAGCCCCTCCTCCCTGAGTGCGCGCGCGCGAAAGGCCGGGAGTTAAAGGGCCTTTCCTGCCTTGGGCGCCCCGCCTCCCTTTCTGATGTCAGATGCCCCACCTCATTTTCTGAAGTCAGACGCCGGCAAATACTTAAGGCTGGTGTCTGCCTCAGCTTACTGCCTTGCAACACGTTTGCTTATCGTTACAGTGTGCCGCTGGAGTTCCTGCTTGTAATTGTTCCAGTTGCCTGCTTCAGTTCCAGCCTTGATCCTGGTTCCTGTTCCAGTTGCCTGCTTCAGTTCCAGCCTTGATCCCGGTTCCTGTTCCAGTTGCCTGCTTCAGTTCCAGTCCTGGTTCCTGTCCGCCTTCAGTGCGAGCCTTGGTCCTGTTCCAGACTTGCCTGCGTTGACCTCGGATCTTCTCATCGGATTCTCCTCTCGCCTAAGTCCCAGTGGGCCGGCTCCTACGGGCTCCTCCCGGGGGATCGCGGGCTTCCAGGGTGAAGATCCTTCTCTTCAATCCGTCCAGTATCTGCCTCCCGCCTGTTCCGCTAGTCCGGAGACTATTTCCATCTTCTCCGTCAGGCCGGCCTAAGAGTCCACTAAACCGCTTTAACAAAAAGACAGGAAACAGAGAGTAGGATTAAATGGTCAGTTTTCACAGTGGATAAAGGTAAGCAGTGGAGTGCCTCAGGGATCTGTACTTGGACCGGTGCTTTATAATAGGGGTGTGCATTCGGATTGACCGCATTAGTAAAACGCAACTCATATTTTTTTTTTACTTAAAAAATTGATTCGACATAAACGATCGGATTTCCCACATATCGAACATAGATATGTTCGATATGTGGGAAATCGCGATTGTTGAGCCAAAATAAAAATATAAACCCCCTCACCCTCCTTAATCCCCCCCCCCCGACTTACCACAACTCCCTGGTGATGGAGCGAGGAGTGAGGACGCCATTTCTGCAATCCTTGGCGAGAAGCATGTGACGTCGGCGGCACGTCGAGTGACGCCGGCGTCACGTGATTCCCGGCTCGTTCGCGCCGGACGGCTCGTTCGGCCCAAAAAGAACTTTTGGCCAGCTTGGGGGGGCCTCCTGACCCCCTCAAGCTGGCCAAAAGTTCTTTTTGGGCCGAACGAGCCGTCCGGCGCGAACTTGCCGGGAATCACGTGACGTCGGCGCGAACGAGCCGGGAATCACGTGACGCTGCGTCACTCGACGTGCCACCGACGTCACATGCTTCTCGCCAAGGATTGCAGAAATGACGTCCTCACTCCTCGCTCGATCACCAGGGAGTTGTGGTAAGTCTGGGGGGGGATTAAGGAGGGTGAGGGGGTTTAAATTTTTTTTTTGCACATATGTACATATACCCAACTCATTGGATTTTTTTTATGTCCATATTGGCCGCAAGTGGGACCCCCTTTCGGACATAAAAAATATGAACATAAAATTTTGCTCTGCACATCCCTACTTTATAATATATTTATAAATGATCTGGAAAAGGGTTCAATAAGTGAGGTGATCAAATTTGCAGATGACACACAATAATGCAGAGCAGTTAAATCTCAAGCCGATTGTGATGAATTGCAGGAGGATCTTGTGAGACTGGAAAATTGGGCTTCCAAATGGCAGATGAAATTTAATATGGGAAGTGCAAAGTGATGCATATAGTGAAAAATAACCCTTGCTGTAGTTACATAATGTTAGGTTCTATCTTAGGAGTTACCAACCAGGAAAGAGATCTAGGCATCATAGTGGATAATACATTGAAATCGTTGTCCCAGTATTCTGTGGTGATCAAAAAAGCAAACAGAATGTTAGGAATTATTAAGAAGGGAGTGGAAAATAAAATGGAGGATGTCATAATGCCTCTGTATCTGTGTGACTTGTAGATGTGTGGGCCCTGGGCTGAGATGAGAGATGGTACCACCCACAGAGAGGAGCCCTATGAGCCTCACCATCAAGAGGTATGGTCTCAGCGGACATCAGGCACAGCTGTGGAATAGTCTTTATTAGAGAGGTAGAAAGGCACAGCCTGTGGAGAGGGAGGTGCAGGAAAAGTAACAAGGTCTGAGCAGAGGGGGTATACCCAGAGGGAATACCTCAGATGTGGAGATCCGGTAGTGGCCCGCAGAGCGGGGTATGCCGAAGAAGTCTCTCCGTAGTGGTGATGCGGTAGTGACCTGCAGCACAGGGTACACCGAGGGATTCCTCACTCAGATATGGTATGGTAGTGGCCTGAGGTACGGGAACACGTGTGAGGGTCCTGTAGCAATGATGCAGTAATGGCCTGCAGTGCAGGGTACACAGGAATGGTTCCTCACTTAGAGATGACACGGTAGTGGCCCAAGGCACGGGGTACACCGGAGAGGATCCCACAATAAGGCTGGTATAGTAGTGGTCCATGGAGTCAAGGTCCTCACAGAGTGGTAGTTCCAGGAGAGGTCCTGGGGAATGGGAACAGACAGCAGTCCAAGGCAGAAGGCCCTCCGAGGAGCGGGTAGCCAGAGACGATTCAGGCCTACCTCCACCTAATGCAGCCAGGTGGGACTCCGGACCTGCAGGGCCTCCAAGAGGCCTCAACCTAGGACGCACCTCCCTCCCTTCCCTTCCCTCCACCCGCATTCAAGTGCTGCAGCACTTTCCCTCCTTTTCTTTCTTTTGGTTTCCCTTCTCTTAGGTTAGTTTCTTCCTCCCCCTCCCTGTTTGGGTTTTTCTTCACACTTACTCCCCTCCCCTTGTTTTCTTGTTTTTTCTTTCCCTAGGTGCTGCTCCCCGTCATCTGGGAGGTCCCTCCACCTGCTCCTCTGCATCCAGGCAGAGGCAGCAGGCCCTGCGGACAAGTGTACCGTCCTCGGCCAGGAAGTAAGGAGGGAAGTGTACCGTCCTCGGCCAGGAAGTAAGGAGGGAAGTGGAAGCTTGGTGCCTCTCTCCTGAGGCTCCTTCCATCCTCCCCCTCCCTTTCATATTATTATTCAGGTATTGTTTTCCCTGCTTTGAGTTACCTGCGGGTTTGTTTTGTGTCTTGTCTTGCCCTCTTTGTTTTTGGTTTCTTTTTTGTGGTTTCTGTTGTGTTTGGTTAGTTTTTCCCTGACCTTTTCCAAACAGCTTTTTCCTTTTTTGCTTTACTTCCCCCGTTGCACCTCTCCTGCCTGCAGGTGCTTCGCGATTGCTTGTTGCTACATTGATTGCAGCTGCCTGCGGCCTTCTAGGTCCCTTCCTTTTCCCTTAGTTTCTTTTTTATTTCGGTTTGCCTAGGTTCTCCCTCACCTCTCGGCTCGCACAGTAGCCAGTGAGGCCCCCCCCATTATTCCACTCTAGTTCGTAGGGGATACGCTGAGGTTCAGCTTCCCTTGGGTCTTTTCTTCCCCAAGGGGTTTTTCTTTTTCTTTCTGTTCTTTTCTCCTTTTACACCCCCCCTCCACCTCCTTTTCTTTTCGTTTCTCCCCCCGCTCTGTGTCCGTGTAGATCAGGACAAGAGCTTCTCTCTGGTCTGACTTTTTCAAGCCTAGGGGGACTTTTTGAGTTCTTCCCCCACCTCCCCTTCCCTCTCCAACCTACCTGAGGTTGCGGACTGCCCCCCCCCCCCCCCCCCCAGTTCTTTACCTTTTCGTTGGTTTCTTTCTTTTTTTTTCCTGTCTTCCTTTCTGTTTCTGTGGTCCTCTTGCTCTCACAGGTTGCCCTATAGCTCAGCATCATGGCCCCCAAGAACACCCCCATGCCCGCCACACAGAAGGGTAACCCTCCGGCCGCTGCCACCGCTACTGCCCTTGCCTTTATTGGGGGGCGAGTGGAGGGCACGTGCCTTATAGCCCCTTCCCGGCCGGAAGGGGAGGGTCCCCCTGGCACTGCGGCCACCCTGCCCAATCCCTTTCCGGGCACTCGGGCGGTGACCGCCGGCGTGAAGCCCACTGGGAAGAGGGTGAGGAAGGCGAAACATCTCACCTCGCCCCTCCCCTCTTCCGGAGGCTCTCTGGCGGCCCCGCCCATCCCCTTTCAGTTTCCCCCTATTGGGGAGCTCATCGGGGAGGATGGCTCTGTCCTCACCTTCCCTCCCTGGGCGCAGGATAATCCATCCTGCCCGTGGGCCGGGCCCGCACTTCCCCCTCCCCTTCCCCTGACGCAGAGGGAGGTGAGCACCACCTCACAGCGGGCCAGGGCTGCCGCCACGGCCACCACCTCTCCTGCGGCACCCCTCCTCCCTACCGCGGCCGTAGTCTTCGGCAGTTCCTCCGCCGCGGCCACTATTACGACAACTTCTGGGGGCCCCTCAACACCTCCACCCGCCACCCCCTCCCCGTCCCGTGGCAGCACAGGTGAGCTACGCCGCCGCCACGGCTCAGGGAACGAGCACCAGAGGTAATCCCGTCCCGTCGCTGGACCTCTACTCCTCGGTGGCGGGCTCCTCCGGCCTCACTCTGCGGCATGGCCTGCGCTGCCAACTGCTGGCCACTGCTGACCCCCTCTGTTTTTTGGCCGCCCTAGCCAAGCTGGTCAGGCCCAAGGAGGTCATGGCAGTGGGAAGGATGCACGGCAAGGCCGTGCTATTCGTCTGGTCCCTCACCTCAGTTCATAAGGCCATGGTGGAGGGACTGGTCGTCGAGGGGGTGTTCCACGTGGTGGAGCCCATTGTGGGGCAAGGGACGCGGGTCATCTTTAGCAACGTCCCACCCCACATCTCGGATGCCCTCCTTAAATTGCATTTCAGTGGCCTGGGGAGCTTTACGTCTCCCATAACGGCGATCCCCGTGGGCCAACGAGAGCGCGAGCTGCGGCATGTGTCCCCCTACCACCGGCAGGCGTGGATTCATTTGCCGGCGGAGGGGGCACAGACTGAGGGGTGGCATTTTGTCACCTACCAGGTGCTATTTAAGATCTTCTGGTCGGCGGAGGCGCTGCTGTGCAAACACTGCCACGGACTGGAGCATTCTCTGCGGGAGTGCCCCGGCCTCCTCTCCCAGCTTCCACAGTGGGAGGAGGAGGTGGCGGTGGTGGCGGCGGTGTGTGCCCTCCCCACCTAGCCCCCTGGTACTGCCACCCCTCTTCCGGGCCCGTCCTCCCTCCTCTGCTCGGGGGTCCGAGGCTGCAGCTCCCCCGAAGGCATCCACCCCGGGCGGGACCGCAGCGCCCACGTCTGCCCCCACCCAGGACTAGCAGGTCTCCGCCTCCACCACGGGATCTTCCACCTCCGCACCCCCTCAGCCAGCCGCCGCCGCTCCCACCGTCATGGGTGATCCACGACGTGCCGGGCCCGACCCCGAGGCCCCTCTCCCTGTGACCGTGCCGCTGTCCTCTAAGCAGCAGCGCAAGAGGGAGAGGGCGTGTGCCAGGGCCGAGTAGGTGGCTGCCCCTGGAGGGGATCCTATTAACCAGCAGAGTGGCCACCGAGGGGTCACCAACACCCCGGCCCCTTCCCCGGATGTGTCCGGGCCGTGGTTGCCCCTGAGCCGCGGCCCCTTCTGGTGCCGCCGGAGCCCCCTGTTGAGGGGAGGTCCGAGGCCCCGATTATCATAGATCAGGGAGAGGACGAGGCGAGGGGGATTGGCCCCATAGACAGGGACTTAGGGCCTGCCCTCGCCTCCGAATCCTCACCGCCCCCCTCTCCCGGGTGTGTCATGGAGGTGGGCGGCGGCGGGGAAGATGAGGCGGCCTCGTCTCTCCCAATGGTCAGCGAGGACTGCGTGGGTGCGCTGGAGGAGATGGCGTTGCCGTCGCCTCCTCTGCCTGCTCCGCAACCGGAGCGCCAGCCCCTCCGCTCTCTTGTCCAAGAAGCGGAGGAAGCTCACGCGGGGAGAAGCCCCGGGCGACGGTCATCGGGCCGCCCCCCTCCTCAGATGAGGAGGGGCCCGGCCCGGGAGCGGAGCCTGCCCTCTCCCTGTCACCCCCTGTACTAGTTAGCTCAGAGGAACCCCGCCCTGCCCGCGAGGTGCCCGAGGCACCCCCTCCTTCTCTCCCGAGTCCACTGCCGGCCAATGAAGTGGTCGTCACCATGGAGGCCGTGGGCGAGGATGACGGGCCCTTGGAGCCTCAGCCCGGTCTCTGGGCGGGGAGTCAGAGCCGGCCCTGGGGATTTGCCCCGAGGCCCCAGAAAGCAGGGACTCCCCAGATGGTGGGGAACACACCGGGGACCCGTCGGGTGGGCTCCAGGTGGGATCCAAGGGTGAGGGACAGTTAGTATCATCCCTGCCCTCCCCTGTGGGAGGTGTTCCACCTTCCTCCCCAAATGCCTGCCTTCCCCTGTCCCTGGAGCAAAGGCCCCTGCCACCACCGCCACCACCGCCCCCTCCTGGCCAGCAGGAGACGGGTGAGCCTCCACCACTGTCGCCCCCGGCCGAGGAGCCCCCTCCGCCGACCCGCACCGAGCCTGTCGTCTCCACCGTAGTTCCCCCTCCCATCCAGACGGAGGGGGACAGCTCGGTGGGTGAGGAGAGGAAACCTTGGGCCGTGGAGGCATTGCTCCCCGAACCCCCTCCTACCCTTCCTGCCCCGACTCCACAGGTAGCAGGTCCGGCCGGGCTTCCACCTCCAGAAGGGGCCCCGTCTCAGCGGGGTCCTGACCGGGCTGCAAAGCCCTCTGGCCTGCCCCTGATGGAGTTGCTGTCGGGACTTCTTCGCCCCCTCCCCTCCTCCCCCTTTATCTTCCCCTCCCCCCTCCTCTCCCCCTCTCTCCGACCTGGAAGAGGGGAGGTCCTCTCCCTTCCGCCTCCGACCCTTCTCCCCCTTCAGAGTGGGCCGCCCGTGGGCCCACTCCATTGCGTTCCCTTCCCTTCCCATCCCCCAGACCCCCCTTTCCTGTCCTCCCCCTCCCATCTCTCCTCTCCCTCCCAGTCCCATCCCCAGTACCCCATCCACCCCCCTCCTTCTGCCCTCTCCCATCCCCTCCCTCCTTTATTTGGTTCGCTCTCCCTATCCCTCTTTCCCTGCCCCGGGTGGCAAAGCACCCACCAGTGCGGGCCAGCGCCCTGTGGGTGGTGGGAGGGAAGGTGAAGGCAGTCGATCGTCCTTCTCCTCGGAGTGGGCTGAGGGTGACGTTGAAGTTCCCCCCCCCGAGCGCCTCTTTCTCGCTGGGGTCCAGCAAGTCCAAGAGGTCGGAAACTGACGAAAGAATCCCGTTTGTTCGGCCGGGACACAGGGGGCATACACCGTGTAGCTCCCCCTCCATCCACAGCCTCTCGTGCAGTAGCCTGGCTCGACCTACCCTTGGGCCTGTGAGACCTCGCCGAGGCTCTGGGCCGGATTCATAGAAACATAGAAACATAGAAATGACGGCAGAAGAAGACCAAATGGCCCATCCAGTCTGCTCAGCAAGCTACGCACTTTATCCTTTTTTTTTTTTTTTAAATCTTTTTCTATCACCCACCTGTTACTATTGGCTTCCAGTACCCTCCAGCCCTAATTCCCCTCCACCCCACCACCAATGTAGAGAGCAGCACCGGATCTGCATCCAAGTGAACATCCAGCTCAATTAGGGGTAGCAACCACTGCAAGAAGCAGGCCACACCCCTGCCCCATACTCTTACCCACCCCTGTTTTTTTGGGGTTTTTTTGAGATGGCAGCCCTCCATCCTTCCGCTCCGTGAAGGTGGAACACCAACCACTGGCATCCCGCTCCGTGAATGCCTCTTTGGCTACTGCCGCTCCGTGCAGTGTTTTGCTGCCTTTTTATTCACGTCCTCTAGACTTGATGGACCCACAGTGTTTATCCCATGCCCCTTTGAAGTCCTTCACAGTTTTAGACTTCACCACTTCCTCCGGAAGGGCATTCCAGACATCCACCACCCTTTCCGTGAAGAAATACTTCCTGACATTGGTTCTTAGTCTTCCTCCCTGGAGCCTCAGCTCGAGACCTCTGGTTCTGCTGATTTTTTTCTGATGGAAAAGGTTTGTCGTAGTCTTTGGATCATTAAAGTTTTTCAAGTATCTGAAAGTCTGAATCATATCACCCCTGCTCCTCCTTTCCTCCAGGGAGTACATATTTAGATTCTTCAATCTCTCCTCATATGTCATCCGATGAAGACCCTCCACCTTCCTGGTCGCCCTTCTCTGTACCGCTTCCATCTTGTCTTTGTCTCTTTGTAGATACGGACTCCAGAACTGAATACAGCACTCCAGGTGAGGCCTCACCAAGGACCTGTACAAGGGGATAATCACTTCCCTTTTCTTACTCGATATTCCTCTCTCTATGCAGCCCAGCATTCTTCTGGCTTTTGCTATCACCTTGTCGCATTGTTTCGCAGACTTCATATCATTAGACACTATCATCCCAAGGTCTCTCTCCTGCTCCGTGCACATCAGCCTCCCCCCCCCCCCCCCCCACCCATCGAATACAGTTCATTAGGATTTCCACTCCCCATATGAAAGTCCCCGGGCATTGACGGGCTCACCGCCAAATTCGTCTCTTTCTTTTTTGACGTCTTGGGGCCCGACCTCCTGTGCATCCTCAACGAAGCCCGCGAGACAGGGTGCCTGCCCCCCTCTTTCAGGCACATGGTGCTCACCCTCCTGCCCAAGGTGGGGGACCCATGCTGCCTCAAGAATTGTCGCCCCGTCTCCCTGCTCTGCACGGATTATAAGATTCTGGCCAAGGCGCTCTCCCTGCGGCTGGCTTTCGTGCTGGCAGAGGTGATCCACCCCGACCAAACCTACACGATCCTTGGACATAGCGTTTTCAATAACATCTTTTTGGTCTGGGATCTCATCCATCAGGCCCATAGGTCCGGTCTGTCGGTGGCCTTTTTGTCCCTCGATCAGGAGAAGGCCTTCAACAGGGTGGATCATGACTATCTCATGGGCACTTTGCGGGCGTTTGGCTTCGGACCCAGATTCGTGGGGCACCTCCGCCTCTTGTACTCGAGGGCAGAGTGCCTCGTCAAAGTCAACTGGTCCCTGGCGGCGCCTCTGGCGTTCGGGCGGGGAGTGCGTCAGGGGTGCCACCTCTCGGGTCAGTTCTACGCCCTGGCCATCGAGCCGTTCCTGTGCCTCTTGCGCAGGCGGCTCGTCGGTCTAGTGCTGCGAGAGCCCAAGCTGCGGGTCACCCTTTTGGCCTATGCCGATGACATGCTCCTGGCGGTTTAGGACCCGCTTGACCTGCAGAGGGTGCGGGACTGCCAGCAAGTCTATTCCGCCACCTCCTCTGCCAAGGTCAACTTGGCCAAGAGCTCCGGCCTCCTGGTAGGGCCACAGGGGGTGGATGCTCTCCCTGACCTGTGGTGGGGCAGGGAGACCCTTAAGTATTTCGGTGACCACCTGGCCATCGCAGACGCCACCGCCTCCGTTAACTGGAGCGAGCTCGGAGAGAAGCTTGAAGCTCGCCTCGGGGCGTAGAGGAGTCTGCTGCGACTGGTGTCCTTCCGTGGTCGGGCCTTGGTGGTGAACCAGCTGCTGGTGAGCATGCTGTACCACCGCCTCACCGCCTTGAGCCCAATGCCGGAGTTCCTCGCCCACACTCAGAAGAAGCTGCTGGACTTCTTTTGGGGTGGCAGGAAGTACTGGATCTCTGCGGGGGTCCCTGCTCTCCCATCGGGAGAGGGCGGTCACGGGCTCGTGTGCTTGAGGACTCAGGTGCACACCTTCACTCTACAGGCCCTGCAGAGATACCTGTACGCAGACCCCGCTCTGCGATGGTGCCGGCTGGCGACGCATTTTTTACGCCAAGCAGGCAACCTGTGGTACGACTGGCAGCTGTTGGTCCTCAACCCGAGCGGCTTCACCCCCAGGAAGCTCTCGCAGCTGCTGGGATTCTACCGTGAGATGCTGAAAGCTTGGATGCTGATGGGACTGACCAGGGGGTTGCCGAGCAGGCCGGGTGACCTCCTGGGGAAGGCCCTCCTGCATAACCGCGCTCTCGGTTTGGTGGGGCTGGAGGAAGATGCCGGCCTGTGATGCTACCTGGTCGGTGCCTGGGTGACCAGGGTCAGGGACCTGCTAGAAGGCCCGGCCCATGTCGTTGGCCACATCCAGAAGTTTGTGCCCGACGCTCTCCGCGTTCTAGCGAGAGTCATGAGCGAGGTAGGCCCACTGCAGCCCGGGGATCCCTGCCCGACTGCACTGATCATAGGGCTCAGGTTTGCCGAGGAGTTCGGGCCCCCTTGCAGAGCTGACACTCCTCCTCACGCCCACAATCTTAGCAGGCTGTGGGAACTGCCTGTAGCGGACTTCAGGACCATGTCCTGGAGGGTCCTGGGCTGACTGGTGGTGCATACCATACATCACCTCGCTCTCGCCCCGAGGCCCGACACTCTCTGGCGGGAGGTGTTGCCACCGAGGGGCAGGGACAGGAGCGGGCCCTGCTGGGGATCGTTCTATTCTGAGATGATCCCCAGCTATGAAGGGGATCGCTCCTGGAGGTTGGTGCACAGGGCCGTGGCCACCAGCCGGTTCAAGGCGCGGGTATTCTGAGAGGATCCCTCCTGTCCATTTAGTTGCGGACAGGAGGAGGACCTCTTCCACCTGGGGTTTCAGTGCTCCAGGCTCACCCCCTTCCTGTCCTTTTTGAAGGGTTTGTTTTTGGGGTTTTGATTACATTTTACCCCGCACCACCTTATTTATGGGCGCGCACCCAGGAGGGGACCTCTGCACCAGAGGGACGTGGCAGGAGATGTTGGCCGAGGGCCGGTCCCTTGAGTGCGAGGTCCTCTTCCGCTTGACGGTGCACGCCCAGCTGAAGGCAGAGCAATTCTGCGAGCTGTCCACCGGGCGGGTGGAGGAGTTTGCCTGCAGGTGGGCAGTGGACGGGGTGCTCTTCTCCCCTCCCCTCCCTTCCCTTTTTTAGTTAATCCTTCTGATTTGAGTTCTTTGTGTTTCGTTCTATTTTATTTTTGTGCACTTTTTGGGTGTCCCCTTCCCTTCCCCTCCCTCCCCTCACCCCTCGCTAAGGATCAAAGCAAAGGGGGTGAGGGGACCTTTCCCCTCCCCTTCTTGGTCCTGATAGGGATCCCTCACCTTCCCTAATTTGGTCTGCGACCCCCACCTTCCCTGCCCCATCCCCTGCCCCTTGTGGTGGCTTTCTGCGGGCCCCCTACCCTTGAGGTCGTTGGCCCCCCCACCCCTTACATAGGGTGCGTAGGGCCTTCGCCGGCTGATGGCACTGGCGTTGGATGCCACCCTGTGTCCCTTCCCCCCCCCCCCCCAGGGATATGATTGACTGGGTAGGAGCAGCCTGCCCATCGGCCTTGCAGATGGGGGCTCGAGAGGGCGCTCATGAGCAGGTAGGAACAATGGAGGTAAGTGTGTCTGTTTTTTTTGGGCCACAGGGTTTCCTGTGGCCTCTTTGTTAAGGCCCCCTTCCCTCCCTTGAAGTTTACTTAGTCTCAGGCGCCCTCTCTAGGGGCCGCCTGAGAAACGATACCTTCCCTTTTTATTTTGGATTCCTTCTTTTGTTTTCTTTTTCTGGGGGCGAAGCGGCCTTTGGCCACCCCTGCCTCCCTTCCCCGCCTTAAATAGTCCAAACCAGAGAGACCAGGAGGAAGCAGAGCAGGACTCAGGCAGGCCCAGATGGCAAGGAAGGCCTTCCAGGCCATGGAGCAAAACCGGGATAGACTGTCCAGGCAAGGCCTCGGCTTCGGTGCGGCCTCCATAGAAAAGGTGAGAGGCCTCCTGTGGCACAGCTACAGGAGGAATCGTAACATATTTACTTTCTCAGATAATAGGACCATGGAGCACTCCATGAAGTTAGCAAGTAGCTCATTTAAAACAAATCAAAGAAAATTATTTTTCACTCTGGAAATTCATTGTCAGAGGATATGGTTACAGCAGTTGGTGTAGCTGAGTTTAAAAAGGGTTTGGATAAGTTCCTAGAGGATAAACTGTTATGACGATAATTAATAAGCAATAGTAGCTTATGATCTATCTATTTTGGGGGTATTTGCCAGGTACTTGTGATTTGGATTGGCCACTTTTGTTCTTATGTTCAGATAGAGAAGGGTCACAGGAATAGGAGCAAGGGTTAACTGGTGGATTGGTTTCATTTATGGCAGGTAATCCAAGACCATGATATTTTCTTTGTATTCAATCTGTGTGGTTCATATGTTTGCTGGTCAGAAGTGGTGTGGCTAGGGAGTGGCTACACTGAAAGCAGCTCTAGGGCAAGAACTCAAACTTTTGAGCCATGACAAACAGGGTTCAAAATGTAGCAGAGGTCTTCTGGATTGGCATAGGATGCCTAGGTGGGCTGCAGGTGACTTTCTTACTGCTGTGCCACGGTGGTAGTGCTACTTTCATGTTGATGTTTTATGATGGGCATGGGTTATTACCTGATGTCAATGTATTATAGACCTTAGAAATCCATTAGTGGTCATCCTATATTTATTGGAAAGAAGGGAGCATGTGCTGGAAAATTCCAATCGCCCATGTTATTGTCTCTCAGTTCTGGTGCAAATTGGGTTACAAAGCACTGCAAAGTTGGTTTTGTTTTCATGTAATGAAACACCCGAAAAATTGTTTTAAACAGCAGCTGATAAACTATGGCTGACTCTAGATAGCTGGTCACAAGAATTTTTCAACAATTATCTAGTGGCATCGTTCTGAGGCCTAGATTCATCATTTTACTATAAATTTCACGAGAATAGTACCCATGATAAAAAAAAAAAAGGGGGAATGGTTAGGGGAATTTTCTATTTTGAGGGCAGTTTTACCTGCACAGTCAGAGTTGTGAACAGCACAGTAGACATCAGTGAAGATTTCATGTGATTTGGAGTGAGGAAAGATACACAAAGATGAGATTTGTACATTGTATTCTCAACCTAGCTTGATAGCAGCTAGGTAGAGAGTGCATCAAGCTAGGTCAAGAGTATATTGTACAAATCTCATCTTTTTATACCTTTCGTCACTTCAAATCACATAAAATCTTCACTGATGTCTACTGTGTTGTTTGTTCCTCTGACTATGCATGTAAAACTGCCCTCAAAACCTAGCCCACCACCAAAACCTCACCCTGAATTCAGTACGGCCCCTCTTACAGTGGTATATAAAGTTACCTAATATGTGTGCCTCCCCAGAATCTCTCTCAGAAAAAAGGTGTAGCTAGTAAATCTCACAATAGCATGCATCATTAAGCACCCCTCATTTTCATAAACTTTTTCCATTTGACTACATTTTTTAAATTTGCATATGCATCTTGCGATGCATTATATAGGGCATGCATTTATGGCATTATCGTGGGCGTTAGGGCCCTAACACATATGATACTTTTGACTTTTGAACTCTTGGTACTTGAAATTGAAATAAGAATTTTCCAACTTGTGAGAGTACTATTGACTGGCACTCCAAGCCTAAAGGTTCCTAAAGTTTATAAAGACTGTAATGAATAGACTAGAATAATTTATGAAGGTGCAAAGAATGATCAGCAGTAATAGTCATATATGAAAACATAGTTTACTGTATTGATGTCTTTTGAGTTCAGCTGTAAAAATACCACTGAATGAAGGATAATTGCTTGCTTGGGAGTGACTTGGATCTGGAATTAGCAGCTAATGCATGATAAAAACTGGGGTTCCTCAACATGGTTGTGAGGGAATTGATGAACAGCACTTCACAGTGACTGCTTTTAGCTAGTGCTGTGGATTTCAAATCACTGTCATAAAATGGTAATAGTCAGTGTCCTCCCTCCTCACCACTCTCCAAGAATCAACTCGGTAGTAAGGTTACTAACCATAGCATTGCCTCTTCACTTCTGTCACACAATTTACAAAATACTAGTATAAATCTCTGTGTTCCTACTTACTCTTGCAAATAGTGTACCATGGACTGTAAATGTAATTATTCTTCATGAATCAGCTAGGCATAGATTGTCTTATTTCAATTTCTTCATTAAAGGTATGAAAAATAAATTAATGATAAACTAGAGCTCAATAAATATAATTCATACTTGTTTTTTAAAGAAATGGATGATTTTCCATATCCTAAAGAAACATAAAAATGACAAGAGATGTAATAAGGGATTACTTCCATTTTCTGTCTAATGGAAATGCTTAATTTATCTGGTCCTTGTACATCAGCATCACTACAATGTTAGCTATGAAATGAGAAACTATTCATCTCTATATAATCAGATAATCCTTGGAATATCTGTAGAATATATATACATTCTAGTCCGAGACTCTACTTGTAAAAACTGCCTACTTTTATCCTAAGTAAGGCACTGTATTGTATAATATCTCTAGTCCAAATGCACCAGTAAAAAATGCCTGAAGACAAAATCTCATTCAGTTTACAATATTTCTTTCCCTCTAAATCTTGTCAATATTTTGCATTGTCTTAGAAAAATAGAATTACTTTAGTACTGATGGCAGTATGATCCCTGCCCCTGATTGTATTGAAACATTAAAATGTCATCAGCATGTTAATTTTGTCTTCCTGACTATATGAGATTTCTTCAGCACTTCTATTACAATGGTTAGGAGACCCAATTTATTCTGATTGTAGGAGCACTATGGACCAAAACCATCAGAAATTCGTAATATAAAAGATTTCTGATCCTTCCATTTTGTTGCACTCTGAAAGTAAAAAAAAACTGTATTTTTTATTAATAAAGTAATAATGAGCCAAGCATGTAATTTAGAATGACTTCTAACTGATAATATAGATAACTGGGCAAAATTAGTAATACTATATATCTTGCAAATGGTCAAAATAGAACAACTGTCTGAATTGAAATATGAGGACTTCAGCTGTAAAAATTAAGTGCAGAGTTTTGAAGTGCAAAGTAAATACACAAATATAATATGATAAACTTTCCCAAGTTCAGTACAAATAGATGGATTTTTCAGCTTTGTATAAAGAATGACAGCATAAATGTTCAGTGAATGTGCTGTGGTAGATCATTCCAACTTAGAGACACTAGTAAACTACAAAATATGTAAAATTGCTATGCCAATAAAGTTATTTGAATCTGAATTGACAAATTTCTGATGTGAATAGCCACACAAAGTTAAAATAATAGAAAGGGAGAACTTGAGAATGAGAACAAAGAGAATATAAGGTAGATAGGCTGCATTGGGAAGTAGAGGATTTAAAATATGCTACAATTTTGTAGTGAGTAGATTCTGAGATACAGAGGCAACCAATGCAAGTGTCATGAAAGAGGAATAGTATGTGTGAGACTCTGGAGACTTCAAAGATAAAAATGGAGACAGTAATTTATTTATTTATGTATCTATTTAGTAATATATTTTTAAATTAATTTCAATTTGATATTCTGATGTCTCCTAGGAAAGGCATAAGGCAGATTAATAAGAAAATTGTAAATTGTAGTACATAAGTATTGGGGTGGGAAAGGGGGACATAAGAACATATAACTGGGAACTGAATAATGGAAAAACTATATAGGTAGCAATATACAGTGTACACTGATTTCATAGTAAAGGGAGGATACCTAGCAATAAGATAAACAAATACAGGCTGGGCTGCATGGGACAATGGTGTGGTTGCATAGGGACCATGCTACTCCTTGGTTCTCTTTGGGATCCTACTTAGCTGGGGCTCTGGACCTCTCTTGCTTGCTTATAGAGCCCATTGATTCCATACATATTAGAAAGGTGAACAGGATGAGTATTACTATATCTCATACACTTAAGTTCTGGAGAGCCGAGGACAGAAGGTTTAAATTTTCTAGGGGTCCAGTTTTGCCTCTTTCACCGTTGTGCAGGACTCCTTTGTCTGTGCTTATGTTCTATAAGGAAGCTTTTTGATTGGTGGAAGCTGCGTTTAAAATTTCTTAGGCAGATGTGGGTGGAGGAGGAAACTACTTTCCAATCCTTTAATGATCTTTGTTATGAGCATGAGTTGAGCAGGGGCTCTCAGGAATTTTATGGGAGAACAACAGCCACTAGGTGTCATAAAAAGAGAAAATGCTTAGCCTCCTCCCCCTCTGTTCTTGAGTTTTCCTTCTTAAAAGAGGATGTTCCTAAAAATTTTACATCTGTGTTATTTAAGGCTATTATAGAGAATTTGATAATTGATGGGCCTTCTCTTCCTTACATAACTCAATGGAATAGAGACCTTGATTTATATTTGGAAGATGCAGACTGGAAGTATATTTGGCAGAGGGCTCATAAGCTATCTATTTGCATAGGAGGATGGAATTGATGGTCAAGTTATTGTATCACACATATCGGTTTCCTCCAGGTTTCTCCAGGGGTGTGATTATGTTGGAGGTGCTGCAGATGAAAGGGTACTTTCCTTCACACGTGGTGGCAGTGTCCATTGGTGGTCATTTTCTGAAGGTGGGTACAAGGGATGATATTTGATATTTTGAAGCTGAAACTAGCCCTCACTCCGGAGTTGCGCTTATTGGAGCTATAGGGCACTAGCGGTCTCCCAATCTCAAAGTGCATTCTGGCAGACCATTTGCTGCACGCTGGGAAACTTACTGTTGTGCTTTTATGGAAGCAAGCTCCTCACTTGGATATTTGATGCAAGCAAGTTCATGACCTAGTTTTGATAGAGCTACTGACTTACAAGCTTAAACATATAGATATGCTGTGAGATATGGCGATGCTACTGGGACTTATGGGAGAAGATTTATGCATGAAAGTATCCAGATTCACTGAATGCTGTATATGTCTGGAAGTGGTCATGGGTATTTTGAACTTTGTAATGGTGCACGGAGTGGGTGTTCCTGTTTGTAATATTTCTCTTTTGCATCTTGCTACTTCGGCTGTAATGTTTTTTCTTTCTCTGTCTGGCATGTTGTACTAGCTTCTGAGAAAATAAGCAGTTATTAAAAAAAAAAAAAAAAAAAAAAGATAAACAAACACAGCACTCAAAAGTAGAATACTATTTTCATAGTTAAGGGAGGATACCTGGAAGTAATATGGACATAAATGCAGAGCTCAAGGGAAATAACCAAATTATGATTCTTTTTCAAAAGGAAGAGAAACAGATTTCCCTGCGTAAGACATGTGGAATATTGTTTCATAAACTGGGTACAACACAACTGAATGCATAATGCCTTGTGCATGCTAGCCTTGCTGTAGCCAGTGAAGGGGTGGATAAAAGAGGACTGAAGTTCCCTCATTGGGGTATATGTGTGCAGGAAATGAGACAAGAATTCTAGTTCTGTTTGGTTCATGCATTTGAATATAATACTAAGTACTTTAAATTGTATCCTGCTTTCAATGGGGAGCCATTAGACCTTAACCCTTTTCCGATCCACCTCGAATATATTCATCAGTGAGCCTATTGTATTGTGTTTTCACATCCTGAAAGGGGTTAAACAGGATAGACTTCAAATAACTTTGAATTAGCTATAGCATAAAATAAGGAGACAACCCAAGAGAGCATTACAATAGTCAAGACTTGGTCACATTGGACAAGGAGAAAAAGAATACATCTTAGAAATAGGGTCTGTAGATGACAATTCTTTGCAATGTGAGTAATCTTATTCTAAGTATACTGTCCGAAAAGTGGAAAATAAAATACACAAAATCAAACAATCCACAATTCATTCTTTAAACAGTGAAAAAACTTTCAAATCATAACCCAATTAGTAGTGCATTCAAAATCTGGCTATGAATTATTAAGGACCTTCATATCTTGGGCTTATATATTGCGTTAGTTAATAAAGCAACAAAACAGTTGCCTGGCCCATAAATATTAATCATCGGTCTCAAAACCTCAATATCTTTTTTTTAATCAAAACTTTTTTTTTGTACTTAAAATTAGAAAAAGTATTATAACTTATTTTCTGTAATTGGCACTTGGAAGCTCATGCTGACCGTCTGCTGTATATTCGCATTAAAAAAGTAACACTTCCTTCCTCAGGGCCTTCTATAATGTGCCATAAGTGGGATGGTCAAACTGAAAGCATTGTTCATATGTACAAGATTTTACCCATGTACTGTGATTATTAACTCAGTTAGAACCCATATCGATGGAAGTCATTCTGGTCACTATGGACATACAGTTTCTCTACACAAATATACAACAGCAGTCTGCTCTAAAAATTATCGCTAAAATTGTACAACAGAGACCTAGTCCTCAAAGAATACCCTCACAACTGCATATTGCATTGTCAGAATTAGTTCTGTTCAATAATTATTTTATTTTCAATGAATAGTTCTTTACACAAATTCAGGGAATCCCCATGGGTTCTCCTATAGCTCCAAATGTAGACAACCTCTATGGATGACTCACCTCAAGGCATGGAAATGGCACATCGATAATGTTCTGTGTATTTGACAGGAAACAGCTCTGCAAATCTTTGAATTTTTCACTTGGATCAACTCATTAGATCCACATCTTAAATTCACTTTATTCATACTGACATTTTGGATCATAAATTCATTACTTCTATTTATCTCAAAACTAAAGATTGGAATAATTTACTCTGTTTTGAGAGTTTTCATCCACGATCTTTGAGAATGAATCTTCCTATAAGTCAAATTTTGAGACTACTTAGACTGTGGTCTAATAAAAATTAATATAAACAGCAGGAAAAGGAGATACAACAAAGATTCATTCAAAGGGGATACCCACTAGTGGCAATAAAAAGAGCATGCAAGAGATCCCTTTATGCAAACAAAGACTTGTTGTTACAATATTAGGATCAGGGAGAGGACACTCATTTGAAATATATCCAGCACTATTCTGACAAGTCTCAGCGGATAGCAGCCAATATTAAAAAGCATTGGCAGTTTCATCAATCTTTACATAAGCAACTATGCTTTCCTTGCACATGTGGCAGAAATATCAAGGAGTATGTCACTAGAGCTGTTCCCAATCCAATGTTGTTGGACACTTGTGCACAAGGACATTGCAAGTGTAGGTCATGCACTCATTGTGAACAGACTGTAGATGACAATGAATGGAACCCCCAGGGGAAGTATTTTTCAATCAGAAATAGAAAGAGAGAGAGAGAGAGCCTCTAGGGAGGCGCACACATATTAGTCAACTTTTTATACCACTGAGGGAAAGGCAAATGGTAACTCAGAGTGAGGTTTTGGTAGAGGTTTAGGTTTTGGAGGGCAGATTTACATGCACAGTCAGAGGTACGAACAGAACAGTAAACATCAGTGAAGATTTGATGTGATTTGGAGAGAGGAAAGATACATAGATATTAGATTTGTACAATCTGTCAGGTATTCAGAGGAGGGGAGGATCCATTAATCATGGGTAGATAACGCCTAATGTGTATCCCAGGGTTCTGGGAAGGCTTGGCGGAACAGCCACGTTTTGAGTTTTTTCTTAAAAGTTAGCAGGCAAGGTTCCAGCCTAAGTTCTGCAGGGAGGTTGTTCCAGATGGCTGGGCCTGTATATAATATATATGTATTATATACTTATATATTATATATATTATATATTATATATATTATATTATATATATATATTATATGTATTATATATATATATGTATTATATGTATTATATAATGTATATATACAATGTACTCTCAACTTAGTTTGATACACTCTCTACCTAGCTGCTATCAAGGTTGGTTGAGAGTACAATGTGAAAATCTCAGCCCAAAACATGGAAAAGCTTGTCTGGGTACTTCTCAGTTTGCAATGTGCTAAATAGCCCCTTTTTTTTGTCATGAGTGCAATTCTTGTTAAATTTATAGCAAATTGATAAATCTAGGTCAAAGGCCTGGATTCTCTAAGGTCTGCGACCTTAGAGAATCTGGCGGTAACAGGGGGCAGAGGGGCTAAGCGGGGGGCGGTCCTGCGATAGCCGGCAGTGATCGCACCTCCGCGGTGTGATCGCTGCCGACTTTCGTGCCAAAAATCTACACCTAAAAGGTGTAGTTATTCGGCGCGAAACTGACGGCGACAAAGAATCTTACCTTTCACTGCCAGCGATTGTCCGCAGCATCGGGCCCCGGTGCCGCCCCTACTCCTCCTCTTCTGGGGCTGACTCCACCCCGACTCTGCCCTGAGCTAGCTATCGCACACGAAAAGGGACTTTTCGCATGCAATAGCGTTAGAGAATGACCCCCAAAGTTTGTTATGTTTGAGCTTTCAAGTCCACTTCTTTGATTGTATTGCAATTATGTAAAAATGGCTGGATACACATAGACTTCATTACATGGATTTGGAAGAAACCACTGGATTACGGACCGTTAAAATCTTTCAAGATGCTATTGGTTTGACCATTCCACTTATGGTGCATTATAGAAGCCCCTAAGGAAGGAAGTGTTACTTTTGAAACATGGACCATGTAGGGAATTTTGGTAGGCAAGGAATAAACAGCAGACAGTCAACATGAGCTTCCAAGTGTGAATTACAAAAGATAAGTTTTAATATTTTTTCTAATTTTAAGTGTATACATTTTTTTTTTTTGATAAAAAATAGATATTGATGGTTTTGGGATGATGATAAAATATTTATGGGCTAGGCAACTGTTTTGTTGCTTTATGAGCTAAAGAAATGCATAAGCCCTAGGTATGAAAGTCCTTTATTGTTCACAGTCAGATTTTGAGTGCACTACTTATTAGATAATGATTTGAAAGTTTTTTTGCTGTTTAAAGAGTTAATGGTGGATTCTTTGATTTTGAGTAATCTTATTCTATCATACACAATTCTAGTAAACCTAATAGTCCTTGGGAAAACTGGATTTTTTTCAGGTGATGATACCTTCATTGGCTCAATATAATAATTATGTAAATATGTTTTAAATGTGAACTTTCTGGGATTATCTGTAACCTGTCTTCAGATGTGACATCAAGATTCATTGAAGGAAGTATATGTGATTAAAGGGATGTGAAGTGTAGAAAAGAATACTACAGGAAATTTCAGGTGGTGGAAAGTTGCTCCTTACCATTTGTGGAATATGGAAGGCACCATGGAGCAGCAATGATATCATAAAATAGTATAATGAACATATAACATGCTCAATATTGTTCCCTCAGAATCTCATACCTTTCAAGATTGAAACAATTTTCCTGTTTAGTTCAGGTTTAAATGAGACAAATTGGTAACTTGGGACAAATTAGGGTTACTTTGGGAAAAAAAAATCTTTGTTTTTAAAACTTCACCTCTGCTCAGAAAGTAAATTTTGCCTGCATATGAAGAAGCAGAGTTGGAAGCATTCCAGGAGGGCAACAAAACTTTAGCCGGAAAGTGCTCATTAGAGCTTTCCAGCTAAAGGGTCCTGAAGAAGTCTGGTTGGGGTGAAGACATAACATTAAAAGAATGTTTCCTACCCCCAACTCCACCCAGCTCTAAGTTAATTAAAATTGTGCCCATGGTCCTATGGTGGCAGCTTTACAATGGCCAATCAGACACCAAGGCTGTTTACATGGATTTCACCAAGGGTTTCATTATCCTGTACCATGGCTCCAGAGCTCCCATGTCAGTTAATAATGTAAGATTCATTGTGGAACACACAGAGGTTACTACCAAAAAGATATACAAAGAAGATCCCTGGCTGTGTTTCAGTGCTTTTTCAGGTCAACCTAAGAAGGCTACTGGGCCCAGTTCCAATGGTAGCCAAAGCTGATATTGAATCCACCTTCAGGCTACTGCCAGTATACCATTCCTCTTTTTGGCTACTGGGTTTTGCATATGATAAGCAATACTATTTTGTACATGCCTATGAGTTACTTTATATCCTGCTCATACTTTGAGAAGTTTTAATTCATTTGTCCATTGGGTGACTGAATAGTGAGTAGAAGTCCTAATACTGTGCATTACTTGGATAACTTCCTCAACATGGATCCCAATGCCCAAGAATGTGGAGCCCTACTAAGTAGTTCAAAGTCTTGGTGGATGAGTTTGGGATTTTCAAGCAGTAGAGAAAATTGTAAGGACATACCCCACCCACCCAAAGTTGTCTTTGTGAGAACAGCGATTGATTCACCTAATAGGGTATCCAGGCTTCTTGCTGCACAAGATTAGAAAAACACTTCCAAACCCAGAGGAAGGCCACCCTTCAACAGGCACAATCCCTGCTTGGCCTTCCCATGTTTAATAGCTTTAAGGGGGGGGGGGGGGGAAGGGAAAGGGAGAGGGAGGGAGAGGGAGAGGGAGAGGGAGAGAGAGAGAGAGAGAGAGAGACTGGCCATGATGTCATCTCCCTAGAAAGGTATTTGTATCCCTATGGTAGGCCCACCTAGTAACTCGAGGTGAGGGTTAGGTATCAGTGTAGGGGGTTAGGGGCCCCTTTGACATTCAATGTTAGATGTACGAACAGAACAGTGGTCTCTTGTGAACATTTGATGACCCTCGGAGTGAGGAAACTCACTCCAAGATGAGATTTGGGCAATGTACTCTTAACCTAGCTTGATGGACTCTAACATGCATAATCTCACTCCACTTGAGCTAAATATCCCGCTTCGCTTCCACGAGCCACCTAGACCAGTTAGAGCTGCCTACAGAGGCATCCTTTACGTCCCCCCAGCCAAATCTTCATTAAAGAAACGTGTACTTTCGACAGCCGGTCCTCCACAATGAAATGCTCTCCCCCTGGATCTCCAGCAAGGTCCATGCCCCTTGTCCTTCAAAAAAAAGCTCAAAACATGGTTATTCAGTCAAGCTTTTCCCTAATCAGATGAGTCATCTCTCTCGATCATGAGTGGTTTAGCTTAGCAATCTTAACTATCTGTTTTTCCCAATCAGAAGATCATTCCCCCTCAAGCCTTCCCGCAAGTCAGGACTGGACTTAAGTTTGGAATCTGAGCTAGGCATTCCCCCTTTCTTGCAAGATATGCTTTGTTATTTTCTACATGTTAGCATATATGCTATCGTCCCTTCAGTGTTCAACTGCCTTGGTTCAATTGTTCTGGGTATACTGCCTACGCTTTCCCTCACCCTTTGAAGTATCCTTTTGGTTCTGTTATCCAGTTGATAGTTTTTCGCATTTACCTACTAGCTCCTTGTATTTATATATCCTTTATTTATTTTAATGTTTCCCAGTTCTATGTAACCCTTGTTCTCTGTAAAGCTTTATTGCTATATACGTTTCATTGTAAATTGATGTGATATGTAATTTTGCACATGAACCTCGGTATATAAAAGTTCAAAATAAATAAATAAATAAAATTGTTTTCTTATGCTTCATTACATTAGCATGTTTAGGATATCCCACATCCCCAAGATACAGAAAAAAATTGAAGACACTCTCACCCACTTTCATTGGTTTACTTGCTGCTGGGAAGCATGGGATCTAGTCATGCCGTCATTCTCTGCAAGCACCCACAGGATGCACTGGTGAGCATTGACTGGCAATGAGGTTTTCCTAGAATAAGAGTAATCCTTCTACTGGCTGCTATCCCTGCAAAGCCTTATATATTTCGTACTTGAGCAGAAGGCATCTGGGATGTCCTTCTCTACCCTGAAAGTTTGATTGACAGGGCTAGCAAATTTTATTTTTTTTTGGCGAGGTCCTTTGGAGTTATTACCCCATCCATGGGTTTGCTATTAGAAGGCTTATCAAAGGATGGGAAAAGGGATCCCTAAACCCTGAGATAACAGAAAACATATATTTATTTATTGAAAAGGTGTTTATAAACCACATTTTGGCCAAAGGCTAATCAAAGTTTTGTACAATACATAAAATCATTTCTACATCTTAAAAAGAATACATATCATTAAATACAGTAATACATATACATCTTTAGCACAGAACATCCAACCAGCATTCTACTAGCAGGAAGAAAGTCATATAACACATAATATCCTAGAGCAACTGCTTGATGCTCTACAATGTTACAATTATTATGAGGTTATGTTATTCACATGCACCTTTTTCCTCACTTTCTTTGGAGCCTTTGGAATCAGTGAGCTTACCCTTCCTCTACCCCCTAGGTAAATATGCCCCAGTCACTTCTGGCCTGTTATAATACAATGAAGTGGTGTACCAAGGGATGTTCCATATCATATGATCTGTATCTTACAGGAATGTCGGTATGATCTGCATCTTACAGGAATGTCGGTATATAAGAATCAATTCAAATATCATATTGCTCAGATTCAAAACTGCCCAGGATAGCAAAGGAATGATCATAACATTGAGAGGAGTTAGAGGCCTGATCTCTTGCCCACTCTGATATCTCACCAGGTTCCATGCTGCTAGACTGGTCTCCACTCCTTGGCTCCTAGTTCATGTGGATGAAGTCCACTAACCAATTCTATTTACTTTCAGATAAATGCAACCATCTCAGCAATGAATTTAGGAATGACACAGAAGGCCATCATAATACTAGGCAGATGACAGTCCTATCATTTCAAATCCTATGTGTATCCAGTTAGTATTTGTTACTAACTAACTGCTTTTCTGTTTCATCATTTCTCTCATTATAAGAAATTGCCCACAGAGCAGTGCATTTATTTATTTATTTATTTATTTATTTATTTATTTAGGTGTTTTATATACTGCTCTTCCAAAATTAGATCACAATGGTTTACAAGATCAGTTTTCATTTACTGGGTCAGTAATCACATTCTTGTTCAATGTTCATATTCTATGTCAATATAACATTAAATACATTTCTAGGTCATATTTATACATAAACTGGTTCATCTCAAGAGCAATTGTGCATACTGAGTTAATACAAGATACAACTCGAGTACAAGGTAATTAGGATACTTTCATGTGGAATTATAACCAATGATTATCATTTCATTATCCTTCATATTTAAGCCGGTATATATAAAATAGTGCTTAGTACGTATCGCTCAATCTGTTAGAGTAACTCTAACCAATCTGTTAGAGTTACTCTGTTGGAGTAACTCTAACAGATTGGTCATTTAAGTAAAATGTTGATGTAAAAAGTATATTTAATATCTTTCTATACAGCAAAATAATTTCTGTTTTGTCGCAATTTAATACTAGTTTCATTTCATGGAGTATTTGTTTGATGGCAATGAAATAAATTTTGAGTACTTTTAGGGAATGATCTAAAGATCTTTCAATTGGAATTAGAAACTGGATGTCGTCCACATAAATTAAATATTTGATGCTCATGCTTGATAGTAGATGGCAAAGTGGTCGCATGTGTATGTTAAACAGCATCGCTGATAATTCTGACCTCAGATGCAGTCATGTTTCTAATTGGAATGAATCAGATGTGTGTCCCTCTGTTCTGACTTTAAATGAACAGTCACTCAAGAATGACAAAAACCATTGTAGGACTTTACATTCTATGCCTATTTCCTTTAATTTGATAATCATGATTTCATGATCTACTGTGTCAAAGACAGCTGACAGATCCAGCAAGACCAGGAGATAAGCACAGCCTGAGGCAAAACTGTTATGACCGTCGGCCGCGACCAACTCAACTCACATCATGTATTGCCCTGCTCTCCTCTCCGGGTGAACTCGCAACTGTGGCTAGCCGCTACTGCGTACCTCCGGGTTCCTGAGACTTCTCATGGCAGCTGTGATGCTACCAACCCACACGCCAACTCCGGGCCTTCCTAGGTGCGCACGCACATCACTGGGCCCTCCTTTAAAGACCCAATGGCAGGAATCTCAGGAGTATCCCCGACTGATGACATCACAGGTTTGGCATTTATAAGCACCTCCCTTGGCCTACGCTAACCGACTGGGCAACGAGTTCCTTCGCCCCACTGGTGCTTGTTCCTGTATCCCCGCACCCGTGGTTCCTGCCTTGGATCTCCACCGGCTGATTGGACTCTGGCTTAGGTACCCGCTCCTCGGGGGCCTGCCTGTGCTTCCTTCAGGAGACCTAGTGTCCAGGCTTCTCCACTACTCGGGGTAGCTCCTTTGCTCCTCACCAGAGGTCCTGCCTGCTCGCTTCTCCGCTCCTCGGGGTTGCCTCAAGTACTGCCCACCTCTATGCTTCCCCGCTCCTCGAGGCAGTCTCTACCTTACCACACCAGAAACTTGAGTCTACGCTTCCCCACTCCTTGGGACAGCCTCTACATCACTTTATCTGAGACACTATTCTACAGTTCCCCATTCCTTGGGGCAGTTCTGACATCCTTACACCAGTGGCTCTACTCTGCCTTCCCCGCTCCTCAGGGCAGCCTACATCACGACATCCGAGACTTGACTCTGCGCTTCTCTACACCTCGGGGTAGCCCCTTCGTCATCACACCATGCTGTTCCGCTCCTCAGGACAGTCTCTGCTTCACTCCTCCAGAAGTTCCTGTCTTGCGCTCTCCGCTCCTCGGGGCCTGTCTAGCGCTCCTCTGACTTGGAGGCTCCTGCTCTGGTACACTGTGTCCTGCCTATAGTACTGTGACTCCTCTGAACTGTTTCTCTTTGCCCCGCTCCTCAGGACGCCTCACAGTTTATCTCAGTGCAGGTACCTGCGATCACATGACAGTGATGCAGGATGTTCTCACTCTAGTGAACTACAGTCATGCCCTCTTCTGCAGAAGACCTCGCCTCCCGACAGTGAGGACCTGTGGGGCTCCACTCCTCAGGTAGTATCAACCTTCACCTCAGGCCAAAGGTCCACAAAACCTAACAAAAACCCCTAAGAACTGTGTCTTGCAGCAATAGTAGTAGCATTTTGGTAGAGTAACTTTTTCTGAAGCCGTATTGTGATGGGAATAATAGATTGTTAGTCCAGATAGTCTGAAAGATGATGCAAGACAGTTTTTTCTATTATTTTAGCTAAGGCTGGTAAATTTGATACTGGCCTATAGTTGTTTAAATCATGTGTTTTTTTTATTAGGTTTCAGAACTGATCTGACTGCTGCACATTTTAGAATATGTGACATAATATGGGCAAAGGCTATCGGCGCCATTTTGAGTACTAGCATCGGACGGCCGGAGTGCAGTACGTCGCTCCGGGTCCCCCGTTGGACCCCCAGGGACTTTTGGCCAGCTTGGGGGGGCCTCCTGACCCCCACAAGACTTGCCAAAAATCCAGCGGGGGTCCAGGAGTGACCTACTGTACTACCCCAAGCTGGCCAAAAGTCCCTGGGGGTCCAACGGGGGTCCCGGAGCGACCTACTGCACTCCGGCCATCCGATGCCAGTACTCAAAATGGCGCCGATAGCTTTTGCCCATACTATGTCACAGGGGTTACCGGTGCCATTGGTCAGCCCCTGCCACATGGTAGGAGCACAAGATGGCGCCGATGGCCATGTGACAGGGGCTGACCAATGGCACCAGTAGCCCCTGTGACAAAGGCTATCGGCGCCATGATGAAACAGTCACCGAGGGTGTGAATGCAGGGGTGGCTCCTGGACCCCCCTCTGACCACCAGGGAGTTTTGGTAAGTCTTGGGGGGGGGGGGTTCAGGAGGGTGGGGGGTTTGTTTAAATTTTTATTTGTGGCCGTATAATTCGGCGAAGATTCATGTATTCGTGGGGAATCGCAATACGTTTCGCTTCCCCATGAATACTACGAATAGTGCAATATATGTTGCGGATCGCCAATACGGTGAAAACGAATGCACACCCCTAATAGCTTGCAGGGATAGATAAGGCCTCCTGAACAACAAAGTTAACACCAGCCCTTTGAAAGTGAAGGGAAGGACAGCTTCCTCCTTACTCCTCGGTGGGTTGGAGGGACACCTCCTATAGCAAGGTGGTGACAAACACAATCAATTAAGAAATCCAAATTTAATGATAAGCCAAGATGAACCCTAGTTGAGTATAATGAGAAAATGGATTTAAGTAAATAAAGATGCTGCTATGTGCTTGCCCATAATCTGCAGCCTCTGTGTCAGGTCTGGGAAAATGTACGGGGAGGAGGGGGGGGGGGGTATGGAGAGGGGGAGGAGGGAATGATAAACTATATTGGGAGTGCCTGAGACCAGTGAGTCTTGCTAGACAGGGTTGAAGTAATGAGGAGCTGTATATTCAGGAGTGAATTTTCAAAGCTATTTACATTCATAAAACCCAGTTTTATGCATATAAATGGCCTTTTGATAATTGCCTGATGCAGGGAGCAGTTATACACATAAAAATATACACAAAAACAATTTTGCCTCTACTTTCCCAAGCACTACAAAGATGCATGCTGGGGAGGAATTGGGGCATGGAAAGCATGTATATTTCTGATCTTTGAAAGTATGCGTGCAAATACACACACACATACACACACACACACACACACACACACACACACACTTGGCACTATTTCCACACAATCACACAGGAATTTTTCAAAGTGGACTTATGCGCATAAGTTGCCTTTGAAAATTTGGGCTAAATTCTACGTGTGATTTCTATACTCAGATTTCATTCCTAAAAGGGCTGCTGAAAATCACCTTATCAGTACTTTAAATCTTTACATGTTATTTGGAATGAAATATATATACCTTTATGATGGTTACACCATCTATTTTTAAAAATCTCTTTCTCTGAGTCTACGCTTAAGAAATTCATGCTGTGCTCACATTTTGGATGCAGCAATTGTTTGAAACCTGCATGGGATTTTGATTTGGTCTGATTAAGCTTCCTCATTGACTTAAATTCCTTTTGGTAAAAATGGCTATATCAACAGAACTTATAAAATCTTTAGCAATGCATATTTTCAGAAATTAAATATAAATCAGAACAGGAAAAAATAAATGTTTAATAATATTGTCTGGTTAGTATCAATTGAATTTTAAATATATGATTGTACTGCTTCAGGTTCACGTGTGATCCAACTATTAATTAGCTTGTATTCAAAAGTTCCCATCTCACAAAGCAAAAAATCTTTAAAATTCAAAAAATTCAACTTGTAGAGTTGTACTAGAGTATAAAACAAGTAAAAATTTAGGCACACATTTTAAACCCAGTTCGTACTGTAACAACACATTTTCAATAACACAACTAGCACTGACAGTGATATATGAGGTTTTTTATGAGACCTGAAAACTGATGGATATGTGATCTTATAAATGCTTAGACAAACTAATGCACATAATTATATTTTCCATTTGAAGTCTATTGCTAGGCATTCTAATACAATATCATTAGCTGAAATAGCCACAATGATACAGCTTGGGCAGTTTGTCAGGGTAATTATAGGGTGATTATTTTTGACTGGAATAAAGATTTCAGTTTTAGTATGGTAGAAAAGCATCATCACAAATTAGAAACAGTTACAGTAAGAACAATAAAAAAAGATTTCAAATGTTTTATTGTACAATCCTGAGATAATTCCCTACTAAAGAAATATAATATGCAGGTATTTTTATATGTACATAAGTGATTCTGCTTGGGGTTTAGAGAGGTTAACATTTATTTCACTAACAGTTTAAAATGTTTAAAGGTTTTAACACTGGATACAATTCGGTTATATTAAGGTCTGTGCCACAGTTAACAAAATTGCTAATAATGGCTTTTTTTGTGAGAAAACGACACGGAAATGAAAGCATTTGTCTTCGCTGGTTTCAAAATGGTTGATTAAAGTAGACAGTGTCCTAACATCTGTATTGAAAACTATATTAATCAATTGATTAATCATGAGGCATTAATCAAAATCTTCCTTAAGTGTTTTAGTTCTGGAGCAGCTCTTAGTATTTTCTATCAGTTTCCTTTTAAGGTGTCCATTATAAAGATTAAATTTGGGTGGTAAATATTGAGGGGTTGTGGCACATGTGGCTTCTTATTTCAAGGTCATAGCCATTGCTCATTAGTGTTACTTATAATGGGATAAGAAGCAAAAGTTTTTAATATGTGACTAAGTCAATTAATCAAACACACAATTAACTCTTTTTCCAGTAAGCTGCATATGTAGAATATGAAATGGATACTCCAGGAGCCCATGTTTTAAATAACCTTGACAACTACAATTTAGGTTAAGTGAAATATAATGAGCTCAATTCATTCAAATTTTGGGCTAAGCAGAGTTACCCTCAGAAAAATATTTACTGACTTTGTCAAACACACATAATTGTATCTTATGTAAGCTCAACTAGAAGAAACATAGTAACATAGTAATGACGGCAGATATCCATTCAGTCTTCCTAGAATGCTGCTTATGGTTGTAACTGCCGCTCCATGCAGGTTACCCCCATGCACCCTTTCCTTCATTTCCAATCTCTAGCCTCTAGGGATCCACAATGTTTATAACATACCTTTTGAATTAATTTACTGTTTTCTTCCTCGCCATCTCTTCTAGTAGGGCATTCCAGACATCCACCACCCTCTCTGTGAAGAAGTATTTCCTGATACTGGTTCTGAGTCATTCCCCCTGGAGTTTCATTTCATGACTCCTAGTTCTTCAGTTTCCTTTCCAATGGAAAAGGTTTGAAGTTTGTGCATTATTAAAACCTTTTAGGTATCTCCCCTGTACCTCCTCTCTTCATAAGTCTTCCAATGTAGATCCCATACCATTCTGGTCACCTTTTTCTGGACCGTCTCCATCTTGTCTCTATACTTTTCGAGATACAATTTCCAGAACTGAATATAGTGCTCCAGTTGAGACCTCACTAAGGATATGTACAAGAGCATTATCACCTCTATTTTCTTATTAGTTATTCCTCTATCTATGCAGCCCATCATCCTTCTGACTTTAGCTATCTCCTTGTCACATTGCTTCACCACCTTCAGATCACCAGACACTATTATACCAAGGTCTCTCTCCTGGTCCATGCACATTAGTCTTCTGCCACTTATCACATGCAGCTCTTTTGGATTACTGCAGCCCAGATGCATGACTAAACTTGTTGGCATTGAATCCCAGCTGCCAAATCTTTGACCATTCTTCAAGCTTTCTTAAATCAATTTTTATTCTCTCTATTCTTTCAGATGTATCCATTCTATTGCAGATCTTAGTATCAACTGCATATAGACAAACTTTACCTTATATCCCTTCCTCAATGTCGCTCATGAATAGAACCAGTCCCAAAAATGATTCTTGTGGCACTTTATTTAACACTATTCTCTCTTCAGGTAGGTTCCATTTACCATTACATGCTGTCTCCTGTCAGTCAATCAGTTTGTAATCCTAAGGGAACTCAGAGATGTGCACCATCTTGGAGCCCACTCCAAGCTTCTCATTTTATTCATGAGCCTCCTATGCAGGACTGAATCAAAAGCTTTTCTGAAATCCAACTAAATCATAACAAGCACTCTTCCTTGATCCAGTTCTCTAATCATCCAATCATAAAAATCAATCAACTTTGTCTGACAGCACCTTTCCCTGGTGAATCCATATTGCCTTGGCTACAGCAATCACCAAATTGTAGATAGTTCACTATCTTTTCCATTAGCAGAGTTTCCATTAATTTTCTCACCACCAAGGTTAGGCTAACTGGCCTGTAGTTTCCAGCATCCTCTTTGCTACCTCTTTTGTGAAGTGGGACCACAATCATTCTTCTCCAATCTTGCTGGACCTCCCCTGTTTCCAGGGATCTATTGTAAAGGTATTTCAGTGGATCTGCCAGCACTTCCCTGAGTTCCTTAGGATCTTGGGATGTACCTCATCTGGCCCCATGGCCTTGTCCATTTTCAGTTTTCCTAGCTCTTCTCATACATTCTCTTCTGTAAATGGGGTTGCATCTACTTCACTTCCATCCATGGTCTTGTCAACCAGCAAAGGTCTTTCTCCAGGGTCTTCTTTAATGAACACCAGATTGAAGTATTTGTTTAATATTTCTGCCATTTCTTTGTCTTTCTCCACACATTTCTTCTTGTCACCTTTCAATTTTTTCTATACCTCCTTGGGCCTTCCTTCTTTCTCTGATATATCTGAAAAATGTTTTATCACCTCACTTTAGGTCTTTGGCAATCCTTTCTTCTGCTTTTGCTTTCCTGATTTTTTTCTTCATCCCCCTCAGTTTACCAGATATTCTTCCCTGTGTTCCTCTTTTCGGGATCCTTTATACTGTTTGAAAGCTATTTTATTTGGCCTTTATTATTTCAGACACCTCCTTTGAGAATAAAATTGGTTTCTTCTTCCTCTTAGTTTTGTTTACATTTCTAACATATAGATTTGTTGCCTTTGTAATAGCTCATTTTAATTTGGCTCACTGTTTTTCCACCTAGTTCTTCCTCTAAGTATGTCTCTGACAAAGTCTATATTTTTGAAATTCAAAACTTGGATCTTTGAGTGACTTCTCTCCATCCAGGCTTCAATGTCAGATCATACCATCTGATGAACACTGGTGCACAGCTGAGCACCTATCTGGACATTAGAGACATTATTCCCATTTGTGAGTACTAGGTCAAGTATCACCCCCTCCCTCATGGGTTCCATTACCATTTGTTTGAGCAGAGCCCTTTGATGGGCATCTGCTATCTCTCTACTTCTTGCAGACTCTACAGAAGGGATACTCTAATCCACATCTGGCAGATTAAAATCTCCAGTGAGCACTTTTCCCTTCTTCCCATTTTAGCTCTGAAATGTCACCCACCACCACTCAACCCCACAATAATCTATACAGTACATTATTAGCATTGTTTCAATATGTGTGAGTACTATAATTCCTTTTACTGATTGTCATATTTTCCTTGATGACTTCTTGCCCATCTGTAATGTAGCAGAGGTACCAAACTGACAACCTCACAGTTTCATGTCATTGCAGATAAAAGGTATAAAGTTGCCCATTCAGCAAATCTCTAAGCACATGAATATAACTGCAATTTTGACTTTGTAATCAAAATCAGTAGGCAAAAGAAGAAAGTAAAATTTAAATATCTTTCAGGAATGATATATGCCAAATATTGATTTATTCTTAAGTATATTGCATATACTTATTTCTGAAGAGGAAAGTACATTTAACGTGGCCATTATCATTGCAAATATTAAATATGAGCCTTGGAAAACTCTTAAGTTATGATACCTACTCCATTCTTTTAATTATAGGATATGCAGGTGTTTTTATGCAAACTAGAAATTAATTTATCAAAAGAAATAGGGGAAGGAAGATGGAGAAAGTGTATATAACTGCACTTCGACATATTATTACACCTGAAATAGAAAATCAGAGAGGTACTTTTGGAACTGCATATGTCTAACAGAAATGCACTCTCTTGCAAGTCTGTGTTTTCACACATTTGACAACTTTATTCAAGATCTTGGCTGAAGTATTGAATCAAAAATCAGAAACTTTGAGATGCAGTTGGCTGCACTACTTGTTTTCCCTCATCTGTGTCCTATGGAATCAAAGGGGTTTTATATGTAAAAGCAGCATATATGTGTATATGTGTAAGTAGCATGCATACGAATAAATGCTATTTTGTAAACATCAAGGGGTAGAAATTCATAAGTTAGCCATTTTTCTAAGTTAGCCACATAGACCTATGTGATCAACTTAGACGTGATATTCAGCGGCATGGATAAGTCACTGAATATACATGTATAAATTCACGCTTAGCCATATAAGTTATACGGGCTGTTCTATGGCACATCTAGTGTGGCCGCATAATATATGCAGCTAAGGCTGAATATGGCTAGTTAGCTACATAACTTATAAGGCTAACTCGCTGCACTTCGATCCATCCACCACATGCCCACAACTAATCCGACTAACATTTAGCCACATAAGTGACTTATGTGGCTAAGCAGCGCCACTGAACATATATATTATCCAGCAGCCTTCCGTTAACTACATAGGTCCTACTTATGCAGCTAAATAGCTCTGAAATCATTTTGAATATTGACCTCCAAGAATACGCTTGCATTTTCAGTTTTGCTTGTTCATTTTATTTAGAAAAATAGTGGTGTTCCAGGGCAGAGTTATGAAGTATGCATGGTAGTTGCTATTTTGTAAGGGAGATACACATATATATATATATTACCAAACTTACTAAACAGTTTTGTACCAACTAATTGACTTGTGGAAGTGAAATAGGACTTGTCTGTTGTCTGCCGTTTTTGGGTGGGAGGTCTGGGTGAACTGTTGGGGGCTCAAAGTAAAGTGCTAGAGGGTCTAGGTGAGCTGGAGAAGGACTGGGTGCACTGATGGAGGTATTGCAAACTGGTGATTCCAAGCAGTGCATAAATATTTTCAAAATTGTATATGTGCATTAGGGATGTGAATCGTGTCCTCGATCGTCTTAACGATCGATTTTGGCTGGGAGGGGGAGGGAATCGTATTGTTGCCGTTTGGGGGGGTAAAATATCGTGAAAAATCGTGAAAAATCGTGAAAAATCTAAAAATCTAAAAATCGCAAAACCGGCACATTAAAACCCCCTAAAACCCACCCCCGACCCTTTAAATTAAATCCCCCACCCTCCCGAACCCCCCCCCAAATGAGTTAAATAACCTGCGGGTCCAGCGGCGGTCCGGAACGGCAGCGGTCCGGAACGGGCTCCTGCTCCTGAATCTTGTTGTCTTCAGCCGGCGCCATTTTCCAAAATGGCGCCGAAAAATGGCGGCGGCCATAGACGAACACGATTGGACGGCAGGAGGTCCTTCCGGACCCCCGCTGGACTTTTGGCAAGTCTGGTGGGGGTCAGGAGGCCCCCCACAAGCTGGCCAAAAGTTCCTGGAGGTCCAGCGGGGGTCAGGGAGCGATTTCCCGTCGCAAATCGTTTTCGTACGGAAAATGGCGCCGGCAGGAGATCGACTGCAGGAGGTCGTTCAGCGAGGGTTCCGGCGCCTCGCTGAACAACCTCCTGCAGTCGATCTCCTGCCGGCGCCATTTTGGAAAATGGCGCCGGCTGAAGACAACAAGATTCAGGAGCAGGAGCCCGTTCCGGACCGCTACCGTTCCGGACCGCCGCTGGACCTGCAGGTTATTTAACTCATTTGGGGGGGGTTCGGGAGGGTGGGGGATTTAATTTAAAGGGTCGGGGGTGGGTTTTAGGGGGTTTTAGTGTGCCGGCTCACGATTCTAACGATTTATAACGATAAATCGTTAGAATCTCTATTGTATTGTGTTCCATAACGGTTTAAGACGATATTAAAATTATCGGACGATAATTTTAATCGTCCTAAAACGATTCACATCCCTAATGTGCATACTTTATAAAATACCCGCCTCTACGTTTAACTGTGGGTATTTATTCATACAGAATCATAATTATTTCATGTGTAAAATATATATAGGCATGTTTATAAAATGGGAAGAAAAACCAAGCGTTTCTTACACTGGAAATGTTTGCACATACTAAAACATATGTACATACTTTTGAGATGAAATATGTGGTAGTTTATAGGGATATGCATTTGTCAGAAACAAAATAGGCAATGATAATGATATTTCCTATTTCATTTCATTATGTTTTCAAAGCAAAATGATAGAAAATCCAATGAAATTTCATTGGTTATCAAGTTTTGTTTAAAATAAAAAGTCATCTATTGGGTCTAGGTCCAGGCCTGAGGCAGGGGACCAGCCTAGGAACAGACAGAGGCCCAAAACAGGGGCCATGGCATACCTTTGAGCATGACACTAGAGGTCGGAACCTCACATAGGCATAGGCTCAGGTCCAATATAGTGTCCACTAGGGGTGTGAATCATGTGATCGATTGTCTTAACGATTGATTTTGGCTGGGAGGGGAGGGAAATCTTATTGTCGTGTTTTTGTTTTTTTTTTTAAATCGTTAAAAATCGTAAATTGGGGGAGGGCAGGAAAACCGGCACACCAAAAAAACCCTAAAACCCACCCCGAACCTTTAGAACAAATCCCCCACCCTCCCGAACCCCCCCCCCCCCAAATGTTTTAAATTACCTGGGGTCCAGTGGGGGGGTCCCGGCGCAATCTCCCTCTCTCTGGCCATGACTGCGTTGAGAGAAATGGCGCCGGTGGCCCTTTGCCCTTATCATGTGACAGGGCAAAGGTAGCGCCGGCACCATTTTGGCTCCTGGGTCCTGATGTCACGCGTGCAGGAGATCGCCCCCGGACCGCCGCTGCACCCCCAGGGACTTTTGGCCAGCTTGGGGGGGGGGCTCCTGACCCCCACAAGACTTGCCAAACGTCCAGCGGGGGTCCGGGAGCGACCTCCTGCGCGCGGGCAGTATTGCCGATCTTCAAAATGGCGCCGGCGCTACCTTTGCCCTCACTATATCATACGGGCGACCGTTGCCATTTCTCTCAACGCAGTCGTGGCCAGAGAGAGGGAGATCGCGTCGGGACCCCCCCACTGGACGATAAATTGGGGGTATTTGTATTGTATCGTGCACCCTAACGATTTTGGACGATTTTAAAATTATCTGACGATAATTTTAATCGTTCAAAAATGATTGACATCCCTAGTGTCCACAGCCTACACCCAGGCACAAAGTTGGGGTCTTGGCCTAAGCCTGGGCCTGTCCCGGAAATCAGGTCCTAAAACCTGGGCCTCTGCCCAGTCTGAGACCCAATGCCAGGGCCTAGATTTGAGGACAAATTCTGAAACTTAGGCCTTGGCCCAGGCCCATCCCAGAAGCACAGTCCCAATGCTGGGACCTAGGCATAGGCCAAGGCCAAGGCTCAGGCCTGGGCCCAATGCAGGGTTTGGCCTGGAGGCTGGGTCCTAATGTCTAGGCCTCTGTCCAGTCCTAGGCATGATGCTGGGGCTTAACCCGAGGGCCGAGTCTCAACACTGGGGCTTATCCTAGGCCAAGGCCCAGACCCTGGCCCAGTCCTGATTTTAGGGCTTGACCTGGAAACCGAGCCCCAAAGCCTAGGCCTCGGCCCAGGCCTGGCCCAGAGACATGGTCCTGATGCAGGGTCCTTGGCCTCAGCCTAGGCCCAGGCCCAGGCACAGGTCCAGACCTGGAGGCTGGAGACCAGGTCATGAAATTCCTCTTCTTTCTTCTGTCTTCTTAAACTGATGTCATCCACTTGAGTATGCACCAGAGCAATTTAACTCTGGCACCTTCTTCGTCAGTGGAGGGCACCATGTTGATGAATGGCAGTTCTTTTAAACTGATCAAAGTGTAATAATCCTCCTTCTCTCAAATTCAAACAACTATATTATATTAGATGCCTCTAAAATGACTTTCATACTAGGCCTCATCGGTTTGTGCTGCCGCACTTAGGGGCGGATTTTCAGAGCCCTGCTCGCGTAAATCCGCCCAAAACCGGGCGGATTTACGCGAGCAGGGCCCTGCGCGCCGGTGAGCCTATTTTACATAGGCGCACCGGCGCGCGCAGAACCCCGGGACTCGCGTAAGTCCCGGGGTTTTCGGAGTGGGCGTGTCGGGAGGCGTGCCGGGGGGCGGGGCCGGAGCGCGCGGCATTGCGGGGGCGTGTCGGCAGCGTTTTGGGGTGGGTACGGGGGCATGGATACGGCCCGGGGCGGTCCGGGGGCATGGCCGCGCCCTCCGTACCCGCCCCCAGGTCGCGGCCCGGCGCGCAGGAGTCCCGCTCGCGCGCGGGGATTTACGCCTCCCTCCGGGAGGCGTAAATCCCCCGACAAAGGTAGGATGGGGGTTTAGACAGGGCCGGGCGGGTGGGTTAGGTAGGGGAAGGGAGGGGAAGGTGAGGGGAGGGGAGGGCAAAGGAAAGTTCCCTTCTAGGCCGCTCCGATTTCGGAGCGGCCTAGGAGGGAACGGGGGTAGGCTGCGCGGCTCGGCGCGCGCAGGCTATACGAAATCGATAGCCTTGCGCGCACCGATCCAGGATTTTAGCCGATACGCTCGACTACGCGCGTATCTACTAAAATCCAGCGTACTTTTGTTTGCGCCTGGAGCGCAAACAAAAGTAGGCTATTCGCGCTCGTCTGAAAATCTACCCCTTAATACTCAGCCTTATATATATAATCATCAGTAGTATTGTATCTACAGTTCATCTTGTATTGACTTAACCTTTTATTATTATATAATATATATTCTCTTCTTATTTTTTTTTTTTTTTTTTGCTTGCAATTAAAATGTTCAGTTTCTATTGTCCAAAAGAAAATGACTTATCTTAATTATTGAAGCTTGAAACAATGCCGAAAGGTGCCATAAATAAAATGCCCTCTGTAGATCAAAAAGCCCAATGTGGGACTGCGTTTCAAACTGTGATAGTTCTTCTTCAAGGGACGATCTTATATGTGCATCTAAAAATAATGGAAAACATAAAAAGTAATTTGATAAACCCACGACTTTATAAGCTATTTAAAAACTTATTCACTTTGTGTAATGTTTCTAAACTTATGCCGGCATCAAGCTGGAAGTGATGTCATACTTATGAAATTATCCTAGACTTCCTCTTAATAAACAGATTTAGATGTCAATCAATCGACGTCAACCTAATGGGCATCACTTTTATTCATGATTGATTATATCATTACGTTGTAAACTGAAATACATCTATAGTATTGAATTCCAAACCTTTTCATTATTAAGTCTATTAGGATAGATAGAATTAGGATGAACTATGCATCGCTGTTCCCTCGGATTCAAAAATATTTTTGGATCTCCCCACTGTGGGTTCAAATGAACCTTTTCAATGATCCGCCACCTCAGATCCTTAAAGCTATGTGATTATTGGATACAATGCTGTACCATAGGTGCTTGCTGTTTGTGTGTTGATATATGTATGGGGTGTTTTGTTTGGCCACATATATTTTAAGGCAAGGATAAACAATCAAATAGATAACATTAGAAGTGGTGCATTCTGAAAATTAATGTGAAAGAGATTGTGTCCCTGTAGCCATATCCATCCAGGATGGGCCAGTAATCACCTGATTACAAGGCTTTCTTACACAACAAGAAATGGTCCAAAGAAACAAACCGGAAACTGATCCAATATTATAAGTAGTGGCAGTTCACTTTGCCTTCCTAGCGTTCTTTGTTTTGTCTTTTCAGCGTTCTTTATTCGATATCAGTGCTAGTGTGAGCTTGACAGATTTTAAGGAGGATTGATTATCAACAACCACCGGTATATATATTAGGGGTGTGCATTCGTTTTGAACATAAATGTAAAACGCTACTTATTTTTTTTTTAACTTAAAAAAGTGATGCGACATAAACGATCAGATTTCCAACTTATTCAACATAGCTATGTAGAATAAGTTGGAAATCGCGATTGTTGATCCAAAATAAAAATTTAAACCCCTCACCTTCCTTAATCCCCCCCCCAAAGACTTACCACAACTCCCTGGTGATCCAGCGAGGAGTGAGGACGCCATTTCTGAAATCCTTTGCGAGGAGCACGTGACGTCGGCGCCACGTCGGAGTGACGCGGCGTCACGTGATTCCCCGCGGGTTCGCGCCGGAAAGCTTGTTCGGCCCAAAAGGAACTTTTGGCCAGCTTGGGGGTGTCAGGAGGCCCCCCCAAGCTGGCCAAAAGTTCTTTTTGGGCCGAACGAGGGTGCTGGAGGGAACTCGCGGGGAATCACGTGACGCCGCGTCACTCCGACGTGGCGCCGACGTCACGTGATTCCCCGCGGGGTCGCTTCCAGGATCCTCGTTTGGCCCAAAAGGAACTTTTGGCCAGCTTGGGGGTGTCAGGAGGCCCCCCCAAGCTGGCCAAAAGTTCCTTTTGGGCCGAACAAGGATCCCGGAACTGACCCCGCGGGGAATCACGTGACACCGCGTCACTCCGACGTGACGCCGACGTCACGTGCTCCTTGCAAAGTTGGTCAGAAATGGCGTCCTGACCCCGCTGGACCACCAGGGAGTTGTGGTAAGTCTTGGGGGGGGGGGGATTAAGGAGGGTGAGGGGTTTAAATTTTTATTTGCACATATGGACATATACTCAACTCACTGAATTCTGTTTATGTCCATATTGACCGCAAATGGGACCCCCTTTGGACATATGGACATATGAACTTAAACTTTTGCTCTGCACATCCCTAATATATATCTATATCTATCTATCTATATATATATATATATATATATATATATATATATATATATATAAATTACATACATTTTTAATATACTAAAGTTTTTTAATACATTCTGGCCTATTTAGTTTTAGTATCTTGTGATTTATGCTGATATACCTATCCATGTAACTGGATGACAGCCATAACGGGCCGGTTTTTAGTTGCCATTGTTTTTTGTATTAACAGCCATTCGAATAAATGTTTGCAAAAATGATGTGTACCCAGATGGATCTTGTTCTGTTTTTATCCCTCACTGGGTTTTGAGGAAGTAGATTTAATTATTAAGTTATTTATTTATATATTTATATTATCACAATCGGACCATTTTAAGTAGATGCTATTTTATTTACATAGGAATTAGTCCCTAGTGGCTTTCTGAATATCCATTCACAAAAAGTATGTATATATATTAGGGATGTGAATCGTTTTTTGATGATTTAAAATATCGTCCGATATATTTTAAATCGTCAAAAATCGTTAGGGCCACGATACAATACCAATTCCCCCGATTTATCGTCAAAAAATCGTAAATCGGGGGAAGGGGGAGGGCAGGAAAATCGGCACACTAAAACCCCCTAAAACCCACCCCCGACCCTTTAAATTAAATCCCCCACCCTCCCGAACCCCCCCCAAATGCATTAAATTACCTGGGAGTCCGTGCCTAAATCGGGGGAAGGGGGAGAGCACGAAAACTGGCACACTAGATCGTGAGGTCTTCAGCCGGCGCCATTTTTCAAAATTGCCGCCGCAAAATGGCGGCGGCCATAGACGAAAACGATTCGACACAAGAGGTTGTTCCGGACCCCCGCTGGACTTTTGGCAAGTCTTGTGGGGGTCAGGAGGCCCCCCCAAGCTGGCCAAAAGTTCCTGGGGGTCCAGCGGGGGTCAAGGAGCGATTTCCTGCCGCGAATTGTTTTCCGTACGGAAAATGGCGCCGGCAGGAGATCGACTGCAGGAGGTCGTTCAGCGAGGTCCGGAACCCTCGAGAGATTTCCGGACCTCGCTGAACGACCTCCTGCAGTCGATCTCCTGCCGGCGCCATTTATGGGGTAGATATTTAAACACTGGGCATTTTATCTAAGCTAGCCGGATAGACATATGCAGCTAACAAAGACACAATATTCAGCAGCTTGGCTAAGCCGCTGAATATATGCATATATATCTGCACTTAGCCATATAAATTATAACTGGCTAAGGCCTGGATTTATCAAAATGTACTAAATATTAGGGATGTGAATCAGGTGCCCAATAGTTCCCGCTATCGGGATCATCTGGCCAAGGGAAAAAATCATTTTCCCGCATTTTCCCGCGTTTCCCCATTTTTTTTTTAGTGAAAAATCGTTTTTTGGGTTAGTGCGCACTAACAAAAATAGCAAAAAATAACAAAAAGCAACAAAAATAAACATTTTTTTGTTAGTGCGCACTAACGGGAGGTAGTGCGCACTAACCCAAAAAACTGGGGGTAAAATTGATCATTTCCTTCTTTTAACTGATTTTTAACGAATTTAGAAATATCATACGATATTTCAATTCATTAGAAAAACGATTCACATCCCTACTAAATATCACATGTGATAGGAAAAGGGGCATGTTTTATAGTAATAGGCAGTTTATCATAATTTGTGCTAATACCTATGTGAAGCACTAAGTTATGATAACTTTTTCACACTATGCAATAAATGCCAGAGCCCTTCTACAACCAGGGAGGGAGGGAGGGAGAGAGAGACTAGCTATAATGCTCTCATCCTAGGTAGGTATTTATATATAGGAACATAGAAATGACGGCAGAAGAAGAACAAACAGCCCATCCAGTCTGCCCAGCAAGGTTCACACTTTTTTTTTCTCATACTTAATCTGTTTCTCTTGGCTCTTATTAACCTTTTGGTTCTATTTCCCTTCCACCCCCAGCATTAATGTAGAGAGCAGTGTTGGAACTGCATCTAAGTGAAATATCTAGCTTAATTAGTTAGGGGTAGTAACCGTCGCAATAAGCAAGCTACACCCATGCTTATTTGTTTACCCAGACTATGTTATTCAGTCCTTGTTGGTTGGTTGTCTGTATATAGATCCACTTTTCTTCATTCCCCCTGCTGTTGAAGGAGAGAGCTATGTTGGATATGTGTGAAGTATCAGTCTTTCTCCCCTGCCGTTGAAGCAGAGAGCTATGCTGGATATGTGTGAAGTATCGGTCTTTCTTCCCTGCCTTTGAAGCAGAGAGCTATGTTGGATATGCGTGAAGTATAGGTCTTTCTCCCCTGCCGTTGAAGCAGAGAGCTATGCTGGATATGCGTGAAAGATTAAATGATTTCTTTGCTTTGGTGTTTACTAAAGAGGATGTTGGGGAGGTACCCGTAATGGAGAAGGTTTTCATGGGTAATGATTCAGATGGACTGAATCAAATCACGGTGAACCTAGAAGATGTGGTAGGCCTGAATGACAAACTGAAGAGTAGTAAATCACCTGGACCGGATGGTATACACCCCAGAGTCCTGAAGGAACTAAAAAAATAAAATTTCAGATCTATTAGTAAAAATTTGTAACCTATCATTAAAATCATCCATTGTACCTGAAGACTGGAGGATAGCAAATGTAACCCCAATATTTAAAAAGGGCTCCAGGGGCGATCCAGGAAACTACAGACCAGTTAGCCTGACTTCAGTGCCAGGAAAAATAGTGGAAAGAGTTCTAAACATCAAAATCACAGAACATATAGAAAATATGGTTTAATGGAACAAAGTCAGCATGGCTTTACCCAGGGCAAGTCTTGCCTCACAAATCTGCTTCACTTTTTTGAAGGAGTTAATAAACATGTGGATAAAGGTGAACCAGTAGATATAGTATACTTGGATTTTCAGAAGGCGTTTGACAAAGTTCCTCATGAGAGGCTTCTAGGAAAAGTAAAAAGTCATGGGATAAGTGGCGATGCTCTTTCGTGGATTGCAAACTGGCTAAAAGACAGGAAACAGAGAGTAGGATTAAATGGACAATTTTCTCAGTGGAAGGGAGTGGACAGTGGAGTGCCTCAGGGATCTGTATTGGGACCCTTACTTTTCAATATATTTATAAATGATCTGGAAAGAAATATGACGAGTGAGATAATCAAATTTGCAGATGACACAAAATTGTTCAGAGTAGTTAAATCACAAGCAGATTGTGATAAATTGCAGGAAGACCTTGTGATACTGGAAAATTGGGCAACCAAATGGCAGATGAAATTTAATGTGGATAAGTGCAAGGTGATGCATATAGGGAAAAATAATCCATGCTATAATTACACAATGTTGGGTTCCATATTAGGTGCTACAACCCAAGAAAGAGATCTAGGCGTCATAGTGGATAACACATTGAAATCGTCAGTTCAGTGTGCTGCGGCAGTCAAAAACGCAAACAGAATGTTGGGAATTATTAGAAAGGGAATGGTGAATAAAACGGAAAATGTCATAATGCCTCTGTATCGCTGCATGGTGAGATCGCACCTTGAATACTGTGTACAATTCTGGTCGCCGCATCTCAAAAAAGATATAATTGCGATGGAGAATGTACAGAGAAGAGCTACCAAAATGATAAGGGGAATGGAACAGCTCCCCTATGAGGAAAGACTAAAGAAGTTAGGACTTTTCAGCTTGGAGAAGAGACGACTGAGGGGGGATATGATAAAGATGTTTAAAATCATGAGAGGTCTAGAACGGATAGATGTGAATCGGTTATTTACTCTTTCGGATAGTAGAAATACTAGGGGGCACTCCATGAAGTTAGCATGGGGCACATTTAAAACTAATCGGAGAAAGTTCTTTTTTACTCAACGCACAATTAAACTCTGGAATTTGTTGCCAGAGGATATGGTTAGTGCAGTTAGTATAGCTGTGTTTAAAAAAGGATTGGATGAGTTCTTGGAGGAGAAGTCCATTACCTGCTATTAAGTTCACTTAGAGAATAGCCACTGCCATTAGCAATGGTAACATGGAATAGACTTAGTTTATGGGTACTTGCCAGGTTCTTATGGCCTGGATTGGCCACTGTTGGAAACAGGATGCTAGGCTTGATGGACCCTTGGTCTGATCCAGTATGGCATTTTCTTATGTTCTTATGAAGTATCAGTCTTTCTCCCCTGCCGTTGAAGCAGAGAGTTATGCTGAATATGCGTGAAGTATCGGTCTTTCTCCCCTGCTGTTGAAGCAGAGAGCTATGCTGGATATGAGTGAAGTATTGGTCTTTCTCCCCTGCCGTTGAAGCAGAGAGCTATGCTGGATATGAGAGAAGTATTGGTCTTTCTCTCCTGCCGTTAAAGCAGAGAGCTATGCTGGATATGCATTGAAAGTGAAGTATCAGGCTTATTTGGTTAGGGGTAGTAACCACCGTAACAAGCAAGCTACTCCCCGCTTTTTTGTGAATGCAAATCCTTTTTTCCACAATTCCTCTAGCCGTTGAAGCTTAGAGCAATGTTGGAGTCGCATTAACCGTGTGTGTGATTATTGAATAAGGGTATTATCTCCAGGAAGTAGCCGTCATTACCGTTATAGGAGGCCCACCTAGTAACTCGAGGTGAGGTTTAGGTATTAGTGTAGGGGTTAGGGGTCACTTTGACATTCAAAATGAGACATACGAACAGAACAGTGCTCTCTTATGAAGATTTGATGACCTTCGGAGTGAGGAAACTCTCCCAAAGATGAGATTTGTGCAATGTTCTCTCAACCTAGCTTTATGGACTCTCTACCTGGGTAACATCAAGCTAGCTTGATGTTACCCAGGTAGCATTGATGTTTCTCTCCTTCTCTCTCTCTCTCAAACATGGTCCATCCCCCCCGAGTGGTTGCATGTAGGAAATTCTGGCACTTATCACAAAGTGCAAAAAAGTTATCACAATTTCCACGATGATGCACTTCACATAGGTATTATCACGAATAGCAATAAACTGCCTATTACCATAAAACACACCCCTTTTTCTATCCCATGCAATAGTTAGTTCATTTTGATAAATCCATGACTAAGCTGGCTCCAGGAGCTAAAAACGGTATCTGCAAAAAATGATAAAGCCCTATCGCACGGCTTAACACTAATGAAAAAGGTGTAGCTAAAGCCATGCGGTACGAATTTGCAAAATTGTTAACCCAGCCCACTTGGTCACAAATCACGTCCCAAACTCCTCCCTTTTTTCTGATTTGTATCGCACCATGCGATATGGTGCTTTCACAGACGTTAAAGGCATTTTCACATGCGTTAAAGGGGCTTAACGTATGCGAACATGCCTTTAACACATGCAAAAACGCCTTACACCAATTTGATAAATGACCCTGTAAGTTAGGCTTGCAAACACCTCTAGGGGTCATGACTAGAATACATCAATCTGCCACCTCAATATTTATAGAAGAGTTCCTTCTTCTCTGGAAAATATAGCACTATATAGATTTCCCTCAGAGCAGACAATAACAACAGCAAATAAACACATTTTTCTACCATACTGTAGGCATCCCTTCTGTCTTTGGGGTCAATGATTGTACTCATTAGAGATGTGAATCGGAACCGGAATCAGTTCCAATTCAGGTTCCGATTCACATCGTGAATATTTTTTCGTGTGGCCCGATCGTTTTTTTTTTATCGGCTGCGCCCTAGCCGATAAACAAAAAAACCCACCCCGACACTTCAAAATAGCTCCCTTAGCTTCCCCCACCCTCCCGACCCCCCCCCCCAAATGTTTTAAATTACCTGGTGGTCCATTGGTGGTCCCGGGAGTGATCTCCCGCTCTCAGGCCGTCGGCTGCCACTAATAAAAATGGCACCGATGGCCCTTTGCCCTTACCATGTGATAGGGTATCCGTGCCATTGGCTGGCACCTGTCACATTGTAGGAGCACTGGATGGCCTGCGCCATTTTTAAAGATGGTGCCGGCCGTCCAGTGGGGTTCCTGGAGCAATCTCCTGCACTCGGGCTGTCGGCTGCCGGTATTCAAAATGGCGCCGATAGCCCCTGTGACATAGTAAGGGCAAAGGCTATCGGCACCATTTTGTATACTGGCAGCCGACGACTCGAGTGCAGGAGATCGCTCCAGGAACCCCAATGGACCACCAGGTACTTTTGGCAAGTCTTGGGGGGGGGGGGTCAGAAGGGTGGGGGGCCTATTTGTTGGTGATCCGTTGTATTCGTGGGAGTTTGCAATACGTTTCGGAACCCCCACAAATACAACGAATATGGCATATATTTTGCGGATTCACAATATGTCGAAAACAAATGCACACCCCTAGTTTTAGCCTCTTTCACCTCCAACTGGAAGCCATCCCATGTATCTATCTTCCTTTCCATGAAAATGTTTTTCTTGACATTGCTACTGAATCAACTTCTTGGAGCCTCATATCATGATCCCCTTGATCTAGAACTTCCTTCCCACTGAAAACAAGGTTTACTTTGTTCATTATTAATACCATTCAGGTATGTGATTGCTTTTACCATAACTTTTATTTTTCTCTTTTTTCTATGGTATACATATTTAGGCCCTTGAATCTCATCTAATCAGGCTGGACCACCAGGGACTACCAGGGACTTTTGGCAAGTCTTGGGGGGGGGACTCCTGACCAGAGTTTGTGGCCAGAGTCGGGCAACAAATTTTAAACACGTCTTCACTGCAATTAAGATTGAAAAGACTTGGGCATCTAATCCTTTTTTGTTTTCTATTCTGAAAACCAGGCCTGCTTGTGGCATTCACATAGTGGAGTTGTCTGTCTCTGAGAGAGAGAAAGCATCGCTTAATGACTTCATAGGCCATGGGGGTCTCTGGTTTGGTACCACCAAGTTACAGCTTGAGAGTAAAGATGAAAAGGAAAAGGGTTGTAACTGGGTTGGTTTATCAGGCTACAAATTAGGAGGTCAGTAATTTCTGGAAATACAGTAATAACCTGAAATAAAAATATTGTGGGAAATGCAGGCACTCACATATCTGGATCTGTGTGGCAAGCTGCAATGACAGAATTAATTAGTAGCTGGGTCTGGCAGGCTGCAAATATAGTAAAACTGTAAGTCCTGGAGGAAATACATAGCTTGGTCTGTCAGGATACACTTCCTGGTATTGACTGGATGAATGTTGCAGGTTGATGGTGGTGGTGGTTGGGAGTAGGGATGTGAATCGTTTTTCAACGATTAAAATTATCGTCCGATAATGTTTATATCGTCTTAAATCGTTATAGAACACGATACAATAGAAATTCTAACGATTTATCGTTAAAAATCGTTAAATCGTGTTAGTGCGCACTAACTCGAGTTAGTGCGCACTAACTCCCCGTTAGTGCGCACTAACTCGATTTAGTGCGCACTAACTGAAAATGATACAAATAAACACTTTCCAGGTCACTGAAGGTCAGTTAGGAATGAATATGTGTTCCTATTGGCTGGCTGCCCTCTTATCTATTGATGTTACCAAGGTTACCACTGAGGTGATGGTTGGGGGGATGGGAAATGGAACTGGAAACTAACGAACACCAACAGAAAATGAAACAAAGTGTTCACACTTCCCAGGTCAGTAAAGGTCACTTAGGAATGAATATGTATGTATGTATTCCTATTGGCTGGCTGTGCTCTTATCTATTGATGTTACCAATATGGTTGGGGGGATGTGAAATGGAAACAGTTGGAAGCTTGACAAAAAAGTAATGTAATGATCAGCACTCACCTGACTAGAACTTGTTTGTTTATTATTTTTGTTAGCAGGCACCTGAAATGCTAGTGCATGTTGAATTTGCCAATCACTGTGCATTTTAGAAAGGTGGTCCTGGCTGGAACTGTACACAGTTCAAATATATGTAATTGATTGTTGGTAAGTGTATTTTTTAAGTAGCCACACTGGCACCAGTATGTTTACTTTTCCTCCTACTTAACTCACTAGCTCAGCTTTGTAAGAAGGGCTTCTCTGCTTGTGTGTTGTTTTTGTTTGGTGTGAGGAGAGCAGAAACATCAGATCTTTATTCAATCTACTACAGTCATCTCTTACAGTGCCCTATCCCTATTAATACCAGGAGTGTTGTGATCTTCCTGCACACAGTGCCCTAACCCTGATACCAGTCTGAGACAGCTCCCTCCCTGCATTACTAGTGAGAGGCTGGCTTCACAGACAGGGGGGAGCTGCCTGACCCTCACTCCTGACTTCCCCCATGTCCCAGCTAGTGAATGGTGTGTGGGTGAGGGGGGGGGGGAGGATGGTGAAGTCTGAGACAGCTCCCTCCCTGCATTACTAGTGAGAGGCTGGCTTCACAGACAGGGGGGGAGCTGCCTGACCCTCACTCCTGACTTCCCCCATGTCCCAGCTAGTGAATGGTGTGTGGGTGAGGGGGGGGGGAGGATGGTGAAGTCTGAGACAGCTCCCTCCCTGCATTACTAGTGAGAGGCTGGCTTCACAGACAGGGGGGAGCTGCCTGACCCTCACTCCTGACTTCCCCCATGTCCCAGCTAGTGAATGGTGTGTGGGTGAGGGGGGGGGGAGGATGGTGAAGTCTGAGACAGCTCCCTCCCTGAATTACTAGTGAGAGGCTGGCTTCACAGACAGGGGGGAGCTGCCTGACCCTCACTCCTGACTTCCCCCATGTCCCAGCTAGTGAATGGTGTGTGGGTGAAGGGGGGGGGGTGGATGGTGAAGTCTGAGACAGCTCCCTCCCTGCATTACTAGTGAGAGGCTGGCTTCACAGACAGGGGGGAGCTGCCTGACCCTCACTCCTGACTTCCCCCATGTCCCAGCTAGTGAATGGTGTGTGGGTGAGGGGGGGGGGAGGATGGTGAAGTCTGAGACAGCTCCCTCCCTGCATTACTAGTGAGAGGCTGGCTTCACAGACAGGGGGGAGCTGCCTGACCCTCACTCCTGACTTCCCCCATGTCCCAGCTAGTGAATGGTGTGTGGGTGAGGGGGGGGGGGAGGATGGTGAAGTCTGAGACAGCTCCCTCCCTGAATTACTAGTGAGAGGCTGGCTTCACAGACAGGGGGGAGCTGCCTGACCCTCACTCCTGACTTCCCCCATGTCCCAGCTAGTGAATGGTGTGTGGGTGAAGGGGGGGGGGGGTGGATGGTGAAGTCTGAGACAGCTCCCTCCCTGCATTACTAGTGAGAGGCTGGCTTCACAGACAGGGGGGAGCTGCCTGACCCTCACTCCTGACTTCCCCCATGTCCCAGCTAGTGAATGGTGTGTGGGTGAGGGGGGGGGGGGAGGATGGTGAAGTCTGAGACAGCTCCCTCCCTGCATTACTAGTGAGAGGCTGGCTTCACAGACAGGGGGGAGCTGCCTGACCCTCACTCCTGACTTCCCCCATGTCCCAGCTAGTGAATGGTGTGTGGGTGAGGGGGGGGGGGAGGATGGTGAAGTCTGAGACAGCTCCCTCCCTGCATTACTAGTGAGAGGCTGGCTTCACAGACAGGGGGGAGCTGCCTGACCCTCACTCCTGACTTCCCCCATGTCCCAGCTAGTGAATGGTGTGTGGGTGAGGGGGGGGGGAGGATGGTGAAGTCTGAGACAGCTCCCTCCCTGCATTACTAGTGAGAGGCTGGCTTCACAGACAGGGGGGAGCTGCCTGACCCTCACTCCTGACTTCCCCCATGTCCCAGCTAGTGAATGGTGTGTGGGTGAGGGGGGGGGGAGGATGGTGAAGTCTGAGACAGCTCCCTCCCTGCATTACTAGTGAGAGGCTGGCTTCACAGACAGGGGGGAGCTGCCTGACCCTCACTCCTGACTTCCCCCATGTCCCAGCTAGTGAATGGTGTGTGGGTGAGGGGGGGGGGAGGATGGTGAAGTCTGAGACAGCTCCCTCCCTGCATTACTAGTGAGAGGCTGGCTTCACAGACAGGGGGGAGCTGCCTGACCCTCACTCCTGACTTCCCCCATGTCCCAGCTAGTGAATGGTGTGTGGGTGAGGGGGGGGGGGGAGGATGGTGAAGTCTGAGACAGCTCCCTCCCTGCATTACTAGTGAGAGGATGGCTTCACAGACAGGGGGGAGCTGCCTGACCCTCACTCCTGACTTCCCCCATGTCCCAGCTAGTGAATGGTGTGTGGGTGAGGGGGGGGGGGAGGATGGTGAAGTCTGAGACAGCTCCCTCCCTGCATTACTAGTGAGAGGCTGGCTTCACAGACAAGGGGGAGCTGTCTGACCCTCACTCCTGACTTCCCGCATGTACCAGCTAGTGAATGGTGTGTGGGTGAGGGGGGGGGGGGAGGATGGTGAAGTCTGAGACAGCTCCCTCCCTGCATTACTAGTGAGAGGCTGGCTTCACAGACAGGGGGGAGCTGCCTGACCCTCACTCCTCCGGGGTATTGTGATCTTCCTGCACACAGTGCCCTATCCCTGATACCAGGGGTGTTGTGATCTTCCTGCATGCAGTGCCCTATCCCTATTAATACCAGGAGTGTTGTGATCTTCCTGCATGCAGTGCCCTATCCCTATTAATACCAGGAGTGTTGTGATCTTCCTGCATGCAGTGCCCTATCCCTGATACCGGGATGTGTGCAAGAAGATCACAACACCCCCGGTATCAGGAATAGGGCACTGTGTGCAGGAAGATCACAACACCCCCAGTATCAGGAATAGGGCACTGTGTGCAGGAAGATCACAACACCCCTGGTATTAGGGATAGGGCACTGTGTGCAGGAAGATCACAACACTCCTGGTATTAATAGGGATAGGGCACTGTGTGCAGGAAGATCACAATACCCCTGGTATCAGGGTTAGGGCACAAGTTCTAGTCACATTGACTGATCACATTACTTGTTTTGTCAAGCTACCAACTGTTTCCATTTCCCATCCCCCATATACTGTCAGTAGGAAACTTGGTAACATGAATAAATAAGAGGGCAGCCAATAGGAATACATATTCATTCCTAAACTGACCTTAACTGACCTGAAAAGTGTCAAATTGTATCATTTTCAGTTAGTGCGCACTAACTCCCAGTTAGTGCGCACTAACTCCCGTTAGTGCGCACTAACTCGAGTTAGTGCGCACTAATCGGAAAAAAACGATTTTTAACGATTTTTTAACTAAAAAATCGTGCCTAAGACGATTTTCTTGCCCTGCCACACGATTTCTATCGTTAAGACGATATGGAAAACGATTCACATCCCTAGTTGGGAGACTTCTGGAAAGGCCACAGGGACCTAAAAACTGTGAAGTAGATTTTAAAAACATACGCGTGCGCGTACTTTTGTTCGCGCACCAGGCGCAAACAAAAGTACGCTGGATTTTATAAGATATGCGCGTAGCCGCGCGTATCTTATAAACTCCGGGGTCGGCGCGCGCAAGGGGGTGCACATTTGAGCAGCTTGTGTGCGCCGAGCCCTGCGCGCGCTGCCCGTTTCCTCCGAGCGGCCTCGGAGGGAACTTTTTTTTCTACCCCCCCCCCGCACCTTCCCTTCCCTTCCCCTACCTAACCCACCCCCCGGCCCTATCTAGACCCCCCCCCTACCTTTATCGGAGAAGTTACTACTGCCTCCGGGCAGTAGTAACTTACGTGCGCCGGCGCGGCAGGCCCCGACACAGGCTGCTATGTCGGGGCACTCGGCCACGCCCCCAGACCGCCCACATGCCCCCGGACATGCCCTGGATCCATAACCGTGCCCCCTGGCCACGCCCCCGACCGCCCCTTTTTGCAAGCCCCGGGACTTACGCGCGTCCCGGGGCTTGCGCGCGCTACCGAGCCTATGCAAAATAGGCTCGGCGTGCGCAGGGGGGGTTTGGGGTAGGTTTTCGGGGGGTACACTTTTATCTTACACGCGTACCCCTTTGAAAATCTACCCCTGTATGTTTAGATAATAGCCATTCTAATGCTAGTGGCTTTTTAGATTTGTAGGACTTTGTGGTTGGAAATGGGAGATAAGGGATACTGGGTATAAACTAATAAACAGATCTTGAATGCTCCTTTACTCAGGTGAGTAGAATATATTAATATACGCTCAGAAAAACTATCTTTGATAAGGATTGATATGCTAAGTTGGCCATGCCTTATGTTTGGCAACTGGGATATATGCTGGAATAATGGAAGTGTTAAGCGTAGGTGACCGTGGGCTGCCCCCACTGTCGGCTATCATTTCTGCCAACACCGGGAGTTGCCAGCAAGATGTCTGTCCAGACCGGGATGTGGCAGGCTGCCATGCAACGCTGTCTGTGCCACATGGGGGACATGCTTAGATGAGCTTATGTCCCTAGGTGCACGCACACGTGCAGTGCCCAATTCTTAAAGGGCCCACGGCGGGAACGCTCTTCGACACTCCTCCCACTGATGTCACCCTGACACCTTTTTAAAGACAGCCTGAACCAGACTCTGATGCCTCTGCAACAAGTCTCCTCTCTGTGAATAGCTGGTTGAGTTCCTGTGTCCTTGGTTCCTGTGTTCCTGGCCCCTGCAGCCTTGGTTCTTGTGTTCCTGGCTCCTGCGTCCTTGCTCCCTATATTACTGGTTCCTGCAGTTTCCTTCTGATATTCTCCTGGTGTTCCTGTTCCCCTGTCTTCTGTTCCCTCCTCCCAGGACTGATTCTCTGGTTTGGACCTCGGCTTGCCTTGACTCGTCTTCTTCCTGGACTGATTTCTGGCTGACCTCAGATCTCCGCTCGACTCGCTTGTTCTGCTGTCTGCCCTGACCTTGGCCTGCCTGGACCTCCTTTTAGCTTGCTCCTTCTTTGGATACCACGCTTCTCAGAGCCTTGCGCCTAAGTCCAGCTAGTCCCAGTACCCAAGGGCTTAATCTGCGGGGAACGAGGACTGGTAGTGGTGAAATTCCTGTCAAGCCTCTGTATCTTCCTACCTCCACCTGCTGACAGCAGGAACCTTGAGGGCCCTGCTTTGTGGGTGGCACTAACTCCGCTTTAGCTCAAGGATTCACCGACATAACAGGAGGGTTCATACCTTATGCTTTGAATCCCCAGCAAAGAAGGAAAGAAACAGAGAGAGCCAGGAACGTAGGAAGGGTGGGTAATAAATGTTTCTAAATAAAACAAGCAAATAAATAAATCTGAACAAGTTGAGCAGATGAAAGAGTCCTGGGGTGGTGCTACACCCCAGCTAGAAAAAGAATTGAAAAACAGGCTCAGAGGAAAGGAGGGTAGACCTTCCTGGGGGCAAGGAGGTAAGCCAGCAGCTGCCAGGAAGAGAAAGTGAGGGGACCATTATTGTGAGATTATAGCCTTAAACTAGAGGCATCTAAATCCAAAAACAGGGCAATAACAAAAGCTATTTGTGCAGGTAAAATGCTATTTTTAACAACATAAATGATTTTTGTTTTAATTATTATCTCTACTCTATATTTGGGAAAAATACTCATCTATGTCAGCAACATGTGGTTCTTTTACCCACATATCTTATGAGATGTTTTCAGGGTGAGGTTTGCTTGGAGAGACACTTACGTGAGTAGTTTTAAATAATCAAAATTACCTATATACTATAAATTTGCCATATAAAAGTACCACACAAAATGTAGGCACAATTATGTGTAGGTATTTTTCATAGGCAAATAATCAAAGCAAAATTGCTTTGACTATTTTGGCAAATCCCAAAAACTACCCATGGGGGTATGCTGAAATGCAGGCAGTTTGATTACACTGGTAAATAAACTTCTGGGAACATTTTGTTTCCTCCACAACCTTCAGTGAAACAAGTAGATTTTAACAAGATGAACACAAATATGCATTTATTATGTCTGTATCACGTACCGTTTGCCAGAAAAGTGTGATATACATTAAGCATTGTTACATGTCTTTAGCGGCATAAGCTATAATGGCAATGTTGGCACAAGAAAACAAAGCTAAAAATGTTTTGCCACAGATTTTCGTTTGTAATCACTGACCAATGCTTTGCGGATGAGAGTCTAACAATAGTCACCCAGCATGGAGAGGTTCCACTTGCCTTGATACCGTTTCTCCATTTTGACAATGTCTGATGAAACCTTTCACCATGTTCATCACTCACAGCACCATGGTTGCCTGGGAAGAAGTCCAAGAGGGAATGAAGAAAATGTATCTTCAATGACATGTTGCACTTCATCAATTTGTATACCTGTAGCAGATTTTCAACCTGTTTGACATAGTATGCTGCCTTATAGTTGCCTAGAAAGTTACAAACGACATTCTTGAAGGCTGTCCAAGCAACACGTTCTGTACCTTACAGAAGACCATCAACGTGGCTGTACTTCATCACAGCTCGGATTTGTGGGCCAATGAAAATACTGTCTTTTATCTTGGCATCACTTATACATGGAAACATTTGTTGCAAATAATCAAAGGCTTTACTTTGCTTGTTCATTGCCTTAACAAAGTTTTTTCATCAGCCCAAGTTTGATGTGCAAAGGTGGAAGAAATATCTTACTTGGATCCACCAATGGGTCGTGTGCAACATTCTTCTTCCCTGGAACCAACTTCTTGTGGAGAGGCCAGACTTTTCTGATGTAATGCAAATCTCTGGCTCGACTGTCCCACTCACAAAGGAAGCAACAATACTTGGTGTAACCAAGCTGCAGACCCAGTAGAATTGCAACTACCTTGAGATCACCACACAAATTCCAGTTGTATTTCTTTCATATGAATGGCATGCCCAACAGGTATTGATGGGTAGATATTGCCGTTGTGCAACAAAACAGCCTTCAAACTTGATAAATCAATAAACAGTCACCATTCTGTTGGGTCATGGTCAGATCCGAGAGCACAAAACAATCCATTGATGTCACAGCATAAATTCAGACTGTCTACTTGGTTGAAATATTTTATCAAATCTTCATGATGGCTGCGAAATACTGAAATTTTTGTATCAGATGACAAAAGATTCCATCCTTACAGCCTTGACCCAAGCAGCTCCACCTGACTCTTCGATAAAGCCAAATCTCTGACCAGATCATTCAGCTCTGACTGAGATATTAAATGAGGATCACTGGATGTTGATGGCACAAATTCAGGATCAGCCGCAGCTTCCATCTGCGATGGCTCACCATCATTGCCTACCTCCTCATCCTCATCATCAAGTGTCCACACCTCTGGCAGTTTTGGAACAGGAAGACTGTCATCATGCAACACTGGTCTCTTTGCCGATGTAAGGTTAGGGTACTCAATAAACTTCCTGTTCTTTGGCTGCCTGCCTTTTTTCTTGGAGGAGAGGGTCACTGCAGGAGGCCCAATTTCCCTGCTGATTACTTACCTCGTGGAAGCCAGAGTGACGCAAGGAAGTCAGAACAACTTGCAGCAAACGAGAGGGTCACTGCGGGAAGCCCAATTTCCCTGCTGATTACTTACCTCGTGGAAGCCAGAGTGACGCAAGGAAGCCGGAACAACTTGCAGCAAACGCTTCCTGCATCCGGGGCCAGCCAGGTGACGTCAGGAGGAGGAGCCGGGTAGGCATAAAAACCAGCCTACGCCGGCGAGAGACGCTGCCTGCCTTTTTTCTTGGAGGAGAGGGTCAATGCGGGAGGCCCAATTTCCCTGCTGATTACTTACCTCGTGGAAGCCAGAGCAACGCAAGGAAGCCGGAACAACTTGCAGCAAATGCTTCCTGCATCCGGGGCCAGCCAGGTGACGTCAGGAGGAGGAGCCTGGTAGGCATAAAAACCAGCCTACGCCGCCGGCGCGCGGCTTGTCCCGGCGCAGAACGGCCTGAACGGGGACTATCGAGTAAAGCAGCCCTAGAGATCAACAAAGCTAAGTATAGTTTCTTATTGCACTTCTGAAATTGTCCTTTCTGGGTATTTCTTAGCTATGCCTCACACAAAGAGGAAAGCTAAGATTAGAGACGTTTCCTCTACATCGTCACCTATAAAAAATCTGCAACCCAGAATAGCTGAATGTTTCAGAAGAACATCTGCATCAACCCCGGTGGGGGCCGCTAATGATTCATTCGTGGAGCGGGAAAAGGATCATTTGGCCACAGAAACATCACTAACCCCCGGGGCCCCAGAGAAGCCAGAGCCCCCTCCAGCAATGGCAGCTGGAATATCGCCTGTAAAAGATCTTAATACCACTATGGGGAAGGTTTTGAATAGCGTTAAACCTATAAGCTTGGACAGTTCTGAGAATATGGACCTACAAACCCCCCAATTGGTATCAGGTGAGGAGGGACCCTTCAATCCACATAAAATAGAAGATCAAGCAGTTGGACTTGAAGACATATCTGTTATAGTACCTCAAAGTTTTTCCTTAGAAGAACTGGGGCTAATAATGTTAAAAATGCAAAAATCTATTAATTGCTTAATGAAATCAGTACAAGATGCCTTGAAAAATGATGTTTGTACTAAGGAGAAAATGGTAAAGATGGAGACTAATGTGAATGAGTTTGGGAAGAAACTAGAGGGTATACAGGAAGTACAAATTAATATAATCAAATCTATAGAGAAACATCAAGGGAAATTAGAGAATTTAGAAAATTTGAATAGGAGAACAAATTTGAGATTTCTGAACTTTCCCAAAACCCATTTGATAACATCTGGGGAGCTAGTAAATAGTTACTTAAAAAATGTATTAAGATACTCGGATGACTCTCTGCCAACTATCCTAAAGAGTTACTATCTACAGCAACCACAAAATGGAGAGTTAGTGGAGAGTAAAGAAAATTAGATTTGACAGAATTTATAGAGAAATCTTTTGAGTCAAAAATTAATGTAAGATCTACTTTATTAGTACAATTTTTATCTCCGGTAGAAAGAGATACAGTACTGAAACTACATTTTAAATATCAAAAAATTGATTTCTATGGATCCCCTATTAGGATCTTCCCGGATGTGGTACGCACAACTCAATTACGTAGAAGAAAATTCATTGAAATGCGAAGCGAGGTTATTGAGAAAGGTGCTCAATTTGTATTAAAGTACCCCTGCAAATGCCATATTAGATTTGGAAAAGATCAATATGTCTTTAATGATCCAAACCAGCTTAGGGTGTATTTGGATACACATGTTTAACGATGTGATAAGATTGAAGGGGGGGGAAAGTTTGAAATATGTGGATAGCAATAAGTATTTCTTTAAAAAAAAAAAAATTTTCTATGGGATCGCTCCAGATTCATTCTTAGCAGTAAATTGAATCTCTAGTTTACTTATTTTATTCCCTTGGAGAACAGAATGAAGTTATAAAAAGTAAGTTGTTAATTTTTATTTTGGAATAATATTTGTGGTGTAACTTATTCTATGTGTATACCTGAGTGTAAAACAATTGAAATGCAATAAAAATAAAATTTAAAAAAAATAAAAAATTCCTGTTCTTTGAGTATCCTGACACATTCGTCATGCAGAAGTAACAGTCAGTTATATGATCTTTCTGTTCCCTCCATATCATTGGGATAGCAAACGGCATGGATGGTCACAAACCTTTCAGCCAAGCTTGCAGACTACTGGCACAAGATGTGCAACATATATGAGGAGCCCATGCTCTATCCTGGTCACCAATTTTGCACCCGAAGTATAACTTGTATGCTCTCTTAATGAGTGCAGTCATACTCCTTTTCTGTGCTTTCAGAGTAAACTCACCACAGATGTAACAACACGTATCAAGGCTATTACGACATTGGCACGACATTTCATAAAGTATATGAAATTAAATCCACAAGCGTTAAACTCAACAGTTTTAGTGATATGATTCGCTCATTCACACAGACATTGCATAGGAGACTACTCATTGTTGCTGCTTATATAAGGCTGCGTTGTCATGAAAACAAGTTGGAATCTTGCAGCCGAGCTGGCGCTTGCCCGAGCAAGTTCTCGCATGATCAGGCAGAGTTTCTTGATGTATTTTAAAAACTATTAGTCTCTGTTACATGTTACATTGCTTATGGCTGTCAAAAATATGACATGAATTTAAAAAATCATAAAAACTACTGTCAGCAAGAAAATATATGTATGCAAGATTGTTTTAAAATTTCACAATTATTGTAGCACAAAATTGGCCGTTTCTCAAAAACCTTACGTGATATACAAATTTTGAAGTAATATCTGTGATCAGCATCAAAAAATCTATTTACAACACCAAAAAGCCTGAAGGAAACAAAATATTTGTTTACCAGTGTTACCTACTCAGTAGTAATCAGACCACATGGCCAGAGTTTTTCTAATTTCAGAGTTGAGTGGAGACAGAAAGTGGATACAGTTAGATTTCTATTGCTAACTGTTTCTGAATGCCCCAATATTAAAGGGCAAGAATAAAGTCAGAATCTGAAGACATATCTGGTTGGAAGTGTGTTTCCTTAAAGGAACCCAAAAGGGTAGAGGATCCAAAAGGACTGACAGAAAAAAGTTTGAAAGAGATACAATCACCCTCACATTCTTTCAGAAGAACATGGGTAGTATGGACAGGAACACTGGGCAGACAGGAGAGGTCTGGTGGTCTTTTTATGCAGTCACTATTATAATAAAGGGGATGGAACAGCTCCCCTATGAGGAAAGACTTAAGAGGTTAGGACTTTTCAGCTTGGAGAAGAGATGGCTGAGGGGGCAGTTGTTGTCACATGGTAGAAGCACAAGATGGCGCTGGCCATCCATTGCTCCTACCATGCGACAGGGGCTGACCAATGGCACCGGTAGCCCCTGTGACATAGTAGGTCAAAGGCTATCGGCACCATTTTGAATACTGGCAGCCAAGGGTGTGAGTGCAGGAGATGGCTCCCGGACTCCCCGCTGGACCGCCAGGGAGTTTTGGAAAGTCTTAGGGGGTCAGGAGGATGGGGGGGGGGTTGTACTTAATTCAATTTTAGCTGGGAAACGAATAAGAATTAACGCATGTACATATTGGGGGCCCCCCTTGCCGAATGCAAAGTATCTGCCCCCCCGACGAATACGAATCCCGAAAGCAACGTATGGCATCCCTCTGCACATCCCTAACAGTAACATGGGATAGACTTAGTTTTTGGGAACTTGCCAGGTTCTTATGGCCTGGATAGGCCTCTGATGGAGACAGGATGCTGGGCTTAATGGACCCTTGGTCTGACCTAGTATGGCATGTTCTTATGTTCTTATGCTACTATTTCTATCTGGAACATTGACTGCAGTTAGGTCTGTTTGGCAGGAGGTATAGAATCAGTAGCAACTAACTGGACTTAGATTGTATAGAATCAACAGCAACAAACCTTGGGCTCATTTACTAAGCATTTTCCCGATAGGCACAGAATGGGAGAAAAGCCTTAGTAAATCAGGCCCAATAGGTATAGAAGTTTAATAGGGATGTGCAGAGCAAAATTTTATGTTCATATTTTTTATGTCCGAAAGGGGGTCCCACTTGCGGCCAATATGGACATAAAAAAAATCCAATGAGTTGGGTATATGTACATATGTGCAAAAAAAAAAATTAAACCCCCTCACCCTCCTTAATCCCCCCCCCAGACTTACCACAACTCCCTGGTGATCGAGCGAGGAGTGAGGACGTCATTTCTGCAATCCTTGGCGAGAAGCATGTGACGTCGGTTGCACGTCGAGTGACGCGGCGTCACGTGATTCCCGGCTCGTTCGCGCCGGATGGCTCGTTCGGCCCAAAAAGAACTTTTGGCCAGCTTGGGGGGGCCTCCTGACCCCCCCAAGCTGGCCAAAAGTTCTTTTTGGGCCGAACGAGCCGTCCGGCGCGAACGAGCCGGGAATCACGTGGCGCCGCGTCACTCAGACGCGACGTCACGTGATTCCCGGCAAGTTCGCGCCGGACGGCTCGTTCGGCCCAAAAAGAACTTTTGGCCAGCTTGGGGGGGCCTCCTGACCCCCTCAAGCTGGCCAAAAGTTCTTTTTGGGCCGAACGAGCCGTCCGGCGCGAACTTGCCGGGAATCACGTGACGTCGGCGTCACGTGATTCCTGGCTTGTTCGCGCCAAACGAGCCGTCCGGCGCGAACTTGCCGGGAATCACGTGACGTCGCGTCTGAGTGACGCGGCGCCACGTGATTCCCGGCTCGTTCGCGCCGGATGGCTCGTTCGGCCCAAAAAGAACTTTTGGCCAGCTTGGGGGGGTCAGGAGGCCCCCCCAAGCTGGCCAAAAGTTCTTTTTGGGCCGAACGAGCCGTCCGGCGCGAACGAGCCGGGAATCACGTGACGCCGGCGTCACTCGACGTGCCGCCGACGTCACATGCTTCTCGCCAAGGATTGCAGAAATGGCGTCCTCACTCCTCGCTCCATCACCAGGTAAGTCGGGGGGGGGGGATTAAGGAGGGTGAGGGGGTTTATATTTTTATTTTGGCTCAACAATCGCGATTTCCCACATATCGAACATATCTATGTTCGATATGTGAGAAATCCGATCGTTTATGTCGAATCAATTTTTTAAGTAAAAAAAAAATATGAGTTGCGTTTTACTAATGCGGTCAATCCGAATGCACACCCCTAAAGTTTAATATGACCTGTGATAAGATATTATTAGCAGTTGTTACAGTTGCAGTTTTATAAATAAATCCCAGTTCCTAGAGTCCTTCTGAGTTGGTGTGGCAATTTGGTGGTGGCAAGGTATCATATGAATAAGCCACAGAAACCTAGAAGACCAGATAATCTGGCAACAGCCATGAAAGAGTTTTTTTTAGCTATTTAGATTATTGTAAAGCTTTTTCATTATACATGGGATGTGTAAGGTGTAGAGTTTGAAGTAACAAAAATGTTCTTGGAAAAGGAATGATATCTTACAAGCAGTCAAGCTCTATAGCTGGCAATTGGGATATATTCTTAGTAGTATGGACAGGAATCACTGAACAGACTGCATAGGTCAGTTGGTCATCTACTATGCTACCATGCTACTACCACACCAATTTCATTTTGTCCTAAAGAATGATAACAGATAGAATGAAAAATCTCAAACATGCATTACAATTCTAATTCTGCACCAAATCTGAGCAATTTTTAAGGGGGCAATTACTTGTCTACCTATATGAAAAGTCTGTGGGTTCTTTGTACATTATACCTAATTTCAAAAGGAAAGCACTGCGTACATTCCTTTTGAAAATTGCTGTGGATACAAAATGCCCATAGAATGTTGCACCTGTTTTTTCAGTCAGTGAAATTTCTATGGAAAATAAAGTAGATAGATCTTAAAATGCAGTCTACATTTGCTAGTTTCTAATCCCACCCAAAACCTGTCTCCTGGAAAGTCTCACTCTTTTTGACTCAAAATAAGTGCATTAAGAAAATCCATGCATACTTTTAGCCAGATTGGGTGAGGAAAATTTCCAGACCTTTAATTTAGCTGAGTAAATCATTAATTATCTATGTAAATAACTTTGAACATTCACCTCTATGAGGGTAGGATTTACCAGATTGTGAGCCCTTATAACTAATCAGATAAAACAAGTGAAAAATGCCAATGCACTGAAAATGATTAGGGATTTTGCTATTTTCCCTCTGTATTGGTGAATATTGTGACTAGCCAGGAGACAGGAAGCACAAAAGCTTCTTGTGTCCAGCAAAGTAAAAGTTTAACTTAGTAAGCTAATCAGTGGGAGGGTCTTATCAATTGCAGATATAGAGTCCTGAGAACAACCTTGACCAAGGGTTAATTGTTTAACTCCCTCCCACCCTGCCTCTGTGCCCACCCACCCCTAGGTTTATTTTTCTGATATAGTCTGCCTAAATACATAATTGGCAACAAGATAAATTAGTAAATTGGTATTTCCTTAGGTATTATCCATCAAATAAATTTACCAAAATGAGGACTATCCAATGTAACTATTATGGATCCTTTATTCAGAGGGAAATCATGTGGAAAGTTAGGGCTTGCCCCATTTGCTCAGAACTCTCTTCCTTGAAAAAAGAGCTGGCTGAAGTTAAAGCTGAATTAGATGCAATAAAGAAAGTTTCACCCACTTTACATTATTCAGGAATTAATTCCCCATTACCACAGAAAAACCAAAAGTCAAGGAAAAATGGATTTACAGTAGGCTCAGGTAGGATAAGACCTGTGACCCACAGACACCCGTTATTGACAGCAGTGCAGCCCAAATGTCTAACACCCCCCCCCCCCCCCCCCCCCACTCACACAGGCCATTAAGGAACTCCAAAAAACAACAGGATTACAGTGGGCTCTGGTAGAATTAGACCTGTGATGCGGAGACAAACACTGTATCAAGTGACACAAGTACAAAACGCCTTCTCTGTATTACATACCAAAGAAGTTCTTGAGAAAGAGATTGAAGTGTTATCTGAAAAGAAAGAAGAAACCCAAGGCATACAGACATTCCATAATACAATCAGTAACCTAAAGAAAAAGCTCATTATGCTGGGTGACTCTGTCATCAGAAGCACTAATCTGGGAACTCTCAGCAAGGGAAACACTACAGTTAAAAGCCTCCCAGGATCATCGGCCAGCAGTAATGCTAGTCAAACAGTCAGTGACAGTAGGACATTAGAATGTTACCCCCCCCCCCCCCCCCAAATACAAATACAAATGCAATAAAAAAGGAAAAGTGGATAACAAAAGTCAGCTAAATAAGTTACACAGAGAGTCCAAGAAAAGCATTAACCTGTACCAGAACAGCTGGAAAGCTATGTGCACAAATGCTTGTAGTTTGGACAAAACATTTTTCAGATACATCAGTGAAAGGAGAAACGTCCAAATTGGTATACTGAAATTGAAAGGTGATAAGGATCAATGGGTGGAGACAGATGAAGAAATGGCAGAAATATTAAATAAATACTTCAGTTCGGTGTTCACTAAAGAAGACACCGGAGAAGGACCAACACTAGTTAACAAGAAACTGGGGGGGAGTAGAATGGATGAAACTCCATTTACGGAAGAGAATGTATAGGAAGAGCTAGGAAAACTATAAGTGGACAAAGCAATGGGGCCTGATGAGGTTCATCCCAGGATACTAAAAAGAGCTCAGAGATGTGCTGGCAGCTCCACTGAGTGACCTGTTCAATAGATCCCTGGAATTGGGAGTGGTGTTGAGTGGTGTTGAGGAGCGGCAGTGGTCCCTCTTCACAAGAGTGGGAGCAAAGAGGAGGCTGGAAACTACAGGCCGGTTAGCCTCACCTTGGTGGTGGGAAAAATATTGGAGTCACTGCTGAAGGAAAGAATAGTAAACTATCTACAAGCAGCAGAATTGCTGGACCAGAGGCAGCATGGTTTCACCAAGGGAAGGTCCTGTCAGATGAATCTGATAGACCTTTTTGATTGGGTGACTAAGGAATTGGATCGAGGAAGAGTGCTCAATGTCATCTACTTGGATTTTAGCAAAGCTTTTGATATGGTCCCGCACAGGAGGCTAGTGAATAAAATGAGAAGCTTGGGAGTGAGTGCCAAGGTGGTGGCCTGGATAGCAAACTGGTTAAAGGACAGAAGACAATCAGGCCGATACAGAAAAACCCGTGGGAGAACCGGCGAGCCCCTGCTCTCCCAACGCGCGCCCAGGCCACTCTCCTGGCCGTGCGATTCACTAAACCGGGGCATGTAAATGAGGGCCCTGGGTAAAAGGAAGCACTAGGGATACCAGCGCATCCTTAGCGCCTCCTTTTTGACAGAAGTGGTGGCTGTCAGCGTGTTTTTTCGGCATCGGTTCTCAAGCCCACTGACAGCCATGGGTTTGGAAAACAGATGCCGGCAAAATTGAGCATCTGTCTTCCAACCCGAGGGCCGCGGGCAGATTTTAATTTTTTTTTTTTTACTTTTTGGGCCTCCGACTTGATATCGCCATGATATTAAGTCAGAGGGTTACAGAAAAACATTTTTTTTTCTGCTTTCCCCGGTGCTTTCCCTGGTGCCGGCCAAAATTAACGCCTGCCTTTGGCAGGCGTTAATTTCTGAAAGTAAAATGTGCGGCTTGGCTTTACATTTTACTTTCTGGATTTCTGGATCGCGCAGGAATGACTAATAGGCCCATCAACATGCATTTGCATGTTGCAGGCACTATTAGTTTTGGGGGGGGGGTTTGGCTGCGCACTTTTTGATGCGCTATTACCTCTTACTGTATAAGGGGTAAAAATAGCACATCGAAAACGCACGGCCAAACGCGGGCTAACAGTGCGCTCCGCTGGAGCACATTTTACTGTATCGGCCTGAATGTGTGATGGTAAATCGAACTTACTCAGAAGAGAGAGCAGTGATGAGTGGAGTGCTGCAAGGGTCGGTGTTGGGACCGGTCCTGTTTAATATCTTCATGAGCAACATCGCGGATGGGATAGAAGGTAAGGTTTGTCTATTTGCAGATGATACTAAGATCTGCAACAGAGTGGACTCGCCGGAAGAAATGGAGAGAATGAGATGGGATTTAAGGAAGCTGGAAAACTGGTCGAAGATATGGCAGTTGAGATTCAATGCCAAGAAGTGCAGCATCATGCATATGAGGTGTGGAAATCCAAAAGAAATGTATTTGATGGGGGGTGAAGGGCTGATGTGCACGGAGCAGGAGAGAGACCTTGGGGTGATAGTGTCTAATGATCTGAAGTCGGCGAAACAATGTGACAATGCGATAACTAAAGCCAGAAGAATGCTGGGCTGCATAGAGAGAGGAATATCAAGTAAGAAAAGGGAACTGATTATCCTCTTGTACAGGTCCTTGGTGAAGCCTCACCTGGAGTACTGTGCTCAGTTCTGGAGACCGTATCTCTGAAGGGACAGAGACAGGAAGGAGGCGATCCAGAGAAGGGTGACCAAAAAAGTGTATGGTCTTCATCGAATGCCTTATGAGGAGAGATTGAATAATCTAAATATGTATACCCTGGAGGAAAGGAGGAGCAGGGTGATATGATACAGACCTTCAGATACTTGAAAGGTTTTAATGTTGCAAAGTCAATGACAAACCTTTTCCATTGCAAAAAAATAAGCAGAACCAGGGATCATGATTTAAAACTCCAGGGAGGAAGACTCAGAACCAATGTCAGGAAATATTTCTTCATGGAAAGGGTGGTGGATGCCTGGAATGGCCTTCCAGAGGAAGTGGTGAAGAATAAAACTGTGAAGGATTTCAAAGGGGCGTGGGATAAACACTGTGGATCCATAAAGTCTTGAGGATGTGAATGAAGAGAAGAGGCATGGGGGTGGCTTGCGGGAATGACAGCTACTACCTGGTGATTAATACCTTTATTCAATAAACATACACATGGTTAATGCGACTCCAACATTGCTCTATGCTTCAATGGCAAGAGGAAATGTGGGACAAAGGATTTGCATTCACAAATAAGCATGGAAGTAGCTTGCTTGTTGCAGCGGTTACTACCCCAAACCAATTAAGCCTGATACTTCACTGTGAATACATATATAGCGCAGCTCACTGCTTCAACGGCAGGGGGGAATGAAGATAAGAGGATTTACATTCGGACAACTGCCAACAAGGAGTAAATTACACAGGCTGGGTAAACAAGTGTGGGAGTAGCTTGCTTATTGCGGCAGTTACTACCCCTAACCAATTAGGCTTGATACTTCACTTTTATGCAGCTCCAGCGCTGCTCTCTACATCAGTGGCAGGGGTGGAAGAAAATTAGAGCCAAAAAAGTTACCAATAAGGGCCCTGACCTCAGCGGTCAAAGTAACAGATAAACCTTGACTATAGGACAATCTTTAGATTTGAATTGATTACTCAACCCCTACTAATGAATGAAAATCACTAATGGCCAAATTTTAAAAGGCCAGTGCACGCCAATACCAGGAGATATGCACGTATCTCCTAGTACACGCGGAAGAGCCAGCTTTGGAAAAAGGGGTGGTGCAAGGGAGAGCCAGGGTGGCGTCTGGGTATACAGGGACAGCGCCATTAGGTGCTGTCCCGCTGAAGCGTGTGCTGGCAGCTGGCCGGCCTGCACAACTTACTGCTGCTCCAGAGAGCAGGTTAAGTTGAAAAACAACAACCAATAAAAGATAGGGGGGGTTTTAGAGGTCAAGTAGGATAGGGGAAAAGGCAGACAGGTTTGTTAGGGGGTTTAGGAAGTAAGGAGCAGACTGGGAGGGAACTGGGGAAAGGCCTAATCTGTTGCCATGTGCATCTTGCAAAATTGCCCCCCTTACATGCACGAGTCAGCATCTTCGTGCATGTGCATACTCTAATATAAAATCGGGCACGCAGGTGTGCATGAGTTGCAGATTTTAGAACATATGTGCGTCGACACACACATGTTATAAAATAGGCGCGGTTGTTTTAAATTTTACCTTTTAGTGTCATACATAGTCAAAGGCTTTTCTCATTTTGTGTCTATGGGAAAAATATTTAGTACCTCTATAAATAATCATTGTAAAATACTCTATATTACTTCCTCTCTTGGTTTTGTCTGTATCTTTCAATCAGATCATTTTTGCTGATTCTCTCTCATTTTTTCCTATGACTCTCAGAAGAAATTGCTATCTGGTTGTTTGCTTTTCCTAAAGGTGTTTAATTGTTCTTGCATGCAGAAATTTGGAATGACATTTAACAGATGACATTTAAAATATATATTTAACAGAGTCCACCAATGCTGAGTTAATTATCCTCGATTGTACTTGATTGTGTTGGGAAAAAAAACATATGTTTATTACACTATCTGGATTCAGGATCTTATTATGTTCCTTAAATATATGTGAATAGATGATTCAAATATTAGCTCTCTGTGCATACTGTATTCTGTTGAGATATTTGCTGCTGGTTATTTGTGCACACCGATTTTCCAAGACTACCTGAGGCATATTCTAAATGCCCATAAGATTATTTCAAGAATTGGCACTAGAGGGAGCTAAGCAATTGTATCATTTATATATCTGTACAAAAAATAAAAAAATAAAAAAGAGAGAAAAAGGAAAGAGAATATTAACATTCGTTTTAAAAGCTGCATTTTTTTTCAGAACCTGCTGATTTTACAAATATGGCAGCTATGCCTCAGCAAATTATGAACAATAATGAATTAGTTAATTTTCTTTAGTGAAAACTGCTATGCTAAGATTATTAAATAAACCCAATCAGGAAATTAAGATTTCTGCATTCTCTTTGGGAAAAGGGATTGTAATCACTTGTTTTTCCTTATTTTATCTTTTATAGGATTACAGCTTTTATATTATTAATTTTTCAAAATATGATAGTTTGGACCTATAAGCAGTCTAGAAATGGCATTTTATTAGATAGGAGCTCTATTTAGACCAAAATTCCATTCATCTGCTTTGAGTAAAAGCTTCTGTATTGCTTCTTTGTTTTAATTTTAGTGAGACTAAGGTTCAGATTTCAAAGGGGATAAAACAAAATAGCATTTTTTTCTCTTTCTATGATTTCTTGTATTTTATGATTGCTAACCTTTTTTCCTTTACCTTTTCAGCCATTTATTTAGAAAACAACAGTGGTATTATTTTCCTTTAACTTTTATTTATCTTCCTAACACAATAGTCTGTTGTCCTTACAATATCTCCTTTCAGTTTTGCCCACTGCTCTTCTACTTCCCCAGGCTTATCCCTTAATTGACCCCTTGAAGTACTCCCCTATCTTAACAAAGTTAGGGGGTCATTTATGAAGCATTTTTCCCACTGACACAAAATGGGAGAAAGCCTTTAGTAAATAAGCGCCTTTAGTTTTTCTGAAATCCAGGACTTCCACCTTTAAGTGAACCACCACAGCATATGATTTAATACTGAACGTCACCATCCAGTGATTACTGGATCCCATTTGTAAGCACCAGGATCAGTACCTCCAACGGATGTGTCGCTTCTGCTACCTGTTGCCAGAACAGTTTTTCATGCATACAATCCAAGATTTCTCTGCTTCTAGATGACACCACAGTCAGGATGCTCCAAGCAACATCTAGCAGATTAAAATCACATACCAATAGACCTCTTTCATATCAATTTTCTGAATGTCTTCAATTAAATCTTTATCTAATTCTTTTGCCTGTGATGGAGATATGTATTTCACACCAATGTAAATGGATGCTCCATGCCCTCTTTTCAGATCTACACAGAGTTTTTCTTCTTTCCACAGAAGCTGTGCAGTTCTGTTGCTTTAATATTATTTTTATATATAACATCACTCCTCTTCCCTTTCTTCCTACCCTATCCTTCCCAAATAGATTATAGCCTGGTATAACTATATCACATAAACTGAAAACAAAATCCAGCACAACCTATTTAAATACATGAAAACATTTAAAAAAAAAAAAGGAGGGAACTATAACACAGTCATGGTATTCCATGTACCATGTCTCTGTGACCACCATTGTATCCAAGGCAGCCTCCTTTAGGACTCCTCATTTCGCATACTATGTGCATTAGTGCACACAATTTTCCAGATGTTGCCCACTTCTCTATGTGGTTATTTATTTATTTATTACTTATTTATTTATTTGGATTTGATGAATTCCTGTCTAAAGCTCAAGGTCATGTACAGACTAGAAATTACATACCCAACTATTTTATTTGCTTACAGCTTTTATGAGAATTTCTATTCACATCTACATGAAGGGGGTGAATCTCAACTGTACAGACTGGATGGATCATTTTGCTCTTTATCTGTCATAATTTACTATATGTATATATCGTTTATAACTAGAGACCTCTAAAATTCCTCCAGCACAGAATCACTTCCAGCATCCGGACAGACAACCCACACCACTCTCGCTGAGGTCAGAGCACTCCTACAGGCGAACCCAACATCCATACAAACACCTATAGCAACCATCCAGACCTCTCCTTTTTTCGGACAGACAACTCCATCGCCCTCTCATATATCTCTAGCATTCTCCCAGACCCACACCAGCTTGCACACAGACCCTACCAATCGTCATTCAGACTACACCTCTTCCAGAACACCTATCCTCATGCTCACTTACAATATCCCAATCATTCACAACCAAAGGAGGAACTCCATAACTCACTTCTCCAACGTCATACAAAAAAGAATTATTCCAATCATGACCTCTCCATTGAACCAACTACTAGGCCTCACGCTACTCTCAGTAACCCTTATCAATGCGCAATCCCTAACTAAAAAGACACACATCCTCAACGACTACCTCCTAGATACCAACCCAGACATCTGTGCAATTACAGAAACCTGGTTAAAAAACTCGGACATTGCTCTAATCAACCAACTACCTACTCATATATATGACATCTTCACCTTTCACAGACACAAAAAAAGAGGAGGCTGTCTTCTTCTAGCTACCAAGAAAGAACTCAGGCTAACTGCACATTCAATCAAGACTGAGTCCAAATTGGAATTGGGTCTAGTCAAATCAAAACAACTACAACTATTGTTAGTCTACGCTCCGCCTGGAGTTCTTGAAACAGACCCTTCGCCCCTCATAGTATCCATTGTGAAACATATCAACTCAGACCTCCCAACTATGATCATGGGTGACTTTAACCTCCATACTGACGCTATACCTCGTTCCTCGAATTGTGAAGCCCTCCTCACCACTCTCAGTGCAATGGGATTCACTCAGACCATCAACAGCCCTACTCATAAAGCGGGACACACTCTGGATCTAATGTTCATCAATTCTACCTTCTCGGCAACAATAGAACCCTCTTGTACCCCAATCCCCTGGTCAGATCATTTTCTGATAGAATCCTCCTTCTCCACATACAAACAGACACACACCTCACCTCACCTTTCTAACATTCAATTCAGGAAATCATGCCCATCCGATATACTTAGTGATCAACTCTCCAAGGAACTCACTAACCTAGACCTATCCAATCCAGACTCAGCCCTTTCCTCCTGGCATAAGATTATGGAAGCAGTTGCAAACAAATTGTGCCCAATTGCCTCCAAAACAATCAATCCCACAAAAAAAGGTAACCAACCCTGGTTCACACCTAAACTAAAACAAATGAAACAGGACCTACGTCACAAGGAAAATAGATGGCGCAAAACCCCCAACACAGCTACCCTTTCAGCTTACAAAGGATTTCTACATCACTACAGGACTTCTATTCTACTAACAAAAAGGGAATTCTATTCCAACAAAATACACCATCTCCAATATAATGCCCAAGCACTGTTCTCATACGTAACACAAATCACTAAATCAACCCCTCCGCCTATTCCAGACGAACAAGCTCTATCCAAGGCTAATGAGCTTGCTACATTTTTTCAACAGAAGATCTCAAATACGCTTGCCCTCCTACCTCTAACTACGATACCTCTCAATTCAGGCAAGAATCCTCATTCCCCTTTGAGAGCCAAGCTTTTGACTCAATCTCCACCAAAGAGATCGAATCCCTCCTAAAAAGACAGAAACCATCCAGCCACCCAGCAGATAATATCCCGTTGAAACTCCTGATTCTCATCCCAGACACGATCTCAGGACCTCTGACAAGTATCATAAACTGCTTTCTAACTCAAGGGATATACCCAGACAGACTAAAAACCGCTTCTCTCAAACCCCTCCTTAAGAAACACAATCTAGACCCTAATGATCCAGCCAATTTCAGACCCATCTCTAATCTCCCATTCTTAGCCAAACTAACGGAGAAACTGGTAAACACCCAGCTTTCAGAGTATCTAGAAGATCACAACATCCTATACCCTTCGCAATATGGTTTCCGCAAATCACGCAACACGGAAACCCTCCTCATTTCTCTTACAGACCATATTATAATGGGTTTAGACAAAGGCTACTCCTTTTTATTAGTCCTGCTAAACATCTCGGCGGCATTTGACACCGTCAACCATTCCATCCTTCTGGATCGCCTAACAGATATCGGTATCTCTGGATCAGCCCACAGTTGGTTCAAGTCCTTCCTCAGCAATAGGATCTTTAAAGTCAAAATCAATAATAAAGAGTCACCTTTAACGAAGTCCACTCTTGGTGTACCACAAGGATCCTCCTTATCCCCAACCCTCTTTAACATCTACCTCCTCCCCCTTTGCCAATTACTAACCAATCTCAATCTAATTCATTATCTGTATGCAGACGACGTACAGATTCTAATCCCTATAACAGGTTCTATCTCAAAAGCTCTCTCTCATTGGATTAACTGCCTCCTATCTATCACCAGTCTTCTCAACAGCCTAAACTTGGTCCTCAATGCCTCAAAAACAGAGCTCCTCCTCATCTCTTCAAACGAAGAAAACTTCCCCATTCCATCCCCACACAATGCCCACATCACCCATACTCATGTCAGAGACCTTGGGGTAATTCTAGATAATCGACTAAACTGAAAGAAAATGGTCAACACCACATCCAAAGACTGCTTCTACATACTACAGGTTCTAAAACGTCTCAAACCACTCCTATTTTTCTATGACTTCAGGACAGTCCTCCAAGCATTGCTATTCGCTAAGATCGACTACTGCAGTGCCCTCTTCCTAGGCCTCCCCAAATCTACCACCAAACCACTGCAGATGATACAAAATGCCGCAGTGAGATTGCTGACCAACACCAGCCGTGGTGAACACATCTCTCCCATTCTCAGAAACCTACATTGGTTACCAGTGAATTTTAGAATATTATACAAATCAATCACCCTAATTCACAAATTCATCCACCATCAACTTCAACTGATCTTGAATTCCCCTTCAATCTACACTCCTCCAACAGACCAACTAGAGATATTCACAAAGGAACTCTGAAATTTCCCCCGGCTAAAGCCACACGCCTCTCCTCGACCAAAGACCGAGCGTTTTTGATCGCAGGTCCATCTATCTGGAATAATATCCCTTCAGACCTCAGATTGGAACCCTGCCTTTTAACTTTCAGAAAAAAACTCAAGACCTGGCTCTTTCACCAAGCTTTCAGGGATCCCCCAGACAATCACTAGTTGCCCTTCTCTTACTTGGACGATGGCCTTTGATCTTCATGAACGATGGACTATGGCACCTCTAGGTTAAAGCACTTTTAAGCTCTAACCGTATCCTCTATTGTATTTCTTAATTATTACCACCTTTTACTTCCTTCCAGCTACATAAGCTTCCAAGTTCCTTATCCTTGTTGAATGTAACTTTGCCTTATTCATTTCTGTTGTTTAATTTTCTTTAGTTACGCTACAGTTATACCCTTGTTAAATGTAAACCGATCCGATATGGTTATTACTATGAAGGTCGGTATAAAAAAGTGTTAAATAAATAAATAAATAAAATTATGATAGTAAAATATATACCATGGAGGCAAAATTTTACTGCCTCATTTCTGCAAACCCCAATGAGAAGTTTTAACTCACAGGTTTGATGGAATAATGAAAGCCAAACTATGTGGGTAGTTTTGCTTTGATTATTGCCCCATAGAAAAGTACCTTTTTTAATGTGGATATTTTTCAAGGCAAAAACATATGGGCAGTTTAGATTTTTCAAACATCCCATGTTAGAACTTTCTCTAGCCATACTACACCCCAAGAATGTCTCCAATCGTATGCAAGTAAAAGTACTTGGATTACTGACATATGTGGATACTTTTATCCAAGTAGAGGGTGGGCAGTAATCAAGCTGCCCATTTATTCAGGTAGAACAGCATTTCATTCATGGAAATTGTTTTGAATATTGCTTTCTCTACATTATAATGATGGAATAACTTACATTGTGTATCCTGTCTGTTTATTTAATTCAGGACAGTTGTTTATGGTAAATGGGCAAAAATGATAAGCAGTTAAGAAAAAAATACTTGCAACTATAGAGTATATTGAAATATTCTTTCCGTTATTTTTAGTTTTTCTAATTGATTTTCTTTTCCCTAAAGTTCTAAATATAGGTTGAGACCCTTCAACAAGTTTCTTTCATGCTTTGTGAAATTGTAGTCTGCCATTTAAATATGGCATGCAGCGCATACTGATTAATGATGGATATAATGTTTAAACTCTAATTGTGACAATGCTCATTAATTAGTGCCTCTGACTATGAACTAATCAGAAATGTTGCTGTAGGATATTGATTATACTGCACATAAATTCAAAAAAATTGTTCTTGCTACATGTAAAAGACTATATGCTTCCCTGTACTACTACAGACAGTGGTACCCACTGGCAACCATACTCTAAACCTAATGCCAAATGTTTTGGATTTGATAATAGAGTAGTCAAATAACTTAGATGAACTTATTAGTTCAGACAGATTCCATGAAGAACATACTCAATGGAGCTAAATATCCTGCTGGTTTAACTTACACTTCCAGTGCTGAATCTGACAGACTCAGTGCTGGAGCGCCGGGAGCAGGTAAGGTCATACCCCACTCCCTATGTGGTCTTTGATGACTTGGGGGATGGAGGAGGGCTCCAAGAGAGGATTGGGGGGGGGGGGGGGCTTAATTGGCCACATTTTAAGACATGGGTGGGAGGGAAGGTCCGGGGGGGGGGGGGGGGGGGAGAAGATTCATGATTACTTTAAATTGCTAATGGGGTTGTGGGCCAGGGCATTAAGAACATAAGAAATTGCCATGCTGGGTCAGACCAAGGGTCCATCAAGCCCAGCATCCTGTTTCCAACAGAGGCCAAACCAGGCCACAAGAACCTGGCAATTACCCAAACACTAAGAAGATCCCATGCCACTGATGCAATTAATAGCAGTGGCTATTCCCTAAGTAAATTTCATTATTAGCCATTAATGGACTTCTCCTCCAAGAACTTATCCAAACCTTTTTTGAACCTAGCTACATTAACTGCACTAACCACATCCTTTGGCAAGTATATATTTAAATATACTTAATTGAGTTTGAGGGAGGCACAGTTAGTAGACCAACAGGGTCTCATTTATACTTTCACCACTGGAATCAAAAGAAACAGGCCAAGTCCCTTTACATATATATTTTTTCTTTTACAGATTTCTAGTTAATCGGTTAAGGAGCTGGTTATCCAGCCACACAAGGCCAGATAACTTCAAAATCTAACTGGCTATAGTCAAACATAAGCCTGGATTTATCAAAATGCACTAAATATCGCATGCGATAGAAAAAGGAGTGTGTTTTATGGTAATAGGCAGTTTATCACAATTTGTGCTAATACCTATGCGAAGTGCTAAGTTATTGCAAATTGTGATAACTTTTTCACACTTTGAGATAAGTGCCAGAATTGTGGTATTTCCTACATACAACCACTGGGGGCATGTTTACTATGAAGGCCTCTGGGGAGAGAGAGAGAGAGAGAAAGAGAGATCACCTAGCCATAATGCCCTAACACTAGATAGGTATTTTTATCTCGATGAGAGGTAGGGATGTGCAGCAGGGACAGATTCGTCCCATTCGGTATTCGTATTCGTCGGGACCCAAATCCATTGCATCCGTTCTCGGGGGACCCCGATTTGTTCATTAGTTACATATGTATTCATTTCCCCCAAAAAAAAACCATCCCAACCCTTTAAATTTAATTTACTACAACCCCCCACCCTCCTGACCCCACCAAGACTTGCCAAAAGTCCCTGGTGGTCCAGCAGGGGTACTGGAGCGATCTCCTGCACGCGAGCTGTCAGCTGCCGGTATTCAAAATGGCGTCAATAGCCTTTGCCCTTACTATGTCACAATGGCTACCGGTGCCATTGGTCGGCCACTGTGACATAGTAAGGGCAAAGGCTATCAGCGCCATTTTGAATACCGACAGCCGACAACCCGAGGGCAGGAGATCGCTCAAGAACCTCCACTGGACCACCAGGGACTTTTGGCAAGTCTTGGGGGGGAGGGGTCAGGAGGGTGGGGGTGGGGGTTTATTCATTAGTAATATGGTGTATTCGTGGGGGTTCGCCATACGTTTCGTGACTCCCACGAATACAACAAATATGGCATATGCATTGCGGATTGCCAATACATTGCAAACGAATGCTCACCCCTAATGGGAGGCCCACCTAGTAACTCGAGGTGAGGTTTAGGTATTAGTGTAGGGGTTAGGGGCCACTTTGACATTCAAAGTGAGATGTAGAAACAGAACAGTGCTCTCTTGTGAAGATTTGATGACCCTTGGAGTGAGGAAACTCACTCAAAGATGATATTTGTGCAATGTTCTCTCAACCTACACTAATACCTAAACCTCACCTCGAGTTACTAGGTGGGCCTCACATAGAGATATAAATACCTATCTAGTGTTAGAGTATCATGGCTAGTTAGTCTCAGTCTCTTTCTCCTTCAAAACTACTAAAACAGGCCTTTAAGGACCCAATGCAATAAAGCCTTAACACTACTGAAAAAGGTGTAGCTAAAATCAACATTAAAGACATGCAATAGGACTTCACAAAACAGTAAGCCCACCCCTAACTCCTCCTCTTTTTCAGATTTGCATCACAACATACGTTAAGGTGCTATCACATGCATTAAAGGCATTTTCACATGTGTTAAGGAGTTTTCGCATGCGTTAAAGATGCTAACGCACGTGAAAATACCTTATAGCATTTTGATAAATGACCCTAATAGTCAGTTAGATTTTGAAGGTATCCGGCTACATGTAGCCAGATATCTTTAAACAAATACATTCAGCAGGACAGTTATCCTGCTGAATATACAGGAAAAGTTGTTGACTAACTTTACCTGGATAACTTCTCCATTAAATGAACTAATGAATATTAGCTTCAGCATATTCATTGAATTAAATTTCTACTTTGTGGACTACAATTTGCTTTGCTACACCTCCTGCATTATTCTTTGATTTTTGAAAATTGCTATGACAGTATGTTATGTTTAGTGTCATTTATACACATAACTCCTTTGAAAATTCACCTGTAAACTTTTATAATCTGGAAATAGCCAACCAAGCAACAGGGACCACACAACTTTAAGAACATAAAAATAATTTACTGAATTATTTAGAGTTCATGGGAAAATAAGTCAGAGAAACATGCAACACAATAAAAATACTGGTAGCCCAAGGGTTAAAGTATCATACTTCCACTCCCCACAGAAATTAGATCCATACCTAATCATCATTCTTCTACTTTCTCCACTTTCTGCCTTGGAAAATGGAGCTCATATCCCCAAGTACTACTCCAGACACTTACACCCATCCCTAGGGGCTACTCAAATCCTTATGGCCTCAGGAACCTCTCTTCTTTCATCCTGGAACTCTCAGTCAGCAATATTTCCATGGTCTCCACTCCAATCCACTTGAGATGAGGGTCTCCCTCATCTCAAGATAGATACTCCATCTACTTCTCCTGGTGCTCTTTTTCTCAGAAGAAAGACAACCCCTTTTCTTCCACTCTTCTTCCCATCCTGTTCCTCAGGGGAAAGGATCACCAACTTTCAAATGCTTAACACTTGAAATATTCCTTTGGGAAGGAGAAACTCTTCTTCCACTCCAGAGCATTGGGCCTTTTCTCTCAAGGGAAAAGCTTCTACAGGGTCCATTCTTTACTGTAGGGGTCTCTGGACCCCATCAGCTCACAGGCTGGCTACTCTAGGACCACTACATCCTAGAGGTCCCTTTCTTCCCCAACTCCATCCTAGAAAGGTCAACTTCCACCAAAGGGACCCAGAATTTATACCCTTCTAAGCCACTAATCAGATCATGCCATCTTCTTAAGGAGAAACCCACAACAAAACCCTTGGCAAAATTAACACATCTCCATACTCAACCAGGTAAACCATTGCTCTACATTATGGCAACTCCCACCCAGTGTAGTTCACTAAAGAGGGAGATTTCAATATTGGGCAGTCCAAGTGTCATGGATGTCACTGGGTGCAAGATCCTAGGCCATTAGCTATACAGTGTGCTTATTGCCTGGAGTCCATCTATAAGTCTGAAGCTCAATTTGTGCTGGCAACCCCTGTAGTGTTCTCCAGTGTAGGGAAGCTGAAAATGACACTATCAGAAGGAGATGGTGATTTACTTATTTTATTTTATTTAGATTTTTATATTCCGCTTTTTGCACTTTTTTCAGCACTTCAAAGAGGATTACATTCAGATACTGTAGGTATTTCCCTATCCCCAAAGGGCTTACAATCTAAGGGGGTTATTTTCTAAAGGTTTATTGCGTGTGTTAGGGCCTTATCATACACAATAAACCCCCTATCACATGCGAAAATGGCCTTTTCACATGCAATAGGATGTAAATGACAGGGAGGGGAGGGGGGTGGGGAGGGGAGGAGTCAGGGCAGGGAGGGGGAGGAGTTGGCCACGGCACCGCTGCCAGCGATAATGTGAGGAACATTCTCACTGGCAGTAGCGCAGCAAATAGCATCACCTTTTATGGTGGCACTATTCGTGTGCCACCATAAAAGGTGATGCTTTTATGGTGGCACACCTGTGAAAGGCCACCTGTGAAAGGCCACAGCTGTTCACACCACGGCCGGCGAAATCGCACTGCCGTGGTGTGAACAGCTGTGGCCTTTCACAGGCCCACCCCCCCTTCATCCCCCGCCCCCTTTTTCACGGAATTCATCATTCATCATGCCCTAAGTTTGCACCTGAGGCAATGGAGGGTAAAGTGACTTGCACAAGGTTACAAGGAGAGACAGTGGGACTTGAGTGATGTGCAAGAAGGAGTGTACAAAACTGTAGTAAAAGCCGAGGAGGATCTCAAGTCTTCTGCACTGTTCAGAGGGAGTAGGAGACAGGGTGGATCCAACCAATAACCTGCCAGAACACATAGTAGCAGCAGTGAAGGGACCAGAGACACAGGGTGAGTTCAGAGATATCAGAATCCATCCCCCAGAAAACTCTGTAATGGCCCCGAAGAAGAGATGGTGGCAGAAAGTGAGGAGGAGCCTTCAGTTTTAGTGTCTATCCTCAGGGAATGGGGAAGGTGTTGGACTTAAGATGAGCCAATGGATCAGGATGAGGAGAGGTCTCCTATGAGTAAAGGGGATGAGGGCAGTTGATGCAATATTTGCACGAAGAAGAACTAGTCCCTGCATCATTCCCTCACTCTGAGTTTCACTCCCCAGATTGGCAAAGTGTGGAGACTGCGTTATGGGTGGATCACAAAGACAGTTCGGAGGTTCATAATTCCATGTGTTATGATGTGATAACCATCATAAACATGTTTCCAAGCCTTAAAGAAGGACCCTAGGAGGGATTGCACCAGATGACTATATTTGATTGTGATCTATGATGAGGAATGCATTGTTTCTAGGATTTTCCCAGGATGGTCTATGTCGAACCCCAAATTGGATAGCTATTCTATAGCTGGCAGTACTGCATCTTGGAGAAAGAGGATGTTGGGCATGCCCAGAAGGATAATTGGTGGATCTGAGAATGACTTAGATGTAGACTTGGATAACATCCCTATCACCAATGAGTTGCTGGAAAAAAACATGGATTAAGCAGAAACATCTTCATGTGTGTTCAAGAGAGAAATGTTTCATAAGGAGGCTTGTCTATGAGTTTTGGGATTATTCATGTTTAAAAGTGCCTTTGCTTGTTATGTGCGTGGTGATGCACGAGATTTACAATCATTTCAAGAAAGATGTGGTTTATGAATCAACTGCAGGTAAAAGTTACCATTAACAAACAAAATGCTCAGTGGCTAATTTGTCACAACATGAGAAAGCATGCTGAAGGGATCACAGATCTGATGGAACATCCCAGCATCTCTCAAATCCAGGATTCTTCCATTTGGGAACAATGCAAATTCCTGACCCAGTAGGATACTGCCCATGACGAGCTTGGCCTTTATACTAAAAATACTGTTGCTGAAGACTTTCTTGTTGCAAGAGAGCAAGAAGTAAATGTCAGCTACAAAGAGGACATTTTCTTTGTGTTGTTTTGTCTTGTCTTGTGGGTGTTTGTGGAGAGATGTGATTCAGCATCCAAACTAGCAGTTATTCCTTTGGTTCTTAGAATTTTATTTAGCCTTTACTGGAATACAGAGGAACCAGATCCCTGAAGAAGACCAGAAGAACTGACGTTTAAAGAAAAATGCCTAAGATGAGCTTAATATTAGTTTGGGCATTTACTAATGGTGGAGGCTCCAAGCAAGCAGGGTGGAGGGAACAGCTTAAGAACATAAGAACATAAGAAAATGCCATACTGGGTTAGACCAACGGTCCATCAAGCCCAGCATCCTGTTTCCAACAGTGGCCAATCCAGGCCATAAGAACCTGGCAAGTACCCAAAAACTAAGTCTATTCCATGTAACCATTGCTAATGGTTGCTTCAGCAATGGTGGTGCAGAGCTCACCGGCAGGCAAGCAGCTATGCAAGTTTTAACAGCCACAGTGGTGGTGAGGGAGTTCCCAGGCAGGGTGAACCTGGTTTTAGTGGATGCGATGGTGGTGGGGAAAATCCCAGGCAGGTAACAGGCCTGGGCTTCAGTAGCTATGATGGTCGGGGAGGCTCTGTGGTAGGCAAGTTGCAGTATTGATGCATTCTCCCAAGTCCCAGGCAAGCAGGTCGCAGTGGGGGTGGGAGTGCTCCCAAATAATAGACCTCAGCAGGGGCTCTGAGGAAAAAAAGGAAATGGGACTGGAAGCAGGAGGAGGTAGGCGCTCTGAGGAAGAGGTGTAGCTTGCAAGCAAAAGAAAGCAGAGGTGTATACAACAACACCGTTTTCTGCATGTGCCACCCATGTCTTGTAGCAGATGTGCCTTCTGTGCCTGTGCACCTCTTTTTGCTGCCAGAGATTGACTTCTCATTGTAATCGGAGTGAGTGCACCAGGGGAGTGTAGGCAATGCTGCTGCCAATGCAGCCAAAGAGAGTGCACCTGATAAGGTCATATTGTTTAACACCCCCATTTGCCACTGAGGTCCTTCCCCAGTGTGAGGCTCTGGGCAATTGACCAGGCTGTCCCATAAATAAGACCGCCACTGATACTGCCATGACAGCAAATTCAAAATACAAGTTATACTGAAAAATATGACCTAAGAAGTAGTAATTTGCTGTTTTGTTTTGCTTAGCATACATCTCTTATTTTAGTGCCCACTAAATGTTTCATTGCACTCCAAAAAGATTAATGCACATTAACATGAATTAGTGTGCACTAAAGTGATTTAGTAGGTGTGTTAAATCATGTTCATAAGCACAAAATTAACTTTAGCATGCGCTAAAATGAAATGATACTAAATGAAACCAAAAGAGAAACAATACAAGTGAAAATATTTTAGCTGTACACTCCTAAGAAGAGTAAATCGTATTACTGTTCCTAGATTTACTTAATGCATTTTTGTATCAATTACCAAACCAATGTGAAAGATTATTTTGGATATAGTTCAAGATATTTTGCTTCCTTAGAACACTGACAATTAAATGTTGTACCATTGCATTTCTAATGAGGGAGAAGATTAAAGAACTGAAGAATATTTTAATATACATCTGAAAAGCAAAATAAACTAGAGAGGAAGAATGGGGATGGTGACTTTTAAACAGCCACGCAGGTGCACGTGTGCTCGCATATGCCGGCTTGCACTAATGGACGTGGCCATTTTATAACATCCGTGCATAAATACGCGCATGTGCTTGCAAATGCTGCCTCTACCAAGTAAAGTGGGGGGATTTTATGAGACATGCACACGGACACAATTACCATTTTCCCCAGTTCGTTCCCTGTTCACTCAGGTAAAGGATAGGACTGCCTACCCCTCCTAACTAAATAGCTTTCCTTTTACCCTGTTAGCTTTGACCCTTAAAACCCCGCTGACTAGCCTAGTTTTTTTTAATGTTACAACTTACACGCCATCCATAGCAGAAATAAAGTTACACAGTAGAGGATCCTGGAGCGCACTTGTGCAAGTAAATATTGACTTCATTAAAAATTCCTGGAATGCCCATACCCCACCCAGACCATGCCCATGCCCCACCCCTTTTTAAGAAAAAAAATGTTGTGTGTCTACTAGGAGATACACATACACTCGCGCCTTATTAAATTTGTGCAACGCGCATGGTTTCGACTTCTGAGCATCTCCCAGCTTTGGAGCGCATAGGACCTTTTAAAATTCATCTTTAAAAATGTACTTTCTCTTCAGAAAGGCAGTTTAAGCAAGACAAAGGCTTATGAACAAAATGATTTCTCCCTTTTTGTATCTATGGGAAAAATGTTGTATACTCAAGAGTCCATTGTATCAAGGATATTCAGAATATATTCACACAAGTACACATTGATTTCAGATATAGTTCAGCCCATTCAGATTCTAGGTTAGGATGTGGTTCTGATATTGGTACCTAAAGTACTGTGAGGGGTAATTTTCAGATTGCCACATATCTGCAAAGTCCATGGGTACTTTTAATCTGAAAGTATGCACTTGCTTTCACTTTGATAGTTGCTTAAGGAAAATGATCTGCAGACATTTAGATTTGCTATTTTGACATATGATTTTCATGACTAAAAATATGCACATATGTTTTAATTTTCCAAATATGTGTGTAACTCTCAAACAACACCCCAACTCCACACCAAAGAATGCCTCCCTCTTCGCGGGTAAAAGTAAACACTTAGTGGCACTATGTACATAATTTTACCCTCATATAGGGTATCCAATTTATTTAAAATTCATTTCAGCTGGTAAAGCATTGATTTGTCTGTAGAAATTACCTTGGGAATTACCTTCAGTATGTTCCTCTGGTTTCTCCTCCAAAGGCAAGAGGAAAGTGAACAGAAATGTGATTATTTTCTTTTTGAATGCTATGACATAAATACTAATGGAAAAAGACAGTAGGATGATCAACAGGCTACAGTGCAATATGTCTCCTTACTGGAAACATAAGAACATAAGAACATGCCATACTGGGTCAGACCAAGGGTCCATCAAGCCCAGCATCCTGTTTCCAACAGTGGCCAATCCAGGCCATAAGAACCTGGCAAGTACCCAAAACCTAAGTAAAGAAAGAAAAAAACTATGTACTTTAAATTCCTCAGGAAATGAACAGGATCCAAACACAGAAAAGTTAAACTTATTTGTTTTGTATGAATGTGGGACACCAGAAGGGACACAAGGAGAGTACTATAATTTTTAGAAAATGAATAGCTAGCAAAATCCACAAAGCAGAGTATCAACAGAAAATAAGACAACTTTGCCACAGCAGAATGCTCAGAATAGCTGTACTCCCATTCTGATTTAGGATATAATCCAACAATAGAGAAAAACAGCAGAAAGCATGGTAGGAAATTATATACTTACCATAATCCAAATGAATTTTTCAGTTCTTAGCATAAAATTCTTTTCTGAGTCTCCCAGGCTTTCAGTTCCTAAACTATCTTGCATTTGTTACTCCTCCTTTCCTCTAAATTTAATTGCACTGAAATCTGTGCAGCAATTGCAAGAACTAGGGGAAGCATAGATAGTGCATGTATCAAGGGATGATCCAGTATGTGTGATAGAATGGTCTACTTTTATTAAGAAACTCTACTACATGTTTCTAGCATTTCAACTATTTTTATTATATTTTAAATGTTATGACTTGGTTTTTCATTTTTAGCGTGTTATATTGAATTTTTATGCTGAATTTTCATGTATTTATGTTTACTGGTAAAGATTGCACTGCATTTTTTAATTGTAAACTGCTTTGATTTTATGTTGGAAAGGCTATCTAAGAGGAAACTGAACTAAACTAAACTAAATATATCAGATAACATATTACCAGTGCTCCAGGCTCCTGTGATCTTGGCAAATTCCTCATAATTAGATTGTTGCTGTATAATGTACAGGCCTCCCTACAATCTGAAGCTCCCCTATTGCATAATTCAATTATCTAATAGTGTATACTAAAGTGGGGATGATTCAATGTGTCCCATCTTAGCTGGAACAACCGAGTTGCATGCTAATTGGTTTCCTTTAACAACCAGTCAGCCAATCAGAAACAAGTCTCTCTAGCCCACATTATTATAAATGTTGCAGTTTTCTAATGGTGAAAGCATAGAGTTGCATGTTTTTATTTTTACCTTTGTTGCTCTTATGCATATTCCAACTGTTTGGTATGTTTTACACTTTTGAAAATCATTTTTTATTTTATTTTTTGCATTTTTATTGCTATAAATACATTTATTTTTATGTGTGGAATGTGTACCCATTTCCCTTTATGTTTTATTTATAAATGTATTTTTATTTAATGTATTATTCCCCATTTCCCATTGGATATTGAATCCCCAGTCACAGTACTTTCTGAGCAGCACAGGTAAACCTTGCTAGCTCTGCAAGCTAGTGGGAAGTCTCTGCTCAAACTATCCCTCTGCACCCTTCTATTGATGGTTGTTGTGACTGCTGCAGCAGCAACTAATTTCCCTCTCATCCAGGCAATTTGCTGATAGAGCCAGAACTGGAAGGAGTGGCAAGAAGGACCCTCAGGTGCAGGGAGTGATGGAATTATTTAAAAACAATGCTAGAGATTTACAGTTAAAAAATACTTTTTTGTATAGTGACTGATGTGAAACTGAATGTAAAATCAAGCAAATCTGCCACATAATTGCTGCAGAATTTGCTAACTCTTGCCACAGAATCTTGAAAAATGTACCACAGGAAACCAGGGGTTCTGCACACTACTAGTACTTATTATTATTTCTAAAGCACTGCTAGACATGTACAGTGCTGTACAGACATGTACAAGAGACAGTGCCTGCTCCATTTAGATTATAATCTATACAAGACAAACATACACGACAAACCAGACCCTGCAATAAGTATATTTATAATAGGGACGTGGTTAAGATTTAAAAGCAGCCTCAAACATTAGGGATGTGAATTCATTTAAAACAAATGCACAAAACATGACAAATAAGGGCAATTTGTTTTATTGAGGGGGCCATAAAAGGAATCAAGGGCCCCCTCAAATGAAACTACCCTTTTCCATTGCAATCATTTTAAATGAATGCATTGGGCCTTGGGCTTGGCCCGAGGCCGGGGCCTCACCTAGGGCATAAGCCAAGGCCCAATCCAGGGACTGAGGCCTATATCCAAGGCCCCCATGAACAATCACTTCTTCAATCCATCAGGTATCCATGGAAGCGGCCTGACTTAGTCCTGACACCTGGACTTTGACCCGGATCCAGGCTCGATGCCAGGGCCCAACCCAGAGGCCAGGTCTGACATCTGAGCCTCAGCCTAGGCCAGAGTCTGGAGGCTGGATATCAATGTTGGGGCCTCGACCCAGACCCAGGCCCAATGCCGGGTACAGAGGCTGGGTCCTGATGCCTGGCCCTCAGACTAGGATTAGGCTTGAGCCTGGAACTCAAGCCTTGGAGAAGCTCCGACAACATCTTTTCTGTCTTCTTTTTTTCTTCAAATGATGCCATCTTCTGAGAATACGGGAAATTGTTTTATAGATAAAAATAAGACATTATGGGCCTCATTTTCCAAGCACTTTACCGCGTGCGATAAATTCACAAATCGCGTTAACAGCTGTCAACGCGATGTGCGAATGCAAATTAGTCATTTGGTAGTCAGGGGGCGGAGCATATGTAAAGCGGGAACCTGTGTATCGTGTGCGGCGAAACAGCCGCAGTGTTAGCGCGGCAGCTATCGCGGCTAATAACTACAACTCCAACCTCGCGTTATAGGCCTGAAAAGGATTACCGCCATCCACGATAGTCCGAGAGAGAGAGAGAGAGAGAGAGAGAGAGAGAGAGAGAGAGAGAGAGAGAGAGAGAGAGAGAGAGAGAGAGAGAGAGAGAGAGAGACTTACTATAGTGCCTATGCCCTACATAGGTATTTTAACCCCTATAGGAGGGCCACCTACTAACTCGGGGTGGGGATTAGGTATGAGCGTCGGGGGTTGGGGGCCACTTTCGCATTCCACATGAGACCTACGGACTGAACAGTGGTCTCTAGTGCAGATTTGCTGGCCGTCGGAGTGAGGACGCTCACTCCAAGCGGAGATTTGGCCAACATTCTCTCCACCTAGCATGTTGTTGCCCAGGTAGAGTGTCCATCAAGCTAGGTAGAGAGAACGTTGCCCAAACCACTTCTTGGAGTGAGCGTCCTCACTCCGACAGCCAGCAAATCTGCACTAGAGACCACTGTTCTGTCCGTAGGTCTCATGTGGAATGCGAAAGTGGCCCCCAACCCCCGACGCTCATACCTAATCCCCACCCCGAGTTAGTAGGTGGCCCTCCTATAGGGGTTAAAATACCTATGTAGGGCATAGGCACTATAGTAAGGCTCTAGAAGCCTCATTTGCATTGGTAACGCCCCCTAATGCATTACCAATGCGATATTGGAAAATAAGGCCCTATGTCTTGGCCATGTTAATTTTAAGGTGGCAATGAATTATCCATACAGTAATGTGAGACAAGCAGTTGAGATTTGGGCCTAGGTTCTTGGTGACATTTCTGGGAGTCATCAGCATAAAAGTGGTACTGAAAGCCATGGCAGGATATCAAATTGCCAAGGGAGAAAGTGTAGATAGAATAGAGAATAGGGCCCAAGACAGAGCCTTAATAACATATTATAATAGATGATGTAAGAGAAGGACCATTTAACCCATTTATAGTGATGCGTAAGAGAAAAAAATACTTTGTTTCAAAATTTATATTGTGAGGACGCAATTTGTTTATTTAGTTTCAAAAAATTTCTTTTTTTCATTTGATTTCTTTTTGTTGTTCATTAAAGTCAACGAGAGAAGCATTGTAGCCATATTGGGCTCCATAATTGGGATTTTCTAATCAATTGTCAAAGAACTTGTGGGAAGAAATCATCAGAAAGAGGAAAATCTCCAAAATACCTAGAAAGACTGTGGCATTTAGCACCCAAAGTGGCATGAATAGCCTAAGGCTCCATAAAGTAGTAAAGGGGTACCAGCATTGGCAGGAGTTCTCCAAGTCACATTGAGAGGAACAAAGAAGCAGCAAAAGTGGGAAGAGCTCCCCAAGGCTCCAAAAGAGGGCACCAGTAACAGTGACATGAGCCCTTGATGGCATCTTGAGTGGCAAACTGGAATCAAAAGTGGCATCAGCATCCTAAGGTACTATGAAGAGTAAATGAAGCAGAAAAGGTGGTAGAAAAAATCCCAAGCACTGATAAAGGGGCCAATCAGTGGCTTCAAGACACCAAAACAACACGATATGTGCAAAGCAGCCCCCCCCCCCCCCCCCCCCCCCCCCCCGACTGGCAAGAACAACTCAAGGAGTACGTTCTGGGGTACAACAGCAAGGCACAATGGCAAAGAGAAGTCCAAGGTGCAAGGTTTGGGCACGGAAGCAAGGCTGAGTGAGACAAAGACCCACAAGGTGTAGCATTGTAGTGTATAGCAGCAAGGTAGAGTAACTTAGGAGATGCCAGTTATTCTCTTGAAGCACACTTGCCAATGTCAGATTTAGTATAAAAAAAAAGATCTGTGAAAATAATCTTTTTTTTTTTTTTTTAATAAACTTTGATTGCATTCTGTGCTGGAACTTGATCTAAATGCTAGGTGAATTTTTGATTTTCTTGTGATTTTTAAAGCTGCCTGTTTTTGTCTGCAGGGCATCTAAATGGTTTCTCAGTGAATGTGGTATGGTTTTCTTGGAAAATAATGAGGGTTGCTTTATTTAGAAACATTTTCCCTTATTCTATAGCAGTACTCTGGCTGTTCCATTTTCTGGTTTTGCATGAATTCTCTCTACCTCAGTGATATTTTTACCACACTCAGGACATGTAAATGGTTTCTCCCTGCTCATTGTTACTGTAACATACTACCCACTGACTATGTTCCCTAAAGTGTGTGAGTGGAAAACTATCACGCAAACAGATTTGGTTCTGACTCTGACTGCTGAGTTGACAGTGACACGATCCACAAAACAGCTTTGTATGCTTCTAAAACCTCGCTCCTATTACTATCGCCCCAAAACATCAACTCTAACTCCTCTCCACTCTCCTCTCCGACCCCCAATTTTTCATTCTCGCAGCATGTACGCAACCAGGGCGTCCCTTTGGACAACCAATTCAACCTTAAAAAATTCATTACCTCCACACTAAAAAACGGCTTCTTTAAACTCCACACCCTAAAAAAAATGAAAACTTCTACTACACTTTAATGACTTTCGTACAGTTCTGCAATCCACTATAGTGTCAAAGCTCGATTATTGTAATGCCATCCTGCTAGGTCTTCCCAAAAATACCATACAACTCCTCCAAATACTTCGGAGGGGTTGTATGGTACGGCCAATACGGCCGCACGCATTCTCACCAACACCCACAGAAATGACCACATTACCCCTTTTCTCAAAGAATTACACTAACTCCCTATCACCTCCTGAATACTCTACAAGTCCCTCACACTCATACATAAATTCCTGCACTATTGAAACATGCACTGGTTCAATGACTCTCTACTATTTTGCACTTCTACAAAACCCACCAGAAACCAATACTTGGCAACCCTACACACACCATTACCTAAACTCACCAACCTCTTCTCCACCAGAGGCCGTGCTCTCTCAATTGCAGGCCCTACAATATGGAACTCCATGCCTTCCCACCTAGGCCAAGAGCCCTGCCCAAAGAAATTCAAGCAAAACCTAAAGACCTGGCTGTTCAAGCAGGCCTACACTTGAACTGCCCCTTTCTCACAAAGCACCACTAGTCTCCCTACCCCCCCCACTCCCTCCACCGCCCTTGCAATACTCTCCACTGATGCCGCTTGTTAGACAGCCTCTAACCATGCATACCTCCCGCTTCGCCTGCTCCCAGGTGACACTCATTGCCCTCCACCACTATTTGAATGTAATGATGATTCTACACTGTACCATGAAATGATGATTCTACACTGTACCACCCTTTGCTGTATATATATTGAGACCCCTGATGTTGTAATAGTTGGTTATTCCCACTAGAATTTTCTAGATGTAAAGCCTAAGTTCTTTCCCCATTTCCATTATTCTATCATAGATTTTTAAGCTGTTAATAATGTAGTTATATGTTCTCCGTAAAGCCTGGTTGCTATTTTAAGTTATATGTGAACCGATATGATGTTCTCCTACTAATGTCGGTATATAAAAACTTTTTAAATAAATAAAAAAATTAAAAAAGGAAGCTCCCTGCTATTTCGTTTTGCCTCTCTTCTATTTTTTCCTGCTGGTTTAATCCTGTTGTGGTGCTAGCTGACTGTTCCCGCAACCTGATTTAGTTCCAGGTTCATAAGCATGCTCTCATGCTGCCACAAGAGGAGGAGGAGGAGGAGGAGGAAGGAGTGGAGGGAGTGAGGTAAAGGTGTCTGGGGTGCCTGGTTTCCAGTGCACAATGCTGCAAGTACTACCAGAGCTTCTCCAGCTTCATTCTACCTTCCCCTCCTTTCCTTCAGTGCCACAAACTCTCCTCACTTTTGGATTTGCAACCAGCTGCTTGATGCTGGCTATTGATTATAATGTAACATATTAAATATTCATGTGTTAAATATAATAAAGGATACAATTGTAAATTTGAAGAGTAATTTGAAGTGTTGGTATAGACTGATGAATTATTTTAGCAGTCCCTATATGTGTTGGATTATATAATTATTGGGGGGACGTATTAATGCTCCATAGTGATTGTGCCAGATATTGCATAGCAGCCACCATTTCATGAGTGGGAGCTCAATGGTAATGCTTCTTTTGTCTCTGCTGCATCAGACAGAGTGCTCCCCCATCAGACTTAAAGAAAAATGTAAAGCATTGTCAAGGCAGCTTCAGCCCCTAGGTGGCTCTATCCCTGGTCTACCTCCAACACCAACTCCCTGCTTCAACTCAGGGCAGTAGAGCCAATTCTCCAGCAGCACCAGTAACAAGAATCAGTGACCCATATCCACCTCTCTCAGGCACCAGGGTCATCAAGAGGAACCTCCACTCCCAAACACTAGACTAAAATAAAACATTTTATTTTTTTTTCCTTTGGTTACCCTGGTCCCAAAATTGTTCACTTTTTCAGCTGGTTTATTACATTGATTGGCTACTTTGTGGTTATCAAAAAAGATATAGTTACGATGGAGAAGGCACAGAGAAGGGCGACCAAAATGATAAAGGGAATGGAACAGCTCCCCTATGGGAGGTGAGGACTTTTTTGCTTGGAGAAGATGGCTGAGGGGGGATATGATAGAGATGTTTAAAATCATGAGAGGTCTAGAACGGGTTAATGTGAATCGGTTATTTACTCTTTCGGATAGTGGAAAGACTAGGGGGCACTCCATGGAGTTAGCATGGGGCACATTTAAAACTCATCGGAGAAAGTTTTTTTTCACTCAACGCACAATTAAACTCTGGAATTCATTGCCAGAGGATGTGGTTAGTGCAGTTGGTGTAGTTGTGTTTAAAAAAGGATTGGATAAGTTCTTTGAGAAGTCCATTACCTGCTATTAATTAAGTTGACTTAGAAAATAGCCACTGCTATTACTAGCAGCAGTAGCATGGAATAGGGATGTGAATCGTTTTCCATATCGTCTTAACGATAGAAATCGTGTGGCAGGGCAAGAAAATCGTCTTAGGCACAATTTTTTAGTTAAAAAATCGTTAAAAATCGTTTTTTCCGATTAGTGCGCACTAACGGGAGTTAGTGCGCACTAACTGAAAATGATACAATTTGACACTTTTCAGGTCAGTTAAGGTCAGTTTAGGAATGAATATGTATTCCTATTGGCTGCCCTCTTATTTATTCATGTTACCAAGTTTCCTACTGACAGTATATGGGGGATGGGAAATGGAAACAGTTGGTAGCTTGACAAAACAAGTAATGTGATCAGTCAATGTGACTAGAACTTGTGCCCTAACCCTGATACCAGGGGTATTGTGATCTTCCTGCACACAGTGCCCTATCCCTATTAATACCAGGAGTGTTGTGATCTTCCTGCACACAGTGCCCTATCCCTAATACCAGGGGTGTTGTGATCTTCCTGCACACAGTGCCCTATTCCTGATACTGGGGGTGTTGTGATCTTCCTGCACACAGTGCCCTATTCCTGATACCGGGGGTGTTGTGATCTTCTTGCACACATCCCGGTATCAGGGATAGGGCACTGCATGCAGGAAGATCACAACACTCCTGGTATTAATAGGGATAGGGCACTGCATGCAGGAAGATCACAACACTCCTGGTATTAATAGGGATAGGGCACTGCATGCAGGAAGATCACAACACCCCTGGTATCAGGGATAGGGCACTGTGTGCAGGAAGATCACAATACCCCGGAGGAGTGAGGGTCAGGCAGCTCCCCCCTGTCTGTGAAGCCAGCCTCTCACTAGTAATGCAGGGAGGGAGCTGTCTCAGACTTCACCATCCTCCCCCCCCCCTCACCCACACACCATTCACTAGCTGGGACATGGGGGAAGTCAGGAGTGAGGGTCAGGCAGCTCCCCCCTGTCTGTGAAGCCAGCCTCTCACTAGTAATGCAGGGAGGGAGCTGTCTCAGACTTCACCATCCTCCCCCCCCCCCCCCCTCACCCACACACCATTCACTAGCTGGGACATGGGGGAAGTCAGGAGTGAGGGTCAGGCAGCTCCCCCCTGTCTGTGAAGCCAGCCTCTCACTAGTAATGCAGGGAGGGAGCTGTCTCAGACTTCACCATCCTCCCCCCCCCCCTCACCCACACACCATTCACTAGCTGGGACATGGGGGAAGTCAGGAGTGAGGGTCAGGCAGCTCCCCCCTGTCTGTGAAGCCAGCCTCTCACTAGTAATGCAGGGAGGGAGCTGTCTCAGACTTCACCATCCTCCCCCCCCCCCCTCACCCACACACCATTCACTAGCTGGGACATGGGGGAAGTCAGGAGTGAGGGTCAGGCAGCTCCCCCCTGTCTGTGAAGCCAGCCTCTCACTAGTAATGCAGGGAGGGAGCTGTCTCAGACTGGTATCAGGGTTAGGGCACTGTGTGCAGGAAGATCACAACACTCCTGGTATTAATAGGGATAGGGCACTGTAAGAGATGACTGTAGTAGATTGAATAAAGATCTGATGTTTCTGCTCTCCTCACACCAAACAAAAACAACACACAAGCAGAGAAGCCCTTCTTACAAAGCTGAGCTAGTGAGTTAAGTAGGAGGAAAAGTAAACATACTTGTGCCAGTGTGGCTACTTAAAAAATACACTTACCAACAATCAATTACATATATTTGAACTGTGTACAGTTCCAGCCAGGACCACCTTTCTAAAATGCACAGTGATTGGCAAATTCAACATGCACTAGCATTTCAGGTGCCTGCTAACAAAAATAATAAACAAACAAGTTCTAGTCACGTGAGTGCTGATCATTACATTACTTTTTTTGTCAAGCTTCCAACTGTTTCCATTTCACATCCCCCCAACCATTACCTCAGTATTAGCCTTGGTAACATCAATAGATAAGAGCACAGCCAGCCAATAGGAATACATACATACATATTCATTCCTAAGTGACCTTTACTGACCTGGGAAGTGTGAACACTTTGTTTCATTTTCTGTTGGTGTTCGTTAGTTTCCAGTTCCATTTCCCATCCCCCCAACCATCACCTCAGTGGTAACCTTGGTAACATCAATAGATAAGAGGGCAGCCAGCCAATAGGAACACATATTCATTCCTAACTGACCTTCAGTGACCTGGAAAGTTTTTATTTGTATCATTTTCAGTTAGTGCGCACTAACGGGGAGTTAGTGCGCACTAACACGATTTAACGATTTTTAACGATAAATCGTTAGAATTTCTATTGTATCGTGTTCTATAACGATTTAAGACGATATAAACATTATCGGACGATAATTTTAATCGTTGAAAAACGATTCACATCCCTAGCATGGAATAGACTTAGGTTTTGGTTACTTGCCAGATTCTTATGGCCTGGATTGGCCTCTGTTGGAAACAGGATGCTGGTCTTGATGGACCCTTGGTCTGACCCAGTATGGCATGTTCTTATGATCACTTTCAAATTTCTTTCATTTAACAGTATCCAGTTCTTGTACTTCTAATTGATACATAGGTAATGACTTTTTGCTTCCCAAATGCATGATCTGAAACATTTTTGAACTGAACTTTATTTTCAAAACTCTTGGCCACTCTTTCTTTTCAAGTTCCCTTTCATTTTTCCCAGCTCTTCTGTCATATTTAGTCTGCTAGAGATTTAGGTACACACTTTAAACAAGCCTATTTTCTCAAGTCCCTCAGATATTGAAAAGAACCATTCCCTGTGCTAGGAAACCCTGCTAGTCACTTTGGCTTCCCCAGAGTGGACTCAATTTACCACCACTCTATATTCTGCCACTCAACCAGTTCTTCATGCAATTTAAAATATTTAGGTCTGTTCCCATGCCGTCCTGCTTACTTTCCAATGTGGGACAGTGTCAAAAACTTTACTGAAATCCAGATAGGCAACACACCTCCAAGATCCAATAAATCCACCACTTTTGACAGCTCATTAAAAAATTCAATATGTTTTGTCTGGTAGGATCTTCCCTATGTGAAACTACATTTTTTCAAGGAGCTGCATTTTCTTTTTCAACAGTAGCATTTCTTAGGGATGTGAATCGTTTTAGGACGATTAAAATTATCGTCCGATAATTTTAATATCGTCTTAAACCGTTATGGAACACAATACAATACAGATTCTAACGATTTATCGTTATAAATCGTTAGAATCGTGAGCCGGCACACTAAAACCCCCTAAAACCCACCCCCGACCCTTTAAATTAAATCCCCCACCCTCCCGAACCCCCCCCCAAATAACTTAAATAACCTGCGGGTCCAGCGGGGGTCCGGAACGGCAGCGGTCCGGAACGGGCTCCTGCTCTGAATCTTGTCGTCTTCAGCCGGCGCCATTTTCCAAAATGGCGCCGAAAAATGGCGGCGGCCATAGACGAAAAAGATTGGACGGCAGGAGGTCCTTCCGGACCCCCGCTGGACTTTTGGCAAGTCTCGTGGGGGTCAGGAGGCCCCCCACAAGCTGGCCAAAAGTTCCTGGAGGTCCAGCGGGGGTCAGGGAGCGATTTCCCACCGCGAATCGTTTTCGTACGGAAAATGGCGCCGGCAGGAGATCGACTGCAGGAGGTCGTTCAGCGAGGCGCCGGAACCCTCGCTGAACGACCTCATGCAGTCGATCTCCTGCCGGCGCCATTTTCCGTACGAAAACGATTCGCGGCGGGAAATCGCTCCCTGACCCCCGCTGGACCTCCAGGAACTTTTGGCCAGCTTGTGGGGGGCCTCCTGACCCCCACGAGACTTGCCAAAAGTCCAGCGGGGGTCCGGAAGGACCTCCTGCCGTCCAATCTTTTTCGTCTATGGCCGCCGCCATTTTTCGGCGCCATTTTGGAAAATGGCGCCGGCTGAAGACGACAAGATTCAGAGCAGGAGCCCGTTCCGGACCGCTGCCGTTCCGGACCGCCGCTGGACCCGCAGGTTATTTAAGTTATTTGGGGGGGGGGTTCGGGAGGGTGGGGGATTTAATTTAAAGGGTCGGGGGTGGTTTTAGGGGGTTTTAATGTGCCGGTTTTTCGATTTTTCGATTTTCGATTTTTAACGATTTTTCACGATATTTTACCCCCCCAAATGGCAACAATACGATTCCCTCCCCCTCCCAGCCGAAATCGATCGTTAAGACGATCGAGGACACGATTCACATCCCTAGCATTTCTATAGTTTTGGTTACTACTGACATTAGAATAATTGGATCTATAGTCTTCTGCCTCCTCCTTTCTCCCATTTTGTGTAGCTCTCCTCCAGTCCTTTGAAACCTTCCCATCTTCAAAGATAAGTTAAATAGAGCCACAAGAACAGCCATTCTTTAGTTTGTTTAGTGTCTCAGGATATACACTATTAGGTTCCATGGTCTTATCCACTCTCATTTCCATAAATACTTCACATATATCCTCCTCAGCAAATATAAAAAAGAAAGTAAACTAACTTGCTTTTTATCTCATATCTGTAAGGCCACAAGACCTGGGCTAGCCATTAAGGAAAAGAAACAATATTAGAAAAAAAAAGTCAGATTATTATTTTTCAAAAAAGCAATTTCAAAACTCAGTAAGGAAAAGAACAGTCTTACCAGGCAGAGAAAACCAGATAAAGTTTATATGAAGAAAAAAGATCTATTTCTAACTGATTCCACATCCAGTAGATTAAAATCTCAAGTATTAACTCCCTTTTCATTGCAGCATTATGTATGTCAGTAATCAACCTCTCATTTGGTTTAAACTCCTGTCAATATATGATCTGAACCTCTCACCTAGTATAATAGCTCCTCAAGGGGGATAGAGGGGGTGATTGAGGGAAGGAGCATAGGGGAACAGTCTTGGGAGGGAGTTTGGGAATTGAATGTTTTGGCAGGGGGAGGAGAATTTGGGAATTGGGTTGAGAACTGGACCTCCTCTCCCAGGTTCATGAATGGGAATATTCCAACAAGTGTGGGGTTCCTCCCTATCATGGTATCAGTTCCTAGGGTTTGCATGATCACACTGGATAATCCCACAGCTAGCAGTTCTTCAAATCCCTGCCAGTACCTTTCCAAAGCATGGTTATAGGAGACCTGACAGGCTACCATAATTTGCTGTTAGACTGGCTGAAGGTTGTAGGCTTTGATGGTTTAGAACTGCTTTGCTTGGAATCTTTTCTGACCCATAGAGTTCGAAAAGTATCCTTGAGTAATTTATGTTCCATAGTTCCAGCCAGCAGAAGCCCAACTTGGGAATTAAACTCTGGCCCTCCGTATGGTAAGGCACAGCATTTGCCACTTGAGCCACTAGGCCAGACAATTAATGCAATTTTCTACTTAGGGGGATATGAACAAAGCAGCTCATTATTCCCTCATTTAAATATTTTGTATGCATAGCTGTGCTAAGCCATACTTAATTTTAGCATAGTTATACTGTTCTCTTTAAGTGCATGTTTTCATCTGCACTAAACTGTATAGCAAAAACATTAGCACAACTTAGTGAATTGGCAGCTGAGGGGATTATTTCTAAAGGCATTTACAAGCATAAAATCCTGTTTTAAGCACGTATGTAACTCTTGAAACTAGCCTCAGTGGATATATGAGGAAAAGTAAGCGTGGAATATAATTTCACATCTATTTTTACATGCATAATAAACAGGAATTCCAGGACGTGGAGCTGTGGCAGGATAGAGATTTATAAGCATACATTTGATTTTCAAAAGCATGTGTATAAATCCACATGCACAAAGTTATACTTGCTCTCATGTATGCATACCTCAGGAGGGGGTCTGAGTATACCTACAATTTTTCAAAGTTGATTTATGTGCATATCCACTTTGAAAATTCTGGCAAAAGTCTGTTCAGGCTTCTTGACAATTACCTTTAAGGACGGTTGCTATCAAACTGGCATATGTGCACACATTTGCGCGCACACGTCAACCCGCACACAGTTACACAGCCATTTTATAACATATGCACACTTGTGCATGCAGTTTATAAAATAGTCTGCCAAATTTTAAGAGGGGGTGCACATATGCGTTCAAATCCAGCTTCTACCATGTAAATTGGGGAATCTTAAATGGGGTGTATGCTAACACCATTCCCAGTTCATCACCAGTTCACCCAGTTAAGAGATAGGCTCTCCAACCTGCCCTGCTTTAATTGCCTTCATTCCCCCCAGATCAACCCTTAAAACACCACAGCTCTGCCTAGTTTTCTGTAAATTTTAACTTACATGGCATCCATAGCAGAAGAAAAGTTACATGGAAGGGGCCTTGGCGCATGTCAGATCACATCAGTATTCACACACACAATTTAGCTTCATGCCCAGAAATGCCCATGCCTATCCAGACCATGCACACACCCTGCCCCTTTTTGAAAACTTTTGAGATGTGCACGCTGCAGGAGATACATGCGAATCTCGGCAACTTTAAAAATGCAACTTCTTTGCTTATCTAATTAATGCATGCATCAGACTTTTAAAGTTCACTTATTAATGTTGAAGCATAGAAATACCATTTTCACTCAAATATGTTTAGACTTAGATGAGTCTATATTCAAATGCTCCATAGCAGAATAAGTCCAATTTATCCAGTTAAATGGCTACTGCTGAATATCCGGCAATACTACTTAATTAGATGTCACTTAACCAGCTAATTAGTTAGACAGATAATCAGTGGGTGGGCAGTGGGTGTAGCTAGGTGGCACTACATATCCAACTAACTTAGGGGGTCATTTATCAAAGTGCTATATGGCGTTTTTATTATGACCAGGCTTGTGAACCTTTGGACCGACGGGAGGATGGTATACCTTAGGAGGTGAATCCTGAGGTTTCCCCATCGGGAGGCAAGGCGGAACGGAAGATGTGACCGGCTGACCCTCGACGCTGAAGACTGAGGCGACTGTGGAGAAGGCGAAGAGTCGAGACGTCGGAGAAGCCAACTGGTTCTTCGCCACTGGAAGCCCGCGGTCCCCCCGGGAGGAGCCCGTAGAGACCCGGGCCGCTGGGACTTAGGTGGACCTTTGAGAGGTCGAGGAGTCGTGAGGTCGGTGCAAGGGCTAACTGGAGCTTCACCACTAGAAGCCCGCGGTGCCCCCGGGAGGAGCCCGTAGGGACCTGGACCGCTGGGACTTAGGTGGGCCCTTGGAGACGATGGTCCAAAAGAGGTCCAAGGTCAAGTGCCAGAAGGTCGTCGCTTACCAGCTGAGGTCACACACCAGGAATCACCGCTTGCCAATCCGAAGTCACACACCAGGAATCACTGCTTGCCAATCCGAAGTCTGATACCAGGAATCACAGAGATGAACAGGAACCAGGAAGCAAGGATCCGAAGCACAAGAAGACTCACCGAAGCAAGCAGACTCGAACAACGATGAAGTTGCCAAGTCAAGGAGTGAGCAGAGGAAGTCTCCTTATATACTTCCCCTGGTCTGGTGCATTGGAAACAGATGCAGGCAATTAAAGGGACGAGGTCCCATTAAATTCAGCAAGGAGGCCAGCCTCACACCTAAGATGGTAGTGGTCATCTTGGATTCCCGGCCGTGGAGGAAGGCTGCCCGATGCCGCAAGGGAGGAGCAGGGATGGCTCCCAACCCGGCGGCCACCCCGGAGGCCCGCGCCGGTGCGCGGGAACAAAGGGCACCAGACTCTAGCAGTTTCCCCCGATGCTGCTGCGGCAGCCTGCCATCAGGGTTCAGGTAGGGGGCCACGGCTGTGGCTGTCCGTGGCCGCGGAATACAACAGTTTCCACATGCGTTAAGGCATTTTTGCATGAAAAAAATGCCTTTAATGCATGTGAAAACTCCATAATGCATAGTGCGATGAAAATTATAAAAGGGGGAGATGTTTGGGGCAGGATTTGTGGCCAAGTAAGCTGGCTTCATAATTTGCAAAGCCCTATTGCACAGCTTTAACATATATGTTAACTATACCTATTTTATTTGTGTAAAGTAAACATGATAGGGCTTTATCATGTTATATGATGTTTTCACACAAATTCCATTTTTAGTAGTTTTAAGCTCCTAGAGATGCAGGCTAGCTATTGGGGCCCTTCTATAACCACTGGGGTGGGGGGGGGGGGAGAGTGGGAGAGAGCACCTAGCCATAATGCCCTCATACTAGGTAGGTATTTATACCTCTATATGAGGCCTACCTAGTCACTCGAGGTGAGGTTTAGGTATCAGTGTATGGGTTAGGGGCCACTTTGACATTCAAAGTTAAATATACGAACAGAACAGTGCTCTCATGTGAAGATTTGATGACCTTCGGAGTGAGGAAACTCACCCAAAGATGAGATTTGTGCAGTGTTCTCTCAACCTAGCTTGATGGACTCTCTACCTGGGTAACATCAAGCTAGGTTGAGAGAACATTGCACAAATTTCATCTTTGGATGAGTTTCCTCACTACGAAGGTCATCAAATCTTCACAAGCAAGCACTGTTCTATTCGTACATCTCTCTCTCTCTCTCTTTCTCTCTATCGCTGGCTAACTTTAATATTCAATGAGGTATATTTATTATTCTGTGCATTCATTCATTTAGATGGGTATCTAACAAATGATGTATGGTGTCTGCCTAATGGACACATTTTAGACAGAAACACATACAATTCATTTTCAAGTCGATTTTAAAAGGCCCGAATGCACAAATACCAGGGGTTATGGGTGTGGCTGGGACCTTTAGAAAGGGTCCAGCCCTCGCATAACTCCCGCTACACGCAGAAGTGCCGAGCCTGAAGAAAGGGGCTGGTTGTGAGGCAGGGTCTGGGTGGGGAGGGTCAAGGCGGGACAGTGCCATTAGATGCTGTCCCAGAGAAGCGCACTCTGGCAGCTAGCTGGCATGTGGAGTTTTCATCTGCTCTAGAGAAGCAGTAAGTATAAAAATAAAAAAAAGGGGGGATATTTAGGTAGGTTTAGTGGTCAGGGAGGGAGATAGGGTTAGGGAAGTTCCCTCCCAGTCCCGCTCCTTTATTGGACTGGGAGGGAACTGGGAAAAGGCCCGATCATGTCGCCATGCGATTCTTTTAAAATCCCCTCCTCCCCCGCGTACAAAGTAGGCCACCCACCCGCACATGAGTACGCGGACATTAAAATCTGGTGCGCATGGGTGTAAAGGGTTCACATTTTATAAACGTGTGCACATGGACATGCACACAGACCTTTTAAAATCTACCCCTTTGGGCATACATTCATCTGTTTATTATATAAGTGCTTAAACACGAAACAAATTAAATGAATGAATGTCCAAAGACTAACTAATGCACATCCCTACTGAATATCCAATGCAAGTTAGCCAGGTAAATCTTATCCGGCTAACTTACATATTTTAACTTAATTTTATATTGACCACAAAGTTTTTTTTGACAAGGTTTGCTGTTAAAAAGCTACTGTGTTAGTGAAATAGTATCAATATTTTAGTTAACATAGGAGTTGATATTCAGTACACTGTTCAGCTGGCTAAATTTAAGTGATTTCAACTATAATCTAGCTGGCTAGGATGTGGTTGAAAATTTTCCAAATTTAGCAAAGTAGTTGCCTATATTTAGGCCTTTTATTCCTGAATTCAAAGATAGGTGGCTAATTTAGGGGGTTATTTTCTAAAACTTTATCGCGTGCGTTAGGGCTCTAATGCACACAATAAGGCCATATTGCATGCGAAAAGGGCCTTTTCGCATGTGATATAATGCAAATTAGGGGGAGGGGAGGAGTCGAGGCGGGGAGGGAGTGGAGTCAGCGGTGGCTTTGCTGCCGGCGATAATGTTTCTAACATCGTCGGCAGTAACACACCCAATAGCACCACCTTTCACGGTGGCTCTATTCGGTGTGAAAGCCGGCAGCCGGTGCACAGCCGTGGTGCAAAGGCTGCAGGCTTTCGCAGGCCCGCCCCCTGTTTTCGCAGGATTCATTAGCCAGTTAATGGAGAAAATTTGTTCGAGTCAGCTAATTTTCTATCCCTGACCAAACCACATCCCTGGCAATGCCTTCATTTTTATTGGATAAATATAACTGTTGGTGAAGGTGGCAGCTATATTTAGCTACTCTACAGGGAAACATTTTCAAATGGTTGGCTCTAGACAGCTAACTCTCAAAGTTAGTTGGCTAGACTTTTTTTTAAAATCTACGACATAGATTTAATATTGTCTTGGCCAGATTTATCAAAGTTGCTTTCTCCAGTAGGTACAAAATAGTAGAAAACTATATATAAAATGAGGCCTACTGACTGATGATTATAGTGGCAAAAATAAATCCAAAAAAAGAATAAAACAGCTATAAGTAAAACAAATGAAAAATGTCACTGACAAAATTTAAAATTTTCAATAAAGCTGAAATCTCACATATTATTGAATTTAAATTAGAACATAATGTAAAAAAATTGAAGAGAAAAATCTAAGTAATTAAATAAATGCTAATTGAAATGGATGTCTGCTGCTTTTCTATCATATGTAAACAAAAACCTACAATTTTTCTTATAGTATACACATTTCTTTTTCAAATTTTGAATATTGCCATAAAAATGTGCAAAGAAAACTCTTTTTAGTGAAAATATAATTCACATTATGACAAAAACAGCTCTGTGAAAAATCAGCATCTCAATTAATTGAGTGGCATCCTGCTGTTCAAATCAGAAATCCTTAAAATCCTAATGTGGTCAACTTTTTGCTGTTAAAACTGCCTAAGCATAAATTTATCCAAAGAGCTGTCTCAAAACACAAAAAGCGTCACTAAAATTAAAATTTTACAGTGTGATTACATCCTGATAAAGGAGCACTGCCAACAGTCATTTCAAATTTTGCACCAAACATTTAGTCCAATCAGTGACTAGAAAGACAGGCTCTGATTGGTAGATATTCTCCCACAAACAATAGAGCTGCTGAAGAAACTGATACTAAAGCCTTTCAATCTCAATAAGCTAAATAGCCCTGCAGTTACTGAACAAGGACTTCAAAATTCAAAAAAATAAACATATTGAAAAATGAAATTTACAGTAGATTTTGCCACTCCATGGAGCAATTCAATGCAAAAGTCTTAAAAGAAACCCCAGGCTAAGACATGGGCAGCCTACATAAAATGGAGATCCCTGGGAGTCAATGCTCAGAATGTCTGCCAAACAAAGGCTTAAAAAGGTTAGCTTAATCTCACTGAGCTCGATATCAAAGCTTCATTGTGGTATCTGAAAATCAGGTCATGTTCCAGCTAAATAAAAAAGTTATCCGGGTATATCCTGGCTAGCTATCTTTTGAATATCTACCTCACAATGGGGGTCATTTTCTATACCTTATCGCATGCGATAGCTTGCTGGGGGTGGAGTCGGGGCGGCGAAAAGGCGGACGCTGCGATGTCTTCGCTGGTGGCGATAAAGTAAGCATCGTTATTGTCGCCAATAGTGCGCCCAAAAGCGCCACCTTTCACGGTGGTGCTGTTGGGTGCGAAAGCCGGCACCGATAACACCACGGTGTGCGATGGCTGCTGGCTTTCGCAGGCCCGCCTCCCCGTTTGCCCCCCGTTTCACTGGATTCACCATTCTGCATTAGAATGGTGAATCCAGGCCTATACCATAAGAGCAGGAAATCAAGGCAGTTCAAGGAAAGAAAAGCAAGATCAGGAAATGCACAGTCCAAGAAAACCAGGCAACAAGAACTCACAACATGAAACTATTCTAGAGAGAGTTTTTTCTTAAATTACATTGATTGTTGATTTTATAGTATATTATTATATTCATGTTTTATTGCATATGTTATGTGTAATTATTTTTTTAGCTAATTTATGTAATTATGTTTATCATATCTTATTGTATTATAATTGCTAACCACTGTCATTTTATTGAACATGCGGTTTATCAAATTAGAAAAAACTAAACTAAAGAAAGGATCCAGATACATGGAAGTAAAACAGGCAATGATAATCTAGAACACAGTGGACTGGAACCAGGAAACAAAGGATCCCAAGCATTGAATCAAACAATAAACCAGCAGAGAATATAGTCGGGGGGGGGGGGGGGGGGGGGCAGAAATACCCTGGCTAATAAAGGCTGGTCCCTGATTAGACCAATCAGGACAGGGATATATCTGCACATGCTACATCTGTCATAGCCAATAGAGAATTGGCTGAAATGCAATCTTCCTGGAAGACTGAACCCCTACGGCACCAGTTCACGAGCAGCCTCTACCTGATAAGGTTGTATAGATCTCACTCAATGAATCCACCTCTGTCCCACATCAAAAGATGATTCTCATCTCCTCCCCATGGATCTCAAAATAATCACTGAATAAAATATTGTTGACTCTTGAAAAGAATCATTAAATTGTAAATAATGTTCAACAATCAGTGCTTAATTTTTTAATTCTTCAGTAACTTGTTTGTGCCAGTCTTCTTTTAAGAATTCTAGTCATTTATCCAACATAAATCAAATGACATGGATTGGGCACTGGATAATATAAACCACAAAAGGTGATAGATAATTTGTAAAAGGGCATAATCTGAAAAGACTTTTAGTGAAGGGATCACATTTTTTTACATGTAAAATAATGGGGAAAAAAACAACGCTGCACACACTTGAAATGAATGATCACTTTTATTCTATTAAAAGTATCTATGGTTTTATAAGTGGAGATAAAAAAGAAACCAAAAATCTTTAAGAGGACAGATTCTCGTGAAAGAAAAATGAATCCGTGACTGAAAACATTTGTGTGAAGACAAGGCATGCTAATGTCAGAAAACAATTGTACTTATTTTTAAAGAATGATTAGAGTAACGAAGTACACAGTTGTGGTCACCCTCAAAGATTAGTGGCTAATAAGCTCTCCCTATCAGAAAAATATGCTTGTTTTGAAGAAGTGCTTAATTGCATACAAAAGCCAATGGATAGTAAGAATGTGCACACCAAATATTTTTGTTTCAGTTCCTTTCTCATTATGGGTAGATTTTCTTTTGTTTTTTTTTTTTTTTTTTGTTTGCTTCATTTTAATGTTTATTTTTGTTCAGTTCATTTGCCAAATTAAACCAAAAACCTCCAAAATGGGGCATCCCTGCCTCCCCTAACATTGCTTTCTGGGGCTTCCCAGGGGGGTATTGCGTCCCTCCTCCCTCCATTCTCCATCTTCACAAGGACTCCGGGACCTGGACCTAACCTGCTGAATTAAGCCATGCCCATTCAGGGCCTTCCTAGGTACCGCACATACCCCTTTCACATAAGTCTTGGCAGGAGAAAGGGCAGCAGTGATCCTTACTTCTCCTGCCCTGATGTGATTCTTTAAACTGATGCACAGTACTGAGACTGGCACCAAAATGATGTCACTTTGCCAGTGCCACAATTAAAAATGGTACCAGCTGATCCTATTCTCCTTTATCTCACACATGTGGGCAAAAAGGAAAGTCTAGGATCAGCTGTAGCTAATTTGACAAATAGAACTGGTGAGGCAGAAGTGACTGAGGATCACTCCTGCTCCTTTTGGATCCTGGAACATCTTCAGTAAACTGAGGGAGGATCTTGGGAAAGGAGGTGGATTTTAGAAAGAGGCTGGGGACTTGATTTGGAGGCTGGGATGGGATTATTGCCTGGCGAGAGTAAGACTTATAAGGGAGACAGCAATTTAGGAATACTTATTTTCTAGCCAACTTGACTGCAGGGGGGGAGGGGGGAGGGAAAATGGTACTTTGGGTCACCAAGGAATTTTTTACATTGAGGGCATTCAATGGTGCTTGCAGTCCTTTTAAGATGGCAGCACTGGGATTTGGGAGGGTGGGGGAGGCATGAGTACTGTGGTTAAGTAAATCCCGCAAAGTTTTTATTCACTGTAAAATGGTGCTATCAGTGTCACTTTATGCATTTTAGTAAATAGGTCAATGTATATCTTCCAACTTTCCAAACATCTTGTTGATTAATTTGTAGCATGGACTGATACTGGACAGAAAATTATTTTGAGGCTGACTCGCTCTCACGTGATGTATCTATTTTGCATCCAAAAGCAAAGTCTTCTGAAAGACTTGTTATTATACAGTATATTCCAATGGAAAAACTGCACTATATCCTTCTCCACTCCTATGGGTGAAGGGAGTGTCATATTCCTCAGTCAGCAACTAATCCATAAAATCTATTTTATCTGGATCAGCCCTCATATTTTGGGTCAGGCATAATTGTTCATAGTATAAATGAAATCTTCTGTGATCAGTAAAGGTCACAGTCAATTTCATTTAAGATATGTATTCACATTGCCACATGCGACTCAGGAAGCATCACAGGAAAACATTTCCTGAAATGCAGTTAAATTAACATGTAACTTTCTGGTAACACTAATAACTTGCACCCCTATATATCATTCTGAATCAAATGATACCTTCCACATTCTTTTGCACCTTCCAGATCCTGAGATTAATACATAGTAATGTAGTAAATGACAGCAGACAAAGACCAAACTAGTCCATCCAGTCTGCCCAGTAAGCTGCTTATGGTGGTGACTGCTGCTCCTTGCAGGTTATCCCCATGCAGCAGTGATACAGTTAATATTAACCTAGGTTACCCCATTTCCATCCTCTGGCCTCCAGGGATCTGTAGTGTATATATATCCCATGTTCTTTTGAATATTGATGTGGGACAGTTAAACCAGTGTCAAGAAATCTGAACCATACCTGAACTCGGAAGGTTTTGGATAATTTTATTTATTTATTTATTTATTTAATTTTATATACCGGCAACCGTTTGCACATCGTGCCGGTTTACAGATAACTTAAACAAGGATATATATAGGCAAAGCCTTTACAAGGAACATTGTGTAACCTAGAACATAGTAACAGATCAATAACTAAATAAATAGGGGAGGGAGGGGAGGGGGTGGTCGAGACAAGAGGGGGGGGGGAGGGGGGGGTGAAGACGGAAACGTGAGGAGAAAATATGTACAGGGAAACAATGAACAAGTGGTATGTACATAGGTTGTGTGCAATATTTGAAAATGCGCAAGGGCAACAGTGAAAGGGGTAAGAAGATATGTACGGTGCTAATAAGAGATAAATTATTGTGTGCATGATAAGTGGGGGGTTTGTGGTTGTCTTGAAGGGATGGGTGTAGGTCCTGTGGTGGGGGTGTTAGTACTAGTACTAGATGGAGGTTGGGTTAAGGTGTTTATAGGTGGTGAAGGTGATTGGGGGTATGCTTGGAGGAAGAGCCAGGTTTTGAGTTTCTTTTTAAAGGTGGGTGTGGAGGTTTCGGTGCGAAGGTCAAGTGGCATGGAGTTCCACAGGGAAGGGCCTGCGAGGGAAAGGGCCCTATTGGTGGTGGAGATGAGTCTTGTGGATTTTATAGATGGGGGGATAAGAGTTCCACGAAGGGAGGAGCGGGTAGGTCTTGTGGAGGTACGAGGGAGGAAGGGTGGGCTTAACCAGTTGTAGTGTTCATTAGTAATACTTTTGTGGATGAGGGTAAGGGTCTTGTATAGGATGCGTGAATGGATGGGCAGCCAATGGAGATTGATGAGGGTGGGGGTAATGTGGTCTTTCTTCTTGACATTAGAGAGGATGCGTGCAGTAGCGTTTTGAAGGAGTTGGAGAGGTCTGAGGTGGGTGGCAGGGAGTCCAAGTAAGAGTGCGTTACAGTAATCGATTTTTGAAAAAATTAGTGATTGGAGTACTGTGCGGAAGTCGTGGAAGTAGAGGAGGGGTTTGAGTTTTTTGAGGGTTTGGAGTTTGAAATAGCAACTGCTAACGATAGATTTGATATATGGTTTGAAGGTTAGTTGGTTGTCAAGTATAACACCCAAGTTTCTTGTGTCGGAGATAAAGTTAGGAGTCTGAAGCGTGGAGGGACAGGGTATGGGTGCATGTTTGGAGGAGATGAGGAGGAGTTCAGTTTTCTGAGGGTTGAGGGCTAAGTGCATGTCGGTGAGAAGTTGGTTAATGGAAGTGAGAATGGTGTCCCATCTATGTAGAGCAGTGAGTACAGTATCTGTGAAAGGAATGAGTATTTGCACATCATCTGCATAGATGAAGTGTGTAATACCAAGGTTAGAAAGGAGGTTTGTGAGGGGGAGCATGTAAATGTTGAATAGCGTGGAAGAGAGGGAGGATCCTTGGGGGACGCCACAGTCGAGATTAACAGGGGGGGATGTGAAATTATCAATGAGGACTGTGTAGGTGCGGTTTTGGAGGAAGGACTTTATCCAGGAGAGGGCAGTACCTGAGATTCCTATACTGGTGAGAGTGTTGATAAGGATGTTATGATTTACAGTATCGAAGGCGGCGGAAATATCTAGCATGGCAATGAGATAGGATTTACCGGCATCCATTCCTTTGATGATGGTGTCTGTGAGGGAAAGGAGTAGGGATTCGGTACTGAGGTGTTTACGGAAGCCATGTTGTGTAGGTGGGAGTATGTTGGATTGTTCTATGTGGTCAGAGAGGCGGGAATTAACTAGTTTCTCAATGATTTTGGAGAGGAAAGGGAGATTGGAGATAGGACGGAGGTTGGATAGGTTGGAAGGATCAAGGGAGGGTTTTTTTAGGATAGGTTTGACCACAGCTTGTTTCAGGGAGTTGGGTACCAGGCCGTGTTCCAGGGAGCAATTCACGATTTTGGAGAGTGAGGTGGCTATTGTTTTAGGAATAGCGAGTAGTAGTTTAGTAGGGATAGTGTCTGAGGGGTGGGAGGAGGGTCTCATCTTTTTTAAAATGTTTTCTATTTCTAGTGTTGAGGAGGGTTCAAAAGAAGTGAGGATGTTAGGTGTGTGAAGGACGGAGGGGGTTATACTGTTAGTGTTGGGGGAATTTTTGGGGTTGGGGGTAAACTTGGCGGTGATGTTAGCTATTTTGTTCTTAAAGAATAGGGCAATATCATTGCATCGGGTCTGTGTGGAGGGGACTTGGGGTGCAGACATATTAGGTTCACCTAATATGTCTGCACCCCAAGTCAGAGACAAAACCAGTATATGCTACAAATTGGCTCTAATATATCCCAGCCATTTGCAACTCAGTTTGGATGAGGTTGAATCATTCGTGGATAAACTCAGCTCCTCATGTTTGCTTAGTTCAGATGTGAATATTTGCAGATTTATTTTGGAATGCTCTTTTAAATTCTTTGAATAGTCTGTGTATATTCTTAACAATGTGAACCAGTTTGTCTAACCATGATTAAAGATAAAATCAAATGTGATATTCAATTCAGTTCACAGTTTATCAATTAACCAAAAAATTCCAATCAAACATTTTCAGATCAAAGCCAGGTCTGAAGAGGTGCACTAAAGTTTACTTATATCACATCCATATAGCTAAAGGGTAGATATTCAAAAGGCTTGAGTGACTTATTTATATAGATAAAAAGAGGTGGCAGTGGATCATTCAAGGGGAGGGGCTTAAATTTAGTCATTGCTGACAGATATTGAATGCCTTCTGGCTAAAGTTATGTGAATCAGTTTGGTCAGAAAAATATTTGCCCTAAGGTTATCTGGGTAAACGTATGCATGGAATTTTATCCATGTATATTTAGCAGCAAAGTCCCGCTGAATATCCTTTTAAAGTTCCATGCATAAATTTACCCAGATAATTTACCTGCTTGCTGAGCCTCTCAATATTGACTTAGGGCTCTGTGGCACCGAGTGAAGTCAGAATGGCCAGAGAATAGACACAGGCTACGCTCTGGCTGGTTTTCATGCAATTTTATTAATATACAATGAAAAAGAAAAAGCTCTGCACACGTTTGTAGCTTATAAAAAAAAAGGAATAGAACACTTACAGTCTATTGGTCTGGGCCTTCTCTAGATTCCTTCATTCCCCAGGGCCCCATATTCCTTCCTGGGCTGGGCTAGATATACACCTTTCCAGCAGGCTCCATGAGGACTATGATTCCCTGTTGTCTGAGGCTTAAGGTGAACCAGAGCAGATCTCTGGATCCAGTCCTTTAAAGTAGTTTGGGATTTTCTTGTGCATACGTCTTTACATATACTCCCCTTTACATATACTTCTGTTTCTTTTTTCATTCCCTGCCCTATGCTGTGGCTGTATAACTCATTTATAGTTTCCACTCCACAATTTATTTAGGAAACTGGTCCCAGAATCACGGGGTGACAAGCCCTCTAACCTTGTTCAATTGTCCATAAGCTGACCCCACAGGTTTTTAAATTGGGGACAATCACATTCTAAAACCACTGGATAAGAGAGCTCAGGGAGTACCCCTGTTTCCATATCAATTTCTCCTACTGCCATTGTCCGCAGGATTTGACTGGTGGGGTACTGTTGTCTGTCACTGTGTAAACAGATCAGCATTGCTTTCTCCTTCTCATTGATATCCTCTCTCTTGATCAAGTCCTTCGAACAAATGTCTTACTATACTCTCGGTCTAAGAGGGCTTGGCTAGACACTTCATCCTGCTCCACTTCATCAGAAGTGACAGCGGGGAACCCAACAGGAGTGATGATCTGCGGCAAACAAACAGGGAACAGATGGATTCTCCTCTGTCCTCCATGGATAGCTGCATGGCACTTTCTTTTACCAGCGAGCGGGCTCCTCCCGCTGATGTCAAACGCAATAGAGGGGAACCCAGCAGGAGTGATGGTCTGGGGCAAACAAACAGGGAGTAGATGGATTCTCCCCTCTCCTCCGTGTTCGCCCATTCTTGTTCCCACTTTTCATTCTTGTTCTGGGGGCCACCCTCCGCAGCCTATTCTATCTTTCACTGTTCCACTAGCTTACATTCCTACACTATGTCTTGCAGTCATGAGCATTCTTCGACCATATAGTCCTCTGCCTTATAGTAGGATCATGCTCGTGAGGGGAGCTCCTGTATAACTCTACCCATTCATTACAAGAACTCTTCAGTTTCTGCTTTTCATATGGGCAGCAAGCTTCCACATGTCCATTTCCTGCACACAGAAGGAGAAAGTATCTGTACCCTTATTACTGGGTTGAATGAGTCCCTCTGAGACTCTCTTATTTTCTGACTTGAGGATAGTCCTTGCTTTGAAGACTTTCCTTTATCAATATGGACTTTAGTCTCCAATATCGGCTGAGTCATCATGCTGATGTCCATTGCTTTGCTTCAATCATATCAACTGTATCTAGTCAAGTGACCTCTCCTTCCACAGTTGAAGCAACAAGAGAGGCTGTGGCCTGTAGGTTGAGCCCTGGTCCCTAGTTGTCCATTTCTGAGGTCTGTTGCTGGAGTCCTCTGTTCTTATTACTGCACCAGGAGGCCTGAGTCTGGTATTTTTCTAGCCTCCGGATTACATCAGGCATCAATTGGGCCTGGTGAAAGGCAACACTTCTAGTGTTTTTTTCAAAGTAAGTCCTGGGTACCTACAGATCCAATTCTGCATTGACCGGAACTATTCTAGATGTACCTGGTTGGCTACCTCAAGGCTGGTCTTTTCCTCTGGCTGTAGCCACTTCTATTTGACTTCTTTGAGTTGATGGACCAAGTTTCAGGGACTTTCTCCAGGCTGCAAAATGCCCCTTTGGAACTGTTGCCTATAGTTTCTGAAATATATCCTGCTCTTTCCTGGATAGCAGTCTTCACTTCCACATAGGTGGCCTTTCCATCTGAATTAATCGCTTGAAAAGCTGCTTGGCTTTTGCCGGTGAACTAACTTGCCAGGTACATGTTCCAGTTGTCTTCTGGCCAACCCATTAGGTGTGCGGTCCTTTCAAAGTTATTCAGGAAGATCTCCCTCTGCCTTCAAATTAAAGAGAAACGGAGGTGGAGGCCATGCTTGCCTCATTGTCATTTGTAGGATTTGTGCTAACTGACATAGTATCATTTATTGGTTGCTCACTAATGCCAGCTGCTGGCAAATTTGCTCAGTCAGGATGTGCACTGACCCCCAGTTTTTCTGCTGCCCATCAGTGAAGGTCAGTAAGGCATACTCCATGCTAGCCTTCTTGCTCTGGTACCACAAACATTTCTTGTAGGGCTCTGTGCTGTTCTGGAACACCCAGGCAGCAAGTTTCTTTTTCTTACAGAAAAAAGAAAAGAAATCCTGCCTGTTTGGCATTGAATTACTATTAAGTACCTCTCTCCAGACACAGCTATTCTCCTTGGCCTGTTTTAAGTCCCTCTCCTGGCAGTCACTGTTGCTAAGCCTCAGGAACCAGAAAAATAAAATCTTCCTCTGTTTGTCATGGATTTTTGCTATGCACCATCATATGTGGCACCATGTGCAATCAGAATGGTCAGAGAATAGAAACAGGCTAGGCTCTCGCTAGTTTTCATGCAGTTTTATTAATATGCAATGAAAAAGAAATAACTCTGCAGATCTTCACAACTTATAAACAAAAAATTATTAGAACACTTACAGTCTCTTGGTCTGGGCCTCCTCTAGGTTCTTTCATTCCCTGAGACCCCCAATTCCTTCCTGGGCCCAGGTAGATATATACCTTTCCAGCAGCGTCCACTTGGAGCATGATTCCCTGTTATCTGAAACTTAGGGTGGACCAGATCTGATCTTGTTCTTTAAGGTATTCTGGGGGTTTTCTTGTGTATACTCCTTCACAGGGTCTAACATTGAGAATAAACTGATTAACCCTCTGCTTTAACAAATTTTCCCCACTGACAGGATACATTTAACCACCTAAATTCACCTTAGCTAGTCAAGGAAGGGCTGGTGCTAGGGGATTTCCCTGGAAGGGCTTATGATGAATCATTAATCAGCTAAGTTTAAATGGAAACTCCATTTGCACAAATAGCAACCCTAAGTCTGCTTGGTCAAAAATAAACTGTTAACCTGAAATAAAAAGGGACCATGGTCTGCCCAAAGGTTGCAGGTTCTCTTATCCTACCAAATAGACTTGCAGGTAATGGGGTCTAAAGGCATAGAGTCCCCCTTTATTTCTGAGTTTTATTACATGTCTGACTGGAATTAGGTCTACAACTGAAATAAAGTGATAGCCTAACTAAAAGGACTAAAGCTAGGAGTAGAGGGAAAAAGACATAGATGGCCACATAGCAAACAGTGGTAAGTATTGGGAATGTGAAAGAGTTGGTTGGGAGTCATCATACCTTTATATAGTGAACTAACATAAGACCTTTACAGTTATTGCAGTACTAAATAGAATCAGGTTAAGAGCGCAGATTTGTTATTTGATGGTTTATAAAATATTTTAGTATCTTCTTGGCAGCAGAAGTTTGAAAGTTGGCAAATGTGTGCACTGCTTACGGTTCAAAGCCTTGTAATGAGTATTTTCCACTGTAATAGAAGGAAGCTGAAATTTGGATAAACCACTTAGAATTGTGAACTCTGACATGCACGTTAACTATGTCTTTGTAAAAGAATTTCGTAAAGTATTGGAGTTGGTACTAATAGCACATCCATCTTTCTGCACACCATAAATCTTAAGAAAATTTCTATTACTCTGCAATTTGTCTGGCTTATGCTATTTATTAGCCATTTTATTCTGCTGCTTTAAGAAGTAATGTGATGTTCATTTTATTGCTGGTTCAATAAATTGTTAATTATAATGCAGTGATTGCTGCTGACGTGATTTAAAAGCCACATTAGCACTATAGCATTAAGTTTTAACTATTTTACCCTTCAATTCCCTGTTTATACAACAGTAAAAGAAAATAGCCTTAGCCTAATTTAAAAAATGAAGGTACTTACTTGTATCTATTGACCACATGACATACAGAAGCTCTCTTTTATTAAAAAAAAGGTTATATTCCAGTCCAGCATAAAAGTCAAATGGTAGAACTATACACAATTGTTTCATTTGAGCAAAAAATGTTTCCAAAGTTGGTTAGACTTCAGATTTAAATTCATACATTTAAGTATGTACAGCTTAGCCTAGGAACATATTTATGGGTGGCTCGGTTCTGAAAAAAAATAACTGAGCCATTTATCTGATTGAATATATGGAGATATCTGCTCCATATCATTTTTTTTAAATTATTTTACATGAAAACAAATTTTGCTTTGACCTAAGGAGATTTCCTCCTACCACATAGCAGAGAATTACCTAAAATACCCTGCGTAGCTCCAAACCAACCCTTTTGCTATAGTCAACATAAAAAAAGAAAAACTTTTGGTAGAAATGCAAAGCGCCACTGTCCAATTTCTCAGGAACTCTCATAATGTTTTACTTAAATTTACTTAAAATTTTATTAACTGCTTATCAACATTACTAGGCAGTAATTTATTAATGGCCTAACAACATTAACTCCTGCCTCTCTTGGTGGGATTTTCTAGTCACCCAGCTCCATTTAAGTCAATAGGATCTATACCCAGTTTTTCTCCTTTGTTTCCCTATTTGCTTTATCTGCTTCTTTCACCTATTATTGCCCTCCATTGATTTTGGGTGGGCAGGTTGGAGGGAGTGGGGATTGAGTGCAGGACAGGTTTTTCCTTTTTACCATCCAGCAGGTGAGCCAGGTGCCAGATGGGGGTGGGAGGCGGGGTTTAGCTGCCTCCCAGTCTTTTTTTAGTATTGGGTGGGTAAGCAGGAACGTAGGGGGATTTGCCACCAGACAGTGGGAGGATGGAAGGGAGGATCAGCTGCCGGTGTCGTTTTTTAATTACAGGTGAGAGGGAGGGAAATTGTAGTGCCTATATTTCTCTGCCTAGTTAGGTGTCTAGTGCTGAAAATCAGAGCTATTTATCCCCATGATGTAACCTGGCCCCCACATGTGCCCAGATTTTTGCAGCTGTATTTATATGCTTAGAGAAACTTAGTCTAGTCTAATCGACTGGATCCATTTAAGAATTAACTTCAAGGAACCTGTGTACTTTCAGGTGAATTTTCAAATCTAAATGCAGCTATTAGTGTAACAATTTACCTACATAAAATGCACTTACTTTATTTAGATTTTTATATTCCACTTTTTTCAGCACTTCAAAGCAGATTGCATTTATTTATGTATTTATTTATTTATTTATCATTCAGGTACTGTAGGTATTTCCCTATCCCCAGAGGGTTTACAATCTTACAGGGTCATTTATCAAATCGCGTTATGGTGTTTTTGCATGCGCAAGGCATTTTCACATGTGAAAAACGCCTTAATGCACATGATAAGCACCATAACGCATGGTGCGATGCAAATTTTTAAAAGGGGAGGGATTGGGGAGGAGTCGGGGGTGGGATTTCAGAAAAAGCCATAATGCACAATTTAAATCAGATAATGACTATTAGGGATGTGAATCGTGTGCCCGATCGTCTTAACGATCGAAATCGTCTGGCAGGAGAAGAAAATCGTGTTTGGCACGATTTTTTAGTTAAAAAATCGGTTTTTCCGATTAGTGCACACTAACGGGAGTTAGTGCGCCCTAACAGGAAGTTAGCGCGCACTAACCATTGTTAGTGCGCACTAACAGAAAATGATACAATTTGACACTTTTCAGGTCAGTTAAGGTCAGTTTAGGAATGAATATGTATTCCTATTGGCTGCCCTCTTATTTATTCATGTTACCAAGGTTCCCACTGACAATATATGGGGGATGAGAAATGGAAACAGTTGGTAGCTTGACAAAAAAAGTAATGTGATCAGTCAATGTGACTAGAACTTGTGCCCTATCCCTGATACCAGGAGTGTTGTGATCTTCCTGCATGAGTGCTGTATCCCTGATACTGGGAGTGTTGTGATCTTCCTGCACGCAGTGCCCTATCCCTGATACCAGGGGTGTTGTGATCTTCCTGCACACAGTGCCCTATCCCTGATACCAGGGGTGTTGTGATCTTCCTGCACTCAGTGCCATATCCCTGATACTGGGAGTGTTGTGATCTTCCTGCACACAGTGCCCTAACCCTGATACCAGGGGTGTTGTGATCTTCCTGCACACAGTGCCATATCCCTGATACTGGGAGTGTTGTGATCTTCCTGCACACAGTGACCTAACCCTGATACCAAGGGTGTTGTGATCTTCCTGCACACAGTGCCCTATCCCTGATGCCAGGGGTGTTGTGATCTTCCTGCACTCAGTACCATATCCCTGATACTGGGAGTGTTGTGATCTTCCTGCATGCAGTGCCCTATCCCTGATACCAGGGGTGTTGTGATCTTCCTGCACTCAGTGCCATATCGCTGATACTGGGAGTGTTGTGATCTTCCTGCACACAGTGCCCTAACCCTGATACCAGGGGTGTTGTGATCTTCCTGCACACAGTGCCCTATCCATGATACCGGGGGTGTTGTGATCTTCCTGCACTCAGTACCATATCCCTGATACTGGGAGTGTTGTGATCTTCCTGCATGCAGTGCCGTATCCCTGCTCAGTGGAGGAAGATCACAACACCCCCGGTATCAGGGATAGGGCACTGCGTGCAGGAAGATCACAACACTCCCGGTATCAGGGTTAGGCCACTGTGTACAGGAAGATCACAACACCCCTGGTATCAGGGTTAGGGGAACTGCATTCAGGAAAATCACAACACTCCCGGTATAAGGGATAGGCACAAGTTCTAGTCACATTGACTGATCACATTACTTTTTTTGTCAAGCTACCAACCGTTTCCATTTCCCATCCCCCCAACCATCACCTCAGTGGGAACCTTGGTAACATCAATAAATAAGAGGGCAGCCAACCAATAGGAATACATATTCCTTCCTAACTGACCTGAAAAGTATCAATTTGTATCATTTTCTGTTAGTGCACACTAACTCCCGGTTAGTGCGCACTAACTGCTGGTTAGTGCGCACTAACCCGATTAACAATTTTGTAACGATAAATCATTGGAATTCCTATTGTATCGTGTTCTTTAATGATTTAAGATGATTTTAAAATTATCGGACGATAATTTTAATTGTTGAAAAATGATTCACATCCCTAATGACTATACCTTTTTCAATTGCATTAAGCTGTGTGATATCATGCATTATGTAATTTTTTTCACAAATTCCATTTTTAGGCTGGGGAAGGGCCTGAGATGTCAGTGGGAGAGAGAGAGAGAGAGAGCTAGAGAGAGAACCTAGCCATATTGCCCTCATACTAGATAGGTATTTAAACCTCTATATGAGGCCCACCTAGTTACTCGAGGTGAGGTTTAGATAGGAGTGTAGGGGTTAGGAGCCACTTTGACTATCAGAGTGGGACATACGAACAGAACAGGTGCTCTCTTGTGAAGATTTTTGACCTTCGGAGTGAGGAAACTCACCCAAAGATGAGATTTATGCAATGTTTTCTAAAAAATAAATAAATAAATAAATAATAAAAAATAGTGTAATATATGCATATCCACTATACATAGGTAGGATAACTTTTAAACAACTCTGCGTGGTCCCATTTATGGCCAGCATATATGATCGAGCAGAGATTTACTACAATATTTTATAACCTGTATGAATCAGGTATATTCAGACTATAAAATATGTGTGCCTGCTCCCCAGCATAGGCACATATTTATTTATTTATTTATTTATTTAAGGCTTTTATATACCGACTTTCTTGATACAGATCAAATCAACTCGGTTTACATCGAACTAAGCAGAACTATAACCAACCATTCAACAAGTGACAATTTGAAGGAGCATAAAAGTTACATTATAACAAGGTTGCCTTAACTGGGAGGAGGAAAAAAGAGGGGGAAAACAAAGATAATTACTATATACAATAAATTACTATATACAAAGGAATATGGAAGTGTATAAGCATATAAAAAACATATGTTTTTTATGTGCTTATACACTTGCAATGCATTGAAAGTGCATACCTTTCCTACCTGTTTCAGAAACCTGTGCGTGTATATATTATATATGAGAAAAAATAGAACTTGCTCACATAAAACTCTTAATTATATGCAGAGGTAGGTATATTTTAAAACATGTGTGTATAATTGAAATCACTAGTTTGCTAATCCTCTACCAGTTCACCCAGTCTATCTCCAGGTCATAAGACCCTTCTAGTTCTTCACTCTCAACTCCCTCTATTTCACCTTGACCTTCCACCCAACCAATAGCAAACAACAGACATCTGATATCAATTGTGCTAGCTGGTGTATAATTAAGCAAATAAATTGTTTAATGTGTTCACATAAATCTCATACAAATTTACAACTTACCTGTGTTCCTCTTGACCCCTCCTTGAAATGCACCTAGACTGCCCCTTTTTTGCTCAGGTAAATGTGCACATGAAACCAAAATTACATGCATACTTTTGATGTTTATAATATAGCATTTATGCAAGTATACACTACTTACATATACACATGCTACTTGTATGCACGCGATCCTTTGAAAATTCAGCCCTTAAATATTTGAGACTTTAATGTACATATGCAGTTAAGCCCCTAGGAATTCCTCATTTTATTGCAGCTAAAGGTATGCATGTTGTGAAAGTGCACATATAGGTTTAGCTTGCAGAAAATCCACTTAGTCTAATTCAGTTATCCTACCCAATAAACCCCTTATTTAACCCTTGAAGTTCCAGACTAAGGGGTATTATGCAATAAAATTAATGCTGAAAGAGTTTAGCATGCGTATGCAAAAAGGTTTAGGGTGCAATTTTCAAAGTCAATCACACATAAAACATGGGTTTATGTGCATAAACACATAACATTACCTAGGTTTTGTGCACATAAAAGCATACCCTTAACCTAATTTCATGCATACTATTACTAGTAGTGGTGTGTAGCCAAAAAAAAAATGTGTATCGTTTTTTGTTTTGTTTGTTACTTTTCCCCACTTTAGGTTTTTTTTCATTTTGTTTAGTTTTTAGTGCACACTAATTTTGCATGAATGTACACTAACTCACATTAGTGCACACTAACTTGCATAGGTGTGCATTAACTCAAAATTAGTGCACACTAAAAATGAAACAAAAAAATGCTGCACATCTCTAATTTCTGGCACAAAAAAATCAGTGTTCCTGGGGATGGAGTTGGGATTTAGACTCATACTTTTGATTTATAAAGTTTGGGGTAGATTTAAAAAAAACAAACCAAAAACGTGGGCATCCATGTGCGTACAGCTTAACACCAGGAAAAAAGGTGTAGTTAAAAACAAGCAATAATATGCATTATGCTAGTGCATGCAGTGTTAATGTTCCTTATTTTCATAAACCCTGCCTAAACTCCTCCCCTTTGACTAAAAACTAAAAATTTGCATACATATCTTATGATGCAATAAATAATACATTCATTATGATGTTATCATGGGTTTTAGGGCCTTAATGCCTGTGATAACAGCCTACACTGATGAATGACTCTGATGGGTTGTTTTAAAATTACCCTCCCAATATGCACATTAAAATGCCGCATAATAAGTGATGCAAAAAGATTTAGTGCATACGCAATAAAAAATTTCATCTATAACTTACTTGTGAAAGTGTAACCCATGGTTGCTTGTTGCAGTGGTTCATTCCTACATGTCTACATGGGCTTTATAATGGTTTGATCTTTTGTTTTTGTTCTGAGCATGCTCCAATTTTGGAGTCACTATGGTTAGAGCTTGCAGACAGGTTGGAGTGTTTCATCAGCATGTAGCCCTAGTAGATCCAGCTCCCAGTAGAACATTTGTAAACTCTAGGAAGGTTATGCCAACAAATTCAAATGGATTAATTCTTAATTGGGAATCTGCACCAAACTATTTCTGCAGTGAGCACACTGTTTGCCCTAGTGTGTTAACAGTGAACCTCAGCTAATGAGAACAGAATACCTGAGCTGGATGGTAAATGTATTGATTTACAACCTTGTAGTGCACTGGCAGTTCAGGATTTTGTGGAATGTGTGAAAACATCTACATCCTGTGATGTCATATGTTCATGTCAAATAAATATGTTGATTGGATTCAGTTGGAGTTTTCCCTGTATTGTTTGAAGTGTATGTGCATGGTGGAGTACAGAGGAAGCAGCAAGAGGGAGAACATCCAGGATCTACCCCCTGGAGAGCCTGCAAGCTCCATGGAGGATAAGTGATTGCAGGTTACACAAGAAGACCAAAAGATTATTAGCTAAATAGTTTAACCAATCTACTTACTGATGGAAAGTTAAATAGGATGATCATGCTAAACTTTGGTGCACAATGAGATGATGTTTATACAACCTGTTGCATGATTCTGTAAACTATTCTGATGGCGAAACCGAATGATGGTATACAAAACACATTAAATAAATAAACTGTGCATGCTCAATTCTCTTTTTGTTTGGTCCATTCCCTTGCTTCCATAGGGTAAACAAAGAAGCCTGACAGATAGGGCTTGTATATTAGTACTGAGGGAAGAAGTGGAAGACAAACTAAATTCCAGGAGAGGATTTGGAAGGAGAGCAGGATTTCAGAAGACTAGAAAACTGGCATATATATATATATATATGTATATTAGGGATGTGAATCGTATTTCTGATGATTGAAAATATCGTACAATATTTTCAAAGTCGTCAGAAATTGGGGGCTCCCCGAAACCGATAGGAAAACCCCATGAAATTGTTCGTGGGGTTCTCTTATCGTTTTGGGGGAGGGCGGGAAAAACGGCACACAAAAACAACCCCTAAACCCACCCCAACCCTTTAAAACAGCTCCCTTAGCTTCCCCCACCCTCCTGACCCCCCCAAAACCTTTTGAAATTACCTGGTGGTTCAGTGGTGGCCCCGGAAGCGATCTCCCGCTCTCGGGCCATCGGCTGCCACTAATAAAAATGGCGCCGATGGCCCTTACCATGTGACAGGGTAAGGGCAAAGGGCCATCGGCACCATTTTTATTAGTGGCAGCCGATGGCCCGAGAGCAGGAGATTGCTCCCGGGACCCCCACTGGACCACCAAGTAATTTTAAAACATTTTTTTTTGGGGGGGGGGGGTCGGGAGGGTGGGGGAAGCTAAGGCAGCTGTTTTAAAGGGTCGGGGTGGGTTTTTTGTTTATCGGCTCGGGCGCAGCCGATAAAAAAAACCCGATCAGGCCGCACAAAAAAAAAATTCACGATGTGAATCGGAACTGGAATTGGAACCGATTCCGGTTCCGATTTATATCTCTAATGTATAGAACCATCTGTCTTCCATGTCAAGGGTCTTCAAAGAGCAAGCTGGAGGGAGAAAGATGCATAGAAGGGGATGACAGCAGGAGGAATCTTGCTGCCTTGCACGTTTCTCCCGCAGTGAACACATCTTGAAGGTTTGCAAAAAGGGGTGGGGAATAGGCACGGTCTGGGCGGGGCATGAGCATTTCAGGGTGTAAATATTGATGTGGCCCAAGTCATGCTGAGGCCCTCTGATGTGTAACTTTACTTCAGCTATGGATGCCATGTAAGGTAAAATTTAAAGAAAACTAGGCACATCTATGTAGTTTTAAGTGTTGGGGCTAACTGGGGGGGAGTAAAGGCTATTAAACCTGGGGGGTTTGAAGACCTTATCTCTTAATTGGGCGAACTGGGGATGAACTGGTAAAACTGGGATGGTATTGGTGTACACCCCTTTTAAAATCCCCCAATTTATGTGGTAGAAGTGGGATTTGCACGCACATTGTGCATACCTACTTAAAATTTGGTGCACATGTATGCGCAGCCAGGCTATTTTAGAACATGCGTGCATATGTTATAAAATGGCCACATACCTGGGTGTGGGCCGATGTATGCTCGCAAATGTGCACATGTGTACTGGCTTGAAAATGATTGTCCCTGTTTGTACCAGAGTCGATGGAGTGTGAAGTGACTTGCCCAAGGTCACAAGGAGTGGTAGTGGGATTATGAACCCTGTTTTCCCTGGTTTGTATTAACCATGTTGTTTTACACGTCTCCACCTTATTAAAGAATTGAAAAAAGACTTTGGCATCTATCACTTTGTTTTCCTAATGGCTTTTTTAGATCGCCTACCTTCTTGCTTCTTGGGTCCATTCCAGCTACAAGTGACAGCTTTTCTAAACATAATTATCTTGAGCCAGAAAAAATATTCCTCAGTAACTTTAACCAAGCACCAATTTAAATCAAGTACTTCATTAAAAACAAAACAAATTGCATGTTTTTTCACAACTTGGATATTTATATGTTTCTGCTAAACTTTTATCATGGGCTTTTTTTCCCAGCTCCCTATTGCTTTCAAAGATTAACAGATTTTTTTTTCTCCCCAAAAACATTTATTTCTCAAAAATGCTGACAGTTGGGATCCAAGATAGTGACCTAGCTATACACACTGTTATGTCTCTCCTGTGTTTTGTTTACTATTGTGCTAATTTGCTTCATTCAAGCCGCAAGCGAAGGGCTAAGGAGAGGGAAGTTTCTCTGACCTCTCCCGATGTCCTGGTTGTCGGCCCGATGGACGCACATGTGAAGCCAGGGGCTTGCTTACTGGGAGGAGAATCGCTGGAAGAGAGCCAAGAGGAAGAAGTGCTCAACTCCTTCCCTGATTCACTGATATCACTTTTCCTGGTAGAAAGGATGGCTCCTGTAAATCCTGCTGCAGCCAGGATTTTTACACCGCAACAGAGCTCGACGCGCACTGACGACGATCTGCTGCCCGAGCTGTACTCCGAGTCCATGTTACTTACCTCTACCGCTGCAGAGCCTGGCAGCAACTCTGCTGGTTGTTACAGAAGCAGTTCCCACCGGAGGCACTTGGCAGCATTTTGAGGAGGAATCCTCACAAGGAGAAACTCTATCAACAGAACTGCCAGTGCTCAAGCCCTTTGTCATGGTAAGACCTTGAAAATTTTCCCTTGAATCTATTTGGGGCACTGTAGTGACTTTAAATTTTCCCTTGAATCTATTTGGGGCACTGTAGTGACTTTAAATTCTTCTCCAAGTTCTGCTACCCTTGTTATTTGTAACTGTTCCTTCGATCACCACAGTTCTAGTTGATGTATTTAATGCACTCCCGTTTCATGTAAACCAGCAAGATATGTTCTCATGATTGCCGGTATATAAAAACCTTAAATAAATAAATAAAATAAATAAACATAACAGCTCATTTAAACCCTCTGGTTCAACAATTGTTGGGAATCAATTTCAACTTTGAAGGAGGAGAATGTGAAGATGAAAATGGAAATAAATAATTTGACTGAGTTACATCAATCACTTATGAAAGAAAACCAGATTTTGACTAATAAGACTGAAAATCTTGAAAATCAAATTTGTGGCAGGAACTTCTGTTTCATACATTTTCCAAATGTTCCTTACATACCGGCAAAAGATATGTGGAGGAACTATATGATAGAGATACTAAAGATACCTGAACATGCTAATCCACCTATATCAAAGATTTATTATCTACCACCTTTTAAGAAAAAATCTGAAGATGGGCAAAATATGCAGCCCTTAACTCCTGTGGACTCTGAAAATTTGAATATATCACGGTTCTAGAGACCTCTGATAGTGAAATTGCCCAGCTAGCATCTTTTATTGTTTCGATTTCTTTTAGAGTCAGATAGAGATTGGACTCTTAAGATGTTTTTTAGACATCTGTCGGAGCTTTTCCTTAATTTTAAAATTTGAGTTTTTCTGGATTTGGCTAAGAATACACAAAAAAAGAGAAAACAATTTATCTCAATGAGATCTAAAGTTTTGAAATTGGGTGCCTTATTTGTCTTGACATTTCCGTGTAAATGCTTCATAGAATATAATGAAGTTTCATAATTTTTTTCCATCCATCTCAGCTATAAAATTTTTTAGCTGATAAAGGGTTAAATATCCCCCCTCACTTATCTTATCCCCAACAAAGGGCCTTTGTTTCACCAAACATTGCCTTTCTAAATTACCACTCTTTTCTAAAAAATATACCCAGTTATAGACATTTTTTAATTTTAGCACATGATTTTCAAAGCATTCTAAATACTTATCTTCATGTGCCAATTTTTGTTACATGCTGCAAATCATCACTTTTTTAAATATTCCATATGGTACCTTCACAAAAAAAAAAAAAAAGCACAGTGAAAACCCTCATCTTCACTTGCCATTTCTTATCAATATATTGTTTATTATGCATATTATCTCAAATTTCACAATAGCTCATGTTGCATAATTAATTTATCTTCAATTGTGTCCTTTCCACTACGTTGATAGGAGCTAAGGGCAGCCCCTGCCATTTTGAGTAATGACAGCCGCTGGGCCCGGAAGTGGGAGGTCATTCCAAGGCCTTGTCTAGATAAACAAGACGATTTGATGAATTCCTGGGGGTACTTGAGGGGTGGGATAGAATGGGCAAGGGAGGTCAGCTGGTAAGGGTTGAATATTTTAATAAAGGGGAAGGGTTGGATTGGGTTCTGTGAACCAAATCACTGTGAGCCTGGAAGATATAGTATGCCAGATTGACAAACTAATGAGTAGCAAATCACCTGGACTGGGTGGTATGCATCCTAGGATACTGAAGGAACTAAAAAATGAAATTTCTGATCTATTAGTTAAAATTTGTAACCTATCATTAAAATCATCCATTCTACCTGAAGACTGGAGAGTGGCCAATGTAACCCCTATATTTAAAAAGGGATCCAGGGATGATCCGGGAAACTATAGACCGGTAAGCCTGACTTCAGTGCTGAGAAAAATCGTAGAAACTGTTATAAAGAATAAAATGACAAAACATTTAGATAGATATGGTTTGATGGGACACAGCCAACATGGATTTTCCCAAGGGAATTCTTGCCTTACAAAGCTTCTACAATTTTTTTGAAAGGGTGAATAAACATGTAGACAAAGGTGAACTGGTAGATGTAGTGTATTTGGATTTTCAGAAGGCGTTCGACAAAGTCCCGCATGAGAGGCCTATAAGAAAATTAAAGAGTCATGAGAAAGAAGGTGATGTCCTTTTGTGGATTGTAAGTTGGTTAAAAGACAGGAAGCAGAGAGTTGTTGAGTGATGGGTGTTTTAGTGTGCCCATGGGCCTCGGCCCGACCCCAGATGGATCCAGGACCGAACAGAGGGTTGACTGCGTGTTCCACCATGGCTGACGGTCTTACCCTCTGCCAGGCCTGCAAGCTCCCAAGGCCAACAACAGGATGATGTTGGAAAGTGAATGGTCCTCCGACCATTCCGAGCCCTTTCGGACCTGCCGCTTGGATCGGCATGGAGCAGCAGGCCTGGCCTGAGGTCGAGGGCAGACAGGCCTTGACACGAAGAAATGACACCAAGGTTGATGCAACGGCATCACAGACGAGGGTTAAAGTGAAGACATGACACCAGGGCTGATGCAACGGCATCAGAGACGAGGAACTTGATGAAGTCCAGATGAGATGAGAAGCTGGGAAGGAAGACATTGGCACTGTCTCTCAGGGCGCCCTACACAGCCCACATTCACGGGTGGACCCAATAGGCTGGTCACGGACCACTCTGTCCCACTGCATGCCCTACACAGCCCGAGGAAGCTGGTCATGGACCATGCTGAGAACGGGACAAGCGCAGGGAAGAATCCAGTCGAAGTGGGACTCCGACAACAAAGCCAGATGTCGCCCGAAGCACCACAAAGTCTGGCAGGACATGACGGCTCAGGAGCACAGGACACCAGTCCACCTGCAGGCCTCTCCAACCCGGGAAAGACGTCGTCCGAGGGAGCAGGACTGACAGGACCAGAAGGCTCAGGAGCGCTGATGACACAGGAGCAAACCACCAAGGGAGCAGGAACATCAGGAAACAGAAGATCAAGACGAGACCCCAGGACACCTGGACAAGGACCTCAGGTACAAAGACATGGCCATGGTGAAAAGAAAGCTTGCTGGACGGCCACTGGGCCTCAGGAGAAAGCGAGACCGTGGCTCCAGCCATGCGGGGAGGCCATTGGCGGCGTCCGGCCGCACCAGGTGAAGAAGCAGCAACCACGGGTGAGTGCCTGCTCGCGGGGGACCCGCGGGCAGAGATTCATAACAGTACCCCCTCCTCAAAGACCCCCTCCTCAAGCCTCCTTTCAACAGTTTGAGGAAAAAGATATCAGTCTATACCGGATGGAGGTATTTGAGGGTCCAAAAAATGGAAGCTGGTAATCTGGGGACAGCATGAAACAGAGAAAAGCACAAGAAACCACAGAAGCACGGAGACACAATGAGAGACCAAAGAAGACAAGACCGAGGGAGCACAAGACCGAGGGAACACGAGACCAAGCGAGCGGTGACCGAATGAGCGGAGACCGCACAAGTGGAGACTGAGCGAATGGTGACCGCGTAAGCAGTGACCGAGCGAACAGTGATCGCGCGACCAACAATACAAAAAACACAAAAGAGGGAGCAAGGGAATGGAGAGCAAGGGAGCAGAGAGCAAGAGAGCGGAGCGCAAAGAGCGAGCTAGCGGAAAGCGAAGGAGCGAACGGCAAAAGAGCGAAGAGAGAGAGAAGGGAAACGAAGGAACGAAACGCGGGAACGAGGAGGATGGGAAATACACAAGCGGGAAACAACAAGCAGAAAACAAAACAAATGAAGAACAAACAGAGAACAAGACAAACGAGGAAAAAAGACCAAACAAGAAGCACCACGAAACATCAAGAAGACCTGGGGGAGGGAACCCAGGGCGGGCAAACAAAACCAGCAAAACCAGTGGGGATGCAGGCGGGAGGGTGAGGGAGTGGCGGCATGAGGTCCCTGCCCCTAGAATCGGGATTGCGACTGGGGGCAGGCTGGTAGCAGCACAACCGGGGGGGGGGGGGGGGGGGCAGCGCAAGGCTGAAGGTGCCTAGGGCACCGAATCCCCTTGCACCGGCCCTGGACACTCCACATACTGGCTGCCACATCTTTTGCACATTACTTTGACAGATGTATGCACTGCCAGCTTATGCCTACAAAGATGTTATCATATGTAGCTCTATATATTTTGTGTGCATGTATAGAAGTGGTGGCAGATTCCTGCAATCAATTTTAGAGGACAGGGTTTAGTAGCTAATTTTCCCCGCACTTGTCCTCTATACAATCTGTGCATTTGGCACCTCTGTCTACTTGCTAGCTACTCTTAACAGTGTGTCAGCAGCTGTGTGACAACTGCTCATTTATATAGATCCACATGCCAGGCCAGTACAGGGGAGGCCAGTCTGTGGAGTTCTGCCTGCTCCCAAGCAACTGCAGGCCTCCTAGTTGTCTGCTCTTGTGCTGTGGAATTTGTCTAACTTACACAACTCCCTCACTCTTTCTCAGTTGTCACTTGCAGCCAGCAAGTAGAAGAGATTTTGTTTAGTGAGGAACATAAATAGTGTTTTGTTCAGATTGCCTTTTAGGTGAAGTGAGGACCCAAGTAAGGATCCCAATGTAAAGTCTTGGGGGGTGATTAGTGTAACTTGCCCCTAATACCACACAGGCTTTACATGTACACTGTAAACTCTTTGTTCCAGGCACCTGCAGCTGCATATTTTAGGATCAGTAGAGATAAAGCCCACCTAGGGCTGATCCATCACCTACATGTGCACATCCCTAGTGCACATGTAGGTGATGGATAGCCACCACATCTCATGCAATAACCTATCAGTTAAGAAATATGTTGGAGGGCTGGCAGCTCGACAGGAGAGGCATGAGTTTTCAGGAGGTTTCTTTGTGACAGACAGTTGTGCAAATATGACAAGGTCAGTGGAAGATGGGGACTTCTGGAGTATCCATTGCTTTGCACACTAGCTGCACCTGGCAGTGAGGGAATTCCTTGGGGCTCTGACTCAAAGACCATTGGAATCTGTTTAAGAAGTACCTGGTAGAGAGGTGCAGGACATTTTCCATTGAAGTTTGAAGGTTGGGCAGCTTTTCTGTGAAAAGCAGGAATAATTTGGGATGTTTCCTAAGCATCTGATTCAGGATGTTAGCACCTTCTGGAATTCCACATATATAATGCTGCAGTGGTTAATGGAGCAGCATATACCTTTTTGTGCTCCGTCTCTGGAAACAGAGATAGGTGTAGATTGCCCCCTGTGGTACCATGATTGGATAGCAATAAGGCAACTGAGAGAAATCCTGAAGCTCTTCAAGGATGCCTCAGAGGATCTGAGCTCCTGAGTGCTACCTTGGTCAGGTGGGAGGAGGGGGAATCAACCCTATAGTAAATAATTTGGAGGAAAAATTAGAGGGTTTTCATGAGCAAGAAAGCTGGGCCTTGGCAGTGGGACCAGGTCTCAGGGCCAGGCTTTGGCTCCAGTGCCAAACCTCCATAATGAATCTCAGTGCAAGGACCTCTGAGCCAGGCCTTGGCCCTGAGCCTGGGATATTTTTAGGTCTGGGACATGCCAGCCATGACTACTGGAGACCTATTTGTATTTTTTAGCAGTTTAGAAGTGAATTTTAAAAGCCTAGCATGTGCATCAATTGGGAGATGTGTGCACACATCAATTAAATTTTAAAAGCTACCCAGATAAGTGCCTCTCTCCCTCTACGCACACATCTCAAAAATTTTGAAAAGGGGCGATGTGTGGCATGGTCTAGGTGGGGCATGGGCATTTCAGGGCATGGCCAAGAGATGTGCATGTAAATATTTACATGCCCATGTCCAGTGGCATGTAAGTTTACTTCTGGAGAAGGTATAAGTTCCAAAAAAATAAAAACTAGCCATAGCTGAGATGATTTAAGGGTCTGGGGTACCTTGTGGGGTTTGGAGGACCTAGCTGTTAACTGGGCTAACTGGTGGTTGAATTGGTGAAACCGGCAATGGCATGAACGTATGCCCCTTTTAAAATGTCCCAACTTAAGCAGTAGAAGAAGGATTTATGCCCTTAGGCCCACTTAAAATTGGGCGCACATGCGTGTGCAGTTAGGCTAGTTTATAACATATGTGCATATATGTGTAGAAAATTATATTTTGGTGCATGCCAATCCACATGCAGGAAAGAGCACCCAACCCACTGGTTTGAATGTTACTGTCCCTGTGGGGGTTTTTTTGTTTCAGGGATTTTTTCCTAGTTTAATTCTTAATTCAGTTTGGAAAACAAACCATAGAGAAAAACTTAAACAAACCAAAACTAGATTAAAATAAGAACCCAAAATGAAAAAAGAAACTGAACAAAAAATTTAGGAGTTGCACATCCCTACAAGGTATTGTCCAATGTCCACAAGGACTCCGAAATCCTTTTCCTGGATGGTGAATTCTAACATGGAACCTAGAATTGTACACATGTAATTGGGATTATTTTTCTCTATGTCCATTGCTTTGTACTTGTCAACATTAAATTGTATCTGCCATCTAGATTCTCAGTCTCTTAGTCTCACAAAGTTTTTCTGCAGTTCTTCATAATAACTCAAAACTATTTTATGTCATCTGCAAATGTGTTCCTTCGCTTATTGTTCCTTTCTCCATATCAAAACTTTTACATGCAGATTTGGGACACTCCTCTTATGATTTTTCTCTGTTTTGAAAACTGTTCATTTAGTTCTACCCTACTGACCCGGCCACAGCAAAACATGGTCTATGTCAGGGGAGTACAACGAGCTATTCTGCTAAGGATTTGAGTGGATTTAACTTTATTAAATGACTTGTTGAACCTCACTATTTTTGGACAGTTCCATTATTGTTTCACTAACACCCTCATTCTCCTCATGTTCTTTTGATTCACACTTTGTTAGCATTACCACCAGTGATAATGCCAATGCACATGAAAATTACCTTTCTTATTGCATGAGCATTTGCTAATGTCTCTGTTAATGCATGTTGAACATAGGCCTTAATGCTAATGCCAGCTAATGCATCGGCCTTTTAGGATTAATGTCCCATTTTCAGTGAATCAGCTGAGAAAACATGGGCTGAAATATATTTCTACCCAGTATCCCTCTTTTTTTCCCATAGCTCTCACCATACACCAAATTACTAACCTTGTAATAAATTCTAATCCCAAATGACTACTGTGAGTCATCTCTCCATTCTCACTACTTCTTTCAATATGGCTGGCATTAGAAAGTTAAAGGGTGGATTAAGTATGCTTTATCTCATGACATTTTGAAGAAATTAATCATTAAGGACTGCTATAATAGTCTATCAACTGCCATGAGATCTAACAAGTAATTATTCCAAGGATTTACTGCTGTACTTATTTAACTTTAAATGCTGTATCTTGATCTGAATTCAACAATTAGAATAATTATTTGATCAGTTAGGTGCAGTTTAATGATAGCCTCATGTGTTTAATTCAACACATTTTGCCTGCTAACATTCTAATTTAGTTCAACATCATTAAAGTATATATATATAAAAAGAAAACTTTACAAATGACTTGGAAATTCTAATATGCAAACTTTATGAAACACTGCACTGTTAATTTCATTCCAGTGTACAAATTTTTGACTTGAGGATCTTTCACTTGAAACAGTCATTTTTTTCTAAATGTGTCTGTTACAATAAGCACATTTCAGTATACTATATTTTATTCTTTTGTTGACTGCCGAGTATAGACAAAAGCCAAGCAGTTTTAATACAGTGCTTTTCTTGAAATATATACTTTTCTTCCTTTATATTTTAACAACTAGCCCTCCAGTGAACCTTTGACTAGTGGGAAAATTATATGATATTCTGTATAAGTTACAATTACTGTAGGTCCTTAATGCTGTAAGTCATGGTATCTTAGAACGTGCCCTTCTGCCTACTCTGTGCTGAATAATATTCATGTGAGTGTTTTTAGTGGGGGAAGGGGAGAGTGGTGTGTTAAAAAAAAAAAATCAAGCAAGAATTGCTGATGAAACTGCAATATCTGACCTGTTACTACAAAAAAAATCCTAAGGCTCAGAATGAAAATCAAGCATGCAATTCATATCCAAGTTTAATACCTTTAGAAGATATTCACAATAGAGAATTATCTTATTATGTTAAACCATAAAAATGCATATAAATATAATCTTTTTGAGACCATTTAAATGGCCAACAATGCAAACAAAACATTTCTATGGAAATTCCTGTTTGTTATTGTTAGGCAGCTGGAATGCACCAGGTATGTTCTATCTACTTTAGAAAAAGGAGCTGACTTATGTAAGTTTCAAGATTTATTGACCAGAGAGAGAAATAATGACCAAGTTGAAGGACAAAATATCTTGATGCTCACTAAAATAAAAGTAAATTTAGTACAGATATTATTGAATGCAGTTTAGATTTATTTTTAAGATGGCTCTGTTTTTGATCAATAAAAAACCTCTCAACCTAGCTTGATGGTAACATCAAGCTAGGTTGAGAGACCCTTGCCCAAATCTCATCTTTGGGTGAGTTTCCTCACTCTGAAGGCCAGCAAATCTTCACAAGAGACCACTGTTCTGTTCGTACGTCTCATGTAGAATGTGAAAGCGGCCCCTAATCCCCACCTCGAGTTACTAGGTGGGCCTATCCTAGGGATACAAATACCTATCTACTGGACATGCTATTATGGCCAGTCTCTCTCTCTCTCTCTCTCACTCTCACTCTCACTCACATCACAGAATATGAAATGGTATCACAATGTGCACTAACTTAGCTCTTCACACAGGTAATTATCACAAAATGCAATAAATACTACATTAGCATAAAACACACCCCTTTTGCTATCACATGCGCTACTTACCGCATTTTGATAAATCCAGGCCTATATTTGTTTATCTGTCACTCACCCAGTTCCTGCTTTTAAAACGGTCATGCCCCGATGACTCTGAGAAAGATTTCTCCCCTGGGCACATGATTCCAAATTTGCCAGTCATCCAGGACGAGCAAGGACCTTGGCACTGCTCCAGCAGTTCTTCTGGTGGCCTACTATGTTCTCCTATGCTAAAGCATACGTCGAATCCTGTAATATCTGAGCACAGCAAAAAACCCCAGTCAGTCGACCTTGGGGTCTCCTACATCCACATCCAGCTCCCGAGGGACCATGATCCCACCTGTCTATGGATTTCATCGTGGATTTGCCTCCATCGAAGGGTCATACCATAATATGGGTAACCATAGACCGATTTTCAAAAATTGCCCATTTTGTCCCTCTACCAGGCCTACCATCCACTCCAGAGTTAGCACACCTATTTTTCCACCATATCTTTAGACTGCATGGCCTACCCAATGACATTGTCTCAGACAGAGGTCCACAGTTCGCTGCTAGATATTGGCGCGCTCTTTGCCGAAAATTCAGTATTAATATCAGCCTAACAACTGCCTATCATCCCCAAGCTAATCGAAAAGCCGAGCGAATGAATTGCTCATTGAAAGCCTTCCTGCACGCTTACATCAATGACCGCCATGACAATTGGTCCGAACTTTTATCTTGGGCGGAGTTTTCTCACAACTCCCACATTGCCACTGCTACAGGTACATCACCGTTCTCTATTGTCTATGGAAAACAACCACAACCACCACTGCCCATACCTCTATTAGTGCCATCCCCTATGGCACAGGCTACTGCGAATGCCCTCAAGACTTTATGGGAGCAGATGAATCTTCCCTTATGTCAGGCCGCTTCCCGGGCCAAGAGAACTGCTGACAGTCGACGTTGCTTGGCTCCTGAATTCCTCCCTGGCCAGAAAGTCTTGTTAAGTACTTGGTATATCCGACTTGGAATACCATCCCAAAGGTTTGCTCCGAGGTATATTGAACCTTTTACGGTCACCTGACGCTTTGGACCCATTACATACCAGCTTCTTCTGCCTCCTATGCTGGGAATACATAATACATTTCATGTATCACTCTTAAAACCTGTGGTGCTATCCTGGCCTGCCCGGAAGGCTCCTGAACCACCTCCACTCATGGTGGAAACTGATATGATGTACTAGGTACGCAAAGTACTTGACGTCCACTGTAGGGGCCGCAGGTGGGAATACCTCCTTTCTTGAGAGGGTTACCTACCAAAAGAAAATTCGTGGGAACCAGCTCAGAACATCCTGGACAAAACTCTCCTCCTGAACTATCATCGTGCCCATCCAGGCAAACCCCGACCTCCAAGAGGGGGGCATAGAGGGGGGTACTGTTACATGTGCCGTCCATGGCAGACCCACGGTATGGCCCCCTCACCTTTCCACAAGGACTCCAGCCTCTGGTTCCTCCTCGCTAGCAGCGGCAGGCTACCAGCTCCGACCTCGGGTCTCCTCCGGTGCCTCCAGCTCTGCCACAGTCCCCAGCATTCCAGGGCATGATGCGACTGCTCGTCGGACCTCTCCATGGGGCCCACAGAGAGACGCCACTACCTGCACTGCGCCCCTCCTTAAGCGTGCGCGCACGCGCTTCGCTAATCCTTATGTAGGGACCATGGCGGGAACCTGGCCGTGATCCCGGATGATGACGTCAACCTCTTCATAGTATTTAAGCTCAGGCCCCACTCCATAGCATTGCCTTTGCAACAGGTCTCCTCTCTGATTGTTTACTCATTGCTACTAAGAGATTTGTCTCTACTCTATGTTCCTAATCTTCATTGTTCCTGGTTCCTGTTTCCTCATTCCTGCCCTGTCTATGCTTCGGATTGATTACACGGACTTTGACTTCACTTTGCCTGACTATGCTATAGCCTGTCTCCAGACCCAGACTTCTGCTTCACCTGACTACGTATTGCCTATCTCCAGACCCTGACCTTCACTTGTCCGACTATGCTATTGACTTCTTTGTGATCAGACCTCCGCTTCGATTGACTACGCTATTTACTTTTCCGTCATCATACCTCAGCTTCAATTGACTACTCTATTGACTATCTCCGTGATCAGACCTCAGCATCGCTTGCCACAGCCCCTGAATTACTGCTGGCCCTGACACAAGCCTACCATTGGACACCAGTTTTGCCTACTCCCTGGACGAGGAGTTTTCAGGTTTTGGCCTATCTTTGCTAGAGCGCCCTCAGTCTGCCTTTGTTTCACTGGCGCCTGGGTTTCCAGAACCTTACCCAGTCCAGAGTAGGACTGGGTAAGGTTTGGTATAAACAAACTGAAGGTAGGACATATGAATTTACTCACAATGTAAGAACAGTATAAATTAAGAACATTAGCATGCACATATAAATTAGAGATGGGGCATATGAACTGACAGAAACAGAATCTAATTAATGGAAGATTTGTCGTCAAGCAGGACTGTAATGCAATCTGTGTGACTTTCTTCAAAATAGGTTCTTTGAATTATTCACTGAACCTGGAAACATTTTATAAAATTTTGAACAACTCTATAACTTTTTTGTTGACCTTCATTTTTTGTAAAATTTTAAGAAATCCAAAGAAAATTTTAAAAATTTTGCTTTTGTATTTTGAAAACTCAGATTTCCTTTTTATTTTTAATTTTGAAAATTTTATTATAAAGATAACATCATTACAAAACAAGTAGAAAAGACATGAAAGAACCACAAAGTATAACAAACGGAATACATACTCCACATGTCATAGATAGATACTCAATACCTGCTGTTTAAGATACAATAAAGATGTATTTTAAATGGAGTGCGCATGTTCCCATAAGCACTTGTAGTGGGCATGTGAACAAAGTTAAGCTTTATTTTATATTGTGCGTGAAAGTACATGTGTATCATTTAAAATATCCCCACCGCACATATGTGTGCAGCCTTTATGCATATATTTTAACATGCTTGCATAAGTGACCATGGGGGGGGGGGGGGGGGGTTGGGGTTTTGGGAGAGAGAGAGACAGTCTGACACTCTATGTATCTCCCACTGTAAGAGGGGCACTTTCAGCTCAGGGTAGGATTTTGGCAGGGTGCAGTGTTACAAGGGTCTACAGACCCTTGCTCCCTAGGTAGACCAATGTAACAACCCCCCCTCCCCCAAACTTACCCTGAGTAGAAAGTACCCCTCTTACAGTGGGAGATATATAGAGTGTTAAATTGTCTCTAACAGTCTCTCTCCCTCTCTTTCTCTCTCACTCACTCTCTCCCTCCCCCCCCCCCCCCCAGTGCTCAGGACCCCTCTGACTCAAACTTAGGCAACACATGCCATGATCAGCCTTTGCAAAATTTGTGGTTATGCGTGTGTACTTCCCAGCTTCTTAAAATTCATGTTGCTTGCACACAGCCCAGATATGGGGCTGTTTTTGCATGAGCAATGCTTTTAAATCTAACTGTAAATGAATAAACCATCATGCATAAATACACTAATTGTTATAGAGTTTAACTAGGCTCTCCAACTTTCATAAACTTATGAAATGTTTCCAAATACTTGGCACTCTAAGATAACCATCTTTAACTTGACAGGTCAATTTTTCCATAGCATAAGTATACCACAGAGATTGAAATCAGCATGACAATCTAGCAAATGTCTACAAGAAGAATTTGAGTGACTGGCAATATTTCTTCTAGCTGCCATCATCATGGGATTAACTAATTGCATATCTTTTTTATTCAAGGAATACAAACAATCTAAAATATGCTCCAATAAAACAACACCTGGATCTACTGGGAGAGAAACTTTTGTAATCTTACAAATTAAAAAATGATCACAACCCAATAGATCTTAATCACAGGACCACCAAATATGTATGAAAGTACCCTTTTCATCACCACCATGTCAACATATAGAAAATATTTAACCCTTAATTTATATAACCTATCAGAAGAATAATAAATTTTATATAATCTATCAGGAGTATAATAAAATATTTTCTATCCATTTCCTTTTGTTAGCACTTATAGAATTGTCTTTATATATCTATTCACTCAGCCTCAGAAATGCAGAAACTTAAATCTTTTCCCCACACTGATTTCAATTTCTGCAATGTCTTCCCCTTCTAAACAGACGAAAGCTATACATTTTGTAAACTAATTCTTTATTGCTTGGATATACCTTAAAAGCTTATCAAAGGATTTTAACTCCCTTCCACAACTTGATTTATAAGGCTCCATAGCAAATAGACCCTTTAGTTGTGAATATTGGAATATGGAAATGTTCAACATCTGATGATTAGCCTTAAGGTCTTGGATAGATATAAACATATTATTCACAAACATTTGACCAGCATTTACAATCCCGTCCACTCCACCCAGAAAAGTTATTTTTTCATAAAATGTTGAGGAAAATTAAGAACATCCCACAAGGATGACCATGGAGTACCGTATTTTCCAGAGTATAGGTCGCACTCTTGTATAAGTTGTACCTCCCTATAAACAGGCCTTTTCATGAAAAGTTCAGTAGATAAGTCACACCGATATCTATGATGCACCATTTGGTATTTATGCCTGTGAGAGGATCAGCCCTACGAGTTGACCACTGAGTGTGCCTGTAGTGAGTGCCAAATGACAACGGAGGTAATGCAAGCATGCCTGAAGTAAAAGGGAGGGCGAGAGATATCCGAGGGGCAAGCTATGACACTGGAGTGAGCGCTTCCAGTTCACGAGCATCTTCTATTTACTAACCTCACAGGACATCGCATCTCTGAAGACGGCTCGGGCCAAGGTAAAAAATGAGTGGCTGAGGGCAGGGCATGTGAGGGGAAACACTGCTTTTCTTTATATTTATTTCATCACGATGCTCCTTCCTTTTTACTAGGGCAGGTGGAATAGTTTACAACTTTGGAGGTGACTCATGCTGTTGGGTTTAAAGAGTGCAAGCTGAAGCCACCTGCAGCAGCAGCACAGACAACAGAAACAACTTTGAAAAGCCCAGGATGGCGATTTAAATCCCCTTGTATAAATTACTACGATATTGCAGCCAGGAGTGCTGGCATGGGACTCGGCCGCATAGCTTTGCAAAATGTGGGCAGGTATGGGACTGTGGGGAATGTTTTCTTTTTTTTTTATTTTTCTGGTGAGAATATAACAGTATATAGGTCACACTAGTGTATAAGTCGCAGTCACTGAAATTGCCAAAAAAACTGACTTATACACTGGAAAATACGGTAGTCAAATCCATAGATCTAGCAATTGTAAACCAAATATCAATGACTAATGCAAATTATTTGTAGATTTTTTTAGTGCCCAAGAAGCTTAGCAAAAGTCCTATCCAATACCATCTGAACAATACTTTTCAATAAAACATCTCAATAGTACAGCTTAAAATCAGGTAATCACAAGCCATTGTCAGTCTTCTGCTAGGAAAGTACTCTAATGGGTATGCTAGGCTTCTTATTTTACCACAGAAATTTAGTCACTATACTAGTAATTTCTATTTTAAAAACCCATTAGGAATTGCTATCAATGACATTTCAAACAAAAAGGAAGGATGTTCATTTTAATGGTAGTTATCCTTCCTAATGATGAAAACTGCATCAGTGACTATGCTATCTAGTCTACCTTAATTTTAGCAAGCAAAGGAGGAAAATTAAGCATCTATAATTTATTTTTGAGCAGGGTTTCCCAAATCTGTCCTGGGGACCCCACAGCCTGTTGGGTTTTCAGGATATCCACAATGAATATGCATGAAATACATTTGCATACCATGGAGACCCTGTATATGCACATTTATCTCATGCATATTCATTGTGGATGTCCTGAAAACCCGACTGGTTGTGGGGTCCCCAGGACAGGTTTGGGAAGCCCTGCTTTAGTGGTTATGTTAACTCCCAAGTACTTGATTGAAAAATAATTTCATCTATAAGGAAACTCTGTTTTCAACCTCCTTTTATTTTCCAACCCTAATATTTCAGTTTTATTTTAATTTAGTCTATTATCAGAAATGTGGCTAAATTCCTTAATGATCCTCATTAGAGATGTGCATTCGTTTTTGCTGAATTGGAAAATTGCAACAAAATTGTCCAATTCGGCATGTTTCAGGGAGCCCGAAAAAAATCAGGATTTTCCTGTTTTTTCGCAAAAATTCGTTTTTCCGATTAGTGCGCACTAACGGGAGTCAGTGCGCGCTAACTCCTCGTTAGTGCGCGCTGTCCTGTTAGTGCGCACTAACAAAAACTAACAAAAAGTAACAAAAACTAACAAAATCTAACGGTTTTTGTTAGTGCGCGCTAACAGGAGTTAGCGCGCACTAACGGGGAGTTAGCGCGCGCTAACTGGGAGTTAGCACGCACTAACTAAAAATCAATTTTTCGCAAAAAAAAAGACCCGAACCGAACAAAAACGACATTTTCCATGGCGGCCGAAAAACGAAGAACGACACGAACACAAAAAACTATGCACATCTCTAATCCTCATTAGAACTTTCATTTGCCTTCTCCATATCTAAGGAAACTAACACTGTATCCTTATCCGATCTGGAGGAATAATGGACTAAGTGAATGTTATGCCAACTGTGAATGAAACCTGTTTATTTTCTATTAATTAAACTAGGAAGATGGTTTTTCATTCATTTTAGCTAAGACCTTAGCTAAAATGTTTATATTATAATTCAATGATCAGCAAATAAGAACCACATTAAAGGGGGATCCTTATCAGCTTTATGAATAAATGAAACTGATGCTGATCTGATCGAATGGGCAAGTACCTCTCCATCCAAAGCACTATTGAATAGGCTGCTAGACGTGGGGCTAATATGTCTGAGAAAGTGATACTTTGAAAAAAAAGGGAAACATCTATCCTCTCCAGGACACTTTTCTAATCTCAAACAATTTATTGTTCTGTCTACTTTCTGCACCCAAATAGTTTATTCTAATCTGTCCACATTGAATCTTAGATAACTTGGGCAGTTCTACAGAATTTAAATAATTGTTTTTATCATTCTGATTGCCTTTAAAATCTGAAGAGTATAAAACAGAATAGAATTGATCAAAAGTATTACAAATATGCTTATTTTCCCAAGTAACATCACCATCTGCAGTTTTAATGGCATTAATTGAATTATTATTCATCTTCTTTTTGAGCTTATAAGCTAAAGCTTATCTGCCTTGTTATCCTTATCATAATATTTCTGTTTTATTCTCCAAATCACGCCAGCTACACTGTCACTTCAGCAGAGCCTTTTTGAGCATTACTACGTCACTAAGATATGCTAAGCAAAATCTCTTATTAAGCCTTTCCATTCTAAGCAAATCTCTTCCCTCTTGATTTCCTGCAATATTTAAAGACTTTTTTCTTGAGACAGCCAGAAGTGATATTGATAAGAACATAAGAAATTGCCATGCTGGGTCAGACCAAGGGTCCATCAAACCCAGCATCCTGTTTCTAACAGAGGTCAAACTAGGCCATAACAACCTGGCAAGTACCCAAACACCAAGACGATCCCATGCTAGTGATGCAATTAATAGCATTGGCTATTCCTTAAGTCAACTTGATTAATAACAGTTAATGGACCCCCAAGAACTTATCCAAACCTTTTTTTAACCCAGCTATACTAACTGCACTAACCACATCCTCTGGAACAAATTCCAGAGCTTAATTGTACGTTGAGTGAAAAATAATTTTCTCCGATTAATCTTAAATGTGCTACTTGCTAACTTCATGGAGTGCCCCCTAGTCCTTCTATTATCCAAAAGTGTAAATAACCAATTCACTTCTACTCATTCAAGACCTCTCAATATTTTAAAGACCTCTATCATATCCCCCCTCAGCTGTCTCTTCTCCAAGCTGATCAACCCTTACCTCTTCAGCCTTTCCATCCCCTTTATCATTTTGGTTGCCCTTCTCTGTACCTTCTCCATTGCAACTATATCCGCTGTGTGGTTGGGCTAGTTAGCAGGACAAACTTATCCAGCTAACTTAACCCATACAGTATATTCAGTGGCACAGCTGCACTGCTGAATATATCCAGCTATCTTAAAGTTAGCTGGATAAGTTTATCCAGCTACCTTTAGGAAAGTTGTATTGGCCGGATAAGTTATTTGGATGTCTGAATTTCTGAGTTAGCTGGATAACTTATCTGATTAATTAAGCTCCTTCCCGGAACGCCAATGCCATACCCATCACTTAGCCCTCTAACTAGTTAGCTGGATAATTAGTTATCCAGTTAAGTGGTAGCCATTCAGTGGGGCAGGATAGTCAGCTGCAGCTAATTAGTTGGATAAGTAAGGACTTATCTGGCTAAGTAGCACTGAATGTCTCACTCTTAGTGCTTTAAAATCCTTTATTTTTCTACATTCCATAATATTCCAGGAAAGATCTCTCCATTACCATTAAACTCAAAAAAGGATTCAATCTTACCCCGAAGGACTTGCATATATTTAAATGTTTTAATACGTAATCTTCCAATTTCAAACATCTGGACCCCAAGTTTACCCCCAAACTACACTTAATACAATTAGAGCATGGCTTAACCAGGTAATTGGCCCAATGTCTTCTAATTGTACCAATGGTATAAATTTTTTTTATTCACAAACATATAATCAATCTTAGAATATGATTTGAATATGGGAGAAAAGAAAGAATAGTCCTTTTTTCTAGCATGCAGCTGTCTCCATGTATCAACCAATACACAATCAGTGAGAAGCCTTTTAAATAAAGAAGCATTTTTCCTCTGCAACTTGGAAGCTAATCCTGTCTTATCCATATCCAGAAAACAGCCTGCATTAAAATTCCACCCTACTACTAGAGCCACAAAACACTGTGAAAGATAAATAATCTAGTCAGCATTTGCTGATTATATTGGTGTAAGGGTAAGGGGCCTTCCAGCATAAATACCCTTCAAAACATATATCCACCAATAGTATCCTTCTTAACATTATTTACTTGAAAGTGAAAATTTTTAGCCAACAAAATTATCACACCCAACTTCTTAATGCTTGCCAAGAGAAAAAAAGACAGCTATATAGCTGCTTTTAAGAGAAAACTACCTAGCCTTCTTAAAATGTATTTTCTAGATGAAGTAAATGATAGCATGAGGCTTGGATATTTCTAGATATAAATCTTTTTCAAGGGGAATTCAAACTGTTCACAATCAAAGAAAAACAAACTAGCAGAATCATTTATTTATCATTTTGTGTTAAGGCCCTAATGCATACCATAACGTGGTAAAGTATGCGTTAAATAGCACAATATATGCTATTATGCAAATGTTGCATTTGCTATACAAGTGGGAGGAGTTTGGACGGAATTAATGTAATGAGAGGCTCCTAATGTCAAATGCGATAGAATAACATTGTTTTTAATGCGTGAGAGATGGAGAGAGAGACTACTATGTAAATTTATTATTTATACCACTGTAAGAGGGGGCACTTTTAACTCAATGTGGGGTTTGGGGGTGGCTAGGGTTTAGGGGGTGATTTTACATACACAGTAGGAGATACAAACAGAAGAGTTGACATCACTGAAGATTTTCTTCTGTTTGAATCGATGAAAGGTACAAGAGGAGTTGATTTGTACAGTGCACTCTTTACCTAGCTTGTTTGAAGCTAGGTAGAGAGTGAACTGACCCACTTGTGAGTGGCAGCGGCTAGCAGTAGCAGCAGCTTCATCATTTGCACACAGAGTCTGGTCTGAAACCTGGGATTTTTTACAAATGAAAAATGTGTAAGTAGGTGAACCCCTGAAGAAGGAAGTGTCTTTTTGAAACATTGCAGTGTCGGACTGGATTGAAGTATGAAAATGCAACTATATCCTAGGATAATGACACATTGGTCATTTTATGACTGATGATTATAAATTGCAGCACATTTAAGGGATTTTGAAATGCAGCCCTAGTGCTATATGAAGGTCATCATACAACTTGTTTGAAAATCAAGAGCTCCTTATTTCCCTCTATTTTTCGTGTGAAGTGGGATCATATTACGCTATTTGACTTGAGTATTCTTGCACTTGTTGGGTGTTTGTTTCATTTTAAATTAAATAAGAGACAGAAAGGATAGAAAACCTTCCTTTTCTCAAAAATGAGGAGATAGTGTTACGGTCCCGGGCTGTAACCCGGTCCTCCACTTACCTCGGGCCGGCCCGGGCCGCTGAACCACCTTCCCGGCCCGTTGAGGCCCGATCCGGGCCTCTGCCGCGGCGCACCCTCTGCGAGGGAGACGCCGCCGACCTGATGCACTTGGCCCTGCCCCCTAGGCACGCACGCGCGGCGGTTCTGGATTTAAAGGGCCCACCGCAGGAAGATTGAAGAACAGCCCTGGGATGATGTCAGACACTGCAGGGATATTTAAACCCTGCAGCTTGGCCCAGTTGTCACCTTGCAACAAGGTTCACTCTCTCTGAAAGCTACTAGTTGCTGTCTTCATCTTCTGATTTTCGACCTCAGCTACTGGCTTCTGATTCCGGCTTCTGACTACTGGCTTCTGTCTTCGGCTTCTGACTACTGGCTTCTGACCTCGGCTTGGTCTACTGGCTTCTGATTCCGGCTTCCGACTTCTGGCTCCTGTCTTCGGCTTCTGACCACTGGCTTCTGACCTCTGCTCATCCACGGCTTCTGATTCTGGCTTTGTTCCACTGGTTCCTGACTCCGGCTCTTGTCCAGGAGGCCCCTCCTAAGTCCAAGTGACTCGGGTCCTCACAAGCTCCTCTTAGGGGGACTGCGGGCTTCCACTGGTGAAGTTCCAGCTGGCCTCCTGGCTTTGGCCCTTCTCAACCTTCAGGAACTCCTCTTCTGACCCCGGCCTTCAGAAGCCCGCACGTAAGTGCAAGCGGCTCGGGTCCTCACGGGCTCCTCCTGGGGGGACCTCGGGCTTCCAGTGGTAAAGATCCCTCCAGTCTCCTGTTCTGTGCTGCCTCCCGGCTTCAACATCCACAGTGGGCCTCCCCACAGTGAGTCTTCATCTGTCTCAGCCAGCTCAAGGGTCCACAAATCTAACAGATAGTTACTGGTAGGAAAAAACTGAAGGTCGATACTTCTCTGCATCATGTCACCTGGCAGGAGTACTAGAACACTGCCAAAGTCTTCCCTACTTCTTGATTAAACCTTACACAGGAACTCCTCAGTCCTCTGTGAAGGGGTACTACCAAGGCTTCAAAAGGAAAAATCTCAAAATCCTCATCAAAAAGATTAAACGCAGCTTCAAATAAGTCAGTCTGGCTGGCTGGCTTCAAGGGAAAAAAAACGCACTAGCTTCTCTCTAGATTAAGTTATAAAAATAACAGAAGGCAGAGAGCTCCTGTCTCCCAAAAATCCAACTAAAATTCCATGCTCCTAAGATGGTGGTGAAAAATCACTAGAGCACACCATCTGCAGCTCCCACTTGGGGGAGTAAAATCCAAACTCTCTTTTCTACTAAATAGCTCTAAACTCCCCATCTAGCTAGTACACTTCTTTTGGTAAGGAAACCAGAGGTCCCTTACAATATATTATTAACATTAGCCACCTCATAAATCCCAAAAAGGCACATTAGCACTTCCCTCATTGAGGATCCTTCCCTCAGGAACAAAAAAAAAGAACAAATCTTCCCAACCCAGACTTACAGTATTGAAACAGAATATCCAACCCTCTGGTTAAGCCTGCACAGAATACAAAGCATAAGTTGCAGGAATACTCAAATCAGTCATGCACAGAAAACTTCATCTCCTGGTTTAAATAAAATGCTCAGAAGTATATCCATATGGGCAATGCCATCTTCTTGGAAACACTTTAGTCCAGACCAATCCTGAAGATTACTCTGCTACTCTTCTCAATTTGGTTTTACCAGATAAACAATTCACAATCTCTAAGCATTCATCATCAAGATCCAAAATATGATAGTCAGTCCCATCCAACTGGAAAATTAAAGCAAATGGGAATGTCCATCTGTATGTTATTGATTTCTCTCTCAGAAGAAAATGTAAAGGACTAAAACTAAACTTCAATAAGTCCTGGAACATCTTTGCTTACTCTCTTTGGCCTGGATTTATCAAAATGCGATAGCAAAAGGGGTGTGGTTTATGCAGACAGTTTATTGCAATAATAACCTATGTGAAGAGGTAAGTTAGTGCAGATTGTGATAATGTTTTCACACTTTGTGATATGTGCCAGACCTGTTGTATTTACTGCATACAACCACTGGGGGAGGGAGGAAGAGAGAGAGAGAGAGAGAGAGAGAGAGAGAAGCGGTTTTCATTGAACTAGAAGATGTGCTTCCAATATTAAAAACAAAAACAAAAAACTGAAGCAAACTGAATTTGTATCAATTTTTTTAAATTTCTGTGAATATTTCCTCATAGATATGTTAAAAATCTGAAAATTCTGTTGAGCTCAAATCAGATTGAAATTCACCTGGAGAAATTGCTTGAATAACTCTAAATGTCAAGATGACTTTCTCTACCTCCTCTTTCACTTCTTCTTCTTTAACTTATCTCATCAATACCTCCACTATGATCTATGCCTCACTTTCCTCCTGGGACCATAGCAAGCAGTAATAACTTTACCAACTTAATAATGAAGGGCCCATGGATTTCTCAATTGGCATACTTCTGCTACATTTGAACAACATTTATGGAACATTTAAGGATCCCGATCTCCATGACTCTGACCAGCTTGACATTTTTATAACACTCTTGTCTCACCTCTAAACACCTTTCAATTTTCCTAATATTCTGTCCCAAACTGCTTTTGTAGTCTCAAGTAGCAGCAGCCAACTCAATTTCTTTCTCAGCTTAGACTGATAAAAAAAACATGCAAGAGGTAGTTTTCCAAATCTAATAAAAGTTTTCCATGCCACCCACCCTTTGATGAGTCAAACAAATCAGAACCAGACACAAAATTTCAGATTTTAAGCCAGTCCATGTTCACTCAGAAAATGAGACCAGATTTGAGTTTAATCAACCTGATCAAAGCTGAAACATAAGCCAGAACTCAGCAAGTTTGCTTCTATATTTAAATGGAAAAATAATTTTTGTAGTGCTTTTGAGTCATTTTTCTCTACCTAGCTGGCAGACAAATGCAGGAAAGAATGATTAACATAAACTGATCTGAATGGTAGAACAAATAAGATGTGCAATTTACCACAGATGTGTTAACTATCAGAAAGAAGCTGATGCCTGTGGTTCTTCCTTGCTTAGACCCAAATCCTACTTCTTGTAGGGAATGGGTAACTGGTTGTAGGGTGTATGGTGCTGTTACTCAGTTGCTTTTTTATACCTCATTTCACAACCTTCTGGTGTGATTCTGGAAGGAAATGATGCAAAACTGTTTTCACCACTGTCTAACATGTTTAAAACCATTACGTGAAATGGTACCAGATAATACCAGATAGTACTCAGTAGTGGTAGGTTTGTGCCTTGCAGTTTCGTGAAGATTTCAGAAGTGCTGCTTATATTCTTGTCTCAAAGAAGTCTCTTTACCAGTAATTATATATTAAAGTATAACCTAGAAAAAGACCGTATTAAATTAGCAAAGCTTTTCCTGAAGCCATCTTCACTGCTAAACTGTGGCAACCTGAATGTTAGTCACAAAGAGCCTTATTTTTAAAAACATTTACACGCTTAAAACTGGGTTTACATGTGTAAATGTACTTTACCCATGTAAGTGTTCTTTTGAAAATTGCTATAATATATGCCAATGGTCCACAGGTTTATCTGTATTAAGTGCACTTAACATGAGTAATTGACTTTTGAAAATTGCTACCATATTATGATACCTTTACATGTGTAACTCCTTTGAAAATTCACCTGAAAGAATATATGTACTAAGTAGGGATGTGAATCGTTTTTTGATGATTTAAAAAAATCATCCGATATTTTTTAAATCGTCAAAAATCGTTAGAGTGCGCGATACAATGGAAATTCCCCCGATTTATCGTGAAAAATTGTTAATGGGTTAGTGTCCACTAATGGGAGTAATTTGGGGGGAGGGTGGGAAAACCGGCACACCAAAACAATCCCTAAACCCACCCCGACCCTTTAAAACTAAACCCTTACCTTCCCCCACCCTCCCGAACCCCCCCAAAACTTTTTACGAGTACCTGGTGGTCCAGTGGAAGCCCCGGGACCGATCTCCTGCTCTTGGGCCATCGGCGCCATTTTGGCTGCCACTAATAAAAATGGCGCCGATGGCTCGATAAAAAAAACAACCCACCGACCCTTTAAAAATGACCCCTTTGCTTCCCCCACCCTCCCGAACCCCCCCCAAAACAGTTTTAAAATTACCTGGTGGTCCAGTGGGGGCATGGGGAGTGATCTCCCGCTCTCGGGCCGTCGGCTGCCACTAATAAAAATGGTGCCGATGGCCCTTTGCCCTTACGATGTGACAGGGTATCCGTGCCATTGGCCGGCCCCTGTCACATGGTAGGAGCACTGGATGGCCAGCGCCAACGGTTTTGGGGGAGTTCGGGAAGCAAAGGGGTCATTTTTAAAGGGTCGGGATGGGATTTTTGTTTATCGGCTCGGGCACAGCCGATAAACAAAAAACCAATCGTGCCGGACTATGAAAATTGTAAGATTTGAATCGGAACCGGAACCGAACTGATTCCGGTTTCGATTCACATCTCTAGTACTAAGCTATGTATTTTGGTGTATATTATTAGGGATTATGGGCTAGATTTTCAAAGGGTTACGCGTGTAATATAGGCACATAACCCCCGAAAACCTACCCCTGCACACGCCGAGCCTATTTTGCATGGGCTCAGCGGCGCGCGCAAGCCCCGGGACGCGTGTATGTCCCGGGGCTTCAAGAAAGGGGTGGTCCATGGGCGGGGCCGTGGGCGTGGCGGCGGTCTGGGCTGCCCCTATATATGCAATTTTTCTACACATGCAAGTGAGGCTGTAGGAAAATTGTTAGCAAACATTTGCTATGAAGATTTTTATAAAAGAAATTGCTATGCCTCATTGAAATGTGTTTTTTTTCTTTTGTGAATCTAGCTTGCAAAGTAAATTTTGCTTGCAGTTTTGCACAGCACACATAACATAATCATGAGCTGTTTTAATTGAGTTTGCATCAGAGCAGTCATTAACTATGAATTTCAGTATAATTTTGCAAGTGCAAAACTGTACAAAATTTTACTCTTTGAGAAGGGGATAAACTTCATAAAGGTGGCTTCATGTGCTAAATTGCCAAATAGTGTGCTTTCATAAATAGTGCTCATTATTTACCAACTTGAAATGTATTGGTGTTTGTGTGTTTTTCCAAGAAAAGCCTTGTTTCCAAATTATTTTCTCAAATTTACCATTTCACAGAAGTAACATTTTTTTATGTTGTCCTCTATGTGCAAAATGTGATTTACATTCAAAATGAATGATTTGCTGAAATGGTAGATCTTGCAAAGCAGCTAATTCATTATAAATTCAACAAAAACTAGCATATGAAAAAGGCTTTGTGGGATGGTTTTCATGAAAGGTGTAGTTATCTTTCTTGCCAGCTTCCCTGTAGCTATGTTTCTCTTGAAAGTTTCCTATAGCGTTTATTTGCATCCATAACAAATTTTATGGGAAATCACATGGATTACTAAATTGATCTTAATAACTTCTAATAGAAATGAAAAAGTATAATTCAGATAAATGTTCAGGAGGATCGCCAGGCAACTAGGAAGTCTGCTTATATTTAACACAATTGAACCTACTAAGAGTCACAGTTTTCTAAAAAATAAAGTTTCCAGGACCCAACTAAATCATTCTTCCTCAGGAATTTGGTACAGGAGTGGAGATACAAAGCAAGATTAGGGCATAAAAAGGACTGGCCGCTGAGCCAGGTCAGTGCATGGATGCTGCTGCTGGCGCCATATCCGGAGCTGTAGCAGGGAGGAGTGGCTGGCTGGGCACTCAGCTGTCAGTGAGGGACATGGTACTGTGCCTCCTGCACCCTCAATGTCATGGCGATGATACCTCCGCATTTGTGTCATCAGGACATGCTGTGGCGGCAGTGACATCATCGTGAGACGACGTGGACCAAGGACACAGCGGGTCCCAGATAGAAGAGACTGGCCAGTGGGGGAGGGGGGGAGGAGAAGGTGGGGAGATTCAGGGAAGACCTGGAGTGATGTAGCAACCACCATTGGGGGATTTGAATGTTGGAGGCATACGAGAGGACAGTTCTTGTATAAGCAGCTAACTTTATGACAGCCCTATGACCTGACCAGAGTTAGACAGATAAGTTAACTGGCTAACTCTGCTCCTGCCTGGAACATCTCCTGCCCACCCCTGGAATACCTTGACTTATCCTGCTATTCTAGCCGGTGAATTAGTTAACCGGCTAGAATTTAGCCAGATAAGTGTTGTATCCGTCGCTGTCCGATGTCTCTGCTCCGCCCACCTTCCTCGTTGGCGACTCCCTTCGGGGTTGATGGAAGGCTAGCTGCTGCGGTGTCTCCAGGTCGTCCTCCTCCGGCGTTCCTGGACCGGCTCGATGCTACAAGCCGCCATGTTGACCAGATGCCTAAGGGCGTGCGTGCGCGGCACCGATTGATGTACCAGCGTTGGCGCGAATCTCAGGGACGTTCCCCTGATATGACATCACCAGCTCCAGATATTTAAGGTCTCAGTTTTTGCTAACAAGATGAGTTAGCAAGGGTTTGCTTCCTCCTGGTCGCTGCAGATGGGATTCGCTCTCCTCAAACCTAGCTACTCTGCCTCCTCAGACTTCACTAGAGGTACCCGCTCCTCGGGGGCCTCGCTCTCTCTTTTTCTTTTTAGGTCGCAGTGCGGAACCGGTACTCGCTCCTCGAGGGCCCACGTCCCTGACTTGCTCCTGAATACCGCTTCTGCTAAGAAGTCATCGCTGCTTACAACATTGTGAGTTTCCATCTATCTCTCAGAGCTTTCCCTGGGCTGCCTTAAGAATCTATTGTGTGTTACCATCAAGGACTTGTTCCAGAACTGTGCATATACTGTCTACACACTTTCTTAGTTTCTCTACAGCTCAGCCACCTTGGGATCGCTGTTCCAATACCTGAGGGACTACAGCCCAGCTCGGCGCTTCCAGCTCACTACTGCCACCTTTGGTGGTTTAATATATTGCTTCTAAGAAGTCTTTGTTGCTTAACATCAGTGAGTCTGTATCTATTTCTCAGAGCGTTCCCTGGGTCCAGGCACTCGCTCCTCGAGGGCCTAATACATACCATCTCCTGGGCTGCCTTAAGAGACTACTGTGGGAGTGTTACCATCAAGGACTTGTTCCTGAACGCCGCATGCTTTGCCTACTCACTTTCTTAGTTTCTCTACAGCTCAGCCACCTTGGGATCTCTATTCCAGTACCTGAGGGACTACAGCCCAGCCGGGCACTTCCAGCTCACTATTACCACCTCTGGTGGTTTACTATATTGTCTAATAAAAGAACTAGTGTATGTCTGTCTCCTACACTAAGCCTGATCAGTGGTCCCTCTCGGAATTTCCCCCGAGGACGTGGTCACCTGCCACTAGTCCAAGGATCCACCCACAACTATTCTAAATAACTACAGATTGCTAAATACCAGCTTTAACAGCAGAGCTTTCTGACAGATTGCTAACTCCATGGATTCAGCTTGTGTCCAGGGTTCCACTTAACTCCAAGGATCCAGCTTGACTCCAAGGTTTCGGCTTGACTCCAGAGTTCGGGTAACTACATGGATCCAGCACAACTCAAAGCTTTGCAGGCTATACCAGGGCTGGCTCAGTGCATTGCAGAACAACAGGACGCCTTGGAAAAACTTACTTCAGCTTTTCATCAGCTACACACACAGAAGGTTCAAAGTACTGCTTCTAACCATGAAATTCAGTTATAGGAGATAACTTTAAAGACTGCTGTACCACTGGCGGCTCCGATCCACTTCTCTGGAGAAATACAGAAGACTTGTGGCTTTTTAAACCAGTGCTGCATGCACTTTAACTTACAACCCTTTACCTTACAACGATCTTTATTTCCTACTGCTCTCCCCAAGACTACCTACATCCTTTCTTACTAGGATGGTAGGGCCTTGTTGTTATGCTCAGGCTTGTGGACCCTTGGCCGACGAGAGGCTGGTATACCTTTCGGAGGGTCCGTAGGCTCTCTCGTCAGGTGGCGAGGCAGAACAGGAGGCAGAACCAGCTGACCCTTGGCACTGGAGGCTGAGGCAAACACAGAGGCGATGAAGAGATGAGATGAGGCGCTGTGTCTTCACCACTGGTGGTCTGCGGTCCCCCGGGAGGAGCCCATAGGGACCCGACCGCTGGGAATTAGGTGGACCTAGGGAGGTCAGGGTAGGTGCAAGGGCCAACTGGAGCTTCACCCTAGAAGCCCGCGGCCCCCCCAGGAGGAGCTCGTAGGGACCTGGGCCACTGGGACTTAGGCGGGCCCTTGGAGATGGTAGTCTTGAAGAAGTCCTGGGTCGAGTGCCAGAGGGTCGCTGCTCACCAGTCTGAAGTCGTATGCCAGAGAATCACCACTTGTTAATCCGGAGTCAGGTACCAGAGAATCACCGTAAGCCAATCCGAAGTCAGGAACCAGAGAATCGTCATAAGCCAATCCGAAGTCAGGAACCAGGAAGACGAAGCAGGAACCAGAAGCCAAGCTCGAGGAACTCACCGAAGCAAGCAGACTGGACAAAGCTCACAGGAGACGTTGCCAAGTCAGGGAATGGTCAGAGGAAGTCTCCCTTTATACTTCCTCTGACTCTGGAGATAGGACTCAGGTGCATCCACTTAAAGGGATGAGGTCCCTTTAAATCAAATGAAGAGGCGCGGCCTCGCGTCTAAGGATGTCGGCGGCCATCTTGGATCCAGGCCACGGAGGAGAGCAGTGGTGACCACGAGGGAGGAGCAGGAGTGGCTCCGACTTGCGCGGAGGTGCCGGGCCCGGTGTGGGGCGGTCGGCCCTGCTGTGGCGGGAAGGCGAGGTAGGGGACCGCGCCCGAGGTTGGACACGGGCGCGGAACACAACACTTGTCTTGGGCATCTACCTTGTGGGAGCATAAGGATCCTATTTTGCAGGACATAGAAGGATTTATTGGCTTAATTAAATCCGTTTTTGATGACCCTGCTTGAAATTCTGTAGCCGGTTTTGCTTTGGTGGATTTGAAGCAAGGCAACAGATCATTGGCTGAATTTGCCATAGAGTTTAAAACTCTTGCAGCAGAACTTTGCTGGGACCCCAAATGTCTCAAGACTCTCTTTTGCAGAGGCCTGGATACCTGTTTAAAAGATGAGCTGGCTGCTCGTGAAACACCTGACTCGGACAAATTAGTAGCCTTGGCTACTCGGATCGATCACCAGCTCCGGGACAAGGTGAAGGAACTCCGGCCTAAGATGTTCTCTGGGTTGAATCAGGCTATCTATATACCTGCACCTCGAAAGGTTCCAGTAATTTCTGCTGCTGATAAAGACGAACCGATGCAACTTGCTCGTGGTCACTTGACTTCTAAAGAGAGAAGATTTCGGAAGAAGTGCGGCCTCTGCATTTACTGCGGTCAGCCTGGCCATGATGTCTCTACATGTTCCATTCATCGGTGAAACAGATGGGCCTAAGTCCTGCAGGAGGACTGTTCTTGGGCCTTACCACGTCTTCTCCTCCGTATTCTCTCCCAGTCTCTTTGACCTGCGGACTGGGTTCGGTTCAGACTCCTGCCCTGGTGGACACAGGGAAAGGAGGCAATCTTATTCCTCAAATTCTAGTGGAATATCTGAAGAGTCCTCTCACCAATTCAGAAGATCCACTATTGCACTACAACTTGGTGGGCTTGGACGTTTCTCAACACCGCCACTTTTATTGAAGAATGCTATGACGTCCCCAGCAGCCCTTTACATTGCTACTGATATTCATATGCCTTCTACGTTCACTGTGGCTCGAAGGCGCTCAACATCAATACCGTATTCACGGATCCTATACCTTAGAGTATCTCTGTTATGCTCTTTTCCATTCGGAGGATGTGCCTGATGAGCCACAGCACATATTAGACCCAAAGAAGATATTGTTGGTAACTTCCCAGTCCGTATTCGCTGGCAACATCATCAATTTTCATCCAGCTATATGTACTAGACTGTCATCTTTGAAGTGGTTTTTGGACATTCTCTACACCGCCACTTCCACTGAAGTTTCAATGACGTCCCCAGCAACTTTACCACTGCCGATGATTCCATAGACTGTGGCTTCATGCTCATTTAAGCGAGTGACTGTGCTAAGAAGTACTACTATGCGCTCCTTGCGCAGGCTCCAGTCTTCAAGCCAGGAGGTAAGATCTGGTTGTCAACCAAGCACTTCTGATCCATCTATTCTCCTTTCAGATTTCTCCTCACTACGTGGGTCCATTCCCAGACCTTCATCGTATTGGCAAAGTCACTTACCGTCTGAAGATACCCCCTGGTCAAATTCCATAACGCATTCTACTTTTCATCTGATACCGCTCATACTCAGCGAATTGTCTTCAAATTTCAAGATCCACCTGTCATCTATGCAAAAGACGACTTGAGATCAAATTCAAGAGATACTGGATGTTCGTAATAGAGGCAAGATTTTTGAATACCTTCTAAGATGAGAAGGGTTCAGCCCCGAAGTACACTTGGGAGCCTCAGACCATTATCGTGGATAAGTGATGCTTCATCGATTCCATCTCGTGCATCTTTCAAACTTAAACCTGGTACCCGAAGAGGAGATCGCCCTTTGAAGGGGGGTACTGTTATGTCTGTCAGTGTCTGACGTCTCTGCCCTGCCCACCTTCCTCATTGGCGACTCCCTTCGGGGTTGATGGAAGGCTAGCTGCTGCGGCGTCTCCAGGCAGTCCTCCTCCGTCATTCTTGGACCGGCTCGACGCTGCAAGCCGCCATGTTGACCAGATGCCTAAGGGCGCGCACGCGTGCGGCCCGACTGATGTACCAGCATTGGCACGAACCTCAGAGGCGTTCCCCTTAGATGGCTTCACCAGCTCCAGATATTTAAGGTCTCAGTTTTCGCTAACAAGGCGAGTTAGCAAGGTTTCGCTTCTTCCTGATCGCTGCGGATGGGATTTGCTCTCCGCAAACCAAGCTACTCTGCCTCCTCAGACTTCACTAGAGGTATCCACTCCTCGGGGGCCTCGCTCTCTCTTTTTCTTTTCAGGTCGCAGTCTGGAACCGGTACTCGCTCCTTGAGGACCCAAGTCCCGGACATGCTCCTGAATACCACTTCTGCTAAGAAGTCATTGCTGCTTACAACATTGTGAGTTTCCATCTATCTCTCCGAGCTTTCCCTGGGTCCAGGTACTCGCTCCTCGAGGGCCTAATGTATACCATCTCCTGGGCTGCCTTAAGAGACTACCAGAAGGCTCATCACCATACTTCTCCCAGTAGGAACAGCAGAAGACTCTAGAGGACAATGTTGTCTAGGGTTCTCTGACTGAGGTACATCATCCTAGGAGCAGTGCAGGACTTCAAGGTTCTTGGGGCCAGTAGGTCTTTGCAGCAGTAGTACTTCATGGTGAATCCTGGTTAAACTGGAACAAGATAAGTCTTGCTACAGGCTGCATGAGGCAAGGCTTGATATAGGAACTGGACAAGGCAAGGCTTGGTACAGGAGCTGGATGAGACAAAGTTTGCTACATACTTGATGAAGCAAGGTTGCAGCAGGGTTGGACTGGACAATGGAGCTGGGCACAGAACAAGGACTGGGGCTGCAATAGACAGAGACAAGGCAAGGTAGTGAGCACAGCCAGGGAGAGATCCAAGCAAGGCAAGATATTGGGGAGGACATTAAGCAGGAACTGGGACAGGGAAGGAGCTGTAGAGAGGATACTGGAACAAAAAGGGAGCTGTGGACAGGATACTTGAACAGACAGAGATCTGTGGACAGGATGTTGGAGGCTGGATTGGTCAGGGCATGACAAGGCCAGACAGGACAGGACTAGACAGGAGAGTCTAGGACAGGGCAGGACAAGGACAAGGCAAGACAACACAAACAAGGAACACAGAAGCCTGAAGGCAACAAGGCTGGAATCTTGTAGGTCACTAGGCTATGGGTGCAAAGGCCCCTAAATAGAGAGAGAGGCCTGGATTGGCCACAAGGCAGGATATAAGTATAAAACAGGGCCAAAAGCCACAAGGCGAGTTAAGGCCTAGACTGGCCATAAGGCAAGAAGCCAGAAGACAAAGAGGAAACAAGGCAAGGTACAGGTCTAGGGTAGGCCACAGAGCAAGGCACAAAGAGCAAGAAGACCCAGAGGCCACAAGGCATAAAGCAAGGAAACAGTTGCTAGGTCAGATAGCCAAGAGTGGCTCCATGAAGAGGCAAAGGGGAATGGGTAAGGCTGGGTTACATAGGGCTAGAGCTTGGATGTGGTGTAAGTAATGAGGATGAGCTCAGCAAGGCTGGAAGTTGAGCTCACTAAGGTCCCCTGGTGGAGAGGAGGCTGGACCACAGGCTGAGTTAGAAGGCCAGTGAGGAGACGGCTTAGATAGCTTTGAATGGAGTTCACTGGAGGCCTTTGCTGGTAAGGAAGTATCACAACCGGAAAACTCAGGGCATGGTGAGGCTGTGAAACTGTGACAAATGTGAGCAATCTAAGCTTCAGCTCTCATAGGCCAGCTTCCACATTACATTTCCCCTTCTTTCCAGCAGCAGAGGATCACAAGGCATGCACCAAAACACTACTTTCTATACATTTTTATCACACTTTATAATTATTTGATACAATAATAGAGAATTAGTTCAAAAGAAGGGTCAATAAGATTTCTAAGTGCGTAGTTATAAGTTGATTAATTGTAGACTTTGGAGGATCACTGACAGACAAATATAAAATAAACCACTAGATTAAATGTACATTAGATTAGTTTGAACATCTCTACTCCCTTAGAAATTTTAAATATCTAACAACTGAACAAAATGAAGATGTAGACATTAGTCACTGAGTGCCACATGTATGATTATCTACCATTTATTTTGAGGCTGTATGTGTGCACTTGCAGCAAAAAGCTCCTAGCCCTCAAAGAACAAATCTGATATCTGGAGTCTAGAGTGATTGGGGCTGGTGAAAAGGCAGGCTGAGCTAGGGCTGGAGGAGAGGATCTTGGCTATGATGGGGCTGGTGGAGTGCAGGCTGTGCTGAGGCTGCTGGGGGGTGGGGGGTTAGAACAGGCTCTTCTGGGGCTTAAGGGACAGGCTGAGCTAGGGCTGGAGGGGGAAGGGCATACTGCTGGGGCTGAGCAGGCTGTGCTGGAGTTGGGGGAAAGGCAATAAATATGATCCTCCAGGTAATTTCCATGGGTGGCTGTGCTGCAGGTAGGGCTGGAAGGGTTGTCTGGGCTGAGGCTGGGGGGGGGGCAAGGGGGCAGAGAGAAGTTGTGATGGGGCTGAGTGGGCTGTACTGGGGCTCGGAGCAGGGGGGTAGGCTGCATTGGGGCTGGGGATAAAGCAATTCATAGGGGTCTCTGGGGAATTTCCATATGTGTCAACTAGTTTTACTCTTATTAATCCTAGTTTACTATATTGGATCGCTTGAACTCATAATAATTCTAGTTTAGTATTTATTTTTTTAATTCATTTATTTATTTTGGATTTAATTCTTTCCTTTCCTTTGGTGACTGAAGTGAGTTGCATTCAGTTTCAGCAGGTTTTCCCTTTCTCCAGAAGGCTTACAATCTAAGGGCCTGATTTCTATGTGTTTTTTTTTTCCCATAGATATAGAATAGGAGAAAATCTTTACTAGATCAAGCCCTTAAATTTGTATCTAAATGCTACTTAAGCACATATACTGCTATTTTATGTATACAAACTCCATGTAAGGCTTTGGAATTTAGCCCCAGAATGCAGTATAATAAAAAAATATAATCCCTCAACCATAAACTATGTGAAAATACCAGTAGTATACCAACTGTGCTACTAAAGGTTAGGATGGAAAGGAAGCAATGAAATTCTTACCTTTAGTAATAAGGAAGGACCTAGGACACAAAAATGGATTCTGATTACAATTTAAACTATTGCTCATTAATTAAATACAGAAAATAAATGCCTACCATTAGTGTGGCTATTATTTGTTTATTCACTTAGGGTTGATATTTAAGAGTCTGCTAAATAGGTAAGGATAATCGGGTAAATCTATTAATTATCGACCCCTCTGCATTTTTGTGTCCATTTTTTTTTTTTTTAATTTCTCTCATTTTGTCTCTCTTATTTAATAAGATTCATCTCAAGGTTGTGATACTTTTAATTAGTCAACATACGAATAATTCAAAGATGTTGCAGAAACGAGCTTTGACATTACATATATCCCTCCTTCAGATGTGATTAAACAAAACCACTTTACAATTATCTCCAGGACCAAAATGGATAGTGCCTTTTCTTACTAAGCAAGCACTAATACAATGCTGCACTTGCCATCTCAAAGTTTCTTATGGAGTGGCTTATGATTTCTTGTCACATAGCAAGACAGTTAAACTTTACTCTGAAGAGGCTGAGCACTTCTACAAACAACGCTCAGAACAAGAAGAAAATTAAGGGTTTTCTGCTAATGACTCATATTAGGCCTCTTTGGTGGTCTAAGCAATAGATTATATCTTTTTCATTTTTTCCATCTGCCTGTCATGGGACAGCTTGGGTGATTGCTAGTTTTGTTGTTGAAAATGTCACCTCTTTTTCAGAATCTTTAAAGTAAATACAGGAAAAGTAGTATACACCTGTCATTTAGATCAAATAAAACAAAAGCCTATGGAAATACATTTGCAGCTTGAAGGGGCTTCCCTGCTGATTTTGTTTATCAGAAAATGGCACGTTTTTGTTCCTAATGGAGTGGAATTTAAATAAAATCTGACCTGGGAAATAAAAGCAGACATTATGACAAATAAAATTATATATTTGGTAAGAAAATTGGAATGAAAATGCAGGCCTCCTTTGGTTAAATTCTTTTGCTCAATGAAGTAAGTGTGTGTGTGAGAGAGAGAGATTCAGCTTCAAAGCTGATGGATGAACTAGGGCTTTTTAAAAATTAATAATCTGTTGTTATTTAAACAAGCAACTTTAATGTAGAATTTGTATAATGTTATGGAAGAGTTACAGCATTTGTGTTCGTTTCACAAAAAACAGACTTTCTGTATTGTTTTCAAATGCCTGAATGTCTTAACAGCTTTTGTCTCCAATTCCTTTTCTAAATCATATCATAAGGTACCCCAGGATGTAATTGTCTAAGCACAGTTTTGTGAGCACAATAACTCTGAAGGTATATTTTAGTTGTACAATTTAATAATTTTCTACTGAATTTGTTTCTTTATTTTGGGATTGGAATCACAATGGATAATCCCAAATAGGATATTAAGAAAACATTATTTTATTGAATATCAAGGTATAAAATGAAGGATTAAAGTATATAGGAGAATATTCAATACAAGTTGCTAAATAGTCCATGCATTATATTGTGCACTGATGAAAAAGGTTATGAGTCTAAATTACAAATGTTCACATTAACATTTTTTTTTACCGTGCTTGTAGTAATTCTTCTTAGTGTACCTGCTAAAATTGTAGCTAATATGATATTCACTAAGGTAGGGGTAAGCAATTCTGGTGCTCAAGTGACACAAACAAGTCTGGTTTCCTGGATATTCACAATGAATATGCATGACATATATCTGCATGCAATGGAGCTATGCATATTCACTATGGATATCCTGAAAAGCAGACCTGTTTATGGCACTTGAGGACAAGAGTTGCATATCTCTGATTAAGGCAATGATATGCAGACCACTTGAGCACTAAAAAAAAGTGGCCAAATTGTGTCATGTGCAGGTTAAAAGTTAATTATGCATGCTACCAGAAAATAAGCAACCAGAAATGGCTCATGTGAAATAGTGAGATGTGTGACTGAGAGGAACCCGATCGGGAGACCACGTCACTGAGAGCTCTGTCGGCAGTTGAAAAGCGCCTCACCACCAGGCGCCGCGCGTCGCGTGCCGAAGGGGCACGACAAAGGGGTTCTCCCCTTTGTGCACCCCTTCGTGCAACCCTTTGTGCTTCATTTAAAATTCTTTTATTTATTTATTTTTTCTGTTAATTAACCTTTTTTCCAAGTTCTTACCTTATGGCTTGTTAACAATTTTTGTTATAAATGTTCATTGTATTTGACTATGGAAATATATTTCCTGCTTTTCTGTTTTTAATGTAAACCGGTATGATTTGCATTTGATGTAAGAATGTCGGTATATAAAAGTTAAAAATAAATAAATAAATATATTTAATGCCTCAATTTTATTTAGGTTAGGTGAAGTGCTATTCTTTTCCAGTTAATCCCTCTCTTACCAAGAAACATATAAAAAGGAGGTTATGACTTACTCTGACCATCAGTGCTTCAATGCTTGCATGGGCAGAGGAGAGAACAACTGGAACTAGGCATATATGCGGAGGATCAGGGGTGACAGACAAGGAGAAGAGTGCTGTTTTCAGTGTCTTGTGCTTCATGTTTCCTCTACTATTTCTTCCTAAAGTTTAGGATTATTTTAGAGTCAGTGTCTGTCTGTTGATATCTCTCTTTCTCAAGTGCTTCATCTCTGTGTTAGGGTTTGCAAGACCAGACAGAATACACTGGGACTGATATCATAAAACCTGTGCCAAAACTAGTGCTATATTTTAGCACCAATTTTAATACTGTGTGTGCAGTAAAAACAGCATCCTAGCTAGAATGTAATACATAATAGTATGCAAATTAGTTCAGTTTAAAAAATCTGTGGTAAGTAAAAAAAAAATGTGCCCAAAAACTGAGTTAAAGCTCCGATGCAGAAAACCTCAGGAAAAAACGGCATTAAAAAAGGGGCTGATTTAAAAAAATGTTGCAGAGTTCCTTATTGGCTGGGTAAAAGTGACATGGTGTGATTGGTGGTACATAGATGTCCATCAGATATTCTTGAGCACTCCTCCTTGCAGGGGAATTAAAATGCAGTTTCTTTCCAGGGTCATGTGAGTCTACTCTTAAAAGTTGGTTGCAGTCGGTGTTAGAGCTGGTGGTTAGAACTGGTGTTTTTTCTATTGCGATTGTGGAGTGGTGTCTTTTGTGCTGCTTGTTTTTCCCTTGCTGTATTCCTTTCATTTTTTTCTTTTGTCTATGTTCTGGGTGATTGAACCTTTGTAATGCATCTGGTTGTTGGTCTGTAATTGTCTTTTTTTGTCTGCTTGTTAAGGTTTCTGAAAGAGCAGAGAGGGTGTATGTGGCTGTGGTGGGAATGGAGCGTGAAAGAGCGGGTGCGAGTGGGGGAGAGGATGAGTGTGATAGGCGGTGAGTGGTGATGAAGTGGATAGGAGCAAGGTGGTGGATGAGTCAGTTTAGTGTAGTCAGATAAGGGAGATGGGGCAGGAGGAGAGAGATATGCATGAAGTAGAGGGTGCAGCTAGAGGGGAAGAGGAAAAGAATGCAAATGGGGGTACCAGACCAGGAAGAGGGGGAGGAGAGATGGGAACAGGGAGTGAAAATAGTGCCCAGGAAGGTAGCGATCCACACCGCTTTTCTGAGAGTGACGAACAGATGAGAAGCATCAACCAAACGCTGGAGCAGAAGCAGCATCAGCATGATGTGCACTTCATAGAAGAAGATAAAGACCTTCTGGTGTGGTAGGTCTATGAAAAGCACACTGCCTTCTTTGATTTGAAGCAACAAACAAAAGGATGCCACAAGAGTGTCTTTCTCAAATTTTAATCAAGGAGACGTAAACATTTTTGAATCAACTTGCCCGACTCTGGCCGAGTTTCGCCACATGTGGTGGCTGCCTCAGGGGCTGAATAATCTGAAAACAGTGTTCAGGCGATGGTCTGGATAGAGTCAACAATAAACATTCATCTGTATTGGAAGTCAGATCTCTTGAATCTGCCAACAGTGTGCGTCTCCTCTGGATGAATAGTGAAAACTAAACGCCGACTGGTAGCGATCCACACCGCTTTTCTGAGAGTGACGAACAGATGAGAAGCATCAACCAAACGCTGGAGCAGAAGCAGCATCAGCATGATGTGCACTTCATAGAAGAAGATAAAGACCTTCTGGTGTGGTAGGTCTATGAAAAGCACACTGCCTTCTTTGATTTGAAAACATCACTAAGGTAAAGAAGAAGAAGACCTGGGAGATGGATGTCAGCAGCCAGTCAGTGGCCACCAGGACAATGGATCAAGCACAATTGGTAGCAAACCAGTACAGCTATCAAGGTCAAACTGGCACAGATTAAGTGGTCCTTGCATCGGCCGGGAGGGGGCCCACTATGTGAAGGCAGATAACACCTCTGCAGAGGATCTATATGATTGGCGTCCATACTGACGGCTAGGGATGTGCAGGAAAAAAAAATTGTTTTGTTTATGGTATGTTTTTGGAAGGATCTTTATCTATGAATTTGGGTTTGTGGATTGTTTGATTTGTTTTTATTTGTGAGAAAAAAATGAATCAAACAATTTACAAAAATGGCCATAAAATGAAAATGAGGCCTTCCGGGGCCTCCTGCCTGCCCACCTGAAAAAATACTGGGGCCGAGATTCCCCCAGTCTCACTTACTCGGTCTGGAGGGATCTGCTAGTTTCGGCCAAGGCCCAGGCAAAGGCCTCTGCCTTATGTAGGCCAAGGGCACAGTTGGTCACTGTGACCTAGGCCATGACCTTTGCCTCCTCAATGCCTAGGCCGGGGCCTGGGCCTAGGCCCAACGCTGGGGCCTTTCTGGTTCCAGGCCTGACACCTTAATCAAACCCAGAGGCTGGGTCTCGATGCTGGGGATTTGGTCCAGACTCAGGCCCGATGCCGCAAGCCAACCCAGAGGCCAGGACCCAACGTTGGGGCCTTGGCCTAGGCCAAGATCCAGACCCAGTCTGCCGTGATCCCAGCAGACAGCATCATTTGACTTGCAAGTTGTGAAGAATGAAGAGGACCAAGAAGAGCCGCTGAGGCCTGGGCTTGACCCTGTGCCAAGGCCCAGACATTGGCACCCAGCCTCCTGGTTGAAGCCCCAATGTTGGTCCTGGGTCCGGGCCTAGGATCTTGCATCAGGACCTGGCCTCCGGGCTCGGTCCTGGTGTCAGACCTAGGTCCGGGCCTAGGACCTGGCGACAGGATCCGGCCTCTGGGTTGGGTTGCTGTGTCAGGCCTGGGTTTGGGTCCCAACCTACGCTAAGGCCCCAGTTTTGGGGATGCACATCCCAACATTTTATTTATTCACACATTCACTGTCTGATGATTGGTCTCTCCACTGTGAGCTGACTGGCCTTTCATAATTCTGATAGGGGATTGTTCCTTTCACTGACATGTTACAATGGAAAGACCAATCTGCTGCCAGAAAGGGAACAGCTCAACTGGAGGAGGTAAAGTTTTCTCTGACTGTGGTTCTCTGGGTGGGGGGAGGGTTTTCTAGATGTGAGAGTGGGAAATGGGAAGTAAGGTTCTCTGGACCTTGAATCTCTGTTTTTTGTTTTTTTTTGTAATTCTTTATTTAAGCATTTTTTGGCATACCTATCCAATCAAGAAATAAGCAGCAATTGCATATCACAACAGAGCAGAGGGTCTGTCATTAAACTTAACGTCATATTCCTTAAACATAAGACATAGGATTACTCCAAACCATAATATTCAAGATCCTGTCCTCAAATTTGATAACACTTGAATCCTTTATACAAAACATCATAACATAATTGTTCAATATCAGCAGTATTTCTATTCTAACCTGGGCTTTCCAATATTGCATATCTGAATTAAATTTCCAAGTTGTCACAGTAGTGAACCATACAGCCAGGAGTAACTGCCCCAGTAAGGATGAAATTTATCAGGTAGGTATCAGGGAATCCTGCCAAATCCCTAGCAAGCCCAATTTCAGTAGCAAATGCATTTCAATAATGAAAATGTCTGCAATCTCTGCAGTCACTTCCCACCAAAACCACGCTACACCTGGACAGTGCCACCATATATGTATATAATTACCTTGCTCCGCACACCCTCTCCAGAAATCCGCATTGTAACCTGGGAACATTCTAGCATAGTAAATTGTGGTATGATATGTCCTATGTAACCACTGCACTCCCAGCTCCACCCACCTACAGCAGATGGATATCTTATGTGTGGAGGTCCATTATTTCCTTCTAAGCAGCATCAGTCAGAGAAGTTCCCAACCCTTCATTCCATTTATCTATGTGATTACTTGGGGTACATGAACCCTCTTTGTGTAGCAGAGTCCCCCAATATATGTTAGTCACCTCTTAACAGTTCCACTGCTAGGCGCCAGCACACAAATAATATTCCATTCGGTTTAAAGAGCAGAAAGGGTTTCAGAGTTTCAGTTTACTACCCAGGTTCCATCTGAGCTTCAAATAAGGTGCATGTGTTGCTGCAGGCAGTTCAAACTCCTCCACCAATTCCTGAAATGAGAGAAAACCCTCATCATTCTACAACTGAGCTATACATACCAGACCCAGCTTACGTCAAGTATCAAGATTAGGACAAAAAGTATAGCCTAATATCTTGGAATTTTTATAAATTGGTGAAAGGGAAGAGAGGACATCATCACTATACTCCATATACCTGACCACCTGTTGCCACATCTGCAAAGTGTGAATGATAAGTGGGTTCAACCTGCAGGCACATCTACTCACAGAGGAAAAAGATAACAGAAACAGAAGATGGGCAAATTCACTCCACCAGCTTGCTCCTTTTTTATAACAAACCACCTGAGGTCCTTATCACTAAACCCGTATGTTAAACTCTCCAATCGAGCCTCACAATAATATAGCCTGAAATTATGCAACTCCATCCCCCCTTGTCTTTTAGGTAACCAAAGCGTTTGGAGTTTAATCTGTGCAGGCTTATATTTCCAAATACATTTCTCAATTTGACTATGTAGTTCCTGACACAGGGACGTCCGTATAGTACATGGGACATGTTGAAAGGCATATAAGAAATTGGGCAAAATTGGGATTTCCTCTCAGACCATCAGATTTTGTTTAGTAGCCTCAAATAATGGGGATAATGTTTTTTTTACTCTAGGAATAAAAATCTCCAGGTAAGTGAACCCTTCCCAGACCACATGCATACCTGACATACATGCAGGTAATATAATCTCACAACCAAGTGGAAAGAACTCCATCTTATCATAATTGAGTTTGTTACCAGACAACTCACTAAAGTGCGCCACCAATTCCAGGAATGCTGGACCTGAAGTTGCCATCTCAGTCATAAACAAAAGTAAATCAGCCAACTTGTGATTCCTACCTCCTACCTTAAAACCCCTGATGGCAGGATTAATTCTTACAGCTTCAACCAAGAGGTCCATCACAATGTCAAAAGGAGAGAAGAAAAAATGGACAACCTTGCCTGGTATCCCGCTGAATAGGTATGTATGGTGATAAACAATCATTAAGAACTAAGCGAGCTTGAGGTCTCTTATACATTTAATTAATCTAGACCAAAAATTGATTGGGAAACCCCTTCTCCCGCAATGTTGCAAACACAAAAGACCATGAGACCATTGTTTAGCTGTATGTATTATATCAAACACCTTCTTGGTATTATGTATGGAAACTCTCCCTTTGATAAAGCCAGTTTCATCAGAATTTTAATAATTGGGGCATAAATGACTCCATCCAAAGCTGCAAAACTTTCACTGAAATTTTTATATCTGAATTTAGCAGTGAGATGGGCCTGTATGAACCAAAATCAAGTGGGTCCATTCCCTTCTTAATAATAATAGTTGCATCTGCCATATCACCCAAGGAGCTATCTGGTTTCTCCACATAATTGATTATCCAAACTAAAAAGGGAACAACATCATATGGAAGCGTCTTGTAAATATCTATAGCATAGCCATCTGGCCCAGGACTTTTACCTCCAGCTAGAGCCTTGACAGATGTTTGAATCTCCAGGCTAGTGATTGGCTCTGCTAATTTAGCCACCTGGGCTTCTAAAATCTTAGGTAGCAGTACAGTCACCAGAAAATCCTTAATATCAGACAAGTCAACTGAATACAATTTCTCATAATTCTCTATAAATAATGCTTCAATACTCTTTAAATCAGAAGTTACCTTGGCCAAAGGACTCCTAGTACCCAGAATAGGTGTCCTTCTAGCTTTTTTCCTGATTATCTCCATGCTCATAAAAAGTAAGCTTGGTATGTTTCAGAGCCTTCTCTATATTGGCAACCTGAAGGGAGAATTATTGTTCCTTCCGATAATGCTCTAGGTCCATTAATATCCACTGCGTGCAATCCTTATTATCTTGTTTTTCAAGTCTATCAATCTTTATTAAGTTGCCATCCACCTTTTTGCTTATGGATTTTCTGCTGCTAACTAGAGTATTAAAATATTTTACCTCTCAGGTAAGCTTTGAAGGTTTCCCATCTCAATACAGGGGAGTAATTTGTTTCTGGATTAAAAGTATCAAACCCCTCTATTGCCCCTTTCAACAACTCAAGGAATATTTTTTCTCCTAGCGAGGTATTAAACCCCCAAGCTGAGTTCCTCAGGGCCCCACCACATAGTTTAACAACAATATCCACCAGCTTATGATCCAAGATAGGACAAACCAGAATATTATTCTGAACTATTTTAGGCACCAACCCTGCAGAACAGAGAAAGTAGTCTATCCTACTATACATAACATGACAAGGAGAATAATAGGTATAATCCCTCTCGCTTGCGTATTGTTATTTCCAAATATCTATGAAATTTAGTGTCTCTGTCACTTTTCTCATTTCTCTAGATGGTCCTACACTCATCTGAGAAGCTGAGGTTTTGTCCATGGTGGGATCTAAACCTATGTTCCAATCACCCCCTATAAGGAGAGCCATCGAACCCCAAGTCACCAAGATATCAGTGAATCTACTGAGGAATTCCCTCTGATCTATGTTGGGCCCATAGAAATTAACCAGGGTAAATGATTCTCCCAACAAAGTGCAATCTACTATCACATATCTATCTTCTGGATTCATTGGTGACCTTTGCACCTGTAAAGGGAGATTTTTGTGTATCAATGTGCAAACTCCCCTACTACAGGAATTTTAAGAAGAATAATAAACTTTTCCTGCCCACTCCATCTTAAGTTTCTCATGCTCGGCCCGTGTAAGTTGAGTCTCCAGAAGCAATAGAATGTCCATGTGATTTCTGCGGATAAACTGAAGTATACGTTTCCTCTTCATTGGGGTGGATACTCCTTGCACATTAAGTGGTACACATTTAAGTCTGGAACATATAATCCAAATTGTTTCTTAACACAGTAATAGGAGAAATCACCAAACACACAGAGCTCCAAAACCTATAAGAATAAAAATCTCAACCACCCCCATATATCCTAAGTACCTTGTTTCCATTTTCATGCTCCCAATTCACAATTCCTTGTAACACACCAGGACAAAAATCATACACGCTGCACTTATTACTCGTATGCCTTTTTCCTTACCCCAAACCATAATCCCCAACTACCAATTCAAACAACAAAAGTAAATCTTCAACTAAACACCTAAAGCCACCCACCAAATAACCCCCCCTTGAGCCCCCAATCCCACCTTCCCTCCCTCCTTGAGCTAGGACAAACCTCATCTCCCCCTGGTGGGATAAAAATCTGGACTGGGTAAGTGGGATCTCCCTCAACTCATGCCTTCTACCATATACCCCCATCCTCGGCCTAACCCTTGAAAAAAAAATCCTGAAGTGAGTCCTCAAACCTAGAAAAACAAAACACCAAAGGGCTCAGCATCCAACAGTGACAGTCATCAGAACACGAATAGTGCATTGGAACCCATGTCTTCTTCTTCACTTACGCCCGTTCGGCGCCCCCCAAGAATGTACTTAGTGGTTTCAACTGATCCAATCGTGAATCAGAAAGCATCCAGTATTTATAACTGAAGTGAAAACAAAACCCATATAAATCTGGATCACTTTCTGCCCTTGGGACCATGCCTATCCTCACTGGATAACATAGGAATTGTCAAGTAAATTGCAGGATATGACCATGTTGACACCATACTTTGCTGACCCAACACCCGTGGCAAAATCAATGACACAAAAAGGAAGAAAAAAACAAATTTGTATACATTATATCTTAAGGTCAGAGGTCTCAAAACAGCACATCATAACTTAAATGGAGGCTCAACTCCCAACTTCCTTCAGTAAGTTAGCACACACTGCACTGTAGTTGTGCTTCCTGGCAAAACCCACATTTCTCTACAATAAAATGGTTGCTAAGTCCAAAGTTATACTTTGTCTCCACATTAACTGCAGAGTTGTTGAACCAATTTTTCAGCTGCTTTCACACTGTCCAGCATGGAAGCTTTCCCATTGATTAGAACCCACAGCCTTTCAGAATACAACATAGTGTAACGAACACTAAGTTTCTGAAGTTCCTTTTTGTCCTTCATGAATTCTTGACTTTTCTTCTGAAGCTTGGTTGAGAAATCAGGAAAGTTCATAATTTTATGACCCTTGTAGATTTCAAGTTCAGCTGCAAGAATTTTCCATTTATCCTCAAAATGGTGTAATCTTATTATAACTGCTCTCGGGCAGACTGTAGCTCCCAGCGGTGGAGTGAGTGATGCAGTCTATCTGCCTTAATAAGGTCTTTTGCAGGGGAGAGCATAAGTATCTCAGGCAGCCATTTTGCAAAAAACATGGCCGCATCTTCTCTCGAATGTTGCACCGCCTCAATCTATTCTCTAAGCCATCCAACTTGTCATGAACAACTGCATAGTGGCTATCCATTCTCTTATCTTTTACAATCTCTTCTAAGTCACTCTCCTATGCTTCCCCAATGCACGCTGTTTTCTCCTGCACAGTTTTCACCAACTGCACTACCTTATGGATATGGCTTCTGCAAATTTTTCTATTAAGCTACGTATATAGTCCCGTTTCTCACCCACTCTGAGAACTTCCTCTTCCTCCTCATTATCTGAGGTTGACTTGGCCATGTTTTGCCACTCTGCGTCTCTGGCTTTTTACCTTGTTTATTGGCCTTGCTGCCGTTTTAGCCCACAGATATGGAATAGATCACTTAGATACCTCTTTTCCCTGGGACATGATGATTCTGGCATTGAAAAATATCAGTTTTGATCAGGGTAAAAGCAGGAATCAGCGGGAGCCAACTCACACAGTGGCCTTCCTTTTCAGTGCATAACCTGAAGTCATCCATGGACTTCTTTGTTTAATGCGGGGTTTCTACATTCTTAGAACTTGCTGTCCCAGTCACACTGCCATCCACTGGAATTAGAAGCCATGGGTCAATCAGGAGGCAGCAAAAAAATTTTTTTTATTGCGCAGATTGGTATGTAAATAGACCAGAGCAAAAAAAGCACATTTTTTTCGGTTTAGTGCACTTTTTTTATTCCTCGTCTATTTGCATGTCAGCTTCCCACATCTCATGGGAATCTGAAGTTTTAACATGCTTGTTAAAAAAACCTGTGTTAAAATCTAAATCTGATTTTTATCAAAGGCTTTATTACATCAGCCCCAAAGTAATATTTTGACAACATGCAATAATCCACCTTGCTTCATCTTTCCTTTTAAATCATTTCATACACTATTTCTTTCACTGAGAAAAACCTTCAGAATCAGAATCTTTCTGTCTGAAATCCAATGCATAAATGACTGAACAAAATGGTGACTGCTCAAATTTAAGTATTTCTTTCACTTTCAGGTAAAACAAAAAAAAATAAGGAATTCATGCTGGATTAGAGTGGTTAAAAAAGTACTTCATCTTGATTGGTCCTACTCCTTCCTAGTCTCTTTGCATCCTGGTTCTTTTTTGACTGGCTAGAAGGAAAAAAAAAATTCCCCTTGCCCCATAGACGACAATGTACCTGACAATAAATGGAATAAAATGTTTGGACATTTTCGGAAATATCATCCATTCTCTTTGGCAGGCGTAACTTTTAAAACACAGGTGGGGGGGTTTAGATAGGACCGGGGGGGGGGGGGGTTAGGGGGGGGAAGGTGCGGGGGGTGGAAGGAATGTTCCCTCCAAGGCCGCTTCGATTTTGGAGGGGCCTCGGAGGGAATGGGCAGCACGTGCAGGCCTCGGCGCACGCAAGGTGCACAAATGTGCACCTCCTTGCGCATGCCGACCCCAGATTTTATAAGATACGCGCGGCTACACGCGTATCTTATAAAATCCTGCATACTTTTGTTTGCGCCTGGTGCGCGAACAAAAGTACGCGCGGGCGTAGATTTATAAAATCTACCCAATAGTTTATAGACACTGTTTGAATTCTTTTTACTCTCCAAGATGAAATTCAAATTGAAGCCTGGTTCCTTTGCTGTGTTTGCTAATCAGTACACATAGCACTTCTGCAATTTAAAAATTTCTGTGTTAGTAGATTGACTATTTTACCCACTACATAGATCTCTGACTGACTTTTCTGTCTGCTTTTTCAGTGTTATAGTTATACGTTGTAGTCATACTGTGTGTTCTATATCACCGAAAAACAACAAAAAAAAGATTTTTGACACACAGTAACTTAGTGTGTGACATGAGGAAACAGCACAGCAAAGCACCTCTCATTTAAGTTCTCCTAGTCCTTCAGTCTTTTCTCATTTGCTCAAAGCTACACAACCACCCTTTCCTAAATTCTATTGATATGTTAATTAAAATGGGCAGTTTCTTTCTTCACTTTCAGTTTAAAAAAAGAGGAAGTCACTGTCAATCCATGCAGATTCCAACTAGGATTGGCTGGTCAACAAATGCTTCACCTTGAGTGGTTCTGCTTTCTGGCTTCTTTCCTTTCCCTTCCCTTCCTGCCTTGGCTCTGGTCAGTCTAGGGACAAGCGACACACTAGTTCCTAGCTGCCTTGAAGAGAAAAGATCCCTGTAGTTCTGATTGTGTTAAAGAATTTAATGGGAATTGAAAACAAATTCAAACAAACATTTTGATTGATTTTTGTGTCACTGGCCATTCATGAACTAGAACAAATCTGCCTGATTCAATTTGGATTCCTTATTTGTTTTAAACAAATGCACATTCCTACTTTTCATTGGTAGTTATTGTAGTTTGAATTTTTGGGGTTGCTGCTGTTTTGGAATGGCAGGTTTGTTGTATAGCTTCTGAGTGTCTTTTATAATACCTCACAAAGTGCATGGCAATGTAGACAGTTTGCGCTACTGTTACTAAAATGACAACAGGCTAAACGGTACCATTTGAATATCTGGCTGCAGTCCTCAGCTGCAACTTACCTAGCTAAAAAGTTATCTGGATAAGTGAAAGTGGCAAAGTGGTGTTCCAAGACAGGAACAGACCTCTAGCTAACTTAAATGGATAAATACTGATAGTCAGAAATATCTGGCTAAGCCCTAGATTCATCAAAATGCTATAATTTTTGCATGGATAACGCCCGAGAAAAGAAAAAGAGGTGTGGCTATGATAATTTTATGGTGTAAGGTTTTGGGGCCAGTTTTATATGCAGAGTGAGACACACGAGCAGTAGAGATGTGCATCGGGTGCCTGCCCAATCATTTCCGCTTTTGGTTTTGTGTACCCACGGGAAAAGTTCGTATTCCCGTGGATCGGAATTTTTTTTTTTTGTATAGAATCGTTTTCAGTTTAGCCCCTGTCACATGGTAAGGGCAAAGGGCCACTGGCGCCATTTTGTTTACTGGCAGCCGATGGCCCGAGAGTGGGAGATCACTCCCTGGACCCCCACTGGTCTACCAGGGACTTTAGGAAAATTATGGGGGGGGGGTCGGGAGGGTGGGGGATTGTAAATAATTAGATCTGAAGGGTTGGGGTGGGTTTGGGGTTTTTTTTGGTAAATAATTGTAAATAATTAAGTGTGAAGGATCAGGGTGCACGCTAACGGGTTTGTGTTAGCACGCACTAACGGGAGTTTTTTTCAGACTTACACCTCAACAAATTAAGAAGTAAATAAGCACAGATAATGACACAACGTGAGCTGTGAGCATGGGATTTAAAATCCATATTTATTCATGTAAATGTTGGCCCCACCCCAGAATGTTCCAGGCACACTCTAACACCGGCCCTTTTTCCCATATGTTAGGTTGCTTGTGCACTCGCATATACACTCATAATTTCTTGTGCTAGGTTCAGATACCCATGTATATAGGCCTTTTAATGCAAGCAACTCTTTAAAAATTCACCCCTTACTATGCATAATATAAAACAAAGTTTAATATTTAAAAGTATGATGCTCAGTTATATATATTTTTACAGGATCATTCCAGGAAAGGCAGTGGTGATGTGATCTAGGGTTGTGAATTATTTGAAATGAATAAGGAATCTGAACCAAAAAGAACCTTTTTCAGTTTGGTTCATTTTCAATGAAATGATTCCTTAGTGGTGCTGAAACCCCCCCCCCCCCCCCAAAATTTTTGGATCATTTATATTGCAAATATTGTGCACTATTTTGGATTAGTGTGTGGTAATTGCAAAATGTGTACACTATTCAGAAATGCTATGCTTTATTTCTTGAAATAAATACCCCCCCCCCCCCCCCCCCAAATGAAAAATTCTAGCCCAATGCAATAAAATTCAGTTGGAATCACTCCCCTAAAGAAACATACTAAACTGAAATAAAAATTTGTGACTTGCACATCCTTAATGTGATCATTACTGTTAAGTTTAATTATCAAAATCTCAACAGTTAGAGTGGGTGAGGTGGGAAGGCCAATGGGTCTGAACGTTAATTGTGTGTATGTGTGTGTTGGAAGAGTGGTTGCCTGGCTAGGGTGCATAATTCACTTGCTCTGGCCCTTCGTTCACCCTGTCAGTAAAAATGACTACCCAGTTGAAAATCTCACTAGCCACCTCTTCTTAATATTAGTGTACAGTCCCCTAGATCTCTACTAGCCATTTTGTTTACTACTATTACTATTACTACTACTTCTTAACATTTCTATAGCCCTACACAACATATGCAGCACTGTACAAACGTACAAAAAGACAGTCCCTGCTCAATAGAGCTTACAATATAATAAGACAAACATACAACACAAGACACTTGGGGTATTTCATAAAGCAAGACATAAAGCTGAGTTTTGGTTAGGACTTTAGTAGGGAGATAGTTATTTGGAGACTATCCTTGTAGATAACTCCAAAGAGGCTTGTCTGGATTGGTCACCAGTTTCCCATACAAACAGGCTATGCATGAGGAGAGTTGTGGCTTTTGGTATCTTGAGTTGCAGTTTTGAGTAGCGGGAGAGTTTGTTGGAGTGTTCCCCATCTGTTGGGTCCCACAGGCTGATAGAGGGGAAGTAGCATTTTTTGTTAGCGTTTTGGAAGAGAAAGAGAGTAGATGAGATTTCCCTTAATGGGCCCTCAGTGTGCCACTAGGGGAAGAGACTCTGCCCTGGCCAGCACCCCACAGTCTGGAAGGGATTGTTTTTGAGGAGTGGAAGAGGAGTGTTTTGAAAGAGCTGTTTGTTTTCCTGAGAGTTTGTTTTTCACTTTAAGCCTGCGGAGGATTGTCACCCCTGCCTTGGGAGATCAGGATAAAGTGCTATGATTCCTTCTGTTCAACTGGGGGACAGCAGTGACTTGACAGAGAGGAAGAAGTATTTTGTAAGGAGTTTTCTTACTGTTGCATTGAAGAAATTTTTGCTACTGGTTTCTGACCACTGAGAAGGAGGAGAGATTTTTAATTGTCCACACGTTTTGGGACTTTCTGTCACCAGAAGTCCAGCTTTTACCATCAGAAAAAAGACAGGAGATCCCAGCCCCACTCTCCATCACTCAGGAGTATTGGATCATTACTTAGTGCTTACCATTCTAAAGGACACTGACTTGGTTGCTAAATCTAAGGAATAGGTCCATTTGGACTGTTTATTTCTATGTGAAAATAAATTGGAGAATTTTTGTTGTGAATTGGACTTTAAGTATTTTTGGCTGCAGTAAATTTGTGTTGAACACCTCACCAGAGTGTCCAGTGGCTTCATTAAGTGTCAGAGGTGCCTTAAAGCAAGGATATCAGAAAAGTGAGTAGAGTTTGGAGGGCAACCAAAGGGAGACTGTGTGTTCATGCCCACTCCAATGAGCCTAGGCCCTGGAGTTTTATCTTTCTTCCCAACTGAATGAAACCCAGCACTCTGGAACAAGAGGATTGTTCTAGGGTGAAAAGATGGAGATCTGGGACAACCATGTGCCCCTGCATTCTGAGAGGCCCCTGAATGTGATACATTAGTATGATACTAAAAGAAGACTAAAGTCTTGTAGCTTAATAAAGCATGTAGAAAACCATGACCAGATCTGCAGGGCTGAAATCACAACGAGAGCCAGACCAGGAAACAAGTATCAAGAAATTAGTCTAGGGAAAGTAGGCATAGTACTGAATGGAAAGCAGGGATAAGTAGAGTACAACAGAAAAGGATCCAGTACAAGTAATATGAGATTGAGATACATGAAAACAGATTCACAGGACAGTCTGTGAAAACTGTTGTTTTAGCAATGGATTTTACTAGAAAACAAAGTTATATAGTTCTAAGTTCTTCCTATTAGATTATAGTGAACAATCAGAAAACAGAAGATGACACTAAAGTCAAACATACGAGGGGATGTGTTTGTTAAAAGTCATCAAGCACTAGATGGGAGAAAGAACTTACTGGGAAAACTTCTGCCTGAGAAGCCACAGAGCACTGGCTCCAGACTGCCCAGCCTTAGTATTCTATTGCTTACTAGGAGACCAATGTACTAAACTGCAAACAACTTCCAAGCAAGATAATGCATGAAAAAGTAGCAAATAGCACATGTAACCACAGTTGTAAATTCTAAAGGGCACTATTTGTCAGTTTTTCAGGTGTAATTTTGCATTTGCGAAGCCATTTACAAAACTTACATAAAATCACTAATGACCTGAAAAGTCATGAGAATAAGCTAATTAATGATTTAGGTATGTAAAATTACCAGTGGAAAATCATATAAAATGGTGATTTTCCATGAAACTTAAGCTACATCTCAGGGAAACATTTTTGTGATATAGTCAATAATTTCACACAGACTTGCAGGCATTTGCATATTATGTAAATGGTCCAATATCATAAAAAAGTGTCTGGCGATAGTGGGCCATTCCTGCAGAGTTGACTACAGTGTAGTATATAGGCCTCCATGTATGAATGCATGTCCTTCTACTTGAAATTTAACCACTTGTTTCTGGACCATGGTGCTGCTTTTGGCTAGGTGCTTGAGCTCAGGGAAGTCAATTTTCAAAGGGGCCTGCAAGCATTTTACCCAAGTTAACAGGCTGGCTGAAAATTACCTTCTCTCAATGCAGCAAAAAGTTTAGGTATTGTTCCACATTGAGCAGAAATATGCATATAGGGGTAGATTTTCATAGAAGCACGTGGGCGTACATGTGCACGCTACCTGGCACACACACATGGCCGCCCGATTTTATAACATGCGCGCGCAGCTGCATACATGGTATAAAATCGGGGGTTGGTGTGCGCAAGGGGGCACCCTGTGCGTGCCGACGCCCATGGTCTTCACCCATTCCCTTCCCCTTACTCTATCCTTCCCACCCCTTCCCCTAACCTTCCCACCCCCTAGCCCTATTCAACCCCCCCCGACCTCTATCTTACCTTTTGTGCCTGCCTCTGAGCAGGCACAAGTTGTGCAGGCTGGCAGCCTGCCGGCACGCGATCCTCCAACACAGCGGCAAATTTAAGGAGTCCCAAGAGATACCCAAGGTTGCACTTTCACCAGCAAACTGTTCCACTTTTTTAGATGAATTTGGACCCTTCAGTCCCTGCATTTCTATTTTAAAAGTCAATTTAGAATTTGTTTGTTTAGACATGGCAATAGAAAAGGCAAGTACCCTTTTTATATCCATTACTACACTCCACATTGCTTCCCTAGTAACTTTTACAGGAACATCAGGGATTCGTAGAAAGTTAGAAATTTCCAACATCATCTACTGATACATCTATTAGACATGCCTTTCCATCATCAATAGTGTATTCTCTCTAATCCCTCATTCCAAATTCATATACTTTGACAAGAGAACAGAGATCTTCAGATCTAGGACTTAAGGAAACACTGCATGAAGGGAGAGTCTAATATGGGTATGGCATTTTAGAAATGGGGATGTTTCAGAGTCATTTGGAGATACTGGAAAAATGGCAGCCTCACTCATACTGGCATCTTTGTTTAGCTGCCTTGATAAAAGGAACCATTGGACTCCTGAATGCCAGGCTCAGCGTGGAACTGAGCATGCTTATGTTTAGACATTGGATACCCCTGAAGCCCCAGGACTTAGACACGTCCCGGGGCTTTATGTGCATCACCAGGCCTTTATAAAACAGGCCCAGCACGCGTAACCCCCACCCCCCCCCCCCCCCCCCTACGCGTGTAAATCCTCTTGATTTACGCGCATAGGGCCTTTAAAATCCAGCTCATAGCTTGCATTTTCAAATTTTCATGCATATGTTTACAGCAAAATTCTACTCACAGAAACACCAGGTTCAAATGATTGTGCATTCTTTATACCCACATTTCCTTTTGAGAACTAGTGCAAAGCAATGATGTGCATTCATTTTAAATGAATTAGACAATTTCAACAAAATTATCTAATTCGTCATGGTTCAGGAGTGCCCAAAAATGAAAGAACCATGAAAAAAACCTCAAACCGCAGAAAAAACATAATTACCCATGGGAACCCAAACCGACCCACGAAACAACCCCCCCCCCCCCCACACACACACACACACCCACCACGAAACACATCTCTACAAAGCACATGGGTAAAAGTATGCATTGTCTTAGATCCAATGTCGACAGTTCAAAGGTTACTCCCTTATTTGATGATTGGTTTGTTATCTTTTTGCTCTCTGAGCTGTATGTGCAGTGATTCAGTGCGAATACTGCGTTCATGCCCTAGTGAGTGAGTATGCATGTAGTTGATGATGGGAAGGGGGTTACATATGTGTATACTTTCTTGACTGTGTACACAGTATGGGGCAAATCTTTAAACTTACGTGAGGGCGCATATTTGTTTGTGCAACCCGGCGCGAACAAATCTACGGCCAATTTTATAACATGCATGCGCTGCCGCACGCATGTTATAAAATCAAGGGTTGGCGCACGCAGGGAGGTGCACAATGGTGCAACCTGCATGTGCCGAGCCAAGCAGCCTGCCTAGGTTTCCTCCGAGGTTGCTCCGAAATCAGAGTGGCCTTGGAGGGAACTTTTTTTTTGTCCTGCCCCACCTTTCCCTCCCTTCCCCTATCTAACCCACCCCCCCAGCCCTAACTAAATCCCCCCCCTACCTTATTTCATGGAGTTACGCATGCCTCTGGCAGGCGTAACTTGCACGCGCCGCTGGCTCCCTGCCCAGGCACAGGCCATTGTGCTGGAGCACTCGGCCCCGCCCCTGGACCGCCGTCACGCCTCCGGCCCCTCCCACGGACCGCTGTCATGCCCCCTGGACACGCCCCCCAGCCCACTGCCATGCCCCCTGACACGCCCCTGGCCAGCCCCTTATTCGAAGCCCCAGGACTTACGCGCATCCTGAGGCTTGCGCGCGCCGCCGAGCCTATGCAAGATAGGCTCGGCGCGTAGGGGGAGGCAGTGGTAGGTTTTCGGGGGTTGCACGCATATCTTACACATGCAACCCTTTGAAAATCTACCCCTATATGCTGCAGTCTTCAGGTTTTATGTGTTCATGTGTCTGAGGGGGTCTGGAGGTTTTGTTTGTGTATTTTGCTTTCTGTAGGTAACCATGTGCATGATTCTGTCTGAAATGTTTTACATGCTGTTGGCTGACTGTCTTAGTGTGTTGATGATTGACTGTGGTTGTGTACTGTAGAATGTATACTTTGGTGTGCCCTGCTGCTGCTTTGAGTTGCTGTGTGATTTGCAGTAGGGGTGTGCATTCGGATTGACCGCATTAGTAAAACGCAACTCATATTTTTTTTTTACTTAAAAAATTGATTCGACATAAACGATCGGATTTCCCACATATCGAACATAGATATGTTCGATATGTGGGAAATCGCGATTGTTGAGCCAAAATAAAAATATAAACCCCCTCACCCTCCTTAATCCCCCCCCCCCCCGACTTACCACAACTCCCTGGTGATGGAGCGAGGAGTGAGGACGCCATTTCTGCAATCCTTGGCGAGAAGCATGTGACGTCGGCGGCACGTCGAGTGACGCCGGCGTCACGTGATTCCCGGCTCGTTCGCGCCGGACGGCTCGTTCGGCCCAAAAAGAACTTTTGGCCAGCTTGGGGGGGTCAGGAGGCCATCCGGCGCGAACTTGCCGGGAATCACGTGACCGGGAATCTGAGTGACGCGGCGCCACGTGATTCCCGGCGAGTTCGCGCCGGACGGCTCGTTCGGCCCAAAAAGAACTTTTGGCCAGCTTGGGGGGGCCTCCTGACCCCCCCAAGCTGGCCAAAAGTTCTTTTTGGGCCGAACGAGCCGTCCGGCGCGAACGAGCCGGGAATCACGTGACGCCGCGTCACTCGAAGTGCCACCGACGTCACATGCTTCTCGCCAAGGATTGCAGAAATGACGTCCTCACTCCTCGCTCGATCACCAGGGAGTTGTGGTAAGTCTGGGGGGGGGGGGATTAAGGAGGGTGAGGGGGTTTAAATTTTTTTTTTGCACATATGTACATATACCCAACTCATTGGATTTTTTTTATGTCCATATTGGCCGCAAGTGGGACCCCCTTTCGGACATAAAAAATATGAACATAAAATTTTGCTCTGCACATCCCTAATTTGCAGTATCCGTGTCACACTGGCAGGGTATGTGTATATGTGCATGTTTTTCACTGGGTAATCATCTTTGTACCCTTTTAGCTGTGTGCATATTTACATGTATGTACATGTTTCACTAGTGATGTGTATGATCTTCTGTTTAAAGGGTGGTATTTATATACCTACTGCTGGATATGCGGTATGTATGCTTTGTCAGTTATATGTTTATGTGTGCAAATTTGCTGTTGACTGTATTTCTGGGTGCATGTGTGCTATAAGGTGATTTTATTTTTCAGTGCTGGTTGTTGTATGAATAATATTACTATCTTCACTGTATTAGGCCACTAGAGTCTATAAGTTAGGTGACAGAATCATTTGCACTTCACTTTGCTATAATAGAGGTAGGTAGTTATGTGGTATACCTGCATCTTATTTGACCTAATCTAATGCAATTCTATTTGCTATCCCTACATCACATGATGAATACAAATCTAATGAACTGATTTACGAATTGGTAACTCTAGTACACAGGGCATGGTGCCACCATTAACAAACTACTTTATTTTATTTATATTTGGCACTTCAAAGTGGATTACATTCAGGTACTGTAGGTTAGGGATGTGAATCGTTTTTTGACGATTTAAAATATCGTCCGATATATTTTAAATCGTCAAAAATCATTAGGGCCACGATACAATACCAATTCCCCCGATTTATCGTTAAAAAATCGTAAATCGGGGGAAGGGGGAGGGCAGGAAAACCGGCACACTAAAACCCCCTAAAACCCACCCCGACCCTTTAAATTAAATCCCCCACCCTCCTGAACCCCCCCCCAAATGCTTTAAATAACCTGGGGATCCAGCGGTGGTCCAGAACGGCGGCGGTCCGGAACGGCCCCCTCAATTGAATCCTGTTGTCTTCAGCCAGCGCCATTTTGCAAAATGGCCACCGCAAAATGGCGGCGGCCATAGACAAAAACGATTCGACGCAGGAGGTCGTTCCGGACCCCCGCTGGACTTTTGGCAAGTCTTGTGGGGGTCAGGAGGCCCCCCCAAGCTGGCCAAAAGTTCCTGGAGTCCAGCGGGGTTCAGGAAGCGATTTCTTGCCGCGAATCATTTTCCGTACGGAAAATGGCGCCGGCAGGAGATCGACTGCAGGAGGTTGTTCAGCGCCGCTGAACGACCTCCAGCGGGGGTCCGGAATGACCTCTTGCGTCGAATCGTTTTTGTCTATGGCCGCTGCCATTTTGCGGCGGCCATTTTGCAAAATGGCGCCGGCTGAAGACAACAGGATTCAATTGAGGGGGCCGTTCCGGACGGCCGCCGTTCTGGACCACCGCTGGATCCCCAGGTTATTTAAAGCATTTGGGGGGGGGGGGGGTTCGGGGGGGTGGGGGATTTAATTTAAAGGGTCGGGGGGGGGTTTTAGGGGGTTTTAGTGTGTCGGCTCACGATTTTAACGATTTTCACGATAGTTTACACACCCAAACGGCAACAATACGATTCCCTCCCCCTCCCAGCCGAAATCGATCGTTAAGACGATCGAGGACACGATTCACATCTCTACTGTAGATATTCCCCTATCCCTAGAGGTCTCACAATCTAAGGACCTGATTCACTAAGGGTTTTTCTCATAGACCCAAAATGGGAGAAAAGCCTTAATGAATATGATCCTAAGTTTGTACCTGAGGCAACCAAGGGCAAAGTGGCTTACCCAAGCTCACAAGAAGCAGCAGAAGGATTTGAATCCTGGTTTTCCTCATTCATAGCCTGCTGATCTACTCCTCCACTCCTATGTATAAAGCAGCCCTATTACATTTAGTATTGAAAACAATGCTGTCTTTTCAGAAGGCTCATAGCACTGTTTTACTGCCTGAAAGCTATGCACCTTCTAATAGTCTAAAAAAAACTGCAAGAAAAGGAAAAAAAATATTCCCATGCAGTTCAATGAGGCGAACAGAAAATATAAAAGGTGTCCTGGCATCTTTGGGCTGCAAAATGGAAAAGCAAGCGTGAACAGCTGCGGCTTGATAGTAATCAGATGTTTTTACTTCTTCCTACTTATATCATCTGGCTTCTGGCTTTCCTGTAACTACATAAACCTTGGGAGTTCTGGCCACCTTGGCCAGTGTCTAAGCATAAGCATGCTCAGTTCCACGCTGAGCCTGGCATTCAGGAGCCCAATGGTTCCTTTTATCAAGGCAGCTAAACAAATTTGCCAGTATGAGTGAGGCTGCCATTTTTCCAGTATCTCCAAATGACTCTGAAACATCCCCATTTCTAAAATGGCATACCCATATTAGACTCTCCCTTCATGCAGTGTTTCCTTAAGTCCTAGATCTGAAGATCTCTGTTCTCTTGTCAAAGTATATGAATTTGGAATGAGGGATTAGAGAGAATACACTATTGACGATGGAAAGGCATGTCTAATAGATGTATCAGTAGATGATGTTGAAAATTTCTAACTTTCTACGAATCCCTGATGTTCCTGTAAAAGTTACTAGGGAAGCAATGTGGAGTGTAGTAATGGATATAAAAAGGGTACTTGCCTTTTCTATTGCCATGTCTAAACAAACAAATTCTAAATTGACTTTTAAAATAGAAATGCAGGGACTGAAGGGTCCAAATTCATGTAAAAAAGTGGAACAGTTTGCTGGTGAAAGTGCAACCTTGGGTATCTCTTGGGACTCCTTAAATTTGGAATTTGACAAATTCACTCTCCTTGATCAGAATATTGTTTTAAAATTCTCTCTATAAAAACTGGATGTGAGGTTCTTAAGATTCAAGATTAGGTATACGAAAATGTTTCTTGAGAAACCAAGAAGCAAAAGGAGAAGTTTATGTCCCTAAGGCAATGATTAGTGGGTCCAGTTATTGATTTGTGTTCTGTTTTATCATTAAGTAAAGGATTACATCTAAAGAGAATTTGTATTTTTCTGGGATACCAATAAGCTTCAGTTATTTACTGACAAGAATTCTCTAACTACCTAATATATTTGATTTGATTCTAACTTGCTTGATATAGCCTAATAATGTGCTCTCTCCTGGTTTGTCTTTACATTTTTTTTTTTTTTGGAGAGGGGTTAACTTTCTGTCAGATCTGTTTCTTTCCATTCTCCTCTTGAGGTATCTTTTTTTCCCTTTTCTTTTCTGTCTTAGACGTAGATTCATCAAATCTCTATAAAAATAGTGAAAATAGCACCCACGATAAAAAAAAAAAGGGCATGGTTAGACTAATTTGCAGCCTACTGCATCACATAGGTAAATACGACATGAAGCACTGGGTCAGCGCAAGTGACATTGTGTCAGTGCGTCGCATGCTGCATCACTGAATGGTGTGTTGCATCAGCGCATGGTGCGTCATTTTACGTGGTTAACGTAAATTAGTTCATGGTGCATTATTTTTTTCAGTTTATATATACTGGCTTCCTATAGCTGCCTCTTTGAGGGTGTGTCAGGAATTTGGAGAGAAGAGGTAGGCAGGTGTTGGTGGTAGTTAGTTGAAGGTTCTTTACAGTGATTTCTGAGTGAGTTATCTTGTTTTCTGTTGCCATCTGTTTCCCTTCACTTTTGTCTTTTGTCTTCTTTGTTGGAGGGAAAGTTTTTGTATGTTAGTCCAGTTCATCTGTCTTTTGGTGTGAAGGAGTGGTGGTGGAGGAGTGAGGAGGAGTGGTGGTGGTGGACGTGGTGTTTGTGATGAGGAGGAACAGCAGCAGCCACAGGCTCAGCAGCCATTGCAGCCAGCCCACTCAATGTGTCACTCAACCTCTCTGTTTCATGGAGGAATAGAGCCTTGAGTGGGAGTCTATAGAATTGTCTCAACCTTGAGCTAGCTCACCACAGCACCTCCCTGAAAAACCACACCATCAGCAGGAGCAACCCAAAAGCCCCGTCATGCCACATTTGGAGTCCCAAATTCCTGCACTCCACACTACCATCACAGTACCACCACCAGCAGTGCCACCAGCACCAGCACCAGGCCCAGCACCGGCAGCAGGCCCAGCACCAGCACCAACAACATCCCCGCCATCAACAGAGGAGTCCATGGACCAGCTGGAAAGGAGGCATGGAGTACAACTCCGACACATAAGGGCAGAGCTAGTGTGCCTCAGGAGGGCTGCCAACAGGCAGAACCAGATTCTGTGAGATCAGATTGTCAGGAGTTGATGGACTTGACTGCACTCACATTGCCATCATTCCACCCTGTCAGAGGAAGGAGGCGTACTGCAAAAGAAAGCTCTTCCACTCCATCAACGTCCAAGTGGTCTGTGATACTGGAATGCACATCCTGGATAATGTGCCCGCGTACATGGTGCACACGATTCCTTTATTCTTAGGCAATCGGTCCTCTTTGACAATTTTGAGTCTGGCCTGTATGGTGATGATTAACTTGTAGGTAATTTATCAATGCTATGCCAACTATAAGTAAACTTACTTGGAAGATGCTGCATCAGCAAGCCAGACAACGGCAGTCTAGTGACTTGCCGTCTGGACTACTCGTCACTTGCGGCGTGTTTTTTTAGAAGAGTATTTTCAAAAGTCCCAACTTTTAGAAAAGTGTTTTCAAAGTCCCGATAATTTTAGGAAAAGGACACATCTGTTCCCCGAAGCATGGTTGAAGAATAAAGCTCGACAACGGCCGGTGTTTCGCGATAACACTAAATAACTAAATAACATCTAAATAACTTTGGAGACGTTCACATCTGGGAAGAAGCATCTGTCCTGAGATTTAACTCAAAATTACTCCTGAAGAAGCGATAGTGTTATCGCGAAACACCGGCCGTTGTCGGGCTTTATACTTCAACCATGCTTCGGGGAACAGATGTGTTCTTTTCCTAAAATTATCGGGACTTTGAAAACACTTTTCTAAAAGTTGGGACTTTTGAAAACACTCTTCTAAAAAAACACGCCGCAAGTGACGAGTAGTCCGGACGGCAAGTCACTAGACTGCCGTTGTCTGGCTTGCTGATGCGGCATCTTCCAAGTAAGTTTACTTATAGTTGGCACAGCATTGATAAATAAACACACAGGGTCTTTTTGTTGTTTTTGGTTTTGATTGAGAAGACTGTGGTTTTTTGGTTCTTTTTGGTTTTAACTTGTAGGTAAGACACACTTTTTTTTAATGTTTCATGTCTGCCTATGTGTATGAGCATAATGGCACAAAAATGGGGGTGATATGGGGGAAGACATGATCGGTGGCTTGTCAAGTGCCTTGTATTCACATATGGTGGCCTTTGGCCCAGGCCATTCCTTTTTGTCCTATGTTTCACAGGCTGACAAAATGAGTCAGGGCAAATAATGCATGTGATGTAAAGGTTGCTGAGTGAGGAAGCACTATACACTTAGCATGTCTACATTATCCAAATGGCCCCGCTCCTATCCTATCCTTGGAAGGTTTTACAATGTCACTGGTTAATCTCTAGCTTCACCCATCCACACTGCTGGCACAGCAACATCACATCCTGGCCATTACTGATGCATCTGGAAGATTGTCGCACATTGTTTCTGTACAGCCTGACATACTGGTTCCATAACCATTATCTTGTGCAAGTTGGTGGGTTGCCATATTCCCTGTGTGTGGGCTTACTAATGGATTTATATGGAGGACAGAATGCACAGCTGCCACACTCACATGCACAGCATGAGGTATGACGTTTGCTGCTAACACAGATGTGTCACCTCTTATGTATTTGTGCAACATTGGCAGCCAGCTATACACCAGTAGCCTTTGCTGGTTGGGAAGCACATCAGATTTACTACTCATGAAGAGATGACCTCCTTTAGCCTACACAGTGGCCAAAAACATTATGAAAGGCTTTTAGGGAATGCCAATCATTCTTTAAGGCTCAGCAAAGGTACAGGCTACCTTATACAGTCTTACTGAATGCTGTGGTTTGGCAGTCACATCTGCAAGTAACAATGCTATGATTCATGTGTTTGTTATGTCATTGGTGCAGGAGATTCAGGTATGGTTGCAGGGCCTGGCTTCTCACCCCCATTGCATTCCCAACATGCTGGCAAAGACAAGGTACAATGAGGCCTTTTGTGCTACCTGTTGTGTCATAGAACTCATCTTTTGACTTATGAAAATCTGTTTTCACTGTTTGGACAAAATGGGTGGGGTTTTAATGTATGCCCCACCCAAAACTGCAAAGATTGCATTGCTCTGCTGTGTATTCCATAATCTCGTTGTACACTATGGAATACCAATGCCCGGACGCCCTGATCTCCCTCAGGATCCCCCATGTCTCCCAGTAGGAGCCCAGGAGAGCTTGCTGAGTGGCAGCCAGATTCGGCAAAACCTTATAGAAAGACACTTTGCCTGATAGGCCTTACCTACCACTTCCCCTTCCAGGGAAGGTGCGCCAGAGGCCAGTTAGCTGCTGCTTTCTAGGGATGTGCAGAGCAAAAGTTTAAGTTCATATGTCCATATGTCCAAAGGGGGTCCCATTTGCGGTCAATATGGACATAAACAGAATTCAATGAGTTGAGTATATGTCCATATGTGCAAATAAAAATTTAAACCCCTCACCCTCCTTAATCCCCCCCCCCCCAAGACTTACCACAACTCCCTGGTGGTCCAGCGGGGTCAGGACGCCATTTCTGACCAACTTTGCAAGGAGCACGTGACGTCGGCGTCACGTCGGAGTGACGCGGTGTCACGTGATTCCCCGCGGGGTCGCTTCCGGGATCCTCGTTCGGCCCAAAAGGAACTTTTGGCCAGCTTGGGGGGGCCTCCTGACACCCCCAAGCTGGCCAAAAGTTCCTTTTGGGCCGAACGAGGATCCCGGAAGCGACCCCGCGGGGAATCACGTGACGTCGGCGCCACGTCAGAGTGACGCGGCGTCACGTGATTCCCCGCGAGTTCCCTCCGGCACCCTCGTTCGGCCCAAAAGGAACTTTTGGCCAGCTTGGGGGGGCCTCCTGACCACCCCAAGCTGGCCAAAAGTTCCTTTTGGGCCAAACGAGCATTCCGGCGCGAACCCGCGGGGAATCATGTGTCGCCGCGTCACTCCGACGTGGCGCCGACGTCACGTTCTCCTCGCAAAGAATTTCAGAAATGGCGTCCTCACTCCTCGCTGGATCACCAGGGAGTTGTGGTAAGTCTTTGGGGCGGGATTAAGGAAGGTGAGGGGTTTAAATTTTTATTTTGGATCAACAATCGCGATTTCCAACTTATTCAACATAGCTATGTTGAATAAGTTGGAAATCCGATCGTTTATGTCTCATCACTTTTTTAAGTTAAAAAAAAAAAAAAAGTAGCGTTTTACATTTATGTTCAATACGAATGCACACCCCTACTGCTTTCCTCACTCTCTTTTCTTCCTCTCAATAATGTTTGGCTGTATAGGTCATCCTGTTGCCTAAACCACATATGGCTACTCAGGATTCATCTTCACAATGCATCAGTACCCTGTATTTGAAATACAGTACTGAAAGTTAACCTTACATGAAAGTCATGTTGCAGCCACCATTTGTTCTGCCTGATAATGACAGTAAAAGAGGCTTTTGTGGCATTAAAATTTGTTGCTTACCTAGCATGGTATGGCCTGAGAGCAATCACCAATGGACTGCATTCTACCGCTCACATGTGGATGACATAGTCATAAGTGTGAAGGTGGCCCACATAAGGATTGTGACCCTGGAGAACCACACCTATACAAATGTTGTTAATCTCAAAGAGCACTGAAGGTGAACCACGCATGGGAAAGTAACAGGTTTAATGTTTGAGTGACAGAAACAAATATTTACACCCTCATTCGTAAGTGCTTAAAGATGTGCAGGTGAAGTAATAGCTCTGTACTGAGTGTGTGTACAGTCACATGGACATTCCCAGACCAACGTCACAACAGTGCTTCAGCAGTTAAACAGCCAGTGTACACTAGGATTTGTAACCACATACCTATTTGCAGCATATCTAAATGTCGTCCTCGTCTTACCATGGCTACAGGTATAGAAGGTGTTGGTTTTGGTTTCATTATTTTTTAAAATGCCCTCCAATTTACAAAAATGTTTTTTGCAAAGTTTGAGACTTTTGATACAATACTGTGCACACCAGAAACAGTTTTTTGTATGCTTCCAATTTGGTTAGAAATAAATGGGAAAAGGAACTTTTTTTTTTTTAACTGTTTTGACATCAGAACCAGCCATTTCTAAATAGCATATGAACTGTGCCATGATTCATTACTTGCTGTTGAAATATAAATATTAGGTTAGGTTTGCATGCCAGTGAAGTAAAGGGCAACTTGGCCATAGTGTTATTCTGATTAACACTGATTTTGCAAATGTGCCCCTGAGCTTAACCATACCATAATTCTAAAAATACTTCATGAAATCTGTAACACATTTAAACAGTGAAATCAATTGTAAAGTGCCAAGAAAAAATGGAGAATTATGAATCAATTTAACATTTAGAGACCAATGTACTAAGCTGAAAAGGTTTTTTTGCCAAAGGACCTTTTGTGTGAAAAGTAGTACAAGAAGTCTAGAAATGTTCCAAAAGGCTGAAATGTAGGTATTTAGTATGATATTTCACAAGAAAAAAACCTTTTGAAAAAGAATTTTGCCACCAGTCAATTTTTGGAAACAACTGGGGGGACCCTGGGGGAGGGTGGACTTCACACCGGCCACGAGGTCCTTCCATGTCACTTTCAGCAGTACAGATCCTGGGCCAGATTCATGGGTTGCCATGGATGGGAACATGCAAATTTACTGGCTGTGGCAGATTCCAAAATATGTCTGGCACAATATTGATATGCATGCTGATGAACTCAGGACTTATTTGGATCCATAGCTAAATTTTGCAAACAAAACTCTAACCTGCAGAAAATACTGTGAGTTAGAACAGCAGCCTTTTAGAACAAAGTGTTTGTAGAATGGTTAATTAGATAATTTTGTTGCTTCCCAGAACCCCCTTTTCAGCTTAAATTATTTGAGGTTGATATTCTATGCCAGTTAGTTGGGTAAAAAGGAACTTATCCGGCTAAGTGGTGAAGTCTGAATATTTGGCCCCATTTAGTGGCTGCCACTTAGCCGGATAACTACTTTCACAACTAAGTTGATCACTGGCTAAGTAGTAGTGGTGTGCATAATTTTTTTTTTCCTTGTTGTTTTGTTTTTGGGTCCAGGGTGGGCTATTTTAGTCCACCCCCAGATCATAAAATTTTTTTCATTGCCAATTTCATAAAAAAACAAACAAACTGCCCCAACCCTTCAAATTTAATTAAATACAACCCCCCCCCCCCCCCCCCCCCCCCCCAAGATTCGCTGAAAGTCTCTGGTGGTCCAGCAGGGTTCCCAGGAGCGATCTCCCACTCTCGGGCCATTGACTGCCAGTAAATAAAATGGCGCCGCCGGCCCTTTGCCCTTACCATGTGACAGGAGCTACCATGGATGTCCACTGCTCCTACCATGTGACAGGGGCTGGCCAATGGCACTGGTAGCCCCTGTCACATGGTAAGGGCAAAGGGACACTGGCACCATTTTGATTACTGGCAGCCAATGGCCTGACAGCAGGAGATTGCCCCCGGGAACCCCGCTGGACCACCAGAGACTTTCGTCGAGTCTTGAGGGGGTAGAATATTGTAAGTTTTGAGCAGTGACACATCACGGCCTCCCTCAGTTTCCTCCATTCCAATTAAGGAGCGGACTGGGAGAGAACTTCCCTATCCCCCTACCCATTCTCCCTCCCTCTTCCCTGTCCTCCCCGTCCCCTTAAAACATCATACCTGTTTTTTTTTCTTTGTTTCAGAAATTATGCCAGCTCCTGAGCTTGCGTAAGTTGCTTGCGCGGCAGGTTGCTGGCGTGTGATTCCCCAGCACAGTGGCAAATAGCCACTGTACAGGTTGCCTCCACCCTCTGCCCTGCCCCGCCACCTGGACACCCCTCCCTGCCCTCCAGACCACTCCTTTTGTGAGGCCCGGCTCTTGTGCGCGTATATGGACGGGCCCCTTCTAAAATGCACGGCTCACATAAGGCCCAGCCACACGTGTAACCCCAGATTTTATGCGTGGGGGGATTTAAAATTTGGCCGTAATTGCATTGCAGCCATTTTGGGCATATTGCACAGCTTAACAGCAGGAAAAAAGATGTAGTTATTTCCAGCATTAAAAGCATGCGATAGCATGCATTATGCTATTGCATGGTGTGATATTGTCCCTTATTTTCATTAATCCCACCCCTTCAAAAAATTTGCATACACACCATGCAATAGTATGATTATTGCATGGTTATGACATTAACACATGTGTTATCATGTGCGTTAATGCCATAAGGCATTTTGATGAATGACCCGGTAAACCAATAACTGGCGATATTAACCTGCTGTGGAGCAGGTTTAAGCTATCTGGATGTACTTATTGAGCAAAATTTAAAGTTTTCCAAGTATATTCAGGTAAATTAGGCCTGGATTTTCTATCTTCGCACGGGTTTGTGAATCCCAGCACTAACGGGGGGCAAGCCTGCGAAAGCCGGCAGCGATCGCACCACTGCAGTGCGATTGCTGCCAGCTTTCGCACCCAATAGCGCCATTGTAAAAGGGGGTGCTATTGGGCGTGCTACTGGCAGTGATAAGGAGCCTTACCTTTTTGCCGTCAGTGAAGTTTCTGCGGCGTCCGCCTCCTACGCCGCCCCGACTCCTCCTCTTCCAGTGCTGATGCTGCCCCGACTCCGCCCCGATCCAGGTATCGCAAACAAAAAGGGACTTTTCGCATGCGATAGGGTTAGAAAATAACCCCCTTAGGCCTGTATTTATCAAAATGCACTAAATATCACCTGTGATAGAAAAAGGGGCATGGTTTATGGTAATAGGCAGTTTATCTCAATTTGCGCTAATACCTATGCAAAGAGCTAAGTTACTGCAAATTGCGATAACATTTTCGCACTTTGAGATAAGTACCAGAATGTGGTATTTCCTACATACAACCACTGGGGGGAGCATGTTTACTATCAGGGGAGAGGGGAAGAAAGAGAGAGTGAGAGCGAGCCTATCTCTATGGGAGGCCCATCTAGTAACTCGAGGTGAGGTTTAGGTATTAGTGTAGGGGTTAGGGGCCACTTTGACATTCAAAATGAGACGTACGAACAGAAAAGTGCTCGCTTGTGAAGATTTGATGACCCTCGGAGTGAGAAATTCTTCACAAGAGAGCAGTGTTCTGTTCGTACATCTCACTTTGAATGTCAAAGTGGCCCCTAACCCCTACACTAATACCTAAACCTCACCTCGAGTTTCTAGGTGGGCCTCCCATAGAGATATAAATACCTATCTAGTGTTGGGGCATTATGGCTAGGTGCTCTCTCTCTCTCTTTCTTTCTCTTTCCAAGCTATCACACAGCTTAACATTACTGGAAAAGGTGTAGCTAAAATCAGTAGGGATGTGAATCATTTTTTGACGATTTAAAAAAATCGTCAGATATTTTTTAAATCGTCAAAAATCGTTAGTCGCGATACAATAGAAATTCCCCCGATTTATCGTGAAAAATCGTAAATTGGGGGAGGGGGAGGAGGGAGGGCGGGAAAACTGTCACACCAAAACAACCCCTAAACCCACCCCGACCCTTTAAAACAAATCCCCCACCCTCCCGAACCCCCCCAAAATGTTTTAAATTACCTGGTGGTCCAGTGGGGGGGTCCCGGCACGATCTCCTGCTCTCGGGCCATCGGCGCCATTTTGGCTGCCACTAATATAAATGGCGCCGAAGGCCCGATAAAAAAAAATCCCGACCCTTTAAAATGACCCCCTTAGCCTCCCCCCCAAAAAACCTTTTAAAATTACCTGGTGGTCCAGCGGGAGCGCGGGGAGCGATCTCCCACTCTCAGGCCATTGGCTGCGTTAATAAAAATGGCACTGATGGCCCTTTTCCCTTACCATGTGACAGGGCAAAGGTTGCGCCGGCGCCATTTTGAATATTGGTAATATGGCCTGAGTGCAGGAGATCGCTCCCGGACCCCCGCTGGACCCCCAGGGACTTTTGGCCAGCTTGGGGGGGGCCTCCTGACCCCCACAAGACTTGCCAAAAGTCCAGCGGGGGTCCGGGAGCGATCTCCTGCACTCGGGCCGTATTGCCAGTATTCAAAATGGCGCCGGCGCTACCTTTGCCCTTACTATGTCACAGGGGCCGACCGACTTTTGGCAAGTCTTGTGGTGGTCAGGAGGCCCCCCCAAGCTGGCCAAAAGTCCCTGGGGGTCCAGCGGGGGTCCGGGAGAGATCTCCTGCACTCAGGCTGTATTGCCAATATTCAAAATGGCGCCGGCGCTAACTTTGCCCTGTCACATGGTAAGGGCAAAGGGCCATTGGCGCCATTTTTATTAACACAGCCGATGGCCTGAGAGGGGGAGATCGCTCCCCGCGCTCCCGCTGGACCACCAGGTAATTTTAAAACCTTTTGGGGGGGTTCGGGAGGGTGGGGGAGGGTTTTTTGATTATCGGATCGGTCGCAGCCGATAATCAGAACTCAAATCGGGCTGGGCAATAAAAAATTTAAGATTTGGATCGGAACCGGAACCGATCAGATTCCGGTTCCGATTCACATCTCTAAAAATCAGCATTAAAGCCATGCAATAGGGCTTCACAAAACTGTAAACCCAGCCCACTCCTCCTCTTTTTAGATTTGCATCACACCATACGATATGGTGCTAATGCATGCGTTAACGGCACTTTTCGCATGCGATAAGCCCTTAATGCATGTGAAAACACCTTATAGCATTTTGATAAATGACCCCCTTAGCTAGCTAGCTAGCCTGTCAATATCAACTTTTTTATTCTAAAAACTTCATTTGTAAAATGTATTGGTCTGTTATAACTTTTGAGGGCAATTTTCAAAAGTCATTTACACAGGCAAATTGACTGTCTAAAATTGCCCACCTTTTTTGTGGGTAAAATTATATTCAGGGATCAATAACATAAGTGCTTTTACCTATGGAAAAAACAGGAAGGATTGTAGACAGGTTAAATCAGGAGAAGCAAATTAATACAAGTAGTTTTGCATTTTCAAAATGGCATACAATAATTTTGAAGGGAAAAGGTATCTGCAGAAAAAACAGGTGCAAATCCCTGTGGGTACTAATTTTCCTATGCAGTTTTCAAACAGAAAATATTCTTGTACATTTCCTTTGAGAATTAATGCATAGTCCACAGGTAAAAGTGGACTTTGTAGCTATGTGGGTTGTTTTGAAAATTGCCCCCTTTATATATGCAATTTCAGTGCATGGTATTTGCATATTGATTTGCATTTGATTTAACCATATCATATACCTACTACAGAAAAAATAAGACAAACAATAAAATAAATATTTTCAAATTCATTTCTGCTGTTTTGTTAAGCAGAACAGTTTATGAAAGAAAGCAGAACTATATTTTTCTTGCTTTTCATCTTGAAAATTAAAAACTTTGGTCTTAAAAGAAGTGAATGATACATTATCAGATCTTTCTAAATTGAACCCATTTGGAGCTATTTGCATCTTGCAGAAACCTACAGCTGAGTGCTGTGCTCAGAGGTGTAATGACTGGTTGTCACAACACGCTGGAGGTGGCCCCATAACAAAATGATCCCCTGTCAATTCTCTTGCAGGAAATACATTGGCAACCTGTAATTCAGCCCCATTGCTAACATCCTGCCTAGGTTTTGTTAAATGTCACTTTCTAGGAAGTAGATCTGCTGAACTTGTGCTTAATAATGTTTTAAGAGGATTATTTGATGGAAGTTTGAGAAAGCATTGCATGGGGTTAGCAGTGATTTGTCATTTGTTTCTAATTAAAGGACCTAATCTCTCATCACTTAAAGCAGTTTATTTTTCAGACCAAAGGCAAAGATGCAAAAGAAACATATTAGTGAGATGTCATAGTACATAGTCATTTAATGTTTTGTTTAACTTAAACATGGAAGAAAATGTGTATCAAAGTGGAAACATGTAATGGCATCTTGATAGTAATATGCTTTTAAGCATTTAAATTCACCATTGAATTAGTTCAAATATATCTTGAGCTGTTCACTTTATTTCAAAATATATCTTCATAATATTTTAATAAAATGTAAGAAGTATTATCAGTCATTTCAATTTTTAAATCATTATATTTTTGCACAATTCTTTTCTCAGACATATTCTTTTATAAAACAAACTTTACAAGATAACATGCAAAATATATTCAGTCAGGTAATGCAAAAAAAAAATTATATATATATATATAATATATATATTTTCATTGATAAAAAACTAAAAGTATGAATCTGTATACAATTTAACAAAGATCCCTATTACACTGATACTGAAGAAATATCTGAATCAGTTGAAATAACTTGAATAGCCAATACAGAATGTGACTTTGTGAAAGAATGCTTAAATCTTGAAAAACAAAATCTTAAATCTTGAAAAACAATTTTTCTTTACAAAACGATTATTGACTGAATATAATTGCTAGTTGTAAAGGCTAGTATTGGTTTGCAAGTATACAAAATTGTATGTGTTTAGGGATAATAGATTTTGGATTAATTTTGTGAGCTAATAAATGTTAATATATGTTGCAAGTATTAAAACTGTAAGTTTGCCAAGGTCAGTTAATTAATCTCAAAAGGTGAGAGTACTGGATCCTGGGTGACTAGACATGAGTATGAGTTCCACTGATTCCAGCCACTTTTTTTGTTATACATATTATGCATACTATGCCACACCCCCCCCCCCCCCCCCCACACACACACACACTTACGAGGGAAATCTTCAAAATAAACGTCAATTTGTGATTTTGGATAACATATAATTAACCCTGTGTTGCGCTCCTCCCACTGCCGGAGCCACGGGAGGCGCCTCCTTTCACGGCCTGGGTTGCCTCTGCTTCCTCACTGCCCGGAGGCCGACCTGAAACTTTACTCCTGCAGTGTGGAGGTGCAGCTCCTACCTTCGCAGCTGGGCCGCTGACATATCCCGTTTCTTTGTGACCAGGAGGCCGCATCCCCAGTCTCTCCTTCGCGGCTGGAGCTGCTCTCCATCCTCCCTGCACAGCCCAGAAGCTGTCCCTCACATCGGGGCCTGCCCTGAGGCCCAATTTCCTCCTGCTCCGACTCAGCCTCATCAGTGGCAGGGACACTGCTGTCCAGGGTCCTGCCCAGCTTCTTCTAGGGGTGGGCCCACCTCTTTTCCCCTGATTTAAAGGAACAGTATAGGTGGGGTTCATCTGGAACTCCTCCCAGGGAGCTCCCTTTCAGCCCTATAAAAGGGCTCTTCAGTCAGTCAGTCCTCGCTTCGCAAGGGGCTAGTCCTCCCATGGACTCCTCGTCTCTAGCTCCTAACCAGGCATTTCTGATCTTCTTCCATGGATCTTCTTATGACTTCCTGGTCTCTGTTCCGATGTTCCTGATGTTCCGTGATATTCCTGATGTTCGGTGATGTTACTGATGTTCCAAGTTCCGTGTGATCCCCAGCCTTACGTATCTGGTCCTAATGCTCCAGGTCCTGTAGGACCCATGCCTCCGGAGATTCCTTGCTTTTAATTCGAGCTTCCAAGCTTTATCTTCGTCTTTCCATGTCCCGACTCCGATGGATCCGAGGAGTTACTGTAATCCTGCGCTAAGAGACTTTCTGAGCCTTTCCCAATCCCCTTGTGGTCCACAACCAGCCGCCCGGCTGTGTAGGGCACGTAGGGGACAGTGCGGTCCATGACCAGCCCCACGTGCTGAGTAGGGTGCCTGAGGGACTTTCTCATCCCTCTCTGTTTCCTGTCTTCATTTCAAGCCACATCTGAGTCTTCATTCCAAGCTCCTGTGCCTTCGGCCTTCTCCCACTGTGACCTCAGTCCGACCTGCCACCTCTGCTGCACCCTGTGGCAGGTCAGAAAGGGCATGGAGTAGTCGGAGGACCACTCAGAGACTACCATTGTGTTGGTGGTCTCATGGGCGTGCAGGTTGGTGGAGGATTCGAGGCTCCTGACTCCCAGACTTGGACTGGTCACACCGCAAGGGCACACACTCTCCTCATTCCATGCTGGAGAGCTCCCAGTTGTGCTCCATCCCATCATCAGCGCAACACCCTGATTTTAGTGATTGTCTAAGTTTAGTCTTGTGATAGATTAATTTTAGTCACAAACTAGCGTGTCTCCTACTTATCAATTTAAAAACTTTAGATTTAAAAGACACCAAATAATTTAAAAGCCCTAGTCAAATTGAAAACCCTTAAATTAAGAGACATGCCAATTCCTTAATCAGCTTTAAAATTTTAGCTACTAAGCAAAATTAAAATGCAGATAGAAGTCCTGCAGTGAGTTGGGGCTATACAGTCTTTTTCACTGAGTGCCACATATCTACCTGTCTGAGGTCAAATTGTCAGACCTGGAGTAGTAGAAGCAGACAGAAAGGTAAACAGAGGAGGCCTTCAAGGACATAGTAGAGTGATCACAACTCTAGACAAGCAGCCTTTGTGCTGTTTTGGAGGAGGAATGTCACCAGGCAGAAGACCATCACCTTGGTATGACAGGAAGTGATTCTGTGCTCTCCAGGCCATCTAGTGGCCAACTGACTCCCTCATAGACTTTTGCTTCAAATGTATTTGAAAACGTTTTTTAAAATAGTTTTTCCTAACCGGCAAGCTTTTTCTCAAAGTCTCTCTAGGCCTGTCTAACTACTGTTTTAAATCTATTTATCTTGCCAGAGCTTATACTCTTGCCAATTTTGTTCATTTGAGTCTGTTTTCCATTTTTTGAAGGATGCCCTTTTAGAAAACTGAGAAGCAAAATTAGTGATCAGAGGGAACAAGGAAATAACATAAAAATGAAATCAATTATTTTCCTCACTCTTTACAGAGGAGGATGTTAGGAACATACCCTCATCTGAAACATTCTTTATAGATGGAGATTTTGAGTACTAAAACAAATATCTGTGACAGTGGAGGAAGTAATAAATCAGATTGACAAACTAAAGAGTAACAAATCACTGAGACTGGTTGGCATCCACCCCAGATTTCTAAAAGAACAACATAATGAAATTGCTAACCTGTTACTAGTAATCCATATCCTATCATTTAAAATAGCCATGATTCCTGAAGACATCAATTTTTTTTAAAAGAGTTCCAGGGTGTTCCGAGGAACTATAAACCAGTGAACCTGACATCAATGCCAGGAAAAATGGTAGAAGCCATTCTTAAAACAAAATCATTGGCCACATAGATAGGCAGACATTGCTTAATGGCAAGAGTCAACATGGTTTTAGCAAGGAAAAGTCTTGTCTTACCAAACTTTGAGGGTTTTTTTGAAGGTTAAAATAACATATAGATAAAAGTTCCCCAGGGAACAGGAGGCAGGGTTCTATTGTGAATTGACAACTGGTTAAAAGGCTGGAAACATAGAGGTAAGACTAAATGTTCAGTTTTCCAAATGGAGACAAGTTGTTAGTGGAGTACTGCAAGACACTGGACCTGTGCTGTTTAACATATTCATAAATGATCTGGAAAAGGAAACAATAAGATGATAACTTTTAAACAGGCATGTGGGTGCACATGTGCATGCGTTAGTCAACCCGTGCCCAGGGACACAGCCATTTTATAACATACACTTGATTATGTGCACATGGTATTAAATAGCCTGACCACCTGCACATGTGTGTGTAATTTTAAGCGGATGTGCACCTATGCATGCAAATGTTGCTTCCACCGCTTAAATGGGGGGATTTTAATAGACACGTGCGCTGAAGACATTACCAGTTTTTTCCAGTTAGCTCCCAGTTCACCCAGGTAAGGAATAGAACTTCCCAACCCCACTAGTTTAATAGCCTTCCTTCTACCCTGTTAGCCCGACCCTTAAAACCCCGCAGATCTGTCTATTTATCTTTATTTTATAACTTGAACATCATCCATAGCAGAAGTAAAGTGGCAGGGGACCCCAGCACATGCCTGTCCCCTTGTTTTAGTATTATTTGAAAGGGTGAATAACCATCCTTTATTTACCATTTCTACCCCACTATTGATTTTATAAAATTCTATCATATCCCCTCTCAGCCATCTCTTTTCCAAGCTAATGAGCCATGACCTGCATAGTCTCTTATCATAGGTGAGATGTTCCATCCCCTTTATTATTTTGTCACTCTCCTGTGTACATTTTCTAGTTCTGCTAGTTTTACATGAGATAGGTTTATCAGAACTGTGCACAATATTCAAGCTTCAGTCGCACCGTGGCTCAATATAGAAGGTCAGGAGGCCCCCCCCAAGCTGGCCAAAAGTTCCTTTTGAGCCCAACGAGGGGTCCGGGAGCGAACCCGAGGGGAATCACGTGACGCCGCGTCACTCCGACGTGACGCCGACGTCACATGCTCCTTGCAAAGGAGTTCAGGAATGGCGTCCTCACCCCGCTGGACCACCAGGGAGTTTTGGTAAGTCTTGGGGGGGGGGATTAAGGCGGGTGAGGGGTTTAAATTTTTATTTGCACATATGGACATAGACTCAACTTATGGAATTCTCCATATGTCCATATTGACCGCAAATGGGACCCCCTTTCGACTTATGGACTTATGAACTTAAACGTTTGGTCTGCACATCCCTACTCTCCACCAATAGGCATTCCACTCAAATTATAGAGTATCAAAATGCACCCATAATAATTTCTTGGGGGGAATTCTTACTTCTACAGCTTCCATCCTAATTTAGGAGAGCAAATCCTGAAGCAATACTTGTTGGCAAGTCAGGATTCCATTGTTTAGTCCCAAATGCCATCAGTAGAGCAATTATTTCCTCTGTATCTCCCAAAATATACCCAGGGTTAGTTGCAATATACAGTATTTCTCCTGCATTTGCCAGCATTTCACCTAGACTCATCATGACTTTGATGTTCTCAAGATTGTAATCTGGAATGCTTCCTAAAGACTCCCCCTGCCTAAAAGACAGATTGTTTGTTGATATCAGTGTCTGAAATGCATCATCATATGTCAACTATTCTTTGATGGTGTTTCTTCAGAACTTAGTGGTGATCCAAATGGTTAGGAAAAAACTGAAAGGAGCAGATGCAAAGGTTGAGAGTTTGCATCAAGCATGGATCTTTTTAAAAATACCTTCTCGGAAGCCCAGATCAGATATATTCCATGCATTAGAAGAGGCAGAAGCAAAGCCTCTTCTTTAATCATGACTACCGGCATGATTAAAATGTGAGGTGAGAGAGGCTGTAATAGGTAAAATAACTTCTTTTATAAATGGAAAAGGGATCCAAATAAAACAAACAGGAAACAGCATAAGCACTGGCAGGTTAGATGCAAAGCATTGATAAGGAAGAGAAAGAGAAAATTTGAAAAGAAGCTTGCCGTGGAAGCAAAAGATCATAATAAAAATTTATCAGGCACATTCAAAGTAAAAAGCCTTGAGGGAGTCAATTGAACCATTAGATGATCAAGAGGTAAAAGGGACACTTAGGGATGACAAGTCCATAGCAGATAGACTAAATTAATTCTTTGCTTTGGTCCTCACTGAGGAAGATATAAGAGATGCCCATGCCAGAAATGATATTCAAAGGTTACAATTCAGAAGAACTAAAACAAATCTTAGTGGCAAATTAAATTTAATGTGGACAAGTGCAAAGTGATACATCCAGGAAAGAGTAAAATAAATCGGAGAAAATTATTTTTCACTCAACGCACAATTAAGCTCTGGAATTTGTTGCCAAAGGATGTGGTTAGTGCAGTTAGTGTAGCTGGGTTTAAAAAAGGTTTGGATAAGTTCTTGGAGGAGAAGTCCATTAACCATTATTATTCGAGTTGACTTAGGGAATAGTCTCTGCTATCACTGGCATCAATAGCATGGGATCTTCTTGAAGTTTGGGTACTTGCCAGGTTCTTGTGGTCTAGTTTGGCCTCTGTTGGAAACAGGATGCTGGGCTTGATGGACCCTTGGTCTGACCCCGCATGGCAATTTCTTATGTTCTTAAATTATAGATACAAAATGCAAGGTTCCACATTAGGAGTCACCATTTAGGAAAAGGATCTAGTCATCATCATTGATAATATATTGAAACTGCTCGGTGTGCAGTAGCAGTCAAAAAAGGAAATAAAATGCTAGGAATTATTAGGGAAGGAAAGTGGAATGAAACAAACAATATCATAATGCCTCTGTATCGGTCCATGGTGCTACCTCATCTTGAGTATTGTGTGCAGTCCTGGTTGCCACAACTCAAAAAAAGATATAGCAGGGTAACCAAAATGTTAAAAGTGAAGGAACAATTCCACTATGAGGAAAGGCTAAAGAGATTAGGACACTTCAGATTGGGAAGAGACAGCTGAGGGGATATATGATAGAGGTCTATACAATAATGAGTAGAGTGAAACAAGTAAATGTTAATCATTTGTTTACTCTTTCAAAAAGTACAAAGACGGGGGACACAAAATAAAGTTACTAAGTTGCACATTTAAAATTAATAACAGAAAATATCTTTTTAGACAACATATAATTAAGCGCTAGAATTTGTTGGCGAGGAAGTGGTGAAAGCAGTTAGTATAGCTGCATTTTCCAGGGGGGAAAAGTCCATTAACAATGTATTTATTTAGACATTTTATAATCTGTTGTTCCATGGATAGATCACAACAGTTTACAAAGTAATATTTATTTATTTATTTGTTTATTTCGGTGCTTTTATATACCGAGGTTAGCAGTTAGCCTTCACCCCCGGTTTACAGTTAGAACAACTTATTACATCAAAACCAGGACATGGAACAATGAGAGGTAGAGAATACATCGAACTGGTAACAGAGAAAACATAGAACAAAACTTCAATGCTTGAACAGGGTTGCGTCGTGTTTAACTTAAACTTTGCATTGCATGATAGCACAGGGAAATGGGTTCATAGAGAACAAAAGTTCAAGGTACAAAGTACAAAACTCTAGTGTAGCTTATTGAGTTCATCTGGAAAGGGAAGTTCTAGTGGAGGGGTTATAAAATTTAGCCCACGCCGTCTCTGAAAGTTTGGCTAAATAACCAGGTTTTCAGTTCTTTTTTGAAGGATTTGCAGTCTGATATCGATCTAAGGTATTGGGGTAAGGTGTTCCATAAGAATGGGCCAGCAATTGATAAGGCTCTGTTTCTTGTACTCGTGAGTTTCACTGTTGGGAGTGATGGTATGTCGAGAAATAGTTTGCTTGCCGATCTGGTGTGATGTTGAGGTCTTTGTTGGTGTATCATGTTGCTGAGTGTGTTGTTCTCCGTTTTGTATAAGGCGTTGTGCACTATAGTTAGGGTACAACGCCTTATACAAAATGGAGAACAACACACTCAGCAACATGATACACCAACAAAGACCTCAACGTCATACCAGATCAGCAAGCAAACTATTTCTCGACATACCATATTAATATTAATAGTTATAACTCAACAAACAATGATTGGTTGCAAAGGTAGACAAGTTAACATTTCTAGTACATCTTCATAATTGATCTAGTACTAATGGCAAAGAGTATTAAAAATTAGAATAAAGTGATAGTTTTCACATCTTAGTTAATGAGTTGTTTTGAGATTCTTACATTCTCTCATTTGATTTATTCTTCATGATTTGGTTATTATTTTTTGTTTTCTTGTCTCTGTGGCTCTGTATTTTCAGATGTTTTTAAGTTAAATTATAAGCATTTATGAATAGCTATGATTTTAGCTCAAATTTAAATTTCTTTCTATCTTGTAAAATATGAAATAACTCAGGCATAGCATTCCATAGCTTTGGACCCACTATGGAGAACATACAATCTATTTGTGTCAGATATGTGCTCCGTATTGTGGGAATAGTCAATAGTCCTTTCTTTTGAGATCTTATAGTTCACTGTGGATTGTATGGTTGTAATGACACTCCTAACAGGCCAGTATTGTTTGATTGAATGATGTTGAATATTATTTTTAATGCTTTATAGTAGATTCTGGATTGTATTGGTAACCAATGCAGTGATATCAGAGAGGGTGTAAAGTGATCATATTTCCTAGATCCTAATAAGAGTCTTGTCGCTGCATTTTGTAATAGTATAGTGGTTTTAAGCTACACGCTGGAAGGCCTAGTAGTAAGGAGTTGAGTAGTCTAGGTTTGATAAGATTAGAGTTTGCAATACAGTGCGGAAGTCCTGAAAAGTAAATAGTGCTTTCAATTGATGTAGTATATCCGCAACTTGGCATAACCTGTCTTGATTAATTTGCTGATGTGCATTTTCATTGTGAGATTCTCATCTAGCTGTATACCTAAATCCTGTACTTGATTTGAGAAATTAATTTGAAAGTTACACAGGTTTAGGGCAGGTGGTTTCGCTATTAATGAGCTTCTACTCAGCCAAATGATTTCAGACTTTTAAGGGTTTAGTGTTAGTTTAAACTGCAAAAGTTCTTGTTGTATTGCTTTCATGTAGGTAGAGTAACGAAGCTGTATTTTCAAATGATTTGGAGAGTGGGATGTAAAACTGTATTCCATCAGCGTACAAGAAGGTCGTTCCTAGATTTTTCAGTAATTTACATAGTAAAAACATGTAGATATTAAATCGCGTTACTGAGAGGGCTGAGTCTTGAGGGATACCTGTATCACACCGGAAAGTATCAGATATAAGGTTGCCCAGTTTGACTTGGAATGTTCTGTTAGAAATGAAGAGAACCACCTGAGAACCCTGCTGTCTATTCCAATGTTTCTCATCTGATGGCATAACAGGCTATGATTCACTGTGTTGAAGGCAGCCGTTAAGTCAGTTAGCACAAGACAATAAGGTTCATTTCATCAAACCCTCATAAAACAAGAGTCCATTAATGAGAAGAGTAATGTCTCTGCTGAGTGATTTTTCTGAATCCAAATTGATTTGGGGAAAGGATATTTTAATCAGCCAAGTGATTTACAAGCTAGGATAACACTGCTTCCTCAATAACATTTGCTAGAAAAGACAAGTTGGATATTGAGTGATAGTTGTCCCAATCATCAGTTCTACCATTCTTATTTTTTAGGATTGGTTTTATCACTGCTTGCTTTCACTATTTGGAACAGTTTCTTCTGAGAGGGACAGGTTAATTACTGTTGTGATTGTATGAGTGATAATCCTATGTAATTCTTTAAGGAACTGGCTAGAATTGGGTCAAGTGGGTGAATGGCAGGATTAATTTTAGTAATGATTTGACTAATTTCTAGTTTCAATAATCTGTTGAACTTGGTCCACTTAACCATGCCATTTGAATCTTCAGATGCTTTTGTTGGAGAACAGAAAGGGAATTGTGTTTTCAACTTATTTATTTTATCTAAAAATCTGGTGTCATATTCATTGCAAGAGGACTTTGTAAAGTTGTAGTTTCTCAAGATGGAAGATGTTGTGTCTTCAATTACATTTTTAACAACCTCAAAGAGTTTGGAATTAAATATAACTCCATGAATCTTTTTAGCATATTAATCTTTTTTTGTTTTATTGGTTAATGTACGGTGTTTTGTGAGGAAAGATTTATATTTTCCTAGACATTCTTCAGATGGGCATTTCCGCCATTGTTTCTCTAATTTTCTAAGGTTCTGTTTAATGCTCCTTAATTCATCATTGTACCTGGGCTTTTTTTTGTTTGGAGTTTTTCCTTTCTTTGTTAATAGTTTTTGTCTGGAAAGAGCTAACATTTTCAGCTATTTCATTGACAATCTTACCCCAGGAGTTGAATGCCAATGAGGAATTGGTTTGATTTAGTTCATGGAGCTTATTTTCCATTGCTTCAGCAAGTACTTCCATCTCTGTCTTTTTCCTGAATGTAATGTGTATTTGTTATCTATATTATTATGGATTTGATTGAAGTCTTAACATTGGCAGCTCGTATCTTCACTACCGCTCTCCTCATCCCCGCTTCCTCACCACAGTCCCAAAACCCATCATGAATCAGTTTGGAAAAACAGGCCACAGATTTATTAACTGTTAATGCAAAAACAACTCTACTGGTACCTGAGATGCTGGTGTAGACTACAAGCTCTGAGTCTGGGCGTTGCACCGGTGTCTTCCATGTCAAGCAAGACCGCCACAATCTTCTGGCCCCACACCATATCTCCAAGCAAGAGGGCCATCACATCCAGGCAGCCCACACTCACTTGACATACCACACCGTCCCATAGGACATGAAATTTGCCCACACCCTGTCATCCATTCCCCTTTGGCCTAATTACTCGGGTACCCCCACCCACCCACAATTCCAGCTGCAACAAAATATACATAGGTCAAACATAAACTTTCTATCATCTGCCTCTAACAACCAACCTTGCCCCAAGACCAGTACCGGAGAATTGCTAGCCAGAGTGAAGGGTGAATGGGATTGCAATGTGGGCGCTGACTGGACAAAGAGAGTGTGCCGGGCGTCCATGACCTTCTCTCAATGGCATCACCTCCTGTGGAGCGATTCATATCCCCCCACCATCTGCTGTGGCCACCTCAATCTGCAGCTTTCCATTATCCACCTCCCTCCACATCTCACTGCTGGCCTACTCCATTGTATGCTCCCTGCCCCGATCAGTCTCTTCCTCTCACCATTCTGATCATGCCTGAGGGAACTGGCTGGCAGACTAAGCCTGCCTACTCCCAAAAATGCCTCTGCCGCCTGGCTGCTGCTGATGGGGGGTAGAGACCTGACTCCGCCAACTTCCGGCAGCAACAAAAACTTACTGCGCTGTCCACCTGGCCACAGGATGATGTGCTGATTCTCTGGCTGCTCCTGCTCATGACCGCTGAGCCACATGATTCCATTTGCAGCTGAGCCATGTAGTCCCGAAGTGTACTGCTGCAATAGGGGGGAGGTCTGAATAATGCGGGTGCTGGCCGGACAAAGAGAGTGTGCCGGGTGCCCGCGAGAAGGATATGGGTATGAGGTCTTGTGATAATGCAAGATCGACATTGGCCCCAGCTTCCCACCCCCATCACATCACCTCGCATTCCTTCCCCCCACCCCGCACCATGCCGATGTTCGGCGATGCAGATGTGGCGGGGAAGGGGAGGTATCTTGAGTTCCCACCATGTTAACGGGGGGGCTTCCCTGTATGGCACGTGTTGCCCCTTCCATTTCTGCCTTTATTAATTGGTGATCAGACCAGGACAATATCATGTGTGCAATTACTGGTATTAGCAAATATTAAGTCTAGAGAGTGACCCGCTTTATAAGTGGTTTTCAAGACAAATTGTGACCATCCTAGGGCTTCCATTGCTTTTAGAAACATTTCACAGGCTAAGGTTCTTTGTGTTTTGTCTACATGGAGGTTAAAGTCTCCCACAAATAATGTAGATTCTGTTGATGGAAATACCTTAGCAAATAATTCAATCTTTTTGTTGTAATATTAGGAGACAGTAGACCAGTCTTAAGTTTATTTGAGGAGATTTTAGAATTGCAGCCTAATAGGGTGGGTTAATCTCTACCTTGTAAGATACTAGCTTGAGTTCTTTTTTACTAATTATTAATAATCCTCTGCCTTTTTGTTTGGGTTTTGGAAAGTGAAATATATCATAGTTAGTAGGGATGTGAATCGTTTTCCATATCGTCTTAACGATAGAAATCGTGTGGCAGGGCAAGAAAATCGTCTTAGGCACGATTTTTTAGTTAAAAAATCGTTAAAAATCGTTTTTTCCGATTAGTGCGCACTAACTCGAGTTAGTGCGCACTAACGGGAGTTAGTGCGCACTAACTGGGAGTTAGTGTGCACTAACTGAAAATTATACAATTTGACACTTTTCAGGTCAGTTAAGGTCAGTTTAGGAATGAATATGTATTCCTATTGGCTGCCCTCTTATTTATTCATGTTACCAAGTTTCCTACTGACAGTATATGGGGGATGGGAAATGGAAACAGTTGGTAGCTTGACAAAACAAGTAATGTGATCAGTCAATGTGACTAGAACTTGTGCCCTAACCCTGATACCAGGGGTATTGTGATCTTCCTGCACACAGTGCCCTATCCCTATTAATACCAGGAGTGTTGTGATCTTCCTGCACACAGTGCCCTATCCCTAATACCAGGGGTGTTGTGATCTTCCTGCACACAGTGCCCTATTCCTGATACTGGGGGTGTTGTGATCTTCCTGCACACAGTGCCCTATTCCTGATACCGGGGGTGTTGTGATCTTCTTGCACACATCCCGATATCAGGGATAGGGCACTGCATGCAGGAAGATCACAACACTCCTGGTATTAATAGGGATAGGGCACTGCATGCAGGAAGATCACAACACTCCTGGTATTAATAGGGATAGGGCACTGCATGCAGGAAGATCACAACACCCCTGGTATCAGGGATAGGCACTGTGTGCAGGAAGATCACAATACCCCGGAGGAGTGAGGGTCAGGCAGCTCCCCCCTGTCTGTGAAGCCAGCCTCTCACTAGTAATGCAGGGAGGGAGCTGTCTCAGACTTCACCATCCTCCCCCCCCCCCCTTACCCACACACCATTCACTAGCTGGGACATGGGGGAAGTCAGGAGTGAGGGTCAGGCAGCTCCCCCCTGTCTGTGAAGCCAGCCTCTCACTAGTAATGCAGGGAGGGAGCTGTCTCAGACTTCACCATCCACCCCCCCCCCCTCAACCCACACACCATTCACTAGCTGGGACATGGGGGAAGTCAGGAGTGAGGGACAGGCAGCTCCCCCCTGTCTGTGAAGCCAGCCTCTCACTAGTAATGCAGGGAGGGAGCTGTCTCAGACTTCACCATCCTCCCCCCCCCCTCACCCACACACACCATTCACTAGCTGGGACATGGGGGAAGTCAGGAGGTGAGGGTCAGGCAGCTCCCCCCTGTCTGTGAAGCCAGCCTCTCACTAGTAATGCAGGGAGGGAGCTGTCTCAGACTTCACCATCCTCCCCCCCCCCCTTACCCACACACCATTCACTAGCTGGGACATGGGGGAAGTCAGGAGTGAGGGTCAGGCAGCTCCCCCCTGTCTGTGAAGCCAGCCTCTCACTAGTAATGCAGGGAGGGAGCTGTCTCAGACTTCACCATCCACCCCCCCCCCCTCACCCACACACCATTCACTAGCTGGGACATGGGGGAAGTCAGGAGTGAGGGACAGGCAGCTCCCCCCTGTCTGTGAAGCCAGCCTCTCACTAGTAATGCAGGGAGGGAGCTGTCTCAGACTTCACCATCCTCCCCCCCCCTCACCCACACACCATTCACTAGCTGGGACATGGGGGAAGTCAGGAGTGAGGGTCAGGCAGCTCCCCCCTGTCTGTGAAGCCAGCCTCTCACTAGTAATGCAGGGAGGGAGCTGTCTCAGACTTCACCATCCTCCCCCCCCCCCCTCACCCACACACCATTCACTAGCTGGGACATGGGGAAGTCAGGAGTGAGGGTCAGGCAGCTCCCCCCTGTCTGCGAAGCCAGCCTCTCACTAGTAATGCAGGGAGGGAGCTGTCCTCAGACTTCACCATCCTCCCCCCCCCCCCCCCTCACCCCACACACCATTCACTAGCTGGGACATGGGGGAAGTCAGGAGTGAGGGTCAGGCAGCTCCCCCCTGTCCTGTGAAGCCAGCCTCTCACTAGTAATGCAGGGAGGGAGCTGTCTCAGACTTCACCATCCACCCCCCCCCCCCTCACCCACACACCATTCACTAGCTGGGACATGGGGGAAGTCAGGAGTGAGGGACAGGCAGCTCCCCCCTGTCTGTGAAGCCAGCCTCTCACTAGTAATGCAGGGAGGGAGCTGTCTCAGACTTCACCATCCTCCCCCCCCCCCTCACCCACACACCATTCACTAGCTGGGACATGGGGGAAGTCAGGAGTGAGGGTCAGGCAGCTCCCCCCTGTCTGTGAAGTCAGCCTCTCACTAGTAATGCAGGGAGGGAGCTGTCTCAGACTTCACCATCCTCCCCCCCCCCCCCCCTCACCCACACACCATTCACTAGCTGGGACATGGGGGAAGTCAGGAGTGAGGGTCAGGCAGCTCCCCCTGCTGCGAAGCCAGCCTCTCACTAGTAATGCAGGGAGGGAGCTGTCTCAGACTTCACCATCCTCCCCCCCCCCCTCACCCACACACCATTCACTAGCTGGGACATGGGGGAAGTCAGGAGTGAGGGTCAGGCAGCTCCCCCTGTCTGTGAAGCCAGCCTCTCACTAGTAATGCAGGGAGGGAGCTGTCTCAGACTTCACCATCCTCCCCCCCCCTCCCCCACACACCATTCACTAGCTGGGACATGGGGGAAGTCAGGAGTGAGGGTCAGGCAGCTCCCCCCTGTCTGTGAAGCCAGCCTCTCACTAGTAATGCAGGGAGGGAGCTGTCTCAGACTGGTATCAGGGTTAGGGCACTGTGTGCAGGAAGATCACAACACTCCTGGTATTAATAGGGATAGGGCACTGTAAGAGATGACTGTAGTAGATTGAATAAAGATCTGATGTTTCTGCTCTCCTCACACCAAACAAAAACAACACACAAGCAGAGAAGCCCTTCTTACAAAGCTGAGCTAGTGAGTTAAGTAGGAGGAAAAGTAAACATACTGGTGCCAGTGTGGCTACTTAAAAAATACACTTACCAACAATCAATTACATATATTTGAACTGTGTACAGTTCCAGCCAGGACCACCTTTCTAAAATGCACAGTGATTGGCAAATTCAACATGCACTAGCATTTCAGGTGCCTGCTAACAAAAATAATAAACAAACAAGTTCTAGTCACGTGAGTGCTGATCATTACATTACTTTTTTTGTCAAGCTTCCAACTGTTTCCATTTCACATCCCCCCAACCATATTGGTAACATCAATAGATAAGAGCACAGCCAGCCAATAGGAATACATACATACATATTCATTCCTAAGTGACCTTTATTGACCTGGGAAGTGTGAACACTTTGTTTCATTTTCTGTTGGTGTTCGTTAGTTTCCAGTTCCATTTCCCATCCCCCCAACCATCACCTCAGTGGTAACCTTGGTAATATCAATAGATAAGAGGGCAGCCAGCCAATAGGAACACATATTCATTCCTAACTGACCTTCAGTGACCTGGAAAGTGTTTATTTGTATCATTTTCAGTTAGTGCGCACTAAATCGAGTTAGTGCGCACTAACGGGGAGTTAGTGCGCACTAACTCGAGTTAGTGCGCACTAACACGATTAACGATTTTTAACGATAAATCGTTAGAATTTCTATTGTATCGTGTTCTATAACGATTTAAGACGATATAAACATTATCGGACGATAATTTTAATCGTTGAAAAACGATTCACATCCCTAAAGTTAGTATTTGATATTTGGTTTATGAGCACATTGTCTTTGTCATTCAGCCAGGTTTCAGATATGCAGTAAATAGAGGCATTTAAATCCTCTAGCAGATCATTAATTAGAGGGATATTTTTTTTTTTATAAAGATTGAACATTCAATAAGAGTAGGGCAAACATGAAGTAGGAAGAGAGTGAGGAGGAGTTGTTCCAGAGCATAGTTAAGCTCTGGAATTCACTTCCAGAGGATGTGGTTACAGCAGTTAGTGTAACTGGGTTTAAAAAAGGTTTGGATAAGGTCCTAGAAGACAATCCATAAACTGCTATTAATTAATAAGCAATAGTAGCTTGAGATTTCTTTAATATGTGGGTACTTGCCAGGTACTTGTGACTTGGATTGGCCACTGTTGGAAACAGGAACCTGGGCGTGATGGACCTTTGGTCGGACCCAGAATGCCATATCATATGTTCTTATATGTTCATATATTGTGGGGAAGATTAGCTTTGTTTTCTTTCTTTGCTTCTTTTTTAGGATTTTCTTAGTTCTCCATTTAGACCGTGTCCAAGTGTGGATTTAATATAGTACATTTATTTTTATTTTATTTTTATATTCTGCTTTTGCTTGGCGGATATAGTATTGTGCTATAAGTACCTCAGACTTGCACTTCATGTGCGCAAGAAGGGGCGCGCAAAGGGGCAAACTCATTTGTCGTGCTCTTTTATGCTCATGCCAAGGATACACGCCTCCTGGCACAAGCACCTCTGGCATTGTCACCACAATCTTCTGGTTGCTGGGGAGGGCCGGCAGTGGCAGGCTGTGGGTGGGGAGCTGCTATGGCACCGGCAGGTCCCTTCTCTCCCTTCACATTGTGGGGGAAGTGCTCCCAGCACTTCCTAGCTACGGCTCCCAATGCAGGTGGTAGGCTCCAGTATTGAGGACTACCTGCCCGTACTTCTCTTCTGGAATCACCATTGTGATCTTATGGTCAGTGGGGAAGATGGGTGGTGGGAACGCTCCTTGATCATCCTTGCCATGAGCCCCAGTGCAGGTGGAAGGCTTCAGAGTTGCAGAGTTACCTAAATCCACTGCTTATCCTTGGGATAAGCTGCAGGGAATCTATGTACCTTTTTTGATCCTGCCAGATACTTGTGACCTGGATTGGCCACCGTTGGAAACAGGATACTGGGCTTGATGACCTTTGGTCTTACCCGGTATGGCAAATGTTATGTTCTTATGTTATGTTCTTATGGAAAATATAAAATAATCCACCTATAACAGTGAAAAGTATATCAACTTTTTGTTACAAAAATTTATTTTGGCCAAAATTGCATTTCTCAATTAAAATAACTGTACTTTTATCCTTAAATCTAATCCACAACAGACTAATCATATACAAATCATATCAAATCATATTAAAATAACAAATATCATAATAAAGACCATTAAAATATACAGCAATCCTATCAAACACAAACAAATATATGAAGCATCAGACATAAACCAAAGAAACAAAAAAGAAAAAAAAGAAACACAGGTAGCTGCGGCCAGGAATCCTAACAGTACCTCTCCTCCAAGGCCCTCCTTTTGAGGGCCTGACTTAGTGGGGGTACCAGCTCCAAGGAAGATTTGAGTGGAGGGTTCCACATTCAAAGGATTGGTTTTGTCCTCTAGTTCATGCAATTCCAGGGATTGAACCCTCCCTGTCAAGTGGGAGAAAGTCTTCCAGTAGTGGGAAAGGAGGTCTTGCCCTACTGTTGTGGGATGAAGGCCTCTGTTCCCTCAGAGGCCAGACAGACAGAAGTGGGTTGCTGTCTCTTGCCCTTCTCCTGTAACAGAACTCTATTCAAAGTCTGTATTTCTTCAATTTTCTTACTTAGTAAAGATGTGATCTTTTCCATAGCTCGGTTGTGATCCTTCTTCTGGTCCTCATTTTCCAATCTCACTTGGACCAACTGGTCATTCAACTGAGCAAAGACTAGTTGTAATATATCCTTCTGGAAGGCCCCAGAGGTGGTTTGAGTCCCTTGTGACTGCTTGTAAGGGGTGTAAAGGTTTGGGAGTGTGGTGGCCACGATCAGAGAATTGGGAAACTTTAAACAGGAATCCATGCATCCTAGCCTCCAATGCATGAGTTCTATCGTGGACCAATTAAATTGGGGTTGGTGCGTCTCAACCAGGGTAGACCCAAAATGATGGGACTTACTTCCCTAGGAAGCACATGGAAGGAAATGAGCTCCCTGTGTGTGAATCCTATCTTCAATGTGAGCGGTACAGTGGTTCAAGTCACTAGCCCGGGAAGGGGAACCCAAAAGCCAAGGAAATTGCCAACGGTGGTATTAGGGGTTTCATAGTGATTTGATACCAGTCTATAATCTCTTGTTGTATGAAATTTTCCCCAGCCCCGGAATCCACCACGGCTTGGGTGGAGAAGCATGCGGAGGGTTGTTCCAGGGACACAGACAATAGAAACTGGGGCAAGGGGGTGGTTAGCTCGAGGGTCATCTGCTCTGTCACTTCATGGCATGGGGAAGTTCTCTTTCTCTCTTGGCACTGGGCTAACAGATGACCACTTATTTCGCATTACAGACAGAGATGTAATTGACAATGTGGGGTCTTCTCTTCATTAGTAAGGTAGACACTATCTAGTTGCATAGGTTCTTCTAGGGAATCCCCTAAGGGGGAATGAGACCGATCTTGGAAGAAGATGGCGTTCTGGAGGGATCCCTTTGAAGTGAATGGAGCTCCTGAGCTCGCTACTGGAGGCATCTGTCTATGTTCCCCATGAGATCAATGAGGCCCTCGAGAGAGATAGGCAATTCTCATGCCACTAGATTATCTTTATTCCTGGGGGCTAATCCTGCCAGGAATAAGGTATGTAGGCAGTCATCCTGCCAGTTCAGCTTTGTGGCCAGGGTTCGGAATTCAATCACATATTTCATCATCGGCCAATTACCCTGGCACAGGTGCAGAAGGTCAGAACCTAATGTGGGTAGCCAACCAGGCTCATCAAAGACCTGCTTGAACGCCGAGACAAATTGCTGGGGGTTAGAGAGAAGCGGGTCAGTGTGCTCCCACAGTGGGGAAGCCCAGGCCAGAGTTTTCGAGAAGGGAGAAGACAAATGTTATCTGTACTGAATCATTTGGGAAGAGTGCTGGTTGAAGAGAAAAATGCATATGGCACTGGTTCAAAAATCCATGACACCACCTGGTATCTCTGTTATACCAGGGTGGCGCAGGCAAGGGAATTGTTGCCTGATGGGAATCTGGACCTGGCACTGGAATGGCAGCAGGTGGTGGTGGGGCCGCAGGAAGGGTCAAAGAGTCTAAACATGTGGCAAGCAGTTCATATCTGCCACAACAAGTTCTTGGGCTGACTGAAGAGTGCAATTTCTAGGCGAGGCCAGGAATGGCTTTGAGGGCAGCAAGATCCACCAGGTCCATGGCCTCAGCAACCTGTTGCGTATGTGGACCCTTGAGCCAAGATGAGGTTGATGCTGCCACCAGGAAAGGGCCCCTACTAGTCCTTGTCATCAGGAGGTGGTGCAGGCTGAGAAGACCCAACTGGAGCTTCACCTTTACCAGCCCATGTTCCCCACAGGTTGAGCCCTTGGATGCTGGAGCTGGCAGACATAGGTGCAGGTCTCTCACTTCGTGGAATCCAGAGGAGAAGGCTAAGTGGAATCGGCAAACAGAAGTCGAAGCAGGCGGCAGACAGACATAACCAGGAGCAGGCCAAAGGTCAGGACGGGCAGCGGACAGGCAAAGACAAGGAACAGTCTGGAGGTCAGGCAGGCAGAGGTCAAGTGAAGTCAGAGTACCAGGTGAGGGTCAGGCAGGCAGAGATAAAACAGAGTCGGATTACTAGGCAGAGGTCCAAAACCAGGAAGTCAGTCCGAGGGCTGGAGCAGGAACAAGGACCGAGGCAGAAACACAGGAACAGGAGTCACGACCGGAATGCTGGATCCAGAGTCAGGGCTGGAACACAGGATCAGAAGACAAGGCTGGAACACAGGATATAGAACAATGCAGACTACACACTCTGGAAGAAGAGCAGAACCCATTGCTGAGGCCCAGTGCTGAATTCAGGACTATATATATATATATATATATATATATATATATATATATATATATATATATCCATCCTGGGTGAAGTCATGTCCCTGGGGTGCGGGGAAGTTTCCCCCCGTGGGCCCTTTAAATGACCGGTGATGGTGCATGCATGCCTAGAAAGGTGGGCGCTGAAGCCAAGCTGGCGGCGTGTCATGCTGCATGGGTAGGCTGCCCCAGCGGGGTTCAGTGTTTAGCCGCATTGAGTGTTGAAGGGGAGAGCCGGGACTGGCCACCTGCTGGAGCAGGTAAGGGGGCCCGGCCACCGGTGGCCATGGCCGGGAATCCTAACACATATGAATTCAGAACTATAACTGAGGAATAAAAAAATATCATTTTGGGGATCTAAGATATAAGTGTACCTTAAACAGCACTGCAATAATGGACTGTACTTCTAAAATATATTATTTATTTGCCATAATACACAATGATATAAAAATGCTCCAGAATCCTCCATATCTGCATTAATATAAATAACTGTAGTCACAGAATATAAAAATAAAATAATGCATCTTAAATATCACACTCTTCCTTGTACATAATCTTATAAAATATACAAATGTGGCGGCTGAAGACCCCAAGATGGCCGCAGAGTCAGGAACGCTGTTAGAGGGCTCTCAACTCAATCACTTTTTTCCTCGATTTCCTCACTTTAAAATGCCTCATACCAAAAGAAAGACTAGACTAAGAGGGATTATATAGAGCTCTCCCTCTCTGGAAACATCTCAGCCTCATATTGAGGGCTTTTTCATAGTACTCCAAAGCAATGCCGGACGTTTTGGTCACTGCGAGGTCAGTGAGGAAGCGAACACCATCCTCTTTGACCACTGACATCTCATTAAGTCTCAGCGCTCTGAACACACCTTCCCCACCCTACCATGAACCTCCTGGAAATCCAGTCCCTGCAACGATCTCCTCTGAGATATGCCGAGGAGACACGGGAGCAGAGCAACGGCAAGAGGTTTTAATGGGGGCTCAGGTGATTCCAGCCATTGAAGGTACTATGTCTGGGAGTTGGGATGGCAATGCGGGCCAAGGATCCATTGGAGCGGCAGGCCCCTCAGATGGTGTTTTTCCATCTACAAGAGGTATGGAAATTGACTCAGGTACAACTTCGGGTGCAGGTGGTGCTTCTATAAATGCTCTGGATTTTGGAAATAATCTACAGCGTCCCTCTGAAATTATGCTTGATGGAATATGGACTGCTTTAATGTCTCTAGAGTCTTCAATTGCTATACTATCCCAAGTTACTTTGGATACTAAGCATCAGGTAATGGCTAACACTAATTTGATTTCCTCCTTTAGCCTTAAAGTGGACGGCATTGAGACACAACTTTCAGCTGTTGAGAAAATACAACAAAACTTGCTCCAATCTGAGTTGGTAAATAACAAAAAACTGGAAAACATAGAAAATTCACTGAGATCCCATAACCTAAGAATACTGAATTTTACAGTGATAAATTTGATTTCCTCTCTGGATCTCTTTAAAAGATATGTTTCCCAGGTGTTAAAGATGCCAAAATCTGCAATGCCTGTGATAACGAAGGTATACTATCTACCCCAAGCCTCTAAGCATGAAGCTGATGTGCCTACACAATCACCTTTGCTGGATATCTCAGGGATCCTTGAAATGTCCCAAGAGACTGAGATAGTTAGACTAAGAGCACTCTTGGTTTCCTTCACCTTTCTTTCAGACAGGAGCAATATTTTCAGGTTTTTTTTTCATAACTGTCTGTATTCTATGGACAAAAGGTCTGGATTTATCCAGACCTTACTAAAATCACCCAAACTCGCAGAAAAAATGTTCTATCCATGCATCCAGTAGGGATGTGCATCCGTTTTCCACGTATTTGAAATCTGCAACTTATTTTTTGCTATCTGTTAAATACGTGGGGAGGTGAAACGCATCGCGACTCCCCACGTATTAAACAGATTTCTGTTTAATTCGGCCTAAATAAAAATTTAAACCCCCCCACCCTCCTGACCCCCCCCCCAAGACTCACCAAAACTCCCTGGTGGTCCAGCGGTGGGGTCCGGGAACTCACTCAGACCCTCGGTGCTAGTTTCATCATGGTGCCGATAGCCTTTGTCACAGGGGCTACTGGTGCCGATAGCCTTTGCCCATACCATGTCACAGGGGCTACCGGTGCCATTGGTCAGCCCCTGTCACATGGCCATCGGCGCCATCTTGTGCTCCTACCATGTGACAGGGGCTGACCAATGGCACCGGTAGCCCCTGTGACATGGTATGGGCAAAGGCTATCGGCGCCATTTTGAGTCCTGGCCTGGCGTCGGATGGCAGGTCGCTCCAGGACCCCCGTTGGACCCACAGGGACATTTGGCCAGCTTGGGGGGGGGCCTCCTGACCCCCACAAGACTTGCCAAAAGTCCAGCGGGGGTCCGGGAGCGACCTCCTTTCACGCCGGCCGCCCGATCCCAATACTCAAAATCGTCGTCCCGCCAATACTCAAAATGGCGCCGATCACCGTCATAGTGAGAGCAAAGGCGATCGGCGCCATTTTGAGACTCAAAATCGCCGTCCCGCCAATACTCAAAATGACGCCGATTGCCGTCATAGTGAGGGCAAAGGCGATCGGCGCCATTTTGAGTATTTTAAGCCTAGTTTCATTTTTGGTATAAAATTTGCATATAATCATGATAACATTCAGTTTGTTAATTTCTGTACAATACGTACACTATTAAGGAGGTAATTTTAAAAGGAGCTACATGTGTAAATGTAACATACTATTATAGCAATTTTTAAAAAGCCATTTATGTGCTTAAATTGCACTTCCACATGAATATCCTTGGGATAATTCAATGGCATACTGTATATTGTAGCAATTTTCAAAAGCTCACTTAAAGGAATAAAATGCATATATATATTTAAAACCCAAGTTTAAGCATATAGATGCTTCTTAAAATCACATCCTAAATATTAGTAATAAGTTTTTTCTATTGAAACTGAACTAAAAAATGGAATCACCTACTGATCTCAGAATCTAACGAATGGCAAGACAGCTTCCAACATGCTTGATGAAAAGATAGCTTTAAAAATGCTCAATGACAAAAGAATGTGCTTTGATATTCCTGTTAGTTCTTCTTAACTCAACTGAACTTATCTACTTACCTATAAGAATTAATAAGAATAAAGAATTCCAAGTGTGATGACATTTGAAAAGTATGAACAAGTGGTCTATTCTCTACGATACAAATTTGAATTAAATTGAATGAACACTAACCAGGGAGTTAGCAAACAGACACACTTGGGGAAGAGGGGCAGACACTCAGACAATGTAATCTAATAAGTCTGATTTACCTATAGGCAATAATAATAAATAAGGACAATCATTTATCATGGTATCGAGACTTCCCTTGTCTCCTTTCATCCATTAGTTTTCCCATCAATAACACATCTTTTACTCTGTCAAGTCATTCATTTGGGATTCAGAGATGTAATTATTTTCCTTTAAGAGCTACAAAAGTATAAGTTACTAACAGGGATGGTAACTTGCAAGCAGGTGCATGGGTGTATAATGCCGTGAATACGTCGGTGCATGCCCAGGGGCTTGGTGATTTTATAACAGTTGTGTGCTTGATTTTAAGTGGGTGCTCGCATGGGTGCACAAATCCCGATCCTACTGTGTAAATGGGGGAATTTTAAAAGGGGTGCGTGCCCAGGCTATGGCTAGTTTTACCAGTTCATTCAACAGTTTGTCCAGCTACCAGCTAGGTCCTGCCAAACTCAATTAGATAGGCTGCATTTCCCCACTTGGGCCAGACCCTTTAAACCTGTCAGATCTTGCTAATTTTTATTATATAAAGTGTTCTTGTGTCCCTGGCCCTAAGTACAGGAAATTATGTACAATTTTTTTTAAACTTACACCTGGTCCCTAGCAGAAGTAAAGATTTGCGGCATTAGACCTGGGCACATACCCAGGCGCATAAAAAGATCTGCACTAATCTCTCAGCTTACCCCAGAATGCCCACACGCTGCCCAAACCATGTCTACACCTTGCCCCCTAATTACATAGAAACAGAGAAATGACGGCAGAAGACCAAATGGCCCATCCAGTCTGCCCAGCAAGCTTACATACTTTTTTTTTTTCCTCCTCTCTCATACCTATCTGTTACTCTTGGCATTTAGTAACCTTTTGGTTCTATTTCCCATCCACCCTCGCCATTAATGTAACCTTTTGGTTCTATTTTCCTTCCACCCCGCCATTAATGTAGAGAGCAGTGCAGGAACTGCTTCTAAGCGACGTATCTAGTTTAATTGAATGCACATATCAGGCTTTTAAAATTCACCTTAAAATGTGTGCAATAATTTATGTTGCAGAATGTATCTATTAGTTACTTGCAACCTCAATAAGACGATTTTGAAGATCCGAAACAAGTCAGTTTATTTGCTAAAGTGTTTGCTATATATCTCTATCTCCAGATGCAGGCTACCTGAGGGCATTCCCACCCTATATTAATAAAGGAGCATATTTCCCAGAATCTCTTCAACAATCCGCTGAGATTATTGGGCCCATTCTTTCTTTTTTTTTAATATAATTAACTGTTTATTCACAGGGTAACAAAAAACAATGCACAACAAGAAATACACTGAAAGTGCTAAGAATAAAGGAAGTGCAACATATCCACATAATCATCCCTGCCCTTTATGTGTTACCAATAAGGCCCCCCCCCCCCCCATTCTGTGCTAAAATATCAGTCTGTACAATCTCTTGTATCCATTTTCAAGCATATTGGTGTATAAAGAAAATGTTCTCACCCTAGTCCAAATGTCATATTATTCTTTATTTAAAGATTAATTCAAATATGCCTCCTGCTTATTAATTTAACTGGCTTTTGTTTTAGATTTCTGCTGCATAATTTTATATAAATGCTAGATTAATCCCTTCATCACAATGCTAATAAGACAAATTCTCTCAAAAGGAGATATTTTCTATTGAAATCTGACTTAATGTCATGCCTATTGATTAAGTGCCTAACCTGGAGGTATGCACATTTATTATACTAAGGTAGTTTTAATTGTTGTTACAATAGTCAGACTCTTAAGTCACCCTGCATATTAAATTGTCCAGTTCTTGCCAATCCAATAGTACAACATCTTTTAGAACCCATTGGATTTATACTTGGGAGTTAAAGTATATTTTTTCCTAAGGGAAGTATTGATGAAATATTCTTGGAGGAAGTCCTTTGGCTTAATGAATTTATACAGAAGTTTAAGCTTATATTCCTTGCATTTTTTTATGGATACAAGGAATGACAGAGTGATTTGATATAAAATACATCTCAGTTTGTATACAGGGCTTAGTAGATAGGAAGGCATAGAGATCAACTATCATTTTCAGTTGACAAGAATAGCATTAGTCTGAAATGCTTGGAACATTCTATAACCTCTCTCCTTTGGAGATGAGATTATGAATCTAACTACTTTTGGTGGCCTGCTCTTTCCTGCAAAATAAAAACTCTCCTTTAAATTTTTATAAGTACCTTCTTTGTACATTCACTGAGAGTGTCTGAACAAAGTAAAAAAAATTGACACATAATTCATTTTCTTGCTAGCAATTCTACCTCTTTATGGGCAAATAACCTGGTTTTATGTGCATAAATGAGCTTTTGAAAAATGCTGTGGGGGAGGAGGGGAGGGAGTGGTGCACCTGAAAATACATGTACAAAAGTACACACAGAAGTGATTTTGTGTATTTATATGCACACTAGAAAGAGGCATTCTGGGGGGTGGAGCTGAGACTGGGAAATCATTTACACGTATTCTTTTGATTTTCAAAAGCATGCATATAAATCTACTCACACAGATATGCTTGCAGGCTTCTGCACACAACTGCTAAATTTTCAAAGCAGATTTATGCACAAAAATCTGCTTTGAAAATTCAGGCTAAAGTCTGCTTATACTTTTCACACACACACTTTAGCCCTATATGGGCTTATGAAAATTGCCATGTAAATGATTGCATATACTTTGCTTGTTGTGACATGCTGAGAGCACCTAAATGATCTAGCTTCAAAAATTTGAATAAGTACATTTTTAGTTATTCTGGGCAACTGACAGAGCAAAACACTTTGGGGCAGATTTTCAAAGGGGTACGCACATAGGATACACTTGTAACCCCCGAAAAGCTGCCCCTTCTACCCCCTGCGCGCGCCAAGCCTATGTTGCATAGGCTCGGCAGTGCGCGCAAGCCCCGGGACGCGCATAAGTCCCGGGGCTTTCCTGGGAGGGAGTGTCGGGGGCATGTCGGGGGCGTGTTGCGGTGGCACGTCATCCGGGGGTGGGGCCGCGGGTGTGGTTCCGGCCTCTGAAACTGCTCCCGGGCCGGGGAATTGCACGCCAGCAGCTGGCCGGCGAGCGCGAGTTACGCCTGCCTCGGGCAGGCGTAACTTTTATAATAAAGGTAGGGGAGGTTTAGATCGGGCTGGGGGGTGGGTTAGGTAGTGGAACGGAGGGGAAGGTGGGGGGAGGCAGAAGTAAAGTTCCCTCCGAGGCGCGTGCTGACCCCGGATTTTAAAAGATACGCCGGACATCCATTGCTCCTACCATGTGACAGGGGCTGACCAATGGCACCGGTAGTCCCTGTGACATAGTAGGTCAAAGGCTATCGGTGCCATTTTGAATACCGGCAGCCGAGGGTGTGAGTGCAGGAGATGGCTCCCGGACCCCCCTGCTGGACCACCAGGAAGTTTTGGTAAGTCTTGGGGGGGTCAGGAGGGTGGGAGGTTGTAGTTAATTCAATTTTAGCTGGGAAACAAATAAGAATTAACGTATAAACATATCGGGGGGCCCCCTTGCCGAATGCAACATATCAGCCCTCCGACAAATACGAATCCCGAATACAACGTATGGCGTCCCTCTGCACATCCCTAGTTTCTGGCTCTCTTTAAGTCAGTTTTTGATGACCCTGCTTGCCAGTCTATTGCTGGTTCAGCACTACTGGATCTTTAACAAGGGACCAAACCACTCCCGGACTATGTGATTGAATTCAAGACCCTGTCTTCCAAACTCCTAAGGGACTCAGGTTGCCTAAGAGCTATATTTCTACGAGGACTGAATTCCCACATAAAAGATGAACTTGCTGCCCAGGAGTTACCTGACACTTTAAGCTCATTGATGGACCTTGCTGGGCGAATTGACCACCGTATACACGAACACTCAACTAAGGTAAAACCTCTGAAGAAACATGTACCCAGTGGTATTCGTTCACAGAATCTGCCGCCCACTCCGGTCTAGGCTGCACCTAGCCCTGAAGAAGAAGATGAACCTATGCAATTAGGCCGTAGTCCTCTGACAGCCAAAGAGAGGCATTTTCTTAAAAAGATGGGTCTGTGCATGTATTGCGGGAAGACTGGCCATGCAGTTCAAATCTGCCCTATCTGTCCGGGAAACACGCAGACCTAGGATCTGCTGGAGGACTCTTCCTAGGTCTAACTGTTCTTTCTCCTCCACTGACTCTTCCTGTTTCCAGCATCTCTGGGCCTCTCAAATTCGCCACTCAAGCCCTGGTCGCCTCGGGTGCAGGTGGGAATTTTATTCTCAAAAGATTGGTTGAACACCTATGACTTCCTACTAAGCCAGCACCCACACCGCTGCTCCTTTCGTCCATTCACAGAGAGCTCTTGCCTGGAGAAGTTATGATTATGACACAGCCTGTTTGCCTCCACTTGGGATCTTTGCATACAGAGACCATCACGTTCCTGGTTCTCGAAAAGGCCATCCACCCTATAGCGCTTGGCATACCCTGGCTACAAAAGCACTCTCCTCAATTTAATTGATCATCTATGGAACTATCTCAATGGGGTCCTGATTGCCATAACATATGTCTAAAAAAAATAACTCCACTGCCATGTATGGTTACTACGTCCACTCCTCCTGGTCTACCACCACAGTACGCACACTTTCAAGACATATTCTCAAAGCAAGCTGCAGATGTGCTTCCATCGCACAGACTCTTTGATTGTGCAATCAATTTAAAGTCCAATTCCAAGCCACCCAAAGGAAGAGTTTATTCACTCTCCCTATCTGAAACTGAGGCCATGTCGGCTAATATCCAAGAAAATCTGCAGAAATGGTTTATCTGACCCTCCAAATTTCTGGCAGGAGCCGGATTCTTTTTTGTCGGCAAGAAGGATGGATCCCTTCGCCCTTGCATTGACTACAGAGGTCTGAACGAGATCACCATCAAAAACCGGTATCCCTTACCGTTAATTTCAGAATTATTTGATCGGCTCCAGGGGGCGAAGATTTTCACAAAATTGGATATAAGAAGCGCCTACTTTCTCGTTCGTATCCGTCATGGTGATGAGTGGAAAATGACTTTTAATACTCGCGATGGCCACTTCGAATATTTGGTAATGCCTTTTGTCCTCTGTAATGCTCCAGCCATATTTCAAAATATGATGAATGATATTTTGCATGACCTATTGTACCAAGATGACATCTTCATTTTTTCCCGTGATGTGCAAACCCACCAAACTGATGTCATTACTGTTTTACAGCGGCTTCGGGATAACCACCTGTACGCCAAGCTCATAAAGTGTGCCTTTCATCAAGAGTTTGTTCCATTCCTTGGGTACATCGTGTCCAGTAAGGGATTTCAGATGGATCCCCAGAAGACAAAAAGCATACAAGACTGGCCTCAACCCACCGGTATCAAGGCTCTACGCTGCTTTCTTGGCTTTACAAATTATAATTGCACTTTTTATCAAGGACTACTCTACCTTGACTGCTCCGCTCACTGCTATGACGGAAAAAGGGGCTAACCCTTCAAACTGGTCTGCAGAGGCCATCTCTGCATTCCAACTGCTCAAAAGGGCCTTCCTCCAGAAACCCTGTTTATGCCTCCTGATCCTCACAAGCTGTTCATTGTCAAGGTGGATGCCTCAGACATCGGTGTTGGGGGCCGTACTTAGCCAGCACAGCGATACACTCGTTCTACATCCCTGTTCATGCTTCTCACCAGCAGAGAAGAATTACGGCATTGGCGATAAGGAACTGCTTGCCATCATGCTAGTGTTTGAAGAGTGGCATCCCTGGTTAGAAGGTGCCCAACATCAGATAACCGTGTTCACTGACCACAAGAACCTGGAATATCTTAGCCATGCTCAGAGGCTCCATCATCGCCAAGCTAGATGGTCACTGTTTTTTAACAGGTTCAACTTCCTGCTCAAATATCATCCTGCTGAGAAGAATGTTCGGGCAGATACTCTCTCCCAGTCCTTCACTCCTGATGATGTCCTAGATGAACCACATCACATAATTGACCCTGAGAAGTTAATGCTGGCCACTTCCCATTTGGTTCCTGCAGGTAAAACGGTGATTCCACTGTCTTTAAGGAAGAAGCTGTTGAATTGGGCTCACGACTAAGTTAGCAGGCCACCCAGGACAAGCCTGTACCCTTGCTACCCTACAGTGATACTATTGGTAGCCGTCTATGAGAAAAGGCATGTAAGCATATGTGAAATCCTGCATCTCCTGCGCCAGGCAAAAGCCTCTTGCCAGTTGTCCCTGGGGTCTGCTCTAACCTTTGCCCATTCCTGATGAACCATGGATGCATATTGCAACTGACTTCATGGTTGATCTATCTCCTTCTAGTGGGAACAATATGATATGGGTTACCGTGGATCGGTTCTCAAAAATGGTGCGATTTGTTGCTCTCCCGGGACTGCCATCTGCTCCAGAATTAGCCAAGCTATTTGTACGGCATATTTTTTGATTACATGGGATGCCAAAACACAATGTATTGGACGGAGGAGTCCAGTTCACCGCCAAGTGCTGGAGGGCACGGTGTTGAAAGTTCAATATTTCTCAGGATTTGCCGTCTGCATATCACCCCCAATCTAATGGACAAATGGAGAGAATGAACAGGACTCTTAAGCAGTTCATCCGCACCTATGTCAACTCTAGGCAGAATGATTGGGCAGAGTTACTACCCTGGGCTGAGTTCACCTTGAATTCGCATCCAGCATCCGCCATAGGATCCACGCCATTTCAGATTATGTATGGCCGTCAGCCACTTCTACCACTTTCCATACCATTGAATGGTATATCTACGGCTGCCTAAGCTACTGCTGATGAGATTCACCAACTTTGGACTCAGACCAAGGAGCTTCTACATAAAGCTGGGCAATGGGCAAAAAGATTCTATGATGCTCATAATCAAGTGGCTCCCCAATTTAAGCCAGGAGATAAAGTATGGCTCAGTTCCAAATATATCTAGATCAAGCTACCTTCGGTTCAATTCGCTCCACGATACATTGGACCCTTCACCGTCCTCCAATGTTTGGGACATTTGACTTACAGCTTGAGGTTGCCACCCTCAATGAAAATACACAATGCTTTCCACGTTTCACTCCTGAAACCACTTATTCTCTCAGAGTTTTCTCATAAGACTCCTGATCCACAACCCCTCGATGCTGAAGATGACATCGCGTACAAAGTGGATGACATATTGGATGCCGTAAAAGAGGAAAGCACTGGGAGTACCTCATTTCCTGGGAAGGGTACAGACCAGAAGAAAACAGCTGGGAACCTGCTGCCAACATACTGGACAAAGAGATACTACATCGCTTCCACCTTGCTCATCCTAGGAAGCCGAAACCCCCTGGGAGGGGCCCTAAGAAGGGGGATACTGTTGCGCCCGTCGGTTGCAAGTGGCTGCGACCCTTGCTGCTCACCTCCTTTCTCTATGCAGCTATGAGTCTGGGGAGAATGGCAGCCTCCCACACACCGACCCTCATGGTGAACCAGGTATGGCATGGGTGCTCCCGGCAGCCATCTTACATCTGGGGTTACCTAAGGCATGCGCACGCACCCACCTGCCCCCTTCTTAAGCACATCATGGAGGGAACCTCGGGGGAGTCCCCACGGCATGACGTCATCTGTTTACCATACTTAAACTCAGCTGACTTCTTGCAATACGAGTTAGCAAGCATTCCTGTCCTGCTATTTCCGCCACACTGGGACTCCATCTCACTATCCTACTGGGTGACCTAGGTACCCGCTCCTCAGGGGTCTTGCCGCACTTAGGGCTATTCACTCCTTAGAGAGCCATTACTATCTGTTTCTCTGTTCCAGTGAGTTCCTGCATCGTCCTCGGACAACCCTTGCTGTTCTTGTTCGGACCTCCTTGGTGCCTGATCTTCCTTCTACTTCCACAGTACCGGCATGAGTACAGAACCTGCTCTTCTACCTTTGTGGCATGGATCCTCAGGTTACCCTGCTTGCGGGCCACTACCGGATCCCTCCAGTATTGTGAAACTTCCCATTGGCTTCCGGCCTACCCTGCGCTGCGGACCACTACTGTAGTTGTCAGCACAAGCTATGCCTAGAGAAGGTATTCACCAAACTACTCCATGCTGAGGATTACTACTCGGACTGACCAGCTGCAGGTCACTCTCTCAGGACTGACTCTATTGATCTGCTCCGGTCACCATTGGCTGTATAATAAAGTTGTTTCTTCTGTTGTCCATCTCTGCTGAGACCTTGCCTGGTGGGGTAAGGGCCCACAGGGCTCCTCCCTGTGGGCGGAGTCTTCACTCGCCACGACCCAAGGGCCCACTATTACTTCAAGACACACAGAACATAACATTTTATATGCATAAAAAAATCTTTATAAAATATTTTGGATAATCAAGATGCTGGACAATTGAAATATTCCATTGAAAGACTGGTTTTTATGGTGACCTATAATTATAATGTTGAATGTGCATGAAATCAGTTATTAAAGACTAATGGGCCGGATTTTAAGATGTACGTGTGGGCGTAAATTTGTGCATACAACCTGGCGCGCACAGATCTATGCCCGATTTTATAATATGTGCACGCAGCCGCGCACATGTTATAAAATCCGGGGTCGGCGCGTGCAAGGCAGTGCACTCTTGTGCACATTGCACGCCCTGAGCCCTAGGGGTGCTCCGATGGCTTTCCCCATTCCCTCTGAGGCTGCTCCCAAATCGGAATGGCCTCGGAGGGAACTTTTCTTCTGCCCCCACCTTCCCCTCCCTTCCCCTACCTAACCTGCCCCCCAGCCCTATCTAACCCCCCCCCCCCCCCCCCCGACCTTTGTTAAATAAGTTGTACCTGCCTCTGGGCAGGCGTAGGTTTCGCACACTGGCCAAGTGCCGGCACGCGATCCCCCGGCATGGCTGCTGTGCTGGAGGCCTCGGTCCTGCCCCCGTCCCACCCTGCTCCACCCACTCCCCGCCCCTTTTTTCAAGCCCTGGGACATACGCGTGTCCTGGGGCTTGCGTGCTTCGCCGGGCCTATGCAAAATAGACTTGGCATGTGCAGGAGAAGGTATACTTGCATAACCCTTTTAAAATCCGCCGCAGTGTGTGCACAACACTATATGATGGTCACAGGTTAAAATATTAATTGTTCCATCAGCTTCCAAATCAGGGGATTCCTTTTTTGCAGAATGCATCACAAGATGAAGTGGTTTTGCTCATTCAATGGAATGAGCAAAACCTCTATAATCCTACCCTACATTAAGTTCAAAAAATAAAAAATAACAGCCAAGATGACCCATTTACTATTACAATGTATTTATTATTTATTACTGAATTTTATATACTACCTCTTCCATACTAGTCCCTGTGCAGTTAACTAGCTAAAAATTACAGTAGCAACACATTTATTCAAATACAAACAATTACATTTAAAATCTTGATCACAAAATAATCTTAAAAATAGCTCCTCAGTTACATAAAAAATTAACGACCCTTGCAGCCACTTCCATATTCTTTTATCATGACTAAATTAATCTTCCATTAGTCCTTTAACCAATCAAATTCATACTAACATACAGCTTGCATCCAAAATCAACTCAATCAATCAACTTTATGTATTTATTTATTTATCAAGTTTTATATACCATCGTTCGGTTTCGCCATCACAACGGTTTACAAAGTTTCGTTGTTTAACATAGTGTCTAAAAAGATTCATGTGATTGTTAACATGGATATTGTATGCTTTATAAATGTAGTTCGGATGTCAAAGTATACAGGTTCTATTATGTGCTTGTATTGGTTCCACATGTTTGCATAGTGCCAGTAGGAGGGAGGTAATAATTGAGAGTCATTGGGTGTTTTGGTAGGCTTTGGCGAACATCCAAGTTTTTAGTTCTTTTTTGAAGGTTTTTAAATTTTGCTGTGTTCGAGGTTCATTTGGGAGGGTGTTCCAGAGTTTGAGACTTCCTTATGGCTCTCTTCCGAGTTGAGGTAAGTTGTTTAGAGCACACAGGTGGAATCTTTAATAGATCTTTGTTAGCTGAGCGGAGGTTTTGGTTTGGAGAGTGGAGTTTTATAGCCAGTTTGTTTGTTTTTTGTAGATTATTTTGTGTAATATGGATAGTATTTTGTATTCTATCCTGAATTTTATTGGGAGCCAGTGTAGTGGTATAAGTGTTAGAGTAATGTCATTGTGTTTTTTTAGTCCCTGTAAGTATTCTGGTGGCTGTATTTTGAAGGATTTGGAGTGGTCGGATAGTGGTGAGAGGTAAGTTGAATAGCAGGGAGTTGCAGTAGTCTAGGTTGGAGAAGATGAGTAGTTGAAGGACTGATCTGAAGTCATTGGGGGAATGGAAAGGCTTTAGATGACATAGAGTTAGGAGTTTGTGATATCTGTCTTTGATTTTAGTAGTGATGTGATTCTTGAAGGATAGTTCATTGTCAATTATGACTCCTAGGTTGCGAGCATGAGTGACAGGGGAGATTGCTTTCCCAGAGAGCTAAGAGCAGGAAGAACGACAATCTCAAATCAGTCACTGTCCCCCACTGCCCCCCACTCCCACCCCTGTATAAGTTCCTGAAGAAATCATTTACTGAAATTTAACTTATCATATATATTCTGTTCATTGGAGTTGCACGAACGCCCCCTTTGCGCCTTCATGCTGTTGTTCTGTTTACAGCAATAATGTAATTACTAATTGTTTTATTTTGTTTTAATTTGTTTTCTAATGGTTTTAATAGTTCTATATGTTCCATGTAAACCGCCATCCAGGCGATAATTAATCATTTCCTTGTAAACCGGAGTGATATGTATATTATACAGGAACTTCCGGTATATAAAAGCCAAAAATAAATAAAATAAATAAATAAATACATTGCCACTTTTTGGTTTATTATGTTGAGTGGTGGTAGTTGAGGAGAATTGCTCTTTCTATCCAGTATTATTATTTCTGTCTTATCGATGTTTAGGATGAGTTTCATGTTGGTTAGTAGTTGCTTTATATTTCTGAGGTAGGTGGCTGTTTTTTTGTAGGTGTCTTCCAGAGTGTTGAGTATTGGGATTAGTATTTGGATATCATCTGCATATATGAAGTGGGTCAGTTTAAGGTTTGAGAGGAAGTGGCATATTGGGAGAAGATAAATGTTGAAGAGTGTCGCAGATAGAGCGGAGCCTTGGGGAACTCCGGTGTTAAGGTTTATTTTCTTTGAGAGGGTGTCGTTGATTGATACCTGGTAGGTTCTTTGTGATAGGATGAGAACCATTGTAGGGTTTTTTCCTTTGCACCAATTTCAGAGAGACGGTCAATCATGATTGAGTGGTTTACCATGTCGAATGCTGCTGATAGGTCGAGTAGGACTAGGAGGTAGCTGTGGCCATTGTCAAAGCCTTTGAGCATGTTATCGTTTAATGATAGGAGTAGTGACTCAGTGTTCAGGTGTTTCCTGAAGCCAAATTGTGTGGGGAGTAGGATGTTGTTCCCTTCCAGGTGGTCGCTGAGTTGGGAGTGGACAATTTTTTCAATAATTTTTTTTAATATTCTCTTTATTAAGTTTCAAATTAAACATAAGCATTAATAGTAATACATGCCATGAAGTTCAGATAGAGCTTTACATGCCTGTAAGCAATGAAAATATTAACAAAATATGTAAAAAAAAACATGCAAGAAACATCCAAAAAGATATTTAGATGTTATCCATAAGCATTCAATCTAAACATATGTATTAATACAAATTTCTCTCTTATCTATCTGATTTTACTATGCAATTTTTGGAGAGCAAAACTGAAGTTTATAGGAGCAGAATTACAAGTCTTAAACAATAAACGAAATCTGAAAGAGAGAGTAATGGGTTTACTTAATCTATTCCAGTACTACTAGATGGATCTGGTATGGATTCACTTTTAGAATTTAGGAAACTTTCTAATTGATCTGGCTCCATAAAAACATACCTATTATTTTCAAAATTTAGAATGCATTTACAAGGAAATGTTATCATTATTTTAGCACCCATTTGGCGGGCTCTAGGACATTTGAGAAGAAATGTCTTCCTGCGCACTTGAGTTACCTTTGTAATATCTGGAAAAATCCACATTTTTCTTCCAAGATAGAGCTTACTTCTATTTCGCAAGAAACTTTTTAATATCATATCTCTTTCCTCGGACATTACAAATTTCACTAAGAGTATCCCTCTTTTCTCAATTTGCTCTTCTTGAGTTGTCTCAAGAAATCCTGTCAGATCTTCCAAAGGTGAAGAAGACTCTGGATGCCGACCTTGATCTTCACTGTCCCCCGTCTCTCCACCATTGTTTCTTTTCTGTGGCCCAGTTGTAAAATAAGCCTTCTGAATTTTAGGTAGTTCTCCACTGGAAATAGACAATGATTCTGTAAAAAATTCTTAAGTTGTTCTTTGGGTGAAATTAATTTGCATTTTGGAAAATTAATTAATCTTAGATTGTTGTATCTAAGATTATTTTCCAAAGATTCCATTCTTTTCTCTAGCCTAGAGTCTCCTTGAATTAAATCTGTTTGAATCTGCTTAATTTGATTTATTTGTAGATCAATTTCTTGTATTTTATTTGAATTAGATAAAACAACAGGATTCACTACGCTAAACTGTTCTTGAAATCCTTTTACCATCACTGTTAGTGAAATAATGGCACTTTCAAGCATAGCAATGTAACGTTAGATTCATCATTCCATAATGAATCTATCGTTACATTTTCAGGCTTGTTTAGGAGCTTAGTCTCTATAGGATTTACCGGGGTATTTCTCAGTGGTTTTCCTAATCCATCCAGGTCTGTCCGACTCCTTCAAGAGGCGGTGGTCGACGGCAGAGAACTGCTTACACTGCTCAACACGCCAATGTTCAGCTCTCTCAGGGCGGCTAGGGTCCTCTGATTTTTTTCAATAATTTTTCCAATCAGTGGTAGGTTTGATATGGGTCGGTAGTTTATTGGGTTTTAAGAAACAGCCATGACTTATGCAATTTATAAAATTTCAATAAATTAGCTTTTTGCATCATTGTAAGTAGAACACTGTTTCATATAATAGATACAATGCAGCTAAATGTTTTATTTTTTGTAGTGAGCAATCTCATATGGGAGAGAGATAGAATATGCAATAGATCAAGTTTGGAAGATCTTAATACTCTAGAGGGAACATATAGAGCTAAATATTCTACTGGCTAACTAGGAGTTTTGTTATAAATACACTTAAGAACAAGGAACAAAATCTTAAATTTGACATGCTGTATAACTAGTAATCACTGTATTTCCTATAAGAACATAAGAAATTGCCATGCTGGGTCAGACCAAGGGTCCATCAAGCCCAGCATCTTGTTTCCAACAGAGGCCAAACCAGACCACAAGAACCTGGCAATTACCCATGCTGCTGATTCAATTAATAGCAGTGGCTATTCCCTAAGTAAATTTGATTAATAGCCATTGATGGACATCTCCTCCAAGAACTTATCCAAACCTTTTTTGAACCCAGCTACACTAACTGCACTAACCACATCCTCTGGCAACAAATTCCAGAGCTTTATTGTGCACTGAGTGAAAAAGAATTTTCTCCGATTAGTCTTAAATGTGCTACTTGCTAACTTCATGGAATGCCCCCTAGTCCTTCTATTATTCGAAAGTGTAAATAGCCGATTCACATCTACTCGTTCAAGACCTCTCATGATCTTAAAGACCTCTATCATATCCCCCCTCAGCCGTCTCTTCTCCAAGCTGAACAGCCCTAACCTCTTCAGCCTTTCCTCATAGGGGAGCTGTTCCATCCCCTTTATCATTTTGGTTGCCCTTCTCTGTACCTTCTCCATCGCAACTATATCTTTTTTGAGATGCGGTGACCAGAATTGTACACAGTAGGGATGTGAATCGTTTTTCGACGATTAAAATTATCGTCCGATAATTTTAATATCGTCTTAAACCGTTATGGAACACAATACAATAGAGATTCTAATGATTTATCGTTATAAATCGTTAGAATCGTGAGCCGGCACACTAAAACCCCCTAAAACCCACCCCCGACCCTTTAAATTAAATCCCCCACCCTCCCCCAAATGACTTAAATAACCTGGGTGTCCAGTGGCGGTCCGGAACGGCAGCGGTCCGGAACGGGCTCCTGCTATTGAATCTTGTTGTCTTCAGCCGGAGCCATTTTCCAAAATGGCGCCGAAAAATGGCGGCGGCCATAGACCAACACGATTCCACGGCAGGAGGTCCTTCCGGACCCCCGCTGGACTTTTGGCAAGTCTTGTGGGGGTCAGGAGGCCCCCCCCCAAGCTGGCCAAAAGTTCCTGGAGGTCCAGCGGGGGTCAGGGAGTGATTTCCCGCCGCGAATCGTTTTCCGTACGGAAAATGGCGCCGGCAGGAGATCGACTGCAGGAGGTCGTTCAGCGAGGCACCGGAAACCTCGCTGAACGACCTCCTGCAGTCGATCTCCTGCCGGCGCCATTTTCCGTATGGAAAACGATTCGCGGCGGGAAATCGCTCCCTGACCCCCGCTGGACCTCCAGGAACTTTTGGCCAGCTTGGGGGGGGCCTCCTGACCCCCACAAGACTTGCCAAAAGTTCAGCGGGGGTCCGGAAGGACCTCCTGCCGTGGAATCGTGTTGGTCTATGGCCGCCGCCATTTTTCAGCGCCATTTTGGAAAATGGCGCCGGCTGAAGACAACAAGATTCAATAGCAGGAGCCCGTTCCGGACCACTGCCGTTCCGGACCGCCGCTGGACACCCAGGTTATTTAAGTCATTTGGGGAGGGTGGGAGATTTAATTTAAAGGGTTGGGGGTGGGTTTTAGGGGGTTTTAATGTGCCGGCTCACGATTTTACGATTTTTCACGATATTTTACCCCCCCAAACGGCAACAATACGATTCCCTCCCCCTCCCAGCCGAAATCGATCGTTAAGACGATCGAGGACACGATTCACATCTCTAGTACACAGTATTCAAGGTGCGGTCTCACCATGGAGCGGATATAGAGGCATTATGACATTTTCCGTTCTATTAACCATTCCTTTCCTAATAATTCCTAACATTCTGTTTGCTTTTTTGACTGCTGCAGCACACTGAGCCTACAATTTTAAAGTATTATCCACTATGATGCCTAGATCTTTTTCCTGGGTGGTAGCTCCTAATATGGAACCTAACATTGTGTAACTACAGCAATGGTTATTTTCCCTATATGTAACACCTTGCACTTGTCCACATTAAGTTTCATTTGCCGTTTAGATGCCCAATCTTCCAGTCTTGCAAGGTCTTCCTGTAATGTAACACAATCCACTTGTGATATAACTACTCTGAATAATTTTGTATCATCTGCAAATCTGATAACCTCACTCATGATATTCTTTTCCATATCATTATATATATTGAAAAGCACCGGCCCAAGTACAGATCCTTGAGGCACTCCAGTGTTTACCCTTCTCCACTGAGAAAATTGACCATTTAATCCTACTCTCTGTTTCCTGTCTTTTAACCAGTTTGTAATTCACGAAAGGACATCGCCTCATATGCCATGACTTTTTAGTTTTCTTAGAAGCCTCTCATGAGGGACTTTGTCAAATGCCTTCTGAAAATCCAAATACACTACATCTACTGGTTCACCTTTATCCACATGTTTATTAACCCCTTCAAAAAAACGAAGCAGATTTTTTAGGCAAGACTTCCCTTGGGTAAATCCTTGTTGACTGTGTTCCATTAAACCATGTCTTTCTATATGCTGTACAATTTTGATCTTGAGAATAGTTTCCACTATTTTTCCCGGCACTGAAGTCAGGCTAGCTGGTCTATAGTTACCCGGATCGCCCCTGGAGCCTTTTTTAAATAAAATTGTTATTACATGATCTACTCTCCTAATCCCTTCTACCACATGAGCAGCAGTGTTTTGAACAATCTGTAAATGCTTTATGTCAACTCCTGGTAGATCCTGACAGAGTGAATTACATAAATCCAATCTGGTAGCCTCCAAAACATGAACAATTGATATGAGATTATTGCTATCTAGGAGCTTAAACAATTTCTGGATCTGCTGTAAGTGAAAAAAGGAAGCCCAAACTACTGCAGAAATCTGATTCCACAATGGTGATTGTGAGGTCCATATTCAAAAGCTTTTAGCTGGCTAACTCAGATGTTAGCTGGCTAAATGAATATTTGGGAACTTATCTGGCTAAATATACATCCAAATTTAACCAGATAAGTTTATACGGCTAGTTTTGCTATCCACTGTGTCTGAATATGAACCTCTTAGATTCCAAATGGATATCCAGACTACATACTAATTAAATCACTGGAAGATTTACCCCTTAATCCTTTGGATAAACAATAAGAGACTATTAGTTCTACTGACCCATGATAGCTGAATTTAACAGATTTAATTTGAGGTGGTTTTGTCCTAACCAGTTAGCTTCACCTCAAGACAATTATTCAGATGAACAACCATTAAAGCCTGATTTCCATTTATACAGTATGTAGGTCACCATCAAACATAAAGCAAAGCATACTATTACTCTGAATTAGGTCAGCTGGGGTAGACTTATACACATTGAAAAGAAGTGGTGCCAGAAATGACCGCTGAGATAATCCACAGACCAAGAGTTTAACACTAGATGGTTTTTTATCTTAAAACATACACTAAGTTCAATCATTCAAAAAAAGAGTTGAATGAGTCCAAGACTCCACTATTAAAGACTAATTCCAAGAGCTGTAGTGTCTAACTAATAACTCATGTTTGACAACATGAAATGTCATAGAGAGATCAAGGACAATAATCAATGAATCATATCCCCTGTCTGCTTGTGTACAAACATTATTCAACAAAGCTAGTAACAAGGTCTCTGTTTTGTCTAAACCCTAATTGGCAGGAATAGAGGCCTTAAATCTATGACAGTTACATAAGGACTTGTTGATATACTGCCCTCCCATTCACCCTACTAATAAAAGGTAAATTGGATACTGAAAGGTAGTATGCCAAAACATTCAGATCTGAACCTAACTTCTTCAGTATAGGTTACATAATTGCATTTTTCACATCTGATGGTACTCCTCCTTGGTCTAGATTGGCATTAATTGGCCACAATGGAAAAGATCAAAGACCTAGCTGTTTTTTCTTTAGATGGAAAATAATCAAGGGAACAGAAAATGGTGTTGGTCATCACAAGCTATTTCCCCAATTCCCCAATATTAATCAAACAAAACTAGGAAAAATCAGTGGAAGGCCTGGGGTTTACCAATTGCCCTTGTCTGACAGAATCCCCATTATTACAGTTGGTTCTGTTGTGCCGGAGGTGGACCCCTGTGCCGAGGTGGGGTTGATGCTACCCGTAGGAAAGGTACTATGGGTCCCTACCGTCGGGAGGCGGAGTGGGCTGAAGGACGGAGGCTGGCTGGCGCTTCACCAATACCAGCCCTCGTTCCCCACGGGTTGAGCCTTTGGGTACCGGGGCTGCTGGGCTTAGGTGGGCCTCCATATGTTGTCGTCGATGGAAGGATTGTGAGGTCAGCCCAGAGGCAGCTACAGTAGGATGGAGAAGTCTGTATTGGATGAGGCGGAGTGCACCAATAGAACCAAAGTCAGACAGGGGGCACCTGAGCAAGAACAGGCCAAAGCCTAAATAGGCCAAGTCCAGGACATAGACAAAAGGAGCATCGTGAGGCAGGCTGGAGTCAGGGTCAGCGGCAATCAGGAGGCAGTGGAAAGTCAGGCTGAGGTCTGGACGAGGAGAGGTTCGGGCTGGAGAGGTCAATGACATGGTCAGGCAAAGCAGAGGTCCGGGTTGGAGAGAGTCAACGACGTGGTCAGGCAAAACAGAGGTCATGTCCGAGAAGGCAGTCCAAAGGTAGATAGGGATCAGGAACGCAGGAACAAGGAGAACTGGAACAGGAGACAATGAGGATCAGGAACCAGGAACGTAGGGAAGCAATGAGTACACGACCAGTGTGGAGACCTGTTGGAAAGGCAATCCTTAGGAGCGGAGCCCGGCCTTAAGTACCAGAGCTCCGCTGACATCATCATCTGGGGCTGTGGCCAAGTTCCCGCCGCAGGCCCTTCACAAGGCTGGAGGATGCGTGTGTGCCTAAGGAGGGGCACAGTGCTGGATGGTGGCGTCTCTCTGCGGGCCACGGTGAGAGGCCCAATGCAGAGCACAGGGATCAGCAACTGAGCTGGAGGCACTGGGGGCGGCCAGAGGATGGAGCCAGTGGCCCACTGCCGCCAGGGACGAGGAACCAGGCACTGGATTAGACTGAGAGAGGTAAGTGGGCTGGGCCGCGGGTCTGCCATGGCTGGCACGCGTAACAGGTACTTAGTATTAACATTGAATCAATTCCACCCGCAGCCTACCAAAATAAAAAAAATACAGTAAACATGGAGTAGATTACACTGGCTATTAGTTCTGAATGAAAAGGAAGATTAAACTGTTGTGGGATTTAACTACTGTACATGTTATGGCTAGCATAGCATCAAGTAGGATACAAGTTTTGCAGGAAGCAAACTATACTCTGAAATTTCTATGGATACAAATTCCATGCATGATGGAGAAGAATACAGCAGTGGAAAAATTTATTTACCTTTTAATATAGTATTAGTGCAGTGGTTCCCAACCCTGTCCTTGGGTCCCCCCCAGCCAGCCAGATTTTCAGGAGAGAAAACTTGCATGCACTGCCTCCATAACATGCAAATTTTCTCTCATGCATATTCATTGTTGATATCCTGAAAACCTGACTGGCTGAGGAGGGTAGTCAGTATGGGTGTGCAATCGTTTTCGACGTATTGGCAATCCTCAATGTATATGTCCCTATTTGTTGAATTCGTGGGGTCACGAAACATATGGTGAACCCCACGAATACAATGTATATAATGAATAAACCCTCCTGACCCCCCCAAGACTTGCCAAAAGTCCCTGGTGGTGCAGCAGGGGTCCTGGACCCATATCCTGCACTTGGGCCGTCGGCTGCCAGTATTCAAAATGGCACCGATAGCCTTTGCCCTTACTATGTCACAGGGGCTACCGGTGCCATTGGTCAGTGCCTGTCACATGGTAGGAGGACAAGATGGCGCCGGCCGTCCATTGCTCCTACCATGTGACAGGGGCTGACCAATGACACCGGTAGCCCCTGTAACATAGTGAGGGCAAAGGCTATCGGCACAATTTTGAATACCGGCAGCAGACAGCCCGAGTGCAGGAGATCACACCAGGACCCCCGCTGGACCACTAGGAACTTTTCGTAAGTCTTGGGGGGGGTCAGGAGGGTGGGAGGTTGTAGTTAATTAAATGTAAAGGGTTGGGATGGGTTGCTTTTTTTGGGGGGGAACGAATACATACGTAACTAATGAACGGATCGGGGTCCCCCGAGAACGGATGCAACGGATTTGGCTCCCCACGAATATGAATGGGATTCATCCCATTCTGTAATGGGATGAATCCGTCCCTGCTGCACATCCCTAGTACTCAGGACAGGGTTGGGAACCACTGTATTAGTGTAATAACCCTAATGTTATTTAGTGAAATCTTTTTCTCAATATTCAGAAAGCAGAAAAATATTCTTGTATTTGAGATATGATTAAGTCCAATCATAATGTTCACGGCCTCAATATTGTGTAGCTTAGTATGCATCCTGCTTGTGTGGGGAAAAGAGCCCTCTGGTGACTGGAAGAGACTGTCAGAGAGAGAGATAACAGTTACAGGCTGGGTGAGCTAAGAAAGTGAGCAGTATGTTTGTTCTGCCCTCACCTCTGCCAAGAAAAGTTGAAAGAGACTTCCAGAGTTCTTTGATAGCACATCATAACCTTCCTGAGTAGAAAGGACGTTGGAGGAATTAGGAGACCATTTGCCACAATCATGTGCTGCACTTTTTCTGGCAGTGCTTACAAAAATCATCCAACTTCCAGGGTGATTGAAGGGAATTATGAGTAATTTTTGTAAAGAAAATGGATGATGTTGAATCAATGGAACTATTCTAAATGTACCTCTAAGAGTACCATTAATAAATGTAAGAGTCATTGGAGCAATCTAACAATGTGGAAGTACATTTTGTGTGCAAGAAGAGTAACTGAAGCGATTTCAATCCCAATGGTTCAATTATTAAAATACATATTTTCTGCTAACCTTGGCTAGAACCCACAACAATCAGAGTAATTAAGGATCAGAGTTACATTAGGACTAGGTGCACTCCATGAAAATAAGTGGAAGCAGATTTAAAATACATTTAAGCACTTTTTTCAGTCAATGTACAATTAAACTATGGAATTTGATGCTGGAGGCTATGAACAAGATTAACAGTATAGCTGTATTTAAAAATACTTTTGACAAGTTTCTGGAGGAGAGATCCATTAACAATTCTTAGCCAGGTAGACTTGGAAAGGTCCATCAATTACCCTGGGAATGAGCAACATGGAATTGATCTGCCCATTACGATCTGCCGGGAACTTTCAAGTGGCCCAAATTGGCCACCATTAGAGACAGGATGCTGGAGTTGATGGACCATTGGTTTGACCCAGTATGGCACTTCTTGTGTTCTTAAAAGTAAAACTACAAACTGCATGGTGATTAAATATAGTAAAGGAAAAATCAGCAAGCACAGATGTAAATTACTAACAGCTGCTGAACAAGGGTTATGTTTGGCTGAAAAGCATGGAAAGAGCTGCTTGATGTGGTATTATTGAATGTCGGTGAATGCATTGATATTAATCCAAAGCATATCCATGCATTAAGGGTATGTGCATATAAAGTTTGCATCTCTTTGTATCTTTTAGGTCTCATGATATTTGAATATTGATAGTTAACCTGACACTGTTATTTCTTTCTCTTTCACTGCAGTTTTTCACTGGTATCCCTGATGTCTGAGTTGTCACATTTTAAATAATATAGTCATATGTGATGCATAAAGATTCACAAGAGCAGATATATGTTAGGATCGTGGACCCTTGGGTCGGCTGAGACTGCAAGTGTCGTGCTGTGGATACCCACAGTGGGTGTCGCCGCTGGGAGGCGGCGCTGAGGAGAGACTTCGAAGATGACTTCACCACTGGAAGCCTGAGTCCCTGAGTCCCAAGAGGCCTGAGTCCCAAGAGGCCCGGGTCCCTACGGGCTCCCAGGAGGAGCCCGTAGGGACCCGGGCCTCTTGGTCTTAGGTGGATCTTATGTGACCAAGGATCAGAAGAGCAGCCTGCCAAGGTAATCCAACGCTAAGATGGTGCCCAGGAGGTCAGGAGAAACTTCAACCTTGAAAGCCCGTGGTCCCCTGGGAGGAGCCTGTGAGGACCCGAGCCGCTGGGGCTTAGGATAAACCTATGGGCAGGTGATGAACAAGTACCTGCGGCAGTGGGAAGAGACGAAACTGAAGTCCAGGAACAGGTCAAGGTTGGGAGCCAGAAGTCAGATGTCAGATGTCAAAACCAGGGACGGAAGCAGAAGCCAGAGTCGAAGAACGAAGCAAGGTCAGGAGCCAGGAATCAGATGTCGGATGCCAAAACCAGGGGTGGAAGCAGAAGCCGGAGTCAAGGAACAAAGCAAGGTCAGGAGCCAGGAATCAGATGTCGGGAACAAGCAGGAACTGGGGAGCAGGAAGCACAACTAGCTACTCCGAAGAGTTAACCTCGTTGCAAGGCACTGGCTAGACTGGCTAGCTGTGACTGCTGGGTTTAAATAACCCGGTAGCATCTGACGTCAGCAGGGAGGCATCCTCTGTTTTCCCATGCTGGTCCCTTTAAATTGGGAGCCCCTGCACGCGTGCCTAGGGGGCGTGGCCAGCATCGGATCACCGGCGGAATCTCCCTCGCAGGGAGAACACCACAATAGGCCGTGTCTCAGGCCTGGATGGCCTCATCTCGGGTCCAACAGGCCAGAGGGGAACTTCCGTGGACAGGGCAGTCCGGGTGGTGAGTGGAGATCCCAGGGCACGGCCCAGGATCGCAACAGTACTTCCACTCCTACATGGGGCACATTTAAAACTAATCGGAGAAAGTTCTTTTTTACTCAACGCACAATTAAACTCTGGAATTTGTTGCCAGAGAATGTGGTTCGTGCAGGTAGTATAGCTGTGTTTAAAAAAGGATTGGATAAGTTCTTGGAGGAGAAGTCCATTACCTGCTATTAGGTTCACTTAGAGAATAGCCACTGCCATTAGCAATGGTTACATGGAATAGACTTAGTTTTTGGGTACTTGCCAGGTTCTTATGGCCTGGATTGGCCACTGTTGGAAACAGGATGCTGGGCTTGATGGACCCTTGGTCTGACCCAGTATGGCATTTTCTTATGTTCTTATGTTCTTATGTCTCTTGTGTTGAATGCGGTCTTCCACTCGTCACCAGGCCGAATTCTCACCAGATTATATGCCCCCCGGAAATTCAATTTTGTGAAGACCTTGGCTCCTTGTAGCCGATCCAAAAGTTCTGGGATCAAGGGTAGCGGGTAGCGGTCATGCCGCATAATGCTGTTCAGACCGCGGTCATCAATACAGGGTCAGAGGGGCCCATCCTTCTTACCTACGAAGAAGAACCCGTCTCTGGCCGTGGAGTTGGACAGTCTGATCAACCCTCGGTCCAAGTTTTCTTTGATATAGGCGGACATGGCCTGGGTCTCCGGGAGTGATAGTGGGTAGACCCTTCCTCAAGGTGGCGTGGTGCCGGGGATCAGGTTGATCACACAATCGAAGGACCGATGCTCGGTTTATAGCTCAGCCTTCTCTTTCGAGAATACATCTTGGAAGGCATGGTATTGGGGTGGTACCTAGGAATGTGCAGAGGGACGCCATACGTTGCATTCGGGATACGTATTTGTCGGGGGGCAGATACGTTGCATTCGGACGAATGGCGCCCCTATACGGTTATATGTCTAATCCTATTCGTTACCTGGCTAAAATTAAATTTACTACAACCTCCACCCTCCTGACCCCCCCCCCCCCAAGACTTACCAAAACTCCCATGTGGTCCAGCGAGGGGGTCCAGGAGCCATCCCATGCTCTCACAGCCTCAGCTCCGGTATTCAAAATGGCGCCGATAGCCTTTGCCCTACTACGTCACAGGGGCTACCGGTACCATTGGTCAGCCTCTGGCACATGGCAATCGGTGCCATCTTGTGCCTCTACCATGTGACAGGGGCTGACCAATGGCACCGGTAGCCCCTGTGACATAGTAAGGGCAAGGCTATCGGTGCCATTTTGATTACTGGCACCCGACTGCACGAGTGCAGGAGATCGCTCCCGGACCCCCACTGGACCCCCAGGGACCTTTGGCCAGCTTGGGGGGGCCTCCTTACCCCCCCAAGACTTTCCAAAAGTCCAGCGGTTGTCCGGGAGTGACCTCCTGCACTCGAGCCATCGATTGCCAGTACTCAAAATGGCACCAGCGCTAGCCTTTGCCCTCACTATGTCGTAGGCCCCTGTGACATAGTGAGGAATCACGATACGTTTCGCTTCCCCACGAATACAACGAATATGGGCACATCCGTTGTGGATTGCCAATACGTAGGGACCGAATGCACACCCCTAGTGGTGTTGTCAAAAGTGATATCAGCGGTCGAGGATGGGCAGACAGATATTCCTTAAAGCAGGTCACCCCCAGGACGTAATATGGAGGTAATCCCAACTGATCACGGGAGAGTGCTTCCGAAGCCATGGCAGGCCTAACACGACGGGATGTATGGATTTCTCCAGGATGAGGAACGAGATTTCCTCGAGGTGTAGGAGACCGGTGCAGAGCGTTAGTGGCTGAGTACGAGTGGAAATGGTTTCCGGAAGTGGGGTCCCCTGAATCAAAGACACACGTATGGGGGGTTTCTGAGTTTGGGCCCCAAGCTGGAGCTGCTCTACCAGGTCCCGGAGGATAAAGTTCCCCCCAGCTTCAGAGTCCATTAGAGCTAGGGTGTCAAACTTCCCGTCCGGGAGAATCAAGGTTACTGGAACAGTACAAGGGGAGGAAGAGGTGGTGTTACCTAGAGTGAACTCCCCGACTAACTCTAGGTCTCAGCGTTTCCTGGATGCTCGTGACAGCAGTCAAGGAAATGCCCCTTGCCAGCGCAATAAAACACAGGCTCTGGGACCGGCACCTTCTCCTCTCCTCTTGGGAAATTGGACCCTGGCCCAACTGCATGGGTTCTGCATCGTGTAGCCCCGGGGAGGCAGGAGGAGAATGCCTGGTTCAGGGAGGCGTGGTTCCAGAGTCCCCAAGTTCTCGAGTGGGTCTCCTCTCCCGGAACCAGCATTGGATGCAGCAGTCTACGTGGCCAGCCAGGTCGACAAGATCATTCAAGTCGTCTGGGAGATCTCTGACTGCCAACTCGTCCTGAAGTCGAGGAGAGAGCCCCTCCAGGAATATGCCGTGCAGACTATCACTTCTCCAGTTCAGCTCGACAGCAAGGGTCTGAAACTCTACGGCGTACTCTGCCAAGGGACGGTTACCCTGCCGTTGCTGGAGTAATTCAGACGCAGCCGTAGATCGGCGGGAGAGCTCGTCAAAGATTCATCGGAAAGAAGTGAAGAACTGAACTAAGTTGGCTAAGCAAGGATCCTGGCGCTCCCATAGGGAGGAGGCCCAAGCCAAAGGCCTCCCATCCAAGAGGGATATAATGTAGCTCATTTTGATCTGGTCAGTGGGAAATTGCGCTGGTAATATGTTGAAGCGGATATAACATTGGTTCAAGAATCCGCGACACATTTTCGTGTCCCCTGAGTATCGCGAAGGTGCTAGCACCTGTATGGGTGCAGACGGCCCTGCATTAGGGTTGGCTGCCAGTACAGGGGAACCGGAAGCGGCGGCTCCTTCCACCCAGTCCGCTAACCTCTGCACAGTTGCCACCAGTGAGTCGAGGCAAGTTTGCTGCTGTTGCAACCTTTGTGCAATTCCCGGGATGGCCTTCAAGGTCGAGAGGTCCGCCGGGTCCATGGCCTTGCAAACTGTTAGGATCGTGGACCCTTGGGCCGGCTGAGACTGCAGGTGTCATGCTGTGGATACCCACAGTGGGTGTCGCAGCCGGGAGGCGGTGCTGAGGAGAGACTTCGAAGACGATTTCACCACTGGAAGCCTGCGGGCTCCCAGGAGGAGCCCGTAGGGACCCGGGCCTCTTGGTCTTAGGTGGATCCTATGCAACCAAGGATCAGAAGAACAGCCTGCCGAGGTAATCCAATGATGAGATGGTGCCCAGGAGGTCAGGAGAGACTTCACCCTTGGAAGCCCGCGATCTCCCCGGGAGGAGCCCGTAAGGACCCGAGCTGCTGGGGTTAGGAGAAACCTTCGGGTGGGTGATGAACAAGTACCTGTGGCAGTGGGAAGAGACAAAACCGAAGTCTAGGAACAGGCCAAGGTCTGGAGCCAGAAGTCAGATGTTGGATGCCAAAACCAGGGACGGAAGCAGAAGCCGGAGTCGAAGAACGAAACAAGGTCAGGAGCCAGGAATCAGATGTCAGGAACAAGCAGGAGCCGGGAAGCAGGAAACACAACTAGCTACTCCGAAGAGTCAACCTCGTTGCAAGGCACTGGCTAGCTGTGACTGCTGGGTTTAAATAACCCGGCAGCATCTGACGTCAACAGGGAGGCATCCTGTGTTTTCCCGCGCTGGTCCCTTTAAATTGGGAGCCCCTGCGCGCATGCGCGCACCTAGGGGGCGGGGCCAGCATCGGATCGCCGGCGGCGTCCCCTCGCAGGGAGAACGCTGCAGTAGGCCACGTCTCAGGCCTGGACGTCCTCGTCTCGGGTCTGGCAGGCTGGAGGGGAGCTCCCGCGGACAGGGCGGACCGGGTGGTGAGTGGAGATCCCGGGGCATGGCCTGGGATCGCAACAATATATCAAAGTACTGCTTCAGTGCAAAAATGATTCTAGATTTATCAATGAAAAGTTAACATCATTTTCAATTTGATGAACAACAGGATAAGTTGGAGAAAAACATTGATGCATCTCATTCAAAGTCTGATCATTTCTAAACCTAAAATATGAAAAGTAGAAGTAACATAGGACAGACATACATTCTGAGTGCAATTTTTCAACTGTCTGCTGGTTCTTTTTACTTACAGTCTTTGCTCAAAATTTCAAAGGGAACGTACACTATCCACATAAGATTTCCATGAATAGAAAGTGCCCTTGGACTTTTTCACTTGCTTTTTGTGCAGGTGGAATTTTTATGGAAAATAACACGCACAGATTTGAAAATCCTCAAGTTAATTTTGATCCTCCCAAAATACAATCTTCAGACTGACTAATCCTCAAAAGCATTTCAAACTATGACCTAAAGTCACAGAGTAGTGATATTTTATTACGAGAGGGTTCACTATTGTAGGGGGGGGAGGAACAGCCCCATGATATTTTGCCCCTCCCTGACAAAATCTAATAATGGTATCACCACATTCTTTTCTGTCATAGAAAGTCTGTGAGAAAATGTATGTGGCAGGGGCCTTGAAACCATGCAATGGTAGCCCCCAATGCACGGGGCCACCATCACTCTAAAGGGTTTTGTGACTAAACACATGACCCTTCAAAAACTTTTAAAAAGACACCAGGAGACTTACTAGACCCCCCACCCTCACCCAGAAGACACAGTTCTAGGCAGATTCCTCAAAAAAGTTAAAAAAGAGAAAAAATCCCTCACATTGCATTGACTCAGGCCCCTGCCCAAACCTATTCCCAATCCAGCAAGACACCCGAATCTAATAGATGCTCCCCTCAAGAGTTCCATAGATGTCCTTCCACCCCCGGTCCCTTTTTTCCATATGAGGTATAGGCTGGTAGGGGCCCCTCACCTCCCATTTTCCACATGGTAGGTGCAAAGGCCAGTTGGTACCATTTTGGAAAATGGCACCAACCAGGCCCAGGGCTACAGGGTGTCCCAGGTCTTCTGATGGCCACCAATGATTTTTTTTAAAGGTAGGGGTTGATGGATGGTACTGGGGGGACTCCAGAGAGGGGTAATATATGCCACCAGGTAATTTTGCAGGAGTTGGGGGTGGGGGTCTCTACCGGCCTATACTTAATATGGAAAGGAAGGGTCGGGGTGGGGGGCATCTATTGGACCCAGGGGGGTTGCTGTATTGGGAAGAGTATGGGCAGGGGGTTGGATCATTGCTACGTGATGGATTATTATTTTTTCTTTACATTTTTTGTGTGGTCTCCTCAAATGGCGGTCCTGAGGTGGAGGTTGGGGATCTAGGAGGACTGCTGGTGACTTTTTAAATCTTTTTTGAGGGAACGCATTGGGCTGCATAGCACTTTAATTCTACAATGGGAGCATCGGGCTCCCGCAGTAGAATAGTGTTTCTGAGAAAGGTGTAGATAAAATAACATGGCTGAAAAATTTCTACTTCAGCCATGTTATTTTATTTACATAAGATTAGGTATGAATGAGTTGCTTTGCATGGGTTTGCAAAATTCATGATGAAAATGGCATGCAAAGCAGCTCATTGTAATAGGGGTGGGTGTCAGGCTCAACATTGTATGATATCATGAATAGTACTTAATATCATTGTGATAGGGTTAAATTGCACAATATACAGTATTTATTGAACAATATATGCTGATTAATGCATGTCATAGCCCTCTTGCAGCTTGATAAATCTCCCTATATATGTGCTGTGTGAATCCTGTGCTTGCTTTTAGCAAGAATGAGGAATGGCAATTTTCAAACAGTTTACCTATGTAAATGTCTTAGCAAATTGCCTTCTCTACTTGTTTTGTTTAGGAATCCAGTGAAATACTGATGGTCAACATTATGGAGAAATCATATTACAAGGTGGTAGTGTTGATTTTGCAGGCTTTAACATGGATATCATTCTCAAACAGTAGGCTGTCTGACCAGCTGTTTGCTAGGCAGCAATTGGGAAAAAAGAAAAAAGGAAACAAAGCAAGCAATGTCATATACTAGCTCAAGTAGCAGCTCAATCTTATGGATTGGGGTGAGGATAAAACTGTCCCATCTGATGCTTTTGGCCTTTTTTGAGCCACTTGATCAAAGAGAAATCTGGCATGAGATTGTTCAAGGAATCCTCTGCCATTATTAGCATCAGCCACCATAAAGGGCAACTCACAGTTGGTGGTTAGCACCAAGAAAGAAGGTTAGAGAACCTGTCAACATGTCTACTCCCAAGACAGGTTCAAATTCTCCCACCTTTCCAACCTTTCACCTGAAAATCTTGTCCACAAATCCACAAGGGTCACTGCTTGGGTCTGGACAAAGTGAATAGTATGTCTACTGCAAGCACAACCTAGATGAGGAACACATATTCAAGTGAGTCTGGGTGCAGTCAAGCTCCCAATAAATTCCTGTCCCCCTCACCCAAAATTTTTCCTTGGTACTTACAACATGAGGCAGAGCCGCCAAGTAAACTAATTAAAGGTGGGAGAATTTGAACCTGTCTTGCCTTTAAATTATATGTCCTAAAGCAGCGGTTCTCAACCTGTGGGTCGCGACCACGGCGGGGGTCGAACGACCAAAACACAGGGGTCGCCTGTGTTTTGGTCGTTCGACCTGTGTTTTGGTCGAACGACGTCATTCGACCAAAACACAGGTCGTTCGACCAAAACTGATCTGCGGACCGACCCCAACGGCCCGGTCCGCAGACCAGTACCGGGCCGTTGGGGTTTTTTGCTGGTCCGCGGCACCGCGGCTGCTGCGGGGAGGCGGGGCGAAGCTGGAGACCTGCCTCCTCCAACCCCAAAAGGGAGCGCGTCGCGGTGCTCCTCCTACTTACTTCCTGCCCGCCCTGCCCCGGAAGACAAATGTTGCCGGAGCTGCACGGGCAGGAAGGAGGAGGCGCGTCAGCCGCGTGCAGTAGAGGAGGTGCGCGGCCCGAGAAGACCAGAGCCGCTGCAGAGCCTATCCTGTGGTAACCCGTAAAGAAGAGGCCCAGAGGTGAGAGAGAGGTGTGTGCGAGTATGAGATGAGTTGAGAGATTGTGTGTGAGAGTGAATTGAGAGACTGTGTGTGTTTGCAGAGACAGCATGTGAGAGCCTCTGTGTGTGTGAAAGAGACAGCATGTGACAGTGAGAGCCTGTGCTTGAGCAAGGCAGCATGTGGGGGTGTGAGAGAGCCTGTGTGTGAGACTCAGACAGCCTGTGCCAGTGAGAGACTGTGTGTATGAATGATTGCATGACAGAAAGAGCATGTGACAGTGAGATCCTGTGTGTGTATGTGTGTTTGAGAGAGAAATGCATGTGAGAATGAGAACCTGACTGTGTGTTTGAGGGAAGAAGACAGGTGGAGAGAAAAGAAACAGAAGAAAATGGCAAAAAAATAAAGGGATGCAGATGTAAAAAAAAAAAAATACTTTTTACTGATTGGTACATGTAATCTTTGGGAATGTGCAAGAGTAGCACTTTCTCTATGGCGGATCTCACAATGTACGAGATCAACATGGAGGAAGTGGAAACCCAGGGGGCCTGCACAGAGGAGGCAGCAGAATGGGCTTCAGTGCCAATAGCAGCAATCAGTGCCTCCCTAATAGCCACGTGGCAGCAGTGGCAGTAATTAGATTAATTGTTTGACTCAGCTGGAGGTGACAAAGTATGAAGTGGGATGTGAAATCAGCTTGATCTGGTGGAGAATTAGGATTGCTGTTACACATGAACTGTATTTGGCAAACATTAAATTAAAGGGAGCCAGGATAATCAATTGAAGCCTGCAGCTGAGGACTGATTCATTATGACTCATGTAGAAATTAGTGCATTTTCCAGATTAGTCTGCATAACACAATTCTCAACATTCAGCATTATTTCTGCTGCATAGAGTTTTATCTGAGAGGCTCTGAGGTTGTGAGGGAGCCAGTAAGAGTGAGAGCATGAGTGTGTATGAGAAAATCCAGGGGAGTAAGAGTGTGTGTGAGTGGGGGGGGGGGGGGGGAGAGTGTCTTACACCCTGAGAGTGTATCAGTGTCTGTGAGAGCGAGAGGTTATGGTGGGTATAAGAGCATGAATGTGTATGTATGTGACAGTGTATGTGTGAGAGAGAATGGACATGTGAGAGTATGTGTGAGAGAGAGAGGATAACCTCCTAATCTTCGACAATATCAGGGTGACTGGAAATCAAGAGCTCCCATGTATGGACAGCAGGGGCTTTTTAAAATCCTTATTAGTTTTAATTATTGTGTGTTATTTGATATATGTGCTGTTTTGAAATATTTTATTGGTGTTTGGGAAATTATAAAAATGTATATGATTTTAATTAACAGAAATTCTATTTATCAGTAATTTTAAAATATTCTTTTATTAGTATGGTTTTACTATTATAACTGATGCTTTATGTTTCTTAATTTTATTGTTTTATGAGGAATGGTGGTTCTGTTTATAAATGTCATAATAAATAAGTATGCACTAAAATCCAACCCCATCCATAACCCCGCCCCCATATGACCAAAGCCCCACCCTCGCCCCACCCTCGCAGGGCGAGGGTGGGGCGAGGGGTCACCGCAACATGAGGAACTGTATTACGGGGTCACGGCATTAGAAAGGTTGAGAACCACTGTCCTAAAGCATTGTGGTTTATGTAGATCCTACTTCTCCCAGAAATGCATTTGAATGGGGGTATCAGCAAATCTTTGTTTTGCCAACTTGCCACTGATCACCTGAATGAGCTGATGCACACCTGACTTAGTCTCATTGCATTCATGGATTTATAATTCATTATTTCCCATTCTTTTCTCCAAGACATTTTGAACTACAAATACATGCATACTATAGTTTAAAACCAGGTCTGAATGAGCAATTTCAAGTGAGCATGGATGAGAGGGCAGACCTACAATCAGCTTGCATTAAAAGAATTGCTTGTCAGGAAAGAAGTAAAGGCATGTGTGGTATGTGTGGGTGTGACTGTGCTCAAAGACTTGGTCTCAGCTAGGCTTCCAAAGATTTCCACTGTGGCAAGCGAAACACTTCTCTTTTTGCCTTGAAACATTTCCTAAGCCCTGCTGCGTTTCCAGTGTGGGCTGTTGGAGGTGAGCCTTATCTGCCAAACATGTCTCCAGCATCCTACATCCAACAATTGTGGATGTTTGTCTGCAGGCCTTTGCAGGCCAAATAAGAGGGACTGCAGCCAAGTTCAAGGGCTACCTCACAGTCACAAACAACTCTAAACTACAAGAAGTACAGATATCGCCTTCCCATATCTCCTACATTATCTTCACGATGATTCTCAATCACCATGCATGTTTAATTTACCTGAGCTAATAGATAATTATCTAATTTGAATAGTTTGCATCTCATTAACTTATTATCATGTTTTGCAATGATGTTAATGCAAGCAGTTAACTCTGATTTAATATACATTAGGCACCTGCATTAATTATATTTAACTAATATAAGTATTTAACCTGCTTTAGAGCTTGAATTTAGTGCTAGTGCACTTTAGTGCTTAAATTTTAAGTCAGGTATTCATCCATCAGGAGTCAAACTGCTCACATGTTCACTTCAAGATATTGTAACATGTAAAAAGTTCATTGCATTGAATTGTTTTAAATCTGCCAGTTCATAAAAGGGGGAACCCAGTGAACCAGGCAAAGAGCAATGCACCATCTGTGAAGTGCTCAAAATTGCTAAAATAAACATGACAGTTAATAAGCATTTGCTAAGTTTCTTAAAATAATACAGCAAGAGGTGAACAGTGTCAAAGGACAGTTGTGAAAGGTGATCATCAGCTATTTGGAGATGTCCTAGCATACTGTGGACTATAGCATGAAGAAGTACATGGTCAGCAAGCAATAGAGATGTGAATCGTGTGATCGATCGTCTTAACGATCGATTTCGGCTGGGAGGGGGAGGGAATCGGATCGTCGCTGTTTGGGTTTTTTAAATATCATGAAAATTGTGTAAGTCGAAAACCGGCACACTAAAACATCCCTAAAACCCACCCCTTTAAAATAAATCCCCCACCCTCCCGAACCCCCCCCCCAAATGCCTTAAATTACCTGGGGTCCAGTGGGGGGAGGGCGGGAAAACCGGCACACTAAAACAACCCTAAAACCCACCCTGACCCTTTAAAATAAATCCCCCACCCTCCCGAACCCCCCCAAAATGCCTTAAATTACCTGGGGTCCAGAGGAAGGGTCCCGGTGTGATCTTTTACTCTCGGACCTCCAGTGCTTGTAGAAATGGCACCGGCGCTACCTTTGCCTTGTCATATCACAGGTCAAAGGTAGGGCCGGCGCCATTTTGTTTTTTGTCCCCCGAGGTCAGGAGCGTAGGAGATCGCTCCCGGACCCCCACTGGACACCCAGGAACTTTTGGCCAGCTTGGGGGGGCCTCCTGACCCCCACAAGACTTGCCAAAAGTCCAGCGGGGGTCCGAGAACGACTTCCTGCATGCAAATTGTTTTTCCGTCCCATTTTTCGCCGCCGTACCATTTTGCGCCGCCATTTTGCGCAAAATGGCGCCGGCCGTAGACAACACGATTCGACTGCAGGAGGTCATTCCGGACCCCCGCTGGACTTTTGGATAGTCTTGTGGGGGTCAGGAGGCCCCCCCAAGCTGGCCAAAAGTCCCTGGGGGTCCAGCGGGGGTCCGGGAGCGATCTCCTGCCGCAAATCGTTTTTCCGTACGGAAAACCAAAGGTAGCGCCGGCGCCATTTCTACAAGCACCAGAGGTCCGAGAGTAAAAGATCACACCGGGACCCTTCCTCTGAACCCCAGGTAATTTAAGGCATTTTGGGGGGGGGGGGTTCGGGAGGGTGGGGGATTTATTTTAAAGGGTCGGGGTGGGTTTTAGGGTTGTTTTAGTGTGCCGGTTTTCCCGCCCTCCCCCTTCCCCCGATTTACGATTTTTTGACGATAAATCGGGGGAATTGTTATTGTATTGCGGCTCTAACGATTTTTGACGATTTAAAATATATCGGACGATATTTTAAATCGTCAAAAAATGATTCACATCCCTAGCAAGCAACCACTCCAAGACAATCTAAAATATGAATTCAAACAAGGGAGGTCTTATTTTATCCAACTCAGAATCACAAAGGAAAGACTGAAGATTGTACTGGTAACTGAGTAGTTTAAAGTCCTCAAGGATGAATGAAACACTGCTATAGCCATGACTGCAGAGAGGGTTGATGAAAACAATTTATTTTCCTATATGACACTCAATTTATGGAATGTGATGTGATATGGTGGCCCTAACCCATCTCAGGGACCATCAGACATATGGGTTTTCATAAGAACATAAGAAATTGCCATGCCAAGCCAAGTGTATGTCAGAGTGATTTTTACAAAGAGCATATCCGGTGTCATGCATGAAAGCTGCTTATCGTCATGCACTGTATGCCAATAGGGATTATTTATTTTTGGGAAAACATCAGGGGAGGATTTGAACCCGCAGACCTTAGTATTGAGACATATTTCATCATCTGCTCTTGTCAGTCGAGCTATTCACAAACATTGGACCATTCTTCACGAAATTCATCCTTTGTTTAAAGATCCACTAAGGAAGCGTTTACTTAGGGGCTTTAATATTAAAGACCATACAGTTCATGCAAGTTGACAAAGTCCCCCCATGTTGACAGAAATAGCTAAACAATGTTTAAATTGTGTCTTCTGTTCACTTAAATCAGCACAATCACTTATTAAGATGACTTTGGGTCAAGAAGTTTTGTTACCCAGGGATGTTTCCTGTAAAGCGAGTTTTGCAGTGTACACTATATTTTGCCCCTGTCAATTGATCTATGCGAGTATGACAAAAAAGCGAATCCACACTTGATTAATTGAACATAGAAGTTGCCTAAAAACAGGGAAAATGGAGGCTTGATTGGTTGCTCATTTTAAGGAATTTCGTCATGTTTTCGAGGATATACAGTGGACTGTTTTAGAAATTGTATTACCACACTGTAGAGGAGGAGATCACCTTAAGAGACTCAGGCAACACGAACAGAAGTGGATTTTCCAATTAGTCACTTTTGCCAAAGGGCTTAAATAAGAAAATTGAGTGGACTCAATTTATGTAAAGGACTAATGTCAGTTGACATGGCCACAATTTTGTGGTCAGGTTTATGTAGGACCGTCTGTCAATCACAGTATGTGAATAAGCATATGAAGTAAGTGGATTCACATTAATAGATTCATTTTCAGCCAGCTTGTGCCTAAGCAGTAAAGAATTTTAAAATGGTGGCGGTATTTGGTAAGAGTTTTCTAAGTGATTGGTAATGTTGTCCCTAATGTGCATAATTCTTATTTAAAATACTTTTATTGTAGAAGAGATTCAAAGGACTATTTTTTGACTCTTTGGAGCAGACAATTTGTTGAAGACTTGAAGATGATTAAATACCCAGAGTCCCTGAGGCAGCAGGATGCATAAAAATCCGGAGAGTCCCTGAGGCAGCAGGATGCAAAATGTGATATAATGTCAGAAGGGATGCTTCCTACTGCCAGATAGATGGATAAATTGTTATTTAATTGGAAGAGATTCAAAGGACCTATTTTTTGACTCTTTGGAGTGGACAATTTATTGAAGACTTGAAGATGATTAAATAACCGGAGAGTCCCTGAGGCAGCAGGATGTGAAACGTGATATCATGTCAGACTCTGGACTCTGGATTCTAACTAAGGGGAAGTATTACATTTGCATTTTCTTTTAAGAAAAATTTAAAAAAGACTCTTTATATCTAAAATATTTTGGAAAGGACCAATGATTAAAGGTGATCCCGAGCTGTGAAAATACAAAGCAAAAGTAAAGCTTGGTATCCGTGGGGGTGGTATGATGGTCCAAGTTATTAATTATAAATTATAAAATATAAAATACTAAAAAGGTTTTTTGTGTATTGAATAGATAAAGGTTGGATACAATGTTTCTTATAATATAACTATCTTCGTTGATCAAGGGACAAGTTTGTATATATTATTGGTGTTTCAGCTCTGATATATTGATATTCCCACACTTTGTCATGGAAAACTGTCTTGGCTTTTGGGTATAAGAGAGACCTTATCTGGGAATATTTTGAAAAAATTCCTTCCCTGCATAAAAAAGAAAAAAGTTTCAAGCAGTGCATGAAAGAGATGCAGAGCCTAGTTGCAAAAATGGATCATAATGAAAACTACTCATTGGGAGAAAATGGTGAGAATGATGGGATGGATATGTCTGAGGAACAGTGTAGAATTCCATTATGTAATGCATAATTCTTCAAGATTCTCTCTGTGTCTTTTAGTAAGACTGATTTAACAAGTAAATTCCAAACATATTTTCATGATCAGATTTGCACCATTGTATAATATGCATGTATAGTAGTATCTGTGGGAAACTTGATTTAAATCAATAATTTAAAGCATGATTTTCTCTAGGTGATTTAAATCCTCATTTAAATCAATCCACCTGGATTATAGTGATGAATGCTTTCAAAAGTGGGCTCAAAAGAATAAAAAAGACACCCACCACCTGTACATTATAGAGCACAACATGCTCTATTCACGACTTGGCAATCTTATCAGTCAGGGTATATCAGACCCTGTATCTATTGATGCTCCTTTCTATGCTTTCAAATGAGTACCTAAAGGTACTTGTCAGTATTCTCTGTACAGGATGTTATATGATTATGTGCTATGGATGCACATTTGTTTGAAACAAATGGGTAAAATGTGACAAATGAGGCCATTTTCATTTCATTTGTGGTCCCCTAAAATGAATTCATGGCACCCATTAAAATAAACCAAAAATTTTGTTTCCATTCATTTGTTTCCCATTCAAGTTTAATGCCTAAGTAAAACAGTTGCAGTCAGGTTGATTTCCTTCTCTAGAAGGTAACTTAGCAACCAAGCAATGCTATTGAGATCATAGTCTGATCGGATATGAGGCAGGAAGAAACAGAGAAAAAGACAAAAAGGAGGTCAAGCATTTTTTAAAACCAGTCAGCATCTGTATCAAGTGATGCTGACATCTTCCCACTAAAAGGGTTGAGCATGTGCAATCTCCTTTTTAAGATTCACTTCTCATGTGGATTTCATAATGGAAGGTTGTATTTTCTGCAGCTCTAAGTAAAAGAAAAAGTTTAAAAATAGAAAATAAGGAGAGAGAAGTTGGGCAAAGGAAGGGCTTTGTTCTTATCTTCACTGCTGCAGTACTTACTGTGTCATAGAGGCAGAGGCACTAGAATTTTCTCTGTTCACTGGATGAAGTAGTGGAGAGAAGCAATGAACAAGGGTGATTTTTTTGTGTCTGTCTCAATACGGTACACCACAGTCTAATCTTGAGAGGCCAGAGTCCTGAGCCTTGTTTGTTTCTTCTCTGAGAATTTCTGTGTATGCAAAAGGAGTCAACAGCACATGTACTGTGTATGTGTGTGTGACATTTTTCCACACACTGAGAAAGTTATTGGGTGTCTGTCCTTGTACTTAGATATAGCCATCCAGCAGACAATTTGTGCCACTGCTAAGCTAACTTTGGGCCTGATTTACTAAGGTGTTTCTTCTATTCCATGTCTATAGGGAAAATGCTTAGTAAATGAGGCCCTCTGCTTGCTAAGAAATGCAGTGTACTTAGTCTCTGATGTACGAGTGACGGGCAGTCAGTATTAGAGTGGTACCAGTGAATACAGTATAGTATGCTAATAAATTTTATTGTGACATCAATAACTCTAGTGCACTCTTTCCAATTATATCATGCTACTGTGAGGTAAGCAGAGAAGAGGGAATGGTAGGAGGCAGAGGAATAGGTGTTTCTGAGCAGTCACTTATGCCTAGCAGAAGCACAACTACTGGTAGTAGTAGCAGTGGGGAAAAAGGGAGTCCTGCCCCATGCTATAGAGATAAATCGTATTGGCAACTTTAATTATATATCACAAAACCATAAACAAAACAATATATAGTGACATATATCTCTCAATTTTTATTGCATTGAAACCATTACAAAAACAATTCTTAAATATGCATCTAAAATATATCACATATCACCTAATGGTGATATGTGATATATTTAAGAATTGTCCATGCTATAGAGAGACATTTTTACCTGTAGAAAGCCAGAATTGGAAGGCTCAAGCCAGAGAAATTAAAATTGAGAGAGCATGTGCCAACACTGCCTACTCTTCTCTTTCTTGCTTTGTAGCAGTGGTAAAAGGTGACAGAGCATTGGAGGCTGGCATAAGGATGAGGGCTAGGGGTGTTCAGGGAAAATATAGTTTTTGTTTTTCGGTAAGTTTTCAGGAGGTTTTCTCCTCAGGTATCAGGATACGGCCTCTAGGCTGGTCCCCGGAATCAAGCCTGCGTCCAAGTTGTGGGCCAGGCATTGGGTCCCAGCCTGACTGCTTTAGCAGATAACTGACAAATCAGATAATTGATTGTTTTGGGGGGCTTTGGTCTCAGCCAAAGTCCCGGTGTTAGCCCAGGCATATTCTGAGACACCAGCAATTTGCTCAGACCTAATCATTGGCCCCTGCTTTGGGCTTTGGCCTATGCCCTAGGTAAAGCTCCAGCTTTGGGCCTGGACCATTTTAAATAAATGCAACAAATAAGGTTCATTTGGTTGGACCCTGAATGAAATAAATGATTCTTATTCATCATGTTTTGTGCATTTGGTTTAAATGAATACTCATCTCTAACAATGGCAGGGGCAAGAGTAGAAGAAGTGCAGCACTCAAAACTTTCAAAGTGCTTCTTAGGTGATGGAAGTGGTATTTGTAAAACTGGTTCAGAGGGAGAATGGTGTCCTGGATTTCTTGAATCATAGGATATTGAAAAACAAGTGGCTGAAGAGAATTTGAAGCCTCTAGTTGTAGCATTTTAGGGTATGCAGGAGTCAAATGATACTGATAAACCTGAGATTATACCACAGCAAAGGGGAAGATCAAATCCAAGCTCTAGTGCACTCTTTCCAATTATATCATGCTACTGTGAGGAAAGCAGAGAAGAGGGAATGGTAGGAGGCAGAGGAATAGGTGTTTCTGAGCAGTCACTTAAGCCTAGCAGAAGCACAACTACTGGTAGTAGTAGCAGTGGGAAAAAAGGCCCCCCAAATGATGCTATAGAAAAACTTCATCAGGCCTCCTTCTCATCAGGGATTTCCTCTCCATCATTTAGCATTTAGGTATTTCAATTAGTCTTTTTGCTTATAGATGCAGGTCTGAGGTTTGATTTGTACATCAAGACTGCTACAGGCCTCCTTCAGAGATTTTCTTTGACTTCTCCCTGTCCTGGACTTTATGCCAATCTCATTGTTGCCCTTTGCTCCTAATTTGGAGCATTTGGGTATTCTTGTCACTGTGGATGGCTGCTTTATACCTCATATGCTAAACTCTCTGCTGCTTTGACCCTTTGTCCCTGCCTTGGTGTTTTTTCTGACAGCTTTGCTTCATTCTTCCTCCTTCATGATGTCTTGAGATGTTTATGCCATTCCTAGTGCTACTTTGCCCCTTTTATGCTGTCTTGGGGGAGTTCATGCTGCTGTTGTTAGTGCTCTTTGCCCCTCTTTTGGAGCCTTGGAGTGTTCTTACCCCTCTAGTTGCTGCTTTATTCCTCTTACAGTGCTTTGGATAACTACTGTCACTGCTGGTACAGTTTTGCCCCTTTATGATACCTTGGACTATTCATGCTATTTTTATTGCCCCTTTGATAGAATCTTGGTGCCTTGGAGTGAACATTCCCTTTCCAAGTCTCATTAAAATGTTGGAGCCCAAAATATGCTGCATTGTTTCCCCCATTGACTTTAATGAGAAATAAATGGGCAAATAGAAAAATAAACATTTTTTTTTTCATCAGAAATAAACCAAATGAATTTTGGTGGCTACGAAAAGAATAAATGAAGAGAAACATTTTTTTTCCATCTGCACACTCTGTTATTTGCAATGTACTCTATACTGGGGACTCTGAGAGTGTTTGCTTCTTCTTTCCTTTGAATCTTTTGTGCCTTCTTTTCTATAGCAGCAGTGATCTACAATAATCCATAATGATTGTACTCCAATTGATTGTGTCATGTACATGCTTTTGTGCACATTGCTGTACATAATCTACATTTGATTTATATGACCTTTGCCATTGTTTTATTCAATAAAAGAAAATTATTTTGGATGATATTGATGTAAACCAGATCTCTTTGTGGCTACTGAGGACCAGACTTGGTCACCCCTGCTTAGTACATACTAATGGAATATGCTTATTTTTCTTCTTTAGCCTGACCATTACCTTATTTACATAAGCAATCATATTAACCCATTTTTCATTGATTAAAAGGTGCAATAAATAATAACTATCATGAGGTATTTAATACACAGTAAAGAACTTAATTGTGGGATAAATACTTTTTCACAGTTTCTTAGAGCTACCATCTAATATTGCAGCACCCATTTAGTTCAGATGTGGAAAGCTGTGGACTGAATGCTATAAATACAGTACATAAGGAGGTTTCAGGAGTATTAAGCTACTGGGCTCCTTAGTATTGCTGCTTGCTTTGTGATTTATTGAAATGCTGGCTATACAATTAGGGTATGTTTTTTCTTACACTTGTTGCTTTGGTGTACTAATTTTATATAATAATGCAATTTAAAAATATATAGTGCAGTATAAGTTATGTCAAAAACTCCATTCATTCTCATATAATGCAGTATATACAGTTGTGAGGCAGCTTTATTTATTTTTCCAGTCAAAAAATTCACTGTCAGAAGTAGTTTCGAAAAGAAACAAAAATAGCCTAAAACAAATACATCACAGAATGAGTAGCTTGCTCTGAAAACCCAGAGCAGCAGTTAAAAGATGAACATTTCCAATACAATTTGTCATCCATGCATAAATCTTGCTGACATTTTTGAGTCACTTTAATAGTCTACCCATTTTATACATCAGTATGAACTTACACAGTTGCAAAAAGTGTGTATTTTGAACATCTCATTTGCATACTTTACCAAAAGCCAATGAGGCAGTGGAAGCAGCACTGGTGATCATAATAAGTGTTTGGGAAAAGGCAGAAAGATCACTAATGGTTTGCCTTCAGGGATTTCTGTACTCCATAGGGGACGAAAATGAGAAATATTTTTCAAACAGCAGGGGTAAAGGTTTTAAAACTAGAAACACATGGAGTGATAAAGATGTTAGTGCCACAGGGCACATAGCAGCAAAAATTTACAATGTAAAAATTGTAATTTCAGCATTAAGAAGTAATAATCATGTTTCATCATTGTTATTAAATCAAGACCCTTAAAGTCACATAAATTAGATATAAGTTTCAAGAGAAGTTTATTAATCTTCAGGGAAAATATTAAGAAACTTTATTATCATACAAAATCGATTTTTCATTAAATAGTATTTTCTCCTAAAGTGGGTGGGTTTTATTTTGGAAGATTGTTGCAATAGTTTGAAGGCAATAATCATATTTATACTCACTTCTGCATATTAACATACTTATCAAGCTTTAGTGTTATGTTTCCAATTTCAGTAATCATGAATAACAAGTAGATGAGAAAAAAAATGAATGTCATATGGTAAACAGGGCTCAGGATAGTGTGGAGTGCCTACAACAGGGACTGACCCACATTTCCTATTGTCAATCTTCAGTGACAAAATAATAATAATCTCATTTTCTCTCACCAAATGGCAAATAAAGACTTCACTCAATAATCTTTTTCAACAAACAAACAAAACAAGATAATTCATTGAGTTCATACAGACTTCTTGGACAAGAAATCCTCTTACAATTTGTAGTCAGCACTTTTCCTGTTTTTCTAATTTGTTCATCTCATCAGTTTAGCCCTGACCCTGTCAGAACCTTTATAAGAAATGAGGTGTGTGCTAAAGAAATGTATTTCTCAGACAGAAAATTTACTATCACAGAATCTGACTTATACCACATATAATATAAAATAAAAGTTACAATAGCAGGGAACACATTTTCTGTCTATTGTAAGCACACGAAAGGTTCATAGCTTTCGTGTGCTTTTCCTCTAGGGAAAAAAAAAGTAGTAATGCCGATAGAATGCAAAAGCTTGTTTGTGTCAGAGTTGATGTCATCAGGCTTAGAAACACATTGTCCAGTAATGTCTTAAATGAATAATCCAATATCTTAATGCTGTTTTAATGTTAAATGACATGTAGAAAAGAGACTTTAAGGCATTAAATTTAGCAGATAAATTTATATATATCATAGCACAGCCTAATGAAGGAGAAAGTGATTCTCTCTGAAGGTTTTATGGTTGAAAAAGGAGACAATGTGAAAACTTATTCAAAACAGTTTTGCCAAAATATTCAATGAACTTGAAAAAATTATGACTATTCTTTGGATTGCTTTGTCTAAACTTTTTGATGAAATCTGATTTGGATTTTAAAATTTTCCCTTTTGTTTTTGAAAAATTCAAAACAGATGTTATTAAATTGCCAATCCGTTTTGAATTTTTCAAAAAAACTCTAAAGTAAATGTTTCAATCCACTTTGAAATTAGATTTTAAATTTTACTCAGATTCACTTGTAATTAATAACCTGGTGGATTTCCAAAGAGAATGTGGGGAAAATTCAAAAGCCCTGTCAAGCCTGAAGCAAATTAAAATCTACCAATTTCAAGTGTGACTTGGAATTGTTTGCACATTTCTATTAGTTAGCCTTTAGAGACTTTAAAATAGTTATTTAGATTTAGATTCTGCTTTATCAGGCACTTCAAAGCAGAATATATTCAGGTATTGTATGTATTTCCATGTCCCCACAGGGCTCACAATCAGAGATGGTAATTTTTAAACCGGCGCATGGGCACATATATGTGCACATTCGTAAGCCTGTGTCCTGGGACACCGTTAATTTATAACATATGCACGTATATGCGTGCATGTTTTAAATTAGCCTGGCTGCATGCACATGTGCACTGAATTTTAAGTGAGCACATGCCTGTGTATACAAATCCCATATCTACTGCGTAAGTGGGCAGATTTTAAAAGGGATGTGAGCCAAAGCATTTGTCAGTTTTACCAATTAATTCCCAGTTTGCCCACTTAAGAGACAGGTCCTCCAACTCCCCTGGTTTGATAGCCTGTGCATCCCCCATTTTCCCCAAACACTTTAAACCCCACCAAAATAGCTCATTATTTTAGTTTTTTTGCCTTACACACCATACATAGCAGAAGTAAAGTTCCTTGGCCAGGGGCCTTGCGTGCCCCAGATTGTGTAAGTATTTACGCACAAATTTCTGGTTAGAGTCCAGAAACACTCGTGTACCACCCATGCCCAGCCCACGCCCATGCTCTGCCTCTTTTTGAGAAGTTCCAAGATGTGTGTGCAGTAGCATTTATGCGTGTAGTCGAGAGGCTTTTAAAATCTGCTCGGCATGCTTGAGCCCAACTTATTTGAACATTCCCTAAATAATGCACTCGCAGGGCTTTTAAAATTCACCTTTAAGTTTGTACCTGACATTAGAAAACTTATAGGTTGATTCAATTGAAAACAAGGAAAGATTTGTGATTATACATCAATCTTATACAAGACTGAAAAATCCTAGTTGGCTCTAAAATGATCCTACCCTCCCACTCACCTCTTCTTCTCAAAAGAATTCAAGTTTACACTTAATGTTTGAGAAAACAATCTATATAATTGGATATACATGGTTACAAAATACATTAAGTAACACATAAACAATTAATACCTCAAACTTCACCAAACAATATGCTTAAGTGTAAGGAACCCTTGGATTCCTTATGAAAAGGGGTGAACCACATTTCTGGGGAGATACAGAGAGATTAGTTAGCTAGACGTTTGGGTTTTGCTCCTCCTATAGAAGAAGTAGATGGTATGCTCAGAGCCTTTATAAACCCCTGCCACCAACTTTTTCAGTTGCATTTTTTAGTTAGATTTCCTGAATTAAACTTCCTGAGGGCTGCATGTCCTATGCTGTATCAAGTTTATTATTTTTCTTGGGTTAGGCCTATGGAGTCTCTCTATATAGTGTCTTGGAAAAAGGAAAAGAAGCAGAATGCCTTTCCCTGTAGAGTTTGTCAATGTTTTAGTAACTGTTTTATTTGCCAAAGAAGAAAGTTATTTTTAATCCTTTCTGCCTCTTAGTTGGTTGCCATGCTTAATAATATTTTGGACTTTTGTACTACTGAGCACTCTAGGATCCAGGGGCTCAGATGCTGCTGATTTTGAGGAGAGGTGTCTTTTTTTCTTTTGAAATGACTGGGAGAAAAAGGTGTCATCAAATAAGAATGGACTCATATCCATTTCCAAGAAAACGAAGTTAAGGGATGGTGTAAGAATTTTGTATGGACTCAGTGAGAATTATTGGAGAGGAGAGGTGTGATAAGGTGCCATCAGGTGCCACAGGGTTAGAAGAGAGGAGAATAGTGAAGACAACAGGAAAGATATGACAATTGTGACTTGTGGTGTTGGTGTCAATGAGATACATTTTCCTCCATTCTCATGGGAGAAGCTGAGGACTAAATTGATAAGATGAAGAGAAGCAAGGAGCCAAATTACCCAAGGAATTGGCTAAAGTAATTGGAAAAGTATGATCACAAATGTATTGTCTTTCAATTTGTGAAGAACAATTGGACAATTTTTCAAATTGATTTATAACAATCAATTGACTTTGACAACCTATTAATACATTGAATTGGAACCCATACAATTTCCAGTGTGTTTATTGTTACTGTCTAATGGAGGAGATCATCAGTCCTGTTTATAAGGTGTGGAAAGGGAGATTGGGATGTAGAACAATGAAAAAGGGCCTTGAAGCTGAGTGTGCTATCCCCCCCCCCCCCCCCACACACACACACATACACACACACAGGGGATCCTGGACTCATGGAGAGGTGTGTAAAGACATGTATTGTTAAATTTTGAACTTATGTACTCTGTTCCAAGTTTCATAAACTTGTTCTATGTAATGCCTTTTGGCAATTTTCATGTTCTGTTTCAATGTAAACTGATGTGATCTTTATTTCATATAGGAACACCGGTATATAAAAATCTAAAAATAAATAAATAAATGTAAACTATGCAATTAGGGTCCCAAAAACTGAGATGTGAAATTCTGGGTTCAATTCCAGGGTTTGCCCACACAGGGGCTACACATGCAACTTTTCTAACTTACAGTATCTAAGGAGTAGACCACACCCTCAACTGGGCACAGATCTCATGGTTCAGTTTTTATGTCTTATCTCACAAGGCAACATCCTATTGCAAGGATGTTAGACATAAAAGGCAAATCTTTCCACTGCTTCAAATGGGTGAGATGAACAGACACCAAAGACTCACACTCATCGTTGTCCTGCAATCAAATCCTTAATTTCCAAGAAGTGTCTGTTACGGCTCCGACCCGCGGAGGTCCACGGGCTGCCCCTCCACCTACCGCGGGATGACTAGCAGCGGCGGTGACTTTGTTGAGGCATGCTCAAGCCTGCCTGGCTCCTCTGCGTGGTGCTCCCTCGGCAGGGAGACACCGCAGATGTTCGCGACCGGCCCCACCCCCCTAGGTACGCGCGCGTGCTGGGGCACTGAATTTAAAGAGGCCAGCGTGGGAAGAGATGGATCCGCCCCCGAAGGACGTCAGATGCCGGCAGGGATTTAAACCCTGCAGTCAGCCTTACTCCTCGCCTTGCAACAAGGTTCTCTCTGCTTCAGAGTTACTAGTTGCTGTTCTTTGTCCCTGGCTTCTGACTTCGGCTTCATCCCTGGCTTCTGACTTTGGCTTCGTCCCTGGCTTCTGACTTCGGCTTCTGTTCCTGGCTTCTGACTTCAGTGTGTTCTCGGTATCCTGTTCTGCTCCGTCCAGGAGACCACGCCTAAGTCCAAGCGGCTTGGGTCCTCATGGGCTCCTCCTGGGGGGATCTCAGGCTTCCAGTGGTGACGTTCCAGTTGGTCTCCTGGTTCCAGCTTCTGTCCTCCTCAGGATTCTGGGATTCCTCGTCAAGAACTCACCCACAGGAGACTGCATGTAATTCCAAGCGGCTCGGGTCCTCACAGGCTCCTCCTGGGGGGACCTCAGGCTTCCAGTGATGAAGATTCTCCTGATCTCCTGCACTGTGCCACCTCCCAGCTTCGACCTCCTCTGTGGGCCCACCCACGGTGCATCATCACCAGTCCTAGCCGGCTCAAGAACATAAGAACATAAGAAAATGCCATACTGGGTCAGACCAAGGGTCCATCAAGCCCAGCATCCTGTTTCCAACAGTGGCCAATCCAGGCCATAAGAACCTGGCAAGTACCCAAAAACTAAGTCTATTCCATGTAACCATTGCTAATGGCAGTGGCTATTCTCTAAGTGAACTTAATAGCAGGTAATGGACTTCTCCTCCAAGAACTTATCCAATCCTTTTTTAAACACAGCTATACTAACTGCACGAACCACATTCTCTGGCAACAAATTCCAGAGTTTAATTGTGCGTTGAGTAAAAAAGAACTTTCTCCGATTAGTTTTAAATGTGCCCCATGCTAACTTCATGGAGTGTCCCCTAGTCCTTCTACTATCCGAAAGAGTAAATAACCGATTCACATCTACCCGTTCTAGACCTCTCATGATTTTAAACACCTCTATCATATCCCCCCTCAGTCGTCTCTTCTCCAAGCTGAAAAGTCCTAACCTCTTTAGTCTTTCCTCATAGGGGAGTTGTTCCATTCCCCTTATCATTTTGGTAGCCCTTCTCTGTACCTTCTCCATCGCAATTATATCTTTTTTGAGATGCGGCGACCAGAATTGTACACAGTATTCAAGGTGCGGTCTCACCATGGAGCGATACAGAGGCATTATGACATTTTCCGTTTTATTCATCATTCCTTTTCTAATAATTCCCAACATTCTGTTTGCTTTTTTGACTGCCGCAGCACACTGAACCGACGATTTCAATGTGTTATCCACTATGACACCTAGATCTCTTTCTTGGGTTGTAGCACCTAATATGGAACCCAACATCGTGTAATTATAGCATGGGTTATTTTTCCCTGTATGCATCACCTTGCACTTATCCACATTAAATTTCATCTGCCATTTGGATGCCCAATTTTCCAGTCTCACAAGGTCTTCCTGCAATTTATCACAATCTGCTTGTGATTTAACTACTCTGCACAATTTTGTGTCATCTGCAAATTTGATTATCTCACTCGTCGTATTTCTTTCCAGATCATTTATAAATATATTGAACAGTAAGGGTCCCAACACAGAACCCTGAGGTACTCCACTGTCCACTCCCTTCCACTGAGAAAATTGCCCATTTAATCCTACTCTCTGTTTCCTGTCTTTTAGCCAGTTTGCAATCCACGAAAGGACATCGCCACCTATCCCATGACTTTTTACTTTTCCTAGAAGCCTCTCATGAGGAACTTTGTCAAACGCCTTCTGAAAATCCAAGTATACTATATCTACCGGTTCACCTTTATCCACATGTTTATTAACTCCTTCAAAAAAGTGAAGCAGATTTGTGAGGCAAGACTTGCCCTGGGTAAAGCCATGCTGACTTTGTTCCATTAAACCATGTCTTTCTATATGTTCTGTGATTTTGATGTTTATAACACTTTCCACTATTTTTCCTGGCACTGAAGTCAGGCTAACCGGTCTGTAGTTTCCCGGATCGCCCCTGGAGCCCTTTTTAAATATTGGGGTTACATTTGCTATCCTCCAGTCTTCAGGTACAATGGATGATTTTAATGATAAGTTACAAATTTTTACTAATAGGTCTGAAATTTCATTTTTTAGTTCCTTCAGAACTCTGGGGTGTATACCATCCGGTCCAGGTGATTTACTACTCTTCAGTTTGTCAATCAGGCCTACCACATCTTCTAGGTTCACCGTGATTTGATTCAGTCCATCTGAATCATTACCCATGAAAACCTTCTCCATTACGGGTACCTCCCCAACATCCTCTTCAGTAAACACCGAAGCAAAGAAATCATTTAATCTTTCCGCGATGGCCTTATCTTCTCTAAGTGCCCCTTTAACCCCTCGATCATCTAACGGTCCAACTGACTCCCTCACAGGCTTTCTGCTTCGGATATATTTAAAAAAGTTTTTACTGTGAGTTTTTGCCTCTACAGCCAACTTCTTTTCAAATTCTCTCTTAGCCTGTCTTATCAATGTCTTACATTTAACTTGCCAATGTTTATGCTTTATCCTATTTTCTTCTGTTGGATCCTTCTTCCAATTTTTGAATGAAGATCTTTTGGCTAAAATAGCTTCTTTCACCTCCCCTTTTAACCATGCCGGTAATCGTTTTGCCTTCTTTCCACCTTTCTTAATGTGTGGAATACATCTGGACTGTGCTTCTAGAATGGTATTTTTTAACAATGACCACGCCTCTTGGACATTTTTAACTTTTGTAGCTGCTCCTTTCAGTTTTTTTCTAACAATTTTTCTCATTTTATCAAAGTTTCCCTTTTGAAAGTTTAGCACGAGAGCCTTGGATTTGCACACTGTTCCTTTTCCAGTCATTAAATCAAATTTGATCATATTATGATCACTATTGCCAAGTGGCCCCACCACCGTTACCTCTCTCACGAAACTCAACAGTTTGCAAGGCCATGGACCCGGCAGACCTGGTTGGCCTTCGGCCATTCCCGGGATTGCCCAGCATCTGCAGCAGCAGCAGTACTGCCTTGATGTCCTGACGGCAACAGTAGAGAGGCTGGCCAACTGTCTGGATGCCACTCCTGTGGCAATACCTCCTGCACTGGTTTCCTTGCCAAGTTCCGGACCTGCGACATCCACACAACTGCCGGTGCTGCCCAGGTACTCAGGGCACCCGAAGCAGTGTCGCGGATTCCTCAAGCATTGCTACATACATTTCACCTTGCTGCCTTCTCAGATTCCGACTGACCTGGTAAAAACCATTTATATTGTGTCCTTGCTAGATGGGAGGCCCCTGGCCTGGGCCTCCTCGTTATGGGAATGTAAGGACCCCTTTCTTGGAAACCTGGAACAGTTCGTCTCCGCCTTCCAACACATTTTTGATGAGCCTGCCCGCAAACCCACAGCGGTTGCCGAGTTACTCTAATTGCGCCAAGGCACCCGTTCCCTTGCAGAGTAAGTGGTCAAATTCTGCATGCTGGCCACTGAACTAGACTGGAGGGACAACAGTCTTCACGGCATATTCCTGGAAGGAATGTCTTCATGTCTCAAGGATGAATTAGAGGCAAGGGACCTTCTGGATGATCTAGACAGCTTGATCGACCTGGCAGGAAGGTCGACCGCTGAATCCAACATCGGTTTCATGAAGGCAGGTCCGGCCTTAGATCCGGTAACTCGGGGCCTACATTTCCTCGACCTGTGCCCCCCTCCACTGCTTCCATCAGTGCCCAAAGGGCAGAACCCATGCAATTGGGGCATAGCCCGATCTCGCAAGAGGAGAGAAGACTTCGCCACACCCAGGGCCTGTGCCTATACTGCGGCAACAAGGGGCACTTCCTAGCTCAGTGTACTGAGCGGCCAGGAAACGCCAGAACCTAGGTCTCATCGATGGGCTGATCCTAGGTAATACAAGTTCCACCTCCCCATGTACCGTACCAGTTTCCCTCGCAGACACAAGAAACAATGGTGGTGTGAGTGGCAGTATGCATCTTAAATAGTTGCAGTCTTTAGCCCCTCAGCCATACCCTACCTGTGGATTTGTCCACTTGTGTGTTGGTAGGAGAATACTGCTACCAAATTGGATGCTACCTTCTGAATCTAGTCCAGCAACCAATGCCTCACAGTGACAGCACTGACCAACAAGGTAAAGGAAAAGCGAGAGACTGAGAAAGAGAGAGAGAGAGATTGTGTGGGGGCAATGAGGGACGAGAAATAAAGGGGGGAGCCAAGAGTGTGTGTGTGTGTGTGAGTGGGGAGATAAAGAATTGCGGCGGGGGGATAGGAAGAGAGACGGAGCAAGAGTGGGTAGAAAGAGGGGAGAGCAAGATAGGGGATATCAAGAGTAAAGAGACAGAAAAGGGGGAAGAGAGATAAGAGCAAGGAAGGAGGAGGTGGGAGAGGAGGAAGATAAAGGGAAATGAGACAACAAATGTTGGTAAGAGAGGGAGAGGACCCTACATTTCCTGGGGGTCCAGGAAATGGAGGAGGATAGGGAAAAGGAATGGAGGAGAGAGTGCAGGAGAAAAAAGGAGGGGAAGACAGAGAAGGCAAAAAGATGGAGAAGGTAGAAAAAGGAAGAGAAAGTATTAAAATATCTGCAGCTGAAGGAAAGAGAGAAAAGGAAGGTAAATACGAATAAATAAAAACTGAAACAGAAAAGGAGGGCAAACTAGAGAGAAAAAGAAAAAAAAAGGAATAGAGATAAGGGAAGCGAACAAGAAAAGAGAGATGTTGAGACAGAAAATAAAGCCAGAGACACCAAAGGTTGGAACTATTTATCTGAAGGAGAATATTGTTTAAGAATAAAATATCTCCCTTGGGGGGGAAGAAGGGAGGAAGAAAGTAAAAAATCCTTACTGTGATACGCTGCTCCCCCCCCCCCCCCATCCTCTGCGCTAATCTCTGGATAGGTCTTATCTGTTTTTCTTTGTGTATGCTTTATTTGATTCCCACTGCATATGGGTAATACATTTGTTAAAATACATAAATACATATTGGTAGCTTTTCATGTAGTCCCTTTTGTTCACTTGCATAGGCAAACATCTTTCATAGGGGCCGATGCAAAAAAAAGCACAGAAAGCGGGTGCTGCAAAGTCAGTGCCTGCTTTCTTAAGATGCACATGGTGCCCGCAAGGGGGGCGCCATGCTTTATTATAATTAGGTGGTCATGTTAGCAAGGAGGCGCTAGGGTTTCCATAATGCAGCCGGCCAGTTATGAAAACCGACACCGAGCATATCAGCATCGGTCTTCTTAATGTGGCCAGCTGAGTTTCTTTTTTTTTTTTTTTTTAACTTTTGAAAGAAGTACAGAAAAGCTGTTTTTTTCTGCTTTTCTGTACTTCTTTTCAAGGCGCTCAGCTAATAACGCCTGCTCCAGGCAGGCGTTAATAGCTAAGGGGGCCCTTTTCAAACACTTATCGCGCGCGATAAGCCGCTATCCACGTGATAAGCCGCTATCGCACGCAAAAAGTCCTCGGGGTTTGCGAGGAGGCAGACTCCACGGTGTCTTCACTGTCGGCGATAAGGTAAGAAACGTTATCGTCGCCAGTAGCGCATCCAATAGCACCACCTTTCACGGTGGCGCTATTGGGTGCGAAAGCCGGCAGAGATAACACCGCGGTAGTGTGATGGCTGCCAGGTTTCGCAGGCCCGCCCCCCATTTTCGCTGGTAGAATGGTGAATCCAGACCTAAGCGATAAATGTGCATCTGAGACGCACACTTATTTTTTTGCATTTGGAGTGAATGAGTAATAGCCTCATTCACATGCATTTGCATCTGATGAGCGCTATCCCATTCACTCCATGTCGGACGCACGTTAAATAGGCGCTAATCCTCTTATTGCATTAGGCGGTGAATTAGCGCCTATTTAACCCGCATCCAACTACGGGTTATACAGTGCGCTCGGCTGAGCGCACTGTATTGCATCGGCCCCATAGAGAGGATATTTTTTTGAACTTCATTTTTACTTCATTGCAAACTTCACTGTAAGAACGGCATCAACTTTATATTGGCATTTTTATCATTCAAAATATCCTTACTTTCTGGCTTTTCAGGCTATTTGGACCATGTACTGGCCCTAAAGAAGAAACATAAATCCTTAATTGAGTTGCAAAATTGCAGGCATCATTTCATAACGTGTTCTTTTCACTTCCCAGGAAAGTTTAGCACTCTTTTGCTAACCTTGTAAAAATTCATACCTATCCAGAAATGGAGATAAAGTAGTGTGGTTGTTATGTTAATAAGAAGCCATATTTGTTTCTCTGCTTCCTTCCTTGTTTGTTTTTCTTTTACTATTACTACTGCTACTACTTTGTACTTCTATAACATTACTCGACATATGCTACACTGTATTAAAACATATGAGACAGTTCCTGTTCTGTAGAGCTTGCAATCTAATCAAGACAAACATACCAGGAAAAGGAGACTGAGAATTTAATTTATTAAGAAAATAGTTAAAAATTAATGAGGTTGCCAGCAGCACAATCAGGGATTAAGATATAAAAGTAGGGTTTTAAACAGGATTTAAATAAGGCAAGAGAGGGAGCATGCCACACCATTTCAGAATGACATTTTGAAGCATATAATGAAGCTGGGCGAAAACACAAAGCCAAGAATTGGTGATAGAGGAAAAGGCATAGGTGAGAATGACTTGCCGGATGAATGAAGTGCACGAGGATGGGTATAGAGAGATGGAGAAATAAGAAAGGACATATAGTAAGAACCTACAGAGTGAAGGCTCTTGCAGTTGAGTAAGAGCTTGAAAGGTATGTGGATAAGTTCTTGGAGGAGAAGTCCATTAACGGCTATTAATCAAATTTACTTAGGGAATAGCCACTGCTATTAATTGCATCAGTGGCATGGGATCTTCTTAGTGTTTGGGTAATTGCCAGGTTCTTGTGGCCTGGTTTGGCCTCTGTTGGAAGCAGGATGCTGGGCTTGATGGACCCTTGGTCTGACCCAGCATGGCAATTTCTTATGTTCTTAACAATGAAGTGACTTGAGAAGAGGGGCTATATGGGCATAATGAATATGGTGAAAGATTCGGTAAATTGTGCAGTTTAATTTTGGGTAGATTGTAGTGGAGAGAGAAGGCTCACTACGAGACCTGTGAGGAGCAGGTTGAAATAATTGAAGCAAGAGGTAATGAGAGAAAGTGATTAAGTTGAGATAGTGTGATCAGAAAGGAAGGGACAGATTTTGTGATGTTATAGAGAAAGAAATGGCACATTTGGATATGTGTAGAGAAGGAAAGAAATTAATCATAGATGACTCCAAGATTATGAGCTAAGGGGACTGGGAGGATTACAGTGTTATCCACAGAAAAAGAGAAAGGAGGAAGAGGAGTAGTGTGCTTGGGGGGGGGGGAGGGAGATAAGGGGATCTGCCTTGGCCATATTGATTTTAAAGTGGTAGTGGGACATCCAGGAAGCAATGCCAGACATAAAAAAGAGATCTGGGACTGGATTAATGATTAAATTTCTGGTGTAGAAAGGTAAACCTGGGACTCATCAGCATAAAGATGATATTGAAAGCCAGGAGAGGAAATCAGAGCACCAAATGAATTAGTATAAAGAAAAAAGAGAAGAGAGTCCAGGACAGAAGCCTGAGGCACACCAACAGATAGTAGTTTGGCAGTAGAGGAGATCTGCTAGAACAGAGGGCCCCAAACCTGTCCTGGAGGACCCCCAGCCAGTTAGATTTTCAGGGTCTACACCATTAATATGTATGAGATAAAATTACATGTTTTGGAGGCAGCGCATGCACATTTATCTCATGCATATTCATTGTAGATATTCTGAAAACTTGACTGGCTGGAGGTTGTTCATGACAGGTTAGGAACTACTGTGCTAGAGGAACACCAAAAGTGTGATGCAGGAGATAAGAAGAGAACAAAGACAGGACTGAGCCCTAAAATACAAATGATGACAGAGTATCAATGAGTAGGTGGTAATCAAATGTCAAAAGCAGCAGATAGGTCAAGGAAGATAAAGATTGAGTAGACCTTAAAGTGAATTTTAAAAGCCTGGCACCTGTCAAAACTGTGAAATATGTGCACAACTCGAGCCAGCATGCACCAAGCAGATATTAAAAGAATCCGAGTCCCTGCGTATATGCCACTAAGCATTCAAATGAAAAGTTCAAAAAGGGGAGGGGCATGGCTGTGGTATGGATGGAATCACAACAAACAAGCCCAATTTACTAGAAACCGGGAGTATCAATACAAGCAAACAAGGTTTCCAGGTCAATTATTTGATTTATATACGCCACATAAATGATATTATATATTATATTGAAAATAGGATATGTAGGACTACTACCGACTGGATCTGCCTAACAGTCAGACCCAACATAGGAGAAGTCACATTGCTTTATTTAATGAATAATTATTTAAAGTCTTTTTTCAAGAAGTATTGCCATGGGAAATGAAAATTTTAAACAAAGCCACAACCAGCTTTTGTTTAGCATTAAAATCATGTGCAATTCATTGCAGTACTTAGTTCTGAGTGGATCAAAAATGAAGTCCCAACGTGATCACGTTTCGGACCATTCAGGTCCTGCTTCAGGGGTCGATTCTTTTGAATCCTTGAAAGTAGAGCCTCAATATTATTCCCAAACCGGCAAGCAAAACGGCGTCTTTAGTGCAGTCATTTGTCGGCGGTCCGCTTTCGGACCTGCTAATGCAAATGGCGAAAATGCAGGGTATATAATCATTTCCTCCGGATATGACGTTGAACAAATGTCAATCAAATTTTCAGGTGGGTAACAAGTCTTCTAACAGGTCGTATGTACAACGGGAAGTTATTTTCCTGGATATGGCGTTGAACAGCTGTCAATCACAGTTTCGGGCAACTAGCAAGTCTTCTAACAGGTCGTCTGAACAATGGGCGATTGTATTAATAAGAGTCTTCTTTTAGGTCCTCCAATTGTAGCGGTGGTTTCTTAATGCAAAAACTAATATGTAAAGACCCGCAGGGCTTTCATCGCGCTGCTTGGTAACCACAATAATAGAACAACATAATTTTTTAATTTTTTAATTGAAGTGAAACCATCCTATATTTTAATGCAGAAAGAGTGTGCACCCACACGCACATGGGCACACACACATCATTAATCAGGAGCAGTTAACTAGGTCAAAGTGTACCAGTTTATTTCTTCATTGAGTCCCCCCGGATCCACTGTTTGTAAAGTGAAAATCCAATATTGTTCACGCCGGGAAGCCTCCCATGGACGCCCTGCTTCTAGGCACGCGTGCGTGCCACTTGGGCGCTTTTCTAGGCCGTTTCTCGCCAGTGGTGACTCCGCCCAGTTCCTGACGTCAGACGCTGCGGCCTTGATAAGTCGGCCACGGACACTCAGTCTTTGCCTTGCAATGGGTTTACCTCCTGGTTCCCTGTTGCTTCGTGCCCCGGAGTGAGTTGCCTTGGTACTCGCTCCGTTCCCGCTTGCCTGCTACAGTACCTGCTTGGTTCCTGCTTGCCTGCTACAGTTCCTGCCTGGTTCCAGTACCCAAGTCTTGCTACAGTTCCTGCCTGGTTCCAGTACCTGAGCCCTGCTACATTTCCTGTCTACTGTTCTAGTCTGGTTCCAGTTCTCAGTCCTGATCATCAACCCGCCTAAGTCCCAGCGGCTGGGCTCCTACGGGCTCCTCCCGGGGGAGCACCAGCTTCCAGGGTGAAGAGCACCTCTACGTCCTGCCTAAACATCTGTCTCCCGGCCTGCCATAAACTAGAGACATTGAACACCTATCCCAGTCTCCTGCAGGTCGGCCCAAGGGTCCAATAAACTGAGACTCCATAACAGTGTAGCTGCATTTAAAAAGGTTTGGACAGATTCTTGGAGGAAAATTCCATAAACCATTATTAAGATGGAATTATAGAAATACACTTTTTATCCCTAGGATAAGCAGCATGAAATTTATCTAACCCTTGTGAACCTGCCAAGTATTTGTTTTTTTTTAATTTTTTATTTATCAGCATTTTCAATAATCACAAGCAAAAATCTTGTAGAGAAATTACAGTGCCAGAAAGAGAAATAAGTATTACAAATTCATATACATCTGTAAATATATACAGCACTGGTTAAATAAAAGACATATAGAGGCTCTGAAATTGGAGTGTGACAATACAAAGAAAAGTTTCAAGAAAAAGGTTACTTAGTGAGATTCAGCGAACATTACATTTACCAAGCCAAGCTAGGGATATATTAGGTACATGAATCCAAGAATACCCTTAATCTTGATATTTAACAGACCATTTACATGGGTAGTGCAGTTAAAACTGTGCCCCCATCTGTATCACTTCAGAGCACATAGTTAGAAATTTCTTTCTTCTAGACTGAGTAACTTTAGTTAGGTCTGGATAACACCTGACCTTTTGGTCATAAAATGATTCAAGCCTATTATGAAAAAATTGGCTTAGAATATTATTTAGATCTAGTAAAAATGCAAAAGGTACTAGAAGAGGTCTTCTTCTAGCAACTAACGTCTCTTGAGACATCTCGAGAACCTCAGAGATGTCCATAACCAGCAAATGATCTGATTCTGGAATCTTCAAAATTTGAGAAATATATATTTTAAACAATTCCATAGGAGGAATCAAATTAATAACAGGAAAGTTCAGAAATCTCAAGTTATGGGAAAGCAAACTGTTCTCTATATTTTCCACCTTTCTATTATATATTAAATCAGTTTGTACCAGATTATGTTGCACTTTTTCAACACCCTCCATTCGTTGCTCCAGAGCTTCCATCTTCTTATTTTCCTGAGATAACATATTAACATCTCTTTATTTTTTATTTCCAAGGTAATCTCAGATAGGGAAACAATAGAAGCTTCCAAAGATTTTATAACTGACCAAATGGTTTCTAAATTTATTTCTGAGGGTGGTTGAATATTACCTTCCAAATCAGGCATTCTGGGAGTAACTACACCTAACCCCATAGCAGTGCCTGTCCCTTTCTCCATGACTGGGAGTGATAGGCAAATCAATGTTATTCCTACCAGTTCATGCAGTCCAGATCCCCCATCCGTTCTCCACATCTGGATCAGGAAACACAGAACCTTCCTTCCCAAGGATTTCATGTGGGATTTCTTTAAACAGGGCAGCATTCGCAGTCCCCCGGAGAACATTTGTGGTATCCTCTCCCACTGCCCACTCTCCTCTCACTCCTCTGCATGGCGGTTCAGGCCATCTTGGAGCGCCGTGGCTTAGTGTGATGTCAAAGGCCAGAGGGCACATTGCACACCCATCAGCTGTCCCCGCAGCGACTAGCTCTCCCGGCATGTTTGTTACCATCAGTGAAAATAAGCTTGCAATCTGCGGCTGTAAGCTCTCTACAGGAGAGGAGCTCAAAACATCTCCCCTCACTTTCACCTTCCTCTTCGTGAGAGGCATCTGGATCAGGGAAAATCAAAGATCAGGTAATCAGATCAGGGAGCTTCTACCAATGCGTCTCGCCAGGCGGCCATCTTGAGCCAGGTACTTGTGACCTGAATTGGCCACTTTTGGAAACAAGATTCTGGGCTTGGTGGCGTTTTGGTCTGATCTAGTATGGCAAATGTTATTTACTTATATACTTAAGCTTTCCAGTTTCTTTACCGATAATTGATTAGATGACTGAAGAATATTTATAGCACTCAATACTTGTTTCAAATTAATTCAATAAATAATAAAATAGTAGAAGGAATAATAAACGTTTGACCAATAAACTTGTGACCTCACTCTTCTAGCAAACTTTGAACTTCCCTAGAAGCAAACTCTTTAGCACTTGATCTCTTTCTCTTCCCAGTTACTCAGTTTTATTCAAATTGAAGATGGTTCAATCCTCCTTTCAATTCCTAGTGTTATCACAGTCTCTACCCTCTGTACAGTGGTTAGCATAAAGTCCCAATTATTTATTAGAATGTAAGTCCCATTTTTCATATCTTTCCTTAAATCTTCTTAAATACTTTAACTCTCCTTATGAATTACCAGAGAGGCACTCTCCTCTCAAGTGTAACACACCTGAGATAACAGCAGACACAGTCTGTGATTGCTCTCAGCTCCTTCCCTCTAGTAAGGGAAATTACTTCTCTTCTTAGATGAAAATACCTTCAATCCTTAGGCTCCTCCTAGGTGAAAGACATCTCTTTCCAACATAATGGAAACTGATTCCCTGTACCATGGGCACTAAGCTCCGGGTGGAACAAAAATTGTATTTTGCAAAAATGGGAAAGACAAACCAGAGACAGGAAGGGTGAAAAAATGTCCTTGCTTCCCAACTGAGAAGATAGTAGAAAATAGATCCTTTAAAGTTGAAACTCTTCTGCATTGGGTCACTAACAGGTCTATCCAAAGGAGGAGTTATTGAGCTCTGTTAGAATCTTCCCTTACCTTGATTTAACCATACACATGGCAATCCCAATTCTCTGTGAACTGTCCACACCACAGTCTTGCAAGGAAAGTCTCCAAAAACTGGATTAAAAGAACAAAAGAAATTACAAGTAAGTCAGGTTGACAAGTTAACCTACAAAAAGAGAAAATTAGACAGACCTTCTAGAATAATTTAGAAAAAATAAATAATAGGAGACAGAGAGCTCCTACCTTCAGGAAATCCAAACTAAAATCCATGCTCCTTACATGGTGCTTGGTGGGGATAAACATCTATACTATATCAAGCTAGGTTGAGAGAACATTGTACAAATCTCATCTTTGTGTGAGTTTCTTCAATCCGAAGGTCATCAAATCTTCACAAGAGTGTACAGTTCTGTTCGCACGTCTCACTGTGCATTTAAAAGTGGCCCCTAACCCCTACACTACTACCTAAACCTCACCTCGAGTTACTAGGTGGGCCTCCTTTAGTAGCATAAATAGCTGCTTACTATGGTGCCACCCTCAGAGGTTTTCTCTCTCTCTCTCTCTCTTTCTTTCTCTTCCTTCCCCTTCCCCAGCTAAAAATACCCAAAATAGAATTTGTGAAAAAATTACAAATTGCATTATGGGCATAATGCATGAGATTGCACAGCTTAACACAATTGAAAAAGGTATATGTATTTTTGGTATTAAAACTGTGTGATATCTGTGTTATGGCTTCACAAAGTGTGAAGCCAGCCCACTTTTGCGGAAATACCATCCCTGACTCTTCCCCAATCCTTCCCCTTTTAAAAATTTGCATTGCACCATGCGTTATGGTGCTTATTGCATGCGTTAATGCATTTTTTACATGTGAAAATGCCTTAACACATGCGAAAACACCATAACATGAGTTGATAAATGACCCTGTAAGATAGAAAAGAATAAAACATACAACACAGAGGAGAAGACATAGGAAGCAAAAAGAAACACTAAACAAAAGGGAGTTAAACAAGAAAAACATACTTCCCTGTGAAGAAGCATCCAGAACATCAAAATTCCTGAGAAAGAAAACAGCACAAAGAATCAATCTAAGGGTTAATATCACAGTTAAAAATAGATAATAAGTAAGAAAGAACTGTACTCAAAAGGGTATACTTATCTAATACTTGATAGGTAGATATTAAATTTATCACAAAAATAACTGATTCTATAATTCTAAAGTCCTAGGAAAAAGAGAAAAAAATAAATTGATTATCATTGTGAATGTCTTTTATGAAACTTGCTTTGTTTAAAAAAAATAAACTTATTGTTAGCAATAAAGTTGTTTTGATATGGTGAAACTAAAGAAGAAATATATCCTTTACTTTATCCCTGTTTGCCTTCTTAACATGTGGGAGACTTTGCTGGGTAGGTTCTGGACCCCTTTCCTATATAAGAGACTCAGTTGGGAAGAGGGTATCAAGCTATATAATCTGTGGGATTCCACCTGGAGACCCTGTGACATCAAAGAAATGTCTGACACCCATCACCCTCAGCCTCAAAAGTAGGAGAGGTCTCCACTGCAGGGGCTATAGTTCAGACTGGCCCAAGGTGAAAGGGAACTTAAGTAAAGGAGATTTTCCTCCTCTGTACGCGCCCCCCCCCCTAAAGTCAAACCCTTCATCTACTACAAAAGTCAAGTACCCCATACAAAGTCTTGATCCTTCAAAGAAAAATTTCTGAAGCTCCCTCTGAGGTTACAACCACTCCTCTCCTGATATCCCCCTGCAAGAATGCAACAATAACATGCAGGTCTCTGCAAGATAATTCCTATCTCAATAACCTACCACCCAAAAATAATCCATCTTGGATAACCTCCCTCCTAATCTCTCCCACATTATTGACCTGACACCTCCATGCAACCCTTCTCCTCGAACCCTTCATAAATTACAAAACACCATACTGGATCTACCTAACATCCCCATCTCCCAACCACTTCTTCAGAAAGAGTACCTTCCTTTTATTCTGAAGTTGCCTTCTTTCTTCTTCAGCAGGAGGAACTTCTGAGTCCTCCTGTCTACACAGGAGCACCAGTATTCTTGATACATAGTGAAGCACCACTAGGTAGCATCATTCTGAGCTTGGTGACGATGCAGACAGATGGGCTTTTTTGGGGAAGAAAGGAAACATCTCCATAATGGTGGGTGTCCACTCCAGAAGAGTGGGCAGGGGTGGGGTCTAGGTAGTTCCCAGAAGATATGTCATCATTTTTGCAATGGGGGAATCTTGGAATGGGGAGGGGTAGCCCTAGGAATAGGGAATTTCTGCTGGGGTCAAGACTTTATATGGGTGCTCAGTGTCTGAAGTGGGATATGATCTTTACAGGGAGTTAAGGGTAGAAATCACCCCATTAACTGGCCCTTTCAACTTAGGCTGGCTGATTAGCATGAGGGATTTCCTGGCATGGATAGTAGAAGTTTTATGTATTAATGTTCATGTTAATACCAACACCATGCTCCTGAGCGTAAGTTTTAATGTGCCCTCACTAAAATTTATTTCAAAGCACATTTTAAGTACATGTACAAGTTTTACTGAGCTTTACACTAAATTATTCTATTCTTAGCTCAAGCTTTATTGGACAGGCTTTATCTACTTTATCTACTTCCCAGTGTTTCAAGTATCCTCTCAGACTTTAAGCTTTCAGGGGGATGGCTTTGCTATGCCAATATGAAATTTGCTGTGAAGTAGTTTGGTTTAGGGCATTTTGTAAATGCCAAAACAATGTTTCAATAGCCATTGCTGCTATTGAAATGATATTGGTATATCATTAGCCTAAACCTTAGTTTCTTCTTGATGTCAACATATTGATGCATGGAAGCTGTCTTAGTTTGTACACAAAAGGTTTTTCAGGGCACTTCTCTAATTCTACTGTACTTACATACTGTAATATGAAGTCAGATGGTGTTGGTCTTCAGTTTCCCCATCAATCTGCTCAGTGAGTATAAAAGTCTACTTTCTCAAGCTTTATCTGCTTTTGCTCTAACATGCAGATTCTCTCCAATCAGTAATGCTTCAGTGAGACTCCTGCTGTCTTGCTGGCAAACTCCTGTATCAGCACTCTACAACTTAGACATAACTTGCCGACATCCTCCTGAGCTATTGCATCTGCATGCTGTGTCTGCAAATAGAATCTATGCAGTTTAGTTGCATTCCTTTTCTGTAAGAATACAATTCCATATAGAACATTAGACAGTATAGTTTTTTCATTACATCTCTCTTGTTGAGACTTGTGGAACAACTATTTCTTTTAAGTTTAGTAAGTCACAATAGCCTCTAAGTTAATTGGAGCACTGCAAAAATGGGTGACACTTTTGTATTGTCTCACAGCAGTGAATGAGAGTCTTGTGCTTTTGCTATACTAATATTATGCCATCCTAATGACAACTAAGGATTAGATTATTTTTATTATTACAGCTGTTACAAGAGAGTTCTTTAAAAGTGATATGAGTACATAAAATAAAATGTTCATATTTCAGACTTCACATCAGCATCACTTCAACTTCAATAAAATTAAGCATGCATCAAAATGAAATACAAAATGTGGCATCATACTTCTGATCATGAAATATTAAAAACCAGACAATATCTTGCCCTAGTCTGAAAATTTTGTAACAGCAATATTTCAGACTGAAATATTTAGCCATTGCTTTCATTGTTAGCAAATTGTGCCATCGAAAAGCGCAGGCAGCGTTTTTCCAACTAAAAAAGGTACTTAGCCAGATAAACTTCATTTTTGGTGCATATGAGTTCGCCAGATATATTTGTTGTACAGCAGCATTTACCTGGATATAGCAAAGGTGTTTCAGAGCATGCCAGAGGTAAGACCAAAGTATAGATGGACAGTCAAATTCTCAGCTGGGCCATGCTACATAACCTGTGATGTATATCCGGCTAAATTTAGGGCTGCTATTTATGCAGTTTAAGGAGCAGACCTTTGAAAATACAAAGACTAATGTGCTTGCCTAGTGTTTCCTGATACAGTTCCTGCAGGTAATACGAGCAAAATGTATTTGCTGTAGTGGTTTTTGGAGTCTTTGGCAGCAGAAAAGACTAGATCTACACCAGACGCAGCAGAAGAGGAGGGGGGAGAAGGAGTAGCAAGCCATAAAGAGTTTACTGGGCCAGGATTAATTATTTTGACCTCTCAGAAGAAAAAGTGTTCACTAGATATAAGTTCAATATACAAATCATTTTGCATCTTTGTGTGAAATTAAAAAGGGACCTGGAGAGATAATACCCAAAGAAGTTATGCTTTGCCTCTGTACATAAAGGTCAGCACAGCCTTGGCTTTCTTATAGGGATGTGAATCGTTTTTTGACGATTTAAAATATCATCCGATATATTTTAAATCGTCAAAAATCGTTAGGGCCACGATACAATACCAATTCCCCCGATTTATCGTTAAAAAATCGTAAATCGGGGGAAGGGGGAGGGCAGGAACTTACTTACTTGCCCTAAACCAATGGCAGGAAAACCGGCACACTAAAACCCCCTAAAACCCACCCCCGACCCTTTAAATTAAATCCCCCACCCTCCCGAACCCCCCCAAATGCCTTAAATTACCTGGGGGTCCAGCGGCGGTCCGGAACGGGCTCCTGCAATTGAATTGTGTTGTCTTCAGCCAGCGCCATTTTGCAAAATGGCGGCCGCAAAATGGCGGCGGCCATAGACCAACACGATTCGACTGCAGGAGGTCGTTCCGGACCCCCGCTGGACTTTTGGCAAGTCTTGTGGGGGTCAGGAGGCCCCCCCAAGCTGGCCAAAAGTCCCTGGGGATCCAGCGGGGGTCCGGAAAACGATCTCCTGCCGCGAATCGTTTTCCGTACGGAAAATGGCGCCGGCAGGAGATCGACTGCAGGAGGTTGTTCAGCGGGGGTACCGGAACCCCCGCTGAACGACCCCGCTGAACGACCCCGCTGAACGACCTCCTGCAGTCGATCTCCTGCCGGTGCCATTTTCCGTACGGAAAACGATTCGCGGCAGGAGATCGTTTTCTGGATCCCCGCTGGACCCCCAGGGACTTTTGGCCAGCTTGGGGGGGCCTCCTGACCCCCACAAGACTTGCCAAAAGTCCAGCTGGGGTCCGGAACGACCTCCTGCAGTCGAATCGTGTTGGTCTATGGCCGCCGCCATTTTGCGGCCGCCATTTTGCAAAATGGCGCCGGCTGAAGACAACACAATTCAATTGCAGGAGCCCGTTCCAGACCGCCTCTGGACCCCCAGGTAATTTAAGGCATTTTGGGGGGGGGTTCGGGAGGGTGGGGGATTTAATTTAAAGGGTCGGGGGTGGGTTTTAGGGGGCTTTAGTGTGCCGGTTTTCCTGCCATTGGTTTAGGGCAAGTAAGTACTTCCCTCCCAAAGTTGATGAAGTATTAAGGCATTTGGGGTGGGGGATTTAATTTAATGGGTCGGGGGTGGGTTTTAGGGGTTTTAGTGTGCCGGCTCACGATTTTAACGATTTTCACAATATTTTAAACACCCAAACGGCAACAATACGATTCCCTCCCCCTCCCAGCCGAAATCAATCGTTAAGACGATCGAGGACACGATTCACATCTCTACTTTCTTAGCTACATGCAGTTTCCAGACAACAGTAGGGGATAGAACAGAAATTCCCTAGTCTGCCATGTCACACTGCATAGAGCAATTTATTCAGCTGTTCTCCAAAGAATGGCTGACTATATTTTATTTTCTCACAATAAGAAAACAGAAAAAACAAACTAAGTGTGACTTCTGTGATATAACTGACTTTCCCTTGGCATCCATATGGCAAAAAAAAATATAATTGCAAAAAAGATATAATTGCGATGGAGAAGGTACAGAGAAGGGCTACCAAAATGATAAAGGGGATGGAACAGCTCCCCTATGAGGAAAGACTAAAGAGGTTAGGACTTTTCAGCTTGGAGAAGAGACGGCTGAGGGGGGATATGATAGAGGTGTTTAAAATCATGAGAGGTCTAGAACGGGTAGATGTGAATCGGTTTTATACTCTTTCGGATAATAGAAAGACTAGGGGGCACTCCATGAAGTTAGCATGTGGCACATTTGAAACTAATCGGAGAAAGTTCTTTTTCACTCAACGCACAATTAAACTCTGGAATTTGTTGCCAGAAGATGTGGTTAGTGCAGTTAGTATAGTTGTGTTTAAAAAAGGAATGGATAACTTCTTGGAGGACAAGGAGATAAAAACATCCACATGGTTTAAAGAGAGTTGTTCCCTATTGTTGCCTGGAAACTGTCTGCCGTTAAGAAAGTCAAGGCCATGGGGACCTTGATATGCACAGGCAAAGCATAACTTTCAGATCCCCTTTTAATTTGTCACAAAACTTCTAAATGGCTTGTAATTGAACCTGTATCAAATGAAGACCTGTTCTTCTGACAGGTCCAAATAATTAATTCTAGGTCTATAGTCTCTTTTTTCCCTGTACCTACTCTGCTACTTTTGCCATTTCTCTGTTGCCAAAGACTCCAAAATAACCACCATGGAAATATTCTGCCTCTGTTAACTGCACTAACCAGAAAAATGCTGGAACTATGACAGGAAATGATAGCTGGGTAAAGTTGTATATGGAGAGGAGTGACCAAAATGATAAAGGGGATGGAACTGCTCCCCTCTGAGGAAAAACTAAAGATGTTAGGGCTGTTCAGCTTGGAGAAGAGATGGCTGAGGGGGGATATGATAGAGGTCTTTAAAATCATGAGAGTTCTAGAATGGGTAAATGTGAATCAGTTATTTACTCTTTTGGACAATACAAGGACTAGGGGGCACTTCATGAAGTTAGCATGTAGCACAATTAAAACTAATTGGAGAAAAATATTTTTCACTCAATGCACAATTAAACTCTAGAACTTGTTGCCAGGGGATCTAGTTAGTGCAGTTAGTATAGCTGGGGTTAAAAAAGGTTTGGCTAAGTTCTTGGAGGAGAAGTCCATTACCTGTTATTAATCAAGTTGACTTAGAAAATAGCCACTGCAATTACTAGCATCAGTAGCGTGGCATATACGAGGGTAAGTCAGTAAGTCACAAATCTCTCTACTAAGGTAATAAAACATATATCTGTAATGTTGTCATATTCCATAGATGGCAGCACCTTAGAAGGGCTTATGTACATAAATAGTTATTTAAACTGTGCATGCACAGGGGCTGTGTACACAAGGAAAATGGCTGCCGTGTTGACAGATTGTACGGTTGAAGAACAACGTGCTGTTGTCCGATTTTTATGGGCTAAGGGCATAGTGGCAAAAGACATTCATAAAGAAATGTATCCAGTATATGGAGAGAAATGTCTCTCGCGTAAAGCAATTTATAACTGGACCGATAAATTTGCACAAGGACGTGCCAAAGTGAACGACGAAACCAGACCTGGTCGACCTGTAGAGATTGCGACAGAGGCAACTGTGAAGCAGGTTGAAGAGATGGTTCGCGCTAACCGGAGGGTAACAATTGAAGAAGTTGCCAAAGAAATTGGGTGTTCTCACGGATTAGCATATTCCTTAGTGCACGATGCATTGAACTTTCGCAAAGTCTGTGCAAAATGGGTTCCCAAACAGCTGACCGAAGACAATAAGAACAACCGGATGGGTGTCTGTTTGGAAAATCTCTGCCATTATGCAAACAAAGGTGAATCAATGATGGCACGTATTGTTACTGGTGACGAGTCATGGGTGCACCATTATCAACCGGAAGCGAAACGCAATTCCATGCAGTGGAAGCATCCACTATCACCGACACCGAGAAAGTTCAAGCTTGTGCCTTCTGCAGGAAAGGTGATGTTGACTGTGTTTTGGGACAGAGATGGAATACTCTTAACCAGTTTTCAGAAGCATGGTGAATCTGTTAATTCGGCTTCCTACTGTCTACTCTATTAAAGCTTAAAGGAGCTATTCGTAGAAAATGCCCAGATCTGGAAAAAGAGGAGAGCTGATTCTTCACGATAATGCCAGATCACACACTTCGAATGAGACTCGTCAGACAATTGCGAACCTGCACTGGGAAGTTCTTGAACATCCACCATACAGTCCGGATTTGGCACCCAGCGATTTTCACTTGTTTGGCAAACTGAAAAGCCATCTCGGTGGTAAACATTTCACCAGCGATGAAGAAGTGGAACAAGAGGTGAAGTGTTGGTTACGATGCCAGCCAAAAGACTTTTACGCAGAAGGTTTTGATGGCCTTTTCAAACGCTGAGACAAATGTATAAATGTTCGTGGCGATTATGTTGAAAAGTAGTTGGTTTTTCCAGAAAAACTATTTGTGACTATATTCTGTATATTTCACAGTAAATAATTCATCTTTTGCATTTAAAAAAAATTCATGAATATTAATCCCATGTATGTTTGTGACTTACTTACTGACTTACCCTCGTACTTAGATTTCAGGTACTTGCCAGGTACTTGTAGCCTGGATTGGCCACTGTTGGAAACAGGATGCTGGGCTTGATGGACCCTTGGTCTGACCCAGTATGGCAATTTCTTATGTTCTTATGTTTCTTATGATTTTAGATGGCCTGTTTCTTCAACCGCATAAATAGCAATCTTGTTTAGCCAGAAATATATTACAATTTAAGCAGCACAGCACTGCTGACAATTTGATTTGTCCATCTCAGTTTTGTGTAAGCCAACAATATGCCTCCACAAGCCTTCTTTTTTATCCAAGTAATGCTACCTTGCAGCAATTATAGGGGTATCTAATGCAATGTTCTCTCCACCTAGCTTGATGGACTCTCTACCTGGGTAACATCAAGCTAGGTGGAGAGAACATTGCACAAATCTCATCTTTGGGTGCGTTTCCTCTCTCTAAGGTCATCAAATCTTCACAAGAGACCACTGTTCTGTTCGTAAGTCTCACGTTGAATGTCAAAGTGGCCCCTAACCCCCTACACTACTACCTAAACCTCACCTCGAGGTTTTAGATGGGCCTCCCATAGGGATATAAATACCTATCTAGGGAGAGGGCATTATAGCTAGGTTCTCTCTCTCTCTCTCTCTCTCTCTCTCTCTCTCTCTCTCTCTCAATGCAACAGGTCTGGTATGCATCACAATTTGCACTGACTTAGCTCTTCACATAGGTATTAGTGCAAATTGTGATAAACTGTCTATTAGCATAAAACACACCCCTTTTGCTATTGCATGCAATACTTATCACATTTTGATAAATCCAGGCCATAATTGGTTAACTCATGATCACTAAAAATCTACTTTAACTGGATATGTCCAAGTTAACCGGATAAGTACTTTATTAGCTGGACAATGAAATCTACATTTTTGAATTGTTAGCCCTATATTGCCAGATATTTTGTACAATTGCACTACAAATATGAGAACCTTAAGAGCAAAATAAAATAAGTTCTAATGAAAAAAAGAGGAACAAATGTAAAAGAACTTAATTAGTAACCTCCATCTATTCCTCTCACTTCTGCCATTTCTGTATAAATTATGTTTTTTTAAACATAGGACCTCTATGAATTGGACCATTAAATGTGAAGGTTTAAAATATTCCACAAGGTGCATTTCAAAGAGGATTTTTAAGCACTAAAGATACATTAAAATAATTACAATAGTATAATTAGAATTTCTCTTAAAACAGCTTGTCTACTAGTGGTTTAATAGATGAAGGACTTTAAAGGGGTTATCGAGAAATCATTACAGTAATCATAGAAGAAAAAGTGCTGAAGGTATCATGAAGTATCATAATTAAACTGAAGCTTACAGCTCAATTAAATCTGAGCATCATTATGCATAAAACATCATGGGCACCAAGAGCCCAATAAAAGAGATGCTATCAATGTTAACAAGCAAAAGGTATGGTGTAATGCAGCTCAGACCAAGTCTTACAGTAAAAATCAAGGAAAATTGTGAATAATATTCAGGATGAAGTACAATACTGGCATTCCTTAATAAGCTGATTAATGTGTACATGACATTGCAGGTCTACCCATTGCATCAAATTACAACAAACACATTTATGCAAAACACAATAAATTATTAAAGAAAATGCATAGTGGTGATTTATTAAGTACTAGCTAGACAGAATCCACCTATGAATGTCAATATATTATTCCCAACTTTCAACACAATGATATATGGTTGTATTTAAGATGGAAAAATTGACCTTGATTGATACTGAATTTACCTACTGTAACATGGTAAGGTTGTGATAATTAAAGGTATAATTTAGAATATAATCTCTTGCATGCTTTTGTATATATCTTACAATGGAAAAAGAAAAGCTATGGGTAATGACTTACTATGTCCAAAACCTAAAGTATTTTCTTCTTCCAATTACATTTTATAACTTTGATATGTTCTAATTCCATACTTCCCCACTCCCCACACACAGTTATTTTGGGCATGCACCTGAATCTTCTTTTTTAAGAAATAGTGGTAAACTTCTGCCCTTACTAATAGGGATAGTAACTTTCAAAGCAGCATGAAGGCACACTTTGGCATGTGTACATCGGCGCGCGTCCAGGGACGTGACAATTTTACGTCTAGCACATATATGTGTGTACGTTATAAAAGAGCCTGGCCATGCACACATGTGCACCAAATCCTGTTTCTACCACTTAAGTTGGGGGATTTTGAAAGGGGTATATGCCCATGCCATTGCCAGTTTCAATAGCTGTTTCACCAGTTTGCTTATTTAAGATCTAGGTCCTTCATAACCCTCTAGTTTAATAACCTTTTTTTTTTTCAAAGTTTTTACAATTTATAGCCAACAACATTGACTTAAATGAAATATTGAACATTTAGAAGAATGTAACAATTTCTTATTCACTTACAATAACCTAGGAAACAGTTCAAAAGAGACCTTAGGTGCTACATTTTTGTTGCAATATCCTTGCAAATGCTTGGTAAAGTTATGTTCTACTAAATATATTTTCTTTGATCCAGATCAACTGGAAGGTTTTTTTTACAGAATAGGATAACCCCTATAAATATTTCCTCATAAATGTGTTATCACATGTGTTTATTGGAATAAGAAAAATAGCAGATACTGATTATAATAACTGGTTTATTTTCTAATTTCTATTATAAGTATATTAAGAGCCCCCAATAGCCTTTACGCCCCCCAGTTAGCCCAGACTCTTAAAATCCCTCAGATATGGCTAATTTTCTTTTTTTTAAACTTACACTTTCTCCTTAGCTGAAGTAAACTTATGCGGCATTAGAACTGAGTGCACATCCAGGCACACAAATATTTGTGCACACATCTTTTGACCCCATCCCGCAATGCCCATGTCCCACCCAGACTCCGCCCAGACCATGCCCCTTTTTGAATCAGAGTGAGATGTACACACTGCAGAAGATACATGCATATTTGGGCAACTTTTAAAATATGGTGGGTGCATGCAAGCCCAACTTGTTCGCACATCCCCTAACTGATGCACATGCTGGGCTTTTAAAATGCACCTCTAAGTGTAGAGCTGTATTTGTCATCCTTTCCATATTCTCCTTTCTACCAATTAATCTCCTACAGTTCATTTTTTAAACCCCATCCTTATTGCTAGGGATGTGAATCGTGTGATCGATCGTCTTAACGATCGATTTTGGCTGGGGGGGAGGGAAATCTGATCGTCATGTTTTGTTTTTTTTTTAAATCGTAAAAAATCGTAAATCGGGGGAGGGCGGGAAAATTGGCACACCAAAACAACCCTAAAACCCACCCCGACCCTTTAAAACAAATCCCCCACCCTCCAGAACCCCCTCAAAATGTTTTAAATTACCTGAGGTCCAGTGGGGGGGTCCCGGCGCGATCTCCCGCTCTCAGGCCACGCTGCATTAATAGAAATGGCGCCGGTGGCCCTTTGCCCTTACCATATGACAGGGCAAAGGTAGCACCGGCACCATTTTGGTTCCTGTCACCCGACGTCACGAGTGCAGATCGCTCCCGGACCCCCGCTGGACCCCCTGGGACTTTTGGCCAGCTTGGGGGGGCCCTCCTGACCCCCACAAGACTGTCAAAAGTCCAGCGGGGGTCCGGGAGCGACTTCCTGCACTCGCACCGTATTGCCAATATTCAAAATGGCGCCAGCGCTACCTTTGCCCTCACTATGTCATACGGGTCCGGGAGCGACCTCCTGCACTCGCGCCGTATTGCCAATATTCAAAATGGCGCTGGCGCTACCTTTGCCCTCAGTATGTCATATGGGTCGTACGGGTCGTATGACATAGTGAGGGCAAAGGTAGCGCCGGCGCCATTTTGAATATTGGCAATAGGGCGCGAGTGCAGGAGGTCGCTTCTGGACCCCCGCTGGACTTTTGGAAAGTCTTGTGGGGGTCAGGAGGCCCCCCCAAGCTGGCCAAAAGTCCCTGGGGGTCCAGCGGGGGTCCGGGAGTGATCTCCTGAACTTGTGACATTGGGTGACAGGAACCAAAATTGCGCCGGCGCTACCTTTGCCCTGTCATATGGTAAGGGCAAAGGGCCACTGGCGCCATTTCTATTAACGCAGCCGTGGCCCAAGTGCGGGAGATCGCGGGAGATCGCACCGGGACCACCCCACTGGTCCTCAGGTAATTTAAAATATTTTGAGGGGGTTCGGGAGGGTGGGGGATTTGTTTTAAAGGGTCGGGGTGGGTTTTAGGGTTGTTTTGGTGTGCCGGTTTTCCCTCCCTCCCCCGATTTATGATTTTTTGACGATAAATCGGGGGAATTGTTATTGTATCGCGGCTCTAACGATTTTTGACAATTTAAAATATATCTGACGATTGTTTTAAATCGTCAAAAAATGATTCACATTCCTACTTATTGCTGCCTTTGTGGATGATTAGCTTTTTCTGTCTAGATCAGGGGTGGGCAAGTCCGGTCCTCGAGGGCTGCAAACCAGTCGGGTTTTCAGCATACCCCTAATGAATATGCATGAAATAGATTTGCATACAACTGAGGCAGTGTGTATGCAGGTCTCTCTCATGCGTATTCATTAAGGATATCCTGAAAACCTGACTGGTTTGCAGCCCTTGAGGACCGGAATTGCCCACCCCTGGTCTAGATGGTCAATTACTTCTTTTACAGAGACATTCCATAACATTAATGGTTCCAGTAGATCTTCTCAAGGAAAGTATCTGGGGGTTTTCATTTTTTTTCTTTTTCTAACCGACGAAAGGGATATACATCTTCAAATGTTTCTTTCCATTATTTTAAAAGATATGACTTAGCAGTGAAAGCTAGTCAGGGTCCTGACCTACAAAGGTCTTGAAGTCTGCCTTCTGATATCTGAGCATGACAGCCAATTCAGAGTAGCTTTATCTCTTTGCATTATATGGGTAAGAATACTCTCATAAACCAGAAAACTTACACACAAATCTCTTTTAAACTCTCTCTCTCCTTTCCCTTTTGTTTCATCGACTATCTCTGTGATTATCTGTCGGACTTCCAGTCTTATTTACTTTCTGTTTTCCTCTATTTCTGTTTTACATTTTGGTTGCTTGAAGGCTGGGGAAGCTGATTAAGCAAAACTTGGCCAGAATGACCAGTTTAGGGAGAAAACCCCCATCTAGCAAAAATGGTGAGTTAAAACACTCAGATATGGGATAAGAATCTTGCATCCAGAAAGTTCTTCGGTGCACAGCTGTGTCCTGGGTGTAGGCAAGATTATTGGTTACAAGAACATAAGGTGTGCTTCTTGAATGAACAAAGTTTTTGTTGTTTTTGTACTTCATCAGACATTAACAATTCAGGTCATTTCATAGAGTCATAAATGGTATAATAAACCTTAGTATAACTCAAAAATGGACTGAACTGCAGTATTTTTTACAAGTTATAAGACCCTAATCAATACTTTGGGAACCCAATATATAATGAATTACACTAATCTAGGTAAAACTAGCTAAAAATCTCAAGGAGACAAAACCTTTCTTAAAGATTGAACCAATCTCAGTTTATAAAAGGAGATTTTCACCACGTTTTTTTACATATTCATTGACATTTTAGAATCAATAATAGTGCCCAAACTAGAGCTTCATCAGTTATACAGGAATCTAGGGCACAATCCAACAACAAATTGATCTGAGGGAGTCGACTATGTCCAATCTGCAAAATAGACATTTTTCCAGTATTCATTACTAAGTGATTAGCTGAAAACTACTGTTTAATAACACAAAGGTAATGATTAAAAGCCAATATAAAACACCTAAATAAAATAAAAAAAATATATGGCACTCCCAAACTTCCCCTCAAGGTATATAGAATTGAATGTCATCTTCGTACATTCTGAATGGCAAATCTAGAGAATCCAACAATACCCCTAATGGTTAAAGATAAATAATATAATAGACAGTCAGCAACATGGACTTGTGGAACCCCAGAGACATTCAACACCCATTGAAATCTGAAGTCATTCCAACAAATCTGCTGACTTCTTTCCTGTATGCAGGATTGGAACCACTTCAACACCACACCTCCAAAACCCACCAAGGGCTTTTGGCAAGTCTTGGGGGACCCTCCTGACCCCCACAAGACTTGCCAAAAGTCCAGCGGGGGTCCGGGAGCGACCGCCTGCACTTGGACCGTTGGCTGCCAGTATTCAAAATGGCGCCGATAGCCTTTGCCCTTACTATGTCACAGGGGCTACTGGTGCCATTGGTCAGCCCCTGTCACATGGTAGGAGCACAAGATGGCGCCTGCCATCCAGTGCTCCTACCATGTGACAGGATCCAGCCAATGGCACGGATACCCTGTCACATGGTAAGGGCAAAGGGCCATCGGCGCCATTTTGATTAGTGGCAGCTGACGGCCCAGGAGCGGGAGAACGGCCTGGAGCGGGAGATCGCTCCTGGGACCCCCACTGGACCACCAGGTACCTGTAAAAAGTTTTTTTGGGGGGGGGGTCGGGAGGGTGGGGGAAGCTAAGGGGTTAGCTTTAAAGGGTCGGGGTGGGTTTTTTGTTTATCGGCTGGGGCGCAGCTGATAAACAAAACCGCGATCGGGCCCGATGGAAAAAACCCCACATGTGAATTGGAACCGGAATCCGAACCAATTCCGGTTCCGATTCACATCTCTAGTATATAGGTTGATCTTTACACTTTCTCTCTACTGGTTTTTATTAGTTAGGGTCATGTGATTCTGAATGTGTTGAAATGAGTCAATGTGGTGACTAAAGAGTGAGCAAAAGTTATGAATTTCTATTAAGCCAGAAGCATGCCAATTGTGTTTCTACCCAATTCCAGATGGTGACATCAAGAGAGCAATTCTGCATGTCAGGATAACACAGGTCACGCTTATTGTAACGAAGGTGATAATGCATTTAGTCTATTCCAAATATGGGCCATCCTAAAAAGCAGCATAAAGGAGGAGGTTTACCTGACTTTTCCTAGCTACACAAAGTCATTTTTTAAGCACAGAATGCAGTTATTTTTATTTTCTAAACTTTGAGGCAAATGTACAAAAATGTGCTATTTTACACTTAGGTTTGTCAAATTTTGCACTTTATTTTTTGCCTATGGAAATGAGCTGAAAAGAAAAATAACATGACAAATTTAGCTACAGAATACTTTGCAAAGAAAATTACTAAACCTCATTGAGATGGTTATATCAAATGTTTGGCTGAGTAGCTAATTTCCTGCATAGATTTTCAATGTGGTAAAATGTACTGCATTGCAGGATTTTGTATGCAACAATTCAATAACTATGGATTTACATTAATTTCATACATGGAAAACTACACATAAAATGTTACTATTTGCAAAGGAATAAATCTTCACAAACATTGTTTTTCATACTTAGCGGCCGATGTAAAACAGTGTACTCAGCCGAGCGCGCTGTTTAAACTGTGGTTGGACGTGCATTTTGGATGCGCATCCACAATCCCTTATGCTATAAGGGAATTAAAATGCACGTCCTACCCCCCTCGAATGCATGCAAATATCATGGCGATATTAGGTCAGAGGAACTAAAATGTAAAAAAAAAAAAAAAATTTTAAGTGCCGGCGATCAGGTTAGGGAAACAGATGCTCAATTAATGAGCATCCATTTTCCTAACCCATGGCTGTGCACAGGTTAGGAAAATAGATGCTTGTAATATTGAGCATCCATTTTCCTAACCCACTGACAGCCACCTCTCCTGAGCACCCATTGCTTCCTTGGCAGCGCAATCCCTCATTTAAATATTAAATCACACACCTAGGAAAGGTGGCTGGGCGTGTGTTAGGAAAGCCGACACTCAACACTGAGCACCCGTTTTCCATGCTTACTTATTGCATCGGCCCCTTAATTGCCAAGTAGTGAGTATTTTGCAAATAATGCATCCAAGCACTTATTTACTGGGGGACTTATCATTCCGCAATGATTAGAACAGAATGTGAGTTGTGAAAAAAAAAGGGGCAAGGGGATGATGGTGTGTACCCGTCCACATCACAATGGTGCATTTTTGCCCACTGCGGTTGCAGTGTGGTAAACACTCTTACCCTGATAGCGCCATCGTAAAAGGTGGTGTAATTTCTGGCACTACTGATGGCGATAATGTCTAAAATATTATGCCCACAGCGGTACCAGAGAAAAAAAAATTCTCGCCCAAACCCCACCCTGCCCCTTTCCCTATTTTAAATCTTACCACTGCGATGTGGTAGTTATCGCTTGCGGAAGGGCGTTAACGCATGCGATAAGACCACATAGCATTTTAAGGAATGACCCCCTTAGTGCTCAAAGCCACCAGTGTGAGGTATTACTCCTCTTGTTACATTGTCCTCTTAGTGAAAGGCTTTTGAGCATGAATTATTCAAAGTCCTAAATTTGTTTAACTCATGCCCCATGTAAGCAGAAAACAATCCCACATGTTCTTTTGTTAGAATTGAGATGAGTTAATGTAATGGAGAAGTTATAAAAACAGTATTGTCTTATCTTTTTTTTTTTTCACTCATATACTAACAAGACTTTAAGTGAGAAAGGAAAACAAATATTTGTTTTTCATAAATTTTGCTTTAGAGCAGAAGGAATTTATTTGTTTTCTTGTTTTAGAAGCAGCTTATTTTTTGTTTTAATTTGACTCTAATGAGTAAGCTGGTTCAGTTTACCTCTTGCATTTCAGCATAAAATGGTCATCAAACAGCATCTCCCATTTCCATACCTCAGCTGATGAGCAAGATTTTCAGAACTCATTCAGATTCAAGATTCTGTTTATAGTAATCAACCATAGAAAAACATTGTATAGGAACTAGAAGCAGCAAGAGTCCTGGAATAATCTATCTATACTTCATGTATCATGTTTCATGTTAAGTAGTATATAGGAATCCCTCCTGAAAAACAGAAGGAAATGAAATAATTGTTTTGCACGCTCCTATTAGGATTCTCCCTAACATGATCTGGCATTTTCTCTACTTATTTTTTCCTTTACAAAATTATAGTTCAACTTTTAGAAATTTTGAGAGTTCAGGATGATTTTACAGAGAAATAAGAGTCAACAAAAAAAGTTGTAGGTGATACCTTTTCATTAGACAGATAATACATTTCTGACTAGCTTTCGAGAGCTACTCTCCCTTTATCCATTCAAAACAAAATATGCAGGTTAAAAAAAGGCAGGTCTAATATCCTTTGACTGTCAGATAGAAATTTTGGCAGTTCTTAAAATAGTCACAGTTCATTGGATAATCTTCATAAGTTTTGGAAACTTGGGCAAACTATTTAAGTTTTCTGAGCACTTTATCACGTGTCTTATTTCCCAAAGCACATGCTGCAGATGGATCATCCATTCCTCACAGCAAAGCTTCACAATGGGAGCCTAATAATTGCTTTTTTTCTAATTTCCCTAAATGAGTTATAATTATTTTATGACTGTTTTATGGTTACTGATTAGTATTAACCTAAGCTCTAATTGTAATATTGCTTTCAAAGAAATGTATGGACAATGAATTGACAGACTGCCAGCTTAGGCAGAAACATCACATAAAACAGATATACAGCTCATAGTTATAAGACGAACATGTTAAAACTCAGGGGTACAACTGATTGATGAATAAGTAACATGGTGCAAGTTCTTTGACTATCCTATTAGGCCAGCTGTGACAGATAGGGATATGTAATATATTTTATATTAATAGTTCACTTTACTTTTTTTCCCTACTGTTAAAGATAACAACGGCATATGCCGAAGCAATTGATGGTCTTGATTACAATTTTATGGACACATTTGTTATGAGAGGTTTTGGACTGATATTATAACCTATTAAGTTATTAAAGTTTCTATAAGTCTTGAGAAGGAAAAAAAAACTGTGACTGTGATTGCTGTGGGTAAAATAATAAACAGAGCCTCTAATTTATTTTTCAAATATACCCAAAACATGTTTCAGCAATCTTACACCTTTTCGATTCAAGTTGAATCTGCTCTTCTCTGCGGTGAATGCAAATTGCTTGAGTTGATCAGTTTGATAAAAATTCCAACTTGTCCAGACATCGAACACACTGCGTCAGTTTATGCACGTCACTATCCTTATATCACTGAGTACAGAATCTGTAATATTTCAAGCTATAGTCGTATCTACTGCATACCACCTTATATTCATAAATTATGCCTACAAAAGTAGTATAAACAGAGCAAGTAATATTTTGAATTCTGATTAAATCAGAGTTTAATTCATCTAAATTTGAAACAGAAAAATTTCAAATAAAGATTTATTCGCTGAATTCTGTGAATAAAACTGCAGTAGGTTAAACTGAAAGAATCTATAGAAAGAACATTCAGTCTATATACTAGGTAAGTAAATACAAATAAGAGAAACAAGGGTTCGATATGGTTTTCAAAAAAGGTGGTGGAAAAGGTAAGGGCAAAAAGATCAACATTCAAAAAATAAGGTAAATCTGAAATAGGTGGGGAAAATAGGATGGAAAAGGCATCAGTGACAGGCATGAGTGGATAGCTAAAGAGGTAATGCAGGGAGAAAAATGATTTATTTCAGGTATGTCTGTAAAAGGAGGAAGAGCAGAGGAAGTATTATACAATTGAGAAGAGCTGGAGAAATGCCTGGAGGGGGGACAAGGAAAAGGCTGAAATGCTAAGCATAAGGGATTGGAGATGGAGCATCAATTCATTGAAATTGAAGTGGGTAAAAGCCATGCCATTTATGGAAGAGAGTGTTTATATGGAACTAGAAAAAACAAAATTGGCAAAGCCATGGGACCGGACAGACTACATTACTACTACTACTACTACTTAACATTTCTATATCACTACACGATATACGCAGTGCTGTACAAACATATAAAAAGACAGTCTCTACTCTATAGAGCTTACAATCTAATAAGACAAACATACAGCATAAGAGACTTGAGCTATAAAGCAAGATGTTTAAAAAGAAAAGAAAGTTAGTTAACAAGACTAAAAGCAGACAATCTGGCAAAAAGATTAAAAAATGGTTTCAAAAAAGTGGGTCTTTAGATGGGATTTAAATAAGTGCATCCTAGGATATTAAGAAAACTTAGAAAGATTCTTGTTGGTTGGCTGAAATAGTGACTCTCAACTACAAGTAAGTCTTCCCTCAGATTTATGCTGAAGTCTGTACAGGGATACATAAGAGCTGGACGTTCAAAGCATAGAAAGCAAACACCTGTTCCTGCCAACCTTAGGGGTAGATTTTCAAAGGGTTGCGTGCATAAGATACGCGTGCAACTTCCAAAAACCTACCCCTGCCTCCCCCTGCGCATATCAAGCCTATCTTGTATAGGCTTGGTGGCGCGCGCAAGCCCCGGGACGCGCGTAAGTCCAGGGGCTTTGAATAAGGGGCTGGCCGGGGGCGTGCCCAGGGGCGTGGTGGTGGACCGGGGGCATGCCCGGGGGCATGGCGGTGGTCTGTGGGCGGGGACGGAGGCATGACGGTGGTCCGGGGGTGAGGCCGAGTGCTCCGGCACAACAGCCTGTGCCGGGGCAGGGAGCCAGCGGCATTCGCAAGTTACGCCTGCCAGAGGCAGGCATAACTCCACGAAATAAGTTAGGGGGGGATTTAGTTAGGGCTGGGGGGTGGGTTAGATAGGGGAAAGGGAGGAAAAGGTTGGGGGGGACAAAAAAAAAGTTCCCTACAAGGCTGCTCTGATTTCGGAGGGAATGGAGGCAGGCTGCTTGGCTCAGCGCGCGCAGGTAGCACAATTCTGCATCCCACTGCAAGCGCCGACCCTGGATTTTATAACATGCACATGGCAGCACGTGCATGTTATAAAATCGGGCGTAGATTTGTTTGCGCCGGGTTGCGCAAACAAATCTGTGCCCTCGCGTAAGTTTAAAGATTTGACCCTTATTTTCTAACAGCATGGACCAAAATAATGTGAAGAGGGTAGCTGAATTGGTGAACATTGGCCAAAAGGAGAAGGCAGCATTGACTATGCAGGCCAGAAGGAAGACAAACCAGTGGGAGCACTGAGAGGAGAGGATCACCTTGCTGGTGGCTGTAAGGAATCAGGAAGGTTTTGCTTGGGACATTGACTTTTTAAAAAAGTATTGGGGAAAAGTTAACTGTTTGGTAATATTATTTAGTGTGTTTGTGCTTTTAATAGTCAGTAAGGCAGTAAATAAACAGAAGTTAGACTGTATTTTTAAATAGTCTGTAAGGCAGCTAGTAAGCACAAGTTAGAGTGTTTGTATACTAAAAAAAAAAAAAAAGTAGCCAGAAGCTAGAAATAAGCTATGAACAGTGTATACCTAAGTAAAAAGGTTGAAAAATTCAGTTCAGTTACTCACCTTGGAAAGGTGTTGAGGTAGTGTGATTTGGTATGATTAGGTACCAACATTTGTTAATCAAGAGAGCAGTGAGTCACTCTGGCTGACTAACTGAAGTTAGACTATTTGTATTTCCCAACCCTCCCACCCCTAGCTTATCCTTTAATTTATAAGCAGGTGCCACTTTAAAAAAAAAAAAAAAAAAAACCTTTTTGAGAGTTTGATCATTCCTGTGTAGGCTACTACCAGACATATAGTGAATTCACTAATACATTTAAAGGACATTAATTAGACACATTCCTACTCCCATAGCAACCTAAAACTTGCTGAACTTTATTTCCATGTACAGTGAATTTTGAATTTTTATGAATCTAGGAGCTCTCAACACCTTCTCTATGGTTATTGGGGCTTCCAAACGTAAGGCGAAGTCAACAGGAAGATCCAAGAATTCTGATTCCAGAAAGGACCAAAATGTATCCACATTAGACTCCTGGAGTGCAGCATAAAGGTCTAAAAATAATTAACTGATATTGAATTAATATCAAGCGCAGTGCTTGATATTTCCCCTGAATCCTTTATCCAATATATGACAGAACCCTCCAAGCATTGTCTTATCACTTTACACAAGAGCGGACCTGCCTTCTCACCATGTTCATAATATTTCTGTCTAGTTAACCTAAGGAATTTCTCTAATATTGAAGTTTGTATGATTTTAAGTTATTCTCTACCAATTTTTAAAGCTCTCAGAGTAGACATAGAACAATCCACATTGTGCTTTTTCCATAACTCCTTAACTTTTCTCTCCAACTCAGCCTGTCTAAGCAATTTGACTTTTTAAATGTGGCTGGCATAGGAAATGATCTTCCCCTTTATAACTATCTTCAGCATCTCCTATCTTAAATTTGGTATGTAGTCAGAGGCCAGATTATGCTAATTAATAGGATTACCTACCACTTTCCTAACTTCATTCTTCCCATTAAGGATATATCTAGTCTACAGAGTCTGACCAAATTAGGTACTTGTCCCAGTTCAAAGGTAGCAGAAACTGGAAGATGAATCATATTATTACTGTAGAGGATATCACAAGTCTTAACTTTGTTGCATTTGCTGGCTGCGGCAGGCCCGCGGTCGGGACCACTTACCCCCATTTGTCTGCTCCAGCGCCTGGTTCCACCTCTCTTGTGGCTGTGGGTAGCCGCCTCCATGCTTGGGCTGCCTCCTTTGCTTCCAGTTCCTCTGCAAATGTCCCAGCTCCGCGGCGGGCCTCCCCGTGTGGTCCTCAGGGAGACACCGTCGTCTCGCGCCACGCCTCTCCCTAGGCGCGCGCGCGCAACTGGTCTACCTTTAAAGGGGCCATGGTGGGAATCCACACCATGGCCCCGGATGATGATGTCACTGGGTCCCGGTATATAAGGCTGAGCCCAGCCAGTGCTTCCTTGCCTTGGCAACAGGTCTCCATGCTTGGCGTGTGCTTAGTTGCTCATTCCTGCATTTCCTCTGTGTTCCTGGTTTTCGGTTTGTTCCTGCTTCGTTTGTGTTCCTGATTCCTGGACCTGTCTTTCTCCTGGTATCCGTTCCTGTTCCTGAGTTCTGTGTCTACCCTGCTTGTCTTCGCTACTGATTGATACCTGGCTTGACCTCTGCTTTGTCTCACCACGCTACTGATTGATACCTGGCTTGACCCCTGCTTCATCTGACTACGTTACTAATTGATACCTGGTGACCTCTCCTTCATCTGTTTATGTTCCTGCTTGACTCCTGGTTTGACCCGTGTCCGTTTTGCCACTACTCCTCGTCTGACACCTGCCCTGATCACAGCCTGCTCTATCATGCCTCTGCTGAATCTATTCTGGACTTGGCTTCTCAGGCTTCGGCCTGTTCATACTCGGGCACCCTCTGCCTTGCTACCAGTTCTCCTTGGTGACTGAGTCTCTGGGACTCTGCCTCATCTGGACTTGTTCTCCAGTCTTAGTCACCGCTGCTGGCCCCTGGATGATTCTCACATCACTTCTGGGAAGACCTCGGACGGAGACCCACCTAAGACCAGCCGGCCCCGGTACCCAAGGGCTCAACCTGTGGGGAATGAGGGCTGGTATTGGGGAAGCTCCAGCCAGCCTCCATTAGTCAGCCAGCTCCACCTGTCAACAGTGGGGACCCGTAGGGCTTGCCCTGCAAGTAGCGTCAATCCCACCTCGGCCCAAGGGTCCACCTCCTGCGCAACAAACTTTAGTTAGCAGTTTTAGGTCACATAAAAAATATCTATGAAACTCTATGCTGGGAAATGTGTAATCCCTACTAGAGAAAAATATCACTCTCCAGATATCCTTAAGATGAAACAGTTCCATTAATTTCCTGAATCCTTCCACCACAAGAATTTAATGCTCTTGACATGTGTCCTAGCTATCTTGGAATATGAACATACATTTCAATTCCTCCCCCCCACTCCCCCCAATAAATATGGTGGAAGTTTCAAACTTGAATAATACTGATAACAAAAAATAGAAAAATGTTGATAAGTGATTATTTGGACAGTATATATTCACTAATGTTATTGAGTAATTGCAGATACTGTCCACCTGTATAACATATCCGCCTTCAGAATGAACTGGTAAGCCTGAAGGGGAAGTTTTTATGAATGAGAAATATGTATATTCCTCTGCACTTAAAGTAATAAAAGGTTGCAAATACTGTCCCACTCATCCTCTGCGTAATTACATTTGCTGCAATAATGCCAGGTGTGTTTCCTGCAGAAACACAATATATGCTTTCGGGTTCCCAAAACACAACAGATTCCTAGTCCATTTGAACAGGGTGGAAACTCCTCTCCCATTTAGGGAGATTATATACATACTAGATGCCATCTTTAAGTTTCACATCCATAAAGCAATCATGATGTTAACTTCCTATGATCCAAAATACTTTTCCAACATTTTCAGATCATGTATTCCCCTTTTGTATTCATCTCTCCCATTTGAAAATGACAATATTAACCCAATCATATGTGCCTGTTTGCAAAATATTTTAAACTTGTTAAACCCATGTAACCAACTAACCACATTTTTATATACCGCCACCTCCTTCTCCAAGGAATTCTAAACCCTCCTAACCTAAAATCACAGTCCTCTAAATAGAACCTAGAAGCTCTCTGTCATTTATCAATCATATAACACCTGCAAATAATACATCTCACCCCTCCCACCTTATACCCAACAAACTCCTTTGCATTGGTATACCACATTTAACAGGCTCTAAATAAATGAGTATAACATACACTGAAGGAAACAAAAGCCTTTCACTCCTGAATGCTGCATCATGGTAGGATTGCACTCTAGCCTTACAAAGCAGACAAAATTTAAACAAAATCAGAATAAGAAGAGAAAAAAATACTAAAAAGAAAATACAAACAATGATTCTCAGCCAGAGATATGTAATTTCTCATTTATAACATAAGAACATAAAAGGTCCATAAAGCCAGTTTCCTGTTTCCAACAGTGGCCAATCCAGATCAGAAGTTCCTAGCAGGATTCCAAAGGGTAGATAGATTCCATGCTGCTTATCCCAGAGATAAGGATTAGATTTCTGCAACTCCATCTTAATAATGGTTTATGGACTTTTTTTAAATAAATGACCTCTACCACAAATTGCATGCAGGGGCCTCTACAGAGGGGGAACCCCAGCCATTGGATACCATCCTGCATAAAAAAAAAAATCAACAACAAACAAATCAGGCTAAATAAAAAAAGAAAAGAAAAAAAATTGTGAAAAAAGAGAAAAAACCCAAAACAGCAGTTCCTTCAAAATCAAAATACGTCCAGAAAACAAAATTCAAAAGAGCCCCAAGGATTCTTCAGATTGGCTCATAAACCACTTCACCTCCTCGACAGTCTCAAAAAGCATGCTTTTGTTTTTTCTGTGTCTCTCAACCTAGCCAGATACATAATTTTATAAAGTAGGCCACATTGTCACAGCACCTTTTTAACTTCAATGAAGCTTGCCCTTAACTTTTAGCTGATTTTCTAGATATCTTGATAAAAAAATATATATTTTGTTGTTTATAATAAATCTCAACAATTGTTCTTAATTTGTCTTAGATTCAGATTTTGTCTACCCAGTTATACAGTCTCAGAATAACAGTTTGTAAAAAACCATTAGGTCCTGGTGGCATTGCTGGTGCCTGATGGGACCTTTCAATTTTCACTTGGTTACCTTTAAACTCTAGACCCAGTGCCTCTGTGATCCATTTTGAAAAGAAAGCCATGTGGTCCACACTCCTCTCCTCTTTCTGGAAATTCTACAATTAGAATATTCTTTTCATGCCTATGATTTTCCATTTGATAAAGTTTCTCCTGTTCATTGACAAGCTTTCTTTCTAGAAAATCTAATTTCCTTCTGACACCAATTAGTGAATCTTCAAGCTCTGCCACATGGTTAACAATCTCAATAATACAAGAGGAGTTTCCCTATATAGATGATGCTAATTATGTGACCATCTCCACAAATACCACCATTCTAGCAGCCCGATACTGTAAAACCGCGGGAGAGCGGACGAACGCCCGCTCTCCCGGCGCACGCACCGGCCCTTCGCCGGTGCGAGCTATCCAGTATGCTCCAGCATGCAAATTAGGCGACGCGATACAAACGAGGGAAAGGAGGCGCTAGGGACACTAGCGCGTCCCTAGCGCCTCCTTTTGGCCTGGAGCGGCGGCTGTCAGCGGGTTTGACAGCCGACGCTCAATTTTGCCGGCGTCGGTTCTCGAGCCCGCTGACAGCCACGGCTCGGAAACCGGACGCCGGCAAAATTGAGCGTCCGGTTTTCGGCCCGACAGCCGCGGGCCGAATTCAAATTTTTATTTTTTTTATTTTTTTACTTTTTTTTACTTTTGGGGACCTCCGACTTAATATCGCTATGATATTAAGTCAGAGGGTGCACAGAAAAGCAGTTTTTACTAGGGATGTGAATCGTGTCCTCGATCGTCTTAACGATCGATTTCGGCTGGGAGGGGGAGGGAATCGTATTGTTGCCATTTGGGGGGGGTAAAATATCGTGAAAAATCGTGAAAAATCGTGAAAAATCAAAAAAACGTAAAATCGCAAAACCGGCACATTAAAACCCCCTAAACCCACCCCCGACCCTTTAAATTAAATCCCCCACCCTCCCGAACCCCCCCCCAAATGACTTAAATAACCTGCGGGTCCAGCGGCGGTCCGGAACGGCAGTGGTCCGGAACGGGCTCCTGCTACTGAATCTTGTTGTCTTCAGCCGGCGCCATTTTCCAAAATGGCGCCGAAAAATGGCGGCGGCCATAGACGAACACGATTGGACGGCAGGAGGTCCTTCCGGACCCCCGCTGGACTTTTGGCAAGTCTTGTGGGGGTCAGGAGGCCCCCCCCAAGCTGGCCAAAAGTTCCTGGAGGTCCAGCGGGGGTCAGGGAGCGATTTCCCGCCGCGAATCGTTTTCGTACGGAAAATGGCGCCGGCAGGAGATCGACTGCAGGAGGTCGTTCAGCGAGGCGCCGGAACCCTCGCTGAACGACCTCCTGCAGTCGATCTCCTGCCGGCGCCATTTTCCGTACGAAAACGATTTGCGGCGGGAAATTGCTCCCTGACCCCCGCTGGACCTCCAGGAACTTTTGGCCAGCTTGGGGGGGGCCTCCTGACCCCCACAAGACTTGCCAAAAGTCCAGCGGGGGTCCGGAAGGACCTCCTGCCGTCCAATCGTGTTCGTCTATGGCCACCGCCATTTTTCGGCGCCATTTTGGAAAATGGCGCCGGCTGAAGACAACAAGATTCAGTAGCAGGAGCCCGTTCCGGACCGCTGCCGTTCCGGACCGCCGCTGGACCCGCAGGTTATTTAAGTCATTGGGGGGGGGGTTCGGGAGGGTGGGGGATTTAATTTAAAGGGTCGGGGGTGGGTTTTAGGGGGTTTTAGTGTGCCGGCTCACGATTCTAACGATTTATAACGATAAATCGTTAGAATCTCTATTGTATTGTGTTCCATAACGGTTTAAGACGATATTAAAATTATCGGACGATAATTTTAATCGTCCTAAAACGATTCACATCCCTAGTTTTTACTGCTTTTCTGTGCACTTTCCTGGCGCCGGAAGAAATTAGCGCCGACCTTTGGGTCGGCACTAATTTCTTAGAGTAAAATGTGCGGCTTGGCTGCACATTTTACTTACTGGATCCCGCGCGCATACCTAATAGGGCCATCAACATGCATTTGCATGTTGAGGGCGCTATTAGGTGCCGCGGGTGGGCCGCGTGTTTTCCTCCCCTTACTGAATAAGGGGTAAGGGAAAACACGCGTCCAGAGCAGGCTGACAGTGCGCTCCGACGGAGCACACTTTACTGTATCGACCTGCTTCATAGTAACATAGTAACAAAATAACTTAGCAATGATGGCAGAAAAGGACCAATTGGTCCATCCAGTCTGCCCAGCAAGTTTCTTATGGTAATAAGTGCTGCTTTGTGCAGGGTACCCCCAAGCCTTATGTTAAGGGTAGTAATATTTATAATCAAAACTAAGCAATGGCCAAACCCATAACAAAATTAATACTGGCAATATTTTTTACAGGATGAGCAGCTTTCATAATTCAGACAATGCTGCTTGAATGTGCTATAGTTTTGGAATCGGCCATAGAAACAGTCCTGCACTTTTCCTTAATGTCTGCATTTCAGTACCCCAGACTGCAAAGGTCAGAGCCCAGCATTGGCTGTCATCTAAATCAAATTCCTCTTTAACCCATGCCATTGAAGCAGCGAGCAATGTTGCAACTGCATCAAAATCCTGAAAGGTAATTACCTAAGGGTAGTAACTGCCATTCTATGCAAGTTACCCCAGATACCCTTTTATTCATTTCCATTCTCTAGCCTTTAGGGATCTACAGTGTTTATTCCATTCCTTTTTTACTTAATTTATAGTTTTTGTCCCCAGCGCCTCTTCCAGAAGGGCATTCCAAGCATCTGCCACCCTCTCCATGAAGACATATTTACTGATGTTGATTCTGAGTCATCCCCCCCCCCCCCCCCCGAAGTTTCATTTCATGACCCCTAGTTCTTCTGATTTCTTTCCAGTGGAAAAAGTTTGATGTTTGTGCATCATTAAAACCTTTCATGTATCTGAAGGTTTGTATCATATCTTCCCTGTACCTCCTCCTTCATTCAGTGCTTTACACTCCAACTCTCCCATCTTACTTCAATGCTGGATTTCTAATAAGTAAGCTGGGAGAGTTAGAGTGTATATAGCATTGAATGAAGAGGTAGACATAATTGTCATCACAGACATCTGGTAGAAGGAGGATAACCAATGGGACAGTGCTGTACCAGGATACAAATTATGTTGTAATGATAGTGTAAGCAAGTTTAGTGGTGCAGGGATCTGTCTGCTGCAAGGCAATGCCAGCTGCCCTCCCACCTTACTTGCAATCCTAAGTCATGAAAAGACAAAGTGTATTCCCCTCAGAAATAGACTTTTATTTGTCAGATTTGGCAGGATATGGCATTTAGAAAATAACAATTCCTGTCTCTAACATCCTGGCCAGTAACCATCAGTTTTCCCTAAAGATAGTTCTCTTTCATGGGTGGTAACAGCAAGCCATAAACCTTAGCCTGCTTAATATATTAACATTTATGGCTAACTTACTTACCCCTGATTACAACTTCAGGCAATACCTGTTTACCTCTGTTTACCTCTGAAGCAGGCTCCTGCAGGAAAGCTGGAGAATGTGGGCAGGGGAGAGGCTTGGTACTGGCAGAGTGGGCAGACAATCTCAGAAAGAGATAGGCTTCTGGCTCTGGTACTTGCCAGGCTGTCTGACGCTTGATCTGGCCCCTTACCATCTCAGATTCTGTATTATTCTCCTCACCCAAGCAAGCATCTCCTCTCTCTGATCTCCTGGCCATACCTAGTCTTCTCCCTTCTCAATAGCAGGGAGTGCTGGTCTGCTTCAGGCTCTCCTTTCTTTTATTTCAGGAGTCCCTTATCTGGTTTCAGAGTTTTTCTCAGGATTCCTCCGGGTTCATTTTCCCAGGGGTCCTTTGCTTTTTTGGGTGTCACCTTCAGGGTTTGTACTCCTCCTTTTCCTCCTTCATGGGGTCCTTCACTTCAGCCTTTTTCCTCTCTTCTTTGCTGATGAACATGCATAATCTCATGCATAATCACATGGTGGCTGGAGGGTCTTTTGCCACATTGCAGATCTTTTCTTCCCTTCCCATTACTTCGGTGGTATCCTGCCACATTTCAGGTCTTCTTCCCCCTCCCCATTTCTTCGATGGGAGAACTGCCATGTCTGTATGCCAAGCTGTCTGCCAGTGTCAGAATTTCCTCCATCTCTGACTGCCCCCACCCCCGAAGTGGGGGGTCTTTCTGACCTTTGCTTGCTTTGGCTTAAGTTGTTGTCTCTCTGCCTGCTTTGTTCCTATTGACACAAGAATATGAAAACAGGCACATCTAGATAAGGTATCCTTCAGCATATCAGGGCAAGGCCCCTTGTTTCCACTGAGACAGTGCAGTTTTATAGTTCACCTGGGTAAATTTATTTTTCTTGCTGTGACAGTGCTTGGGGCCTGTCAGTTTCTTGGGTATAAGATTCATATTTGATGATTCAGTGGTAAACATGAGTTATCTCCCTATAATAGGATGGATCAACTTGGTGGGTGGGTGGAACTTTTATGTTTGGGATGCCATAGAGTCCAACAGGATAAAGATCTTAAAGGAGCCTAACAGGTGGATTTTTTAAGGAGTCATGCCCATAAATATAAATAATGTACTAACATAACAATTTTCAAAAGCCATTTCTGCACATAGGGACAGTAACTTTCAAACCGGTGCACAAGTGCACATTTGTGCTCATACATTGGCCCACGCCCAGAGACATGGCCATTTTATAACATAGATGGACCCAGAAAACAAATCGGAAGCCAATCCAGTTGGCTGTATAGCAGTGAAGCAGTGAAGAAAACGGAGATGGGTGTATATAAAATGCCCTTTATTGGGCATTTTAATAAAGGGCATTTTATACACACCCAACTCCGTTTTCTTCACATTTTATAACATATGCATGCATATGCATGCATGTTATAAGACAGTCTAACCATGCGCACATGTGTGCCAAATTTTAAGTGTGTGTTCATATGTATGCATAAATCCTGCTCCTATTGGGGGATTTTAAAAGGGCACGTGCCAATGTCATTCCCAGTTTTACCAATTCATCGCCAGTTAACCCAGTTAAGAGGACCTCCAAACCCCCCTAGTTTAATAACCTTCACCCCCTCCTCCAGTTAGTTCCAATCCTTAGAACACCAGATCTGCCTAGTTTAATTTATTTTTTAACTTACACATTATCCATAGCAGAAGCAAAATTATTCTGTAGGAGACCTTAGTGCATACTGGGGCACTTGAGTATTTATGTGAACATCTCTGAATTTAATAGTGCTCTTCAGATGCAAATGCATGTGAATGAGTCTATTAGGCATTCACTCCCAATGCAAAAAAAACAAACAAACGTGCATCTCGGATGCACATTTAACTGTCATCTATTAATGCCTGCCTGGCGCAAGCATTAATAGCTGAGCGCATCAAATAAAAGTACAGAAAAGCAGAAAAAACTTTTTCTGTACTGCCTCCTACTTAATATCTGGTAATATCGTTGTGATATTAAGTAGGATGAAAAATAAAAGAAACAGAAAAAGTTAAAAAAAGGTCAGATTCAGGAAATGGTGCTTGACTGACAAGCATTTGCTTCCTGAGCCTCAGCATCCATTTTCCTTACCATCAGACAGCTATCACGAAAACCAACGCTGAGTTTATCGCATTGGTTTTCCTTACCGTCGGACCCATCATGAAAACCGACACCGAGTTTATTGGTGTTGGTTTTCTACCAGCGGACAGCCGAGTCACGAAAACTGACGCTGATAAACCCGGCATCAATTTTTGTGACTGCCGTCCGCCGGTCATGAAAACCGATGCCAGGTCTATTGGCATCGGTTTTCATGACGGCCATCCGCCAGTAAGAAAACCCGACGCCGATAAACTTGGCGTCGGTTTCGTGATGGCTGTCTGCAAAATCATGAAAACTGATTGAGTTTGCGTTAGCGCAAGTGACCCTAGCGCCTCCTTGTTATTGCACTCCCTAATTTAAATATGGCATGTCACCCTCCTTGGGAGCACCTGGGGAGCATTAAGAGAGTGGGTGCTTACTGTTCAGTGCCCACTTTCTACAACTTTATTGCATCGGCCCCTTAGGAAGCCAGTAGGATACTCTAGACCTTTAATCATCAATAAAAGGGAGTACAGAGAAAGCAACAATTGCTGTGTAAAGCAGATTAACCAAGAGAGGTGGAAAAGAGACTAATAGGGTTGACTGAGAAGGTAACCGATATTCATATAACTGGCACACTAGTTAGTTGAATTTTTTTTTTACTTCTTTTACCACATTTCAGTTCACATGCTTGATTTAATAGTGTTTACCTGTTAAGCAAAAAAGAGATATTTTTATATATGGCTATAGTATATGAACCATGTATCTTAAATGAAAAAATAAAAGCAGAGGCATTGTTGCGCTGGAGGTGGACCCTTGGCCTGGTGCAGGATTGGTACGGCCCTCTGGTCGGACCCAGAGAGTGCCTGCCACCAGGAAGCAGAGTACACGAGGAGACAGAGGCTAATTGGAGCTTCGCCAATAACAGTCTGGGATTTCCGCAGGTTGAGCCCTTGGGTACCCGGATCGCCTGGACTCAGGTGGGCCTCAGGTGATCTCCAGGAGAAGTAGCGGAGAGGTGTGCCCACCATGAGCAAGTGTGTGCGGCTGATGCAGAGAGGATGGACTAGACCAGAACTGGAAGCTCCGGAGACCTCAGGGAGGTAAAAGTTCAGGAAGGTTCTCTCGGCGACACAGGCAGCACCTGTGGATCTAGACAGGTGAAAACCGTGAGTGAATTCCAAGCAGGTTGTTCTTGTAGTCACAGTAGACCAGAAGAGAGTGTCCGAGTGAAGCACAAGGGTCAGAGCCAGAGTAGCAGTCCAGAATTGGTCAGCCAAAGCAGTTCCAGGCAGCAGATGAAGAGGATGGTCAGGCAGTAGTGGTCAGTTCCAGGCAGCAGACAAAGAGAATGGTCAGGCAGGCAGAGGTCAGTACCAGAGATCAGTCCGGGAAGGTACTACCTGGGAAGGACACAGGAACACATGAAGGTTCAGGAACAAGGAGATAATGGAACACGGAGATGCTGGAACAAGGAAACAGTGGAACAAGGAAACACTGGAACACGGAGAAGGCAAACTCAGAACACCACGGTGTTGACCCGATTGCCAAGGCAAGGTCCTGGGAGCAGGACCTTGATATTTATACTAGGGGGCTGGTGATGTCATCAGGGAGCTTCTGAGCCGGGTTTCCCGTGCTTGGCCCTTTAAATGTCGTGACGTTAGCTGTGCGCACACCTAGGGGCGGGGCCGAGGAGCAGGAGGATGCGGAGCTCCGGCAGGAGCTCCGCTGTGAGGCCTGCGGCATGGAGGAAGCCGAAGAGGGCCATGATGAGCGATGGGGACGGTGGGTTGAGGGCATGGCAAGGTGAGCAGGCCTGGTCACGGCCTCCACGTGGCCGGGACACGCAACAGGCATGAATCACTGCACAATGAAGAAATCCTGGATCACCAAATTTGAAATGGTTCATTTTTAGTTACAACAGTTTTAGTTTATGACAATCTCTCTCTTCTGCTTACAGGTAAATGAAAAAGTAATTGTAATTCTCTGATGCAAATTTATTTAAATTGCAATAAGGCTATCATTTGATAGATATATTTTCTTGAGAAAGGATCATTATTTAAAGAGGCAAAATAATGTTTAGAACATTTCTGAAGCATACTTTTCCTAAGACACTTAAATAGTTTTTCAGTCAACAGTCAACATTTATAATTGGAAATAAAGTACTCCATGATATAATGGACATTACTTATTTTATTTATTTACCATTTTTCTATACCGAACTTCATGACAAGCTTCATATCAGGCCGGTTTACATCAAACTTAGGGGTTAACTGAACAAAACCATATAACAGGAAGGCCGAGGCGCAGATACAAATAACAGGGAGAATGAACTTGGGGGCTAGAGTAGCCAGGAAATAAAGGACAGAAAAAACTGGAGAATGAGAACGTATGAATATACAGTGGCTGGGTCGGTCATTTAGTCTATTAGGCTAAATGAAAGAACTGTTGCAATGTTAGGCTTAAGGGAAGGCTTGGATGAAAAGCCAAGTCTTGAGTTTTTTTCGGAAGGTAATCAGGCAGGGTTCCAGTCTTAGATCAGTCGGCAGGTTGTTCCAGATGATGGGGCCAGCTGTGGAGAATGCCCGTTCTTTCGTGGAGGTTAGACGAGAGGATTTGGTTGGGGGAGCTTGAAGTGTTCCTTTGTGTGCCGCTCTGATGGATTTTGCCGATGTGTATAGTTTGAGTGGGAACTGAAGGTCTAAAGGTAGTTGGTTGTGTATAGATTTGTGGATAATGGTGAGTGATTTGTGCAAAATTCTGTATTTAATAGGTAGCCAGTGTAGGCTTCTAAGTATAGGAGTGATGTGAGTTCTCCGGTTGGTGTTGGTTAATATCCTGGCTGCTGAGTTCTGGAGCATCTGTAGTGGTCTAGTGGCAGAGATCGGGAGTCCTAAGAGGAGAGTGTTACAGTAGTCAGTTTTGGAGAATATTGTTGACTGAAGGACAGTTCTGAAGTCCTGGAGATGGAGGAGGGGTTTGAGTCTTTTCATAACTTGGAGCTTGAAGAAACAATCCTTCATAATATTGTTGATTGATTTTTTTAGGTTCAAATGGTTATCGATGGTGACTCCTAGATCTCTTACTTGAGTGGTCTGGGGAATAGAGGTTGTCTGATCATGGCTGGTAGAATGGTCAGTGGAGATGAGAAGGATTTCTGTTTTGGCTGCATTGAGGACCAGGTTCAGGCTGGTGAATAAGTGGTTGATGGACTTAAGGCAGTTCTCCCAGAAGGAGAGCGTTTTTGGAAGGGATTCTTTTATAGGGATCAGGATCTGAACGTCATCAGCATATACGTAGTGAATAAGGTTAAGGTTTGTGAGGAGCTGGCAAAGAGGCAGTAGGTAGATATTAAAGAGGGTGGGGGATAGAGAGGAGCCTTGGGGGACACCTAGAGTAGATTTGAAGTTAGGAGATTCTTTATTATTGATAGTGATCTTGGAGCTTCTATTGTTGAGGAAAGAGCTGAACCATTGGAAGGCGTGTCCAGATAATCCAATGTCTGAGAGACGATTGAGAAGGATGCTATGGTTCACGGTGTCAAACGCCATGGAGATGTCTAAGAGAACTAGCAGGAATGAAAACCCTTTATCTAGGCCCATGAGGATGTGGTTGTTAGCGAGATGAGGAGGGTTTCGGTACTGGAAGACTTGCGGAAGCCATACTGGGAGGGGTATAGGATTTTGTGTTCCTCCAGGTAGTCCGAAAGCTGTGTGTTCACCACCTTCTCAGTGAGCTTTGCTAGCAGCGGGAGGTTGGATATGGAACAGAAGTTGGAGAGCTCATTAGTGTCCAGGTTGGTTTTCTTCAAGAGAGGTTTAATAGATGCTGTTTTAAGGTCATCCATGTATACTCCTTGGGCTAGGGAGCAGTTAATGATGTCGGCCAGAGATCTAGAGATGGTGCCTGGGATAAGGAGCAGAAGTTTCGTTGGGATGTGGTCCATCCATGGATGGTTTCAGCTTCTTGAGTGTTGATTCTATCTCCAGAGGGGTGGTGGGCTCGAAGGAATCTAGGGTAGCTCTAGGGGAGCATGTGGTGGTGAAGTTTAGAGCTGGGGGTGTTGGGTTAGTAGGGAGAAGTGCTAGTGTGTTAGCAATTTTGTCCTGAAAGAAGAGTGCAAGATCATTGGCTTTGGTTTGAGCCTGATTGTCAGGAATGGTAGGGGCAGAGGATTTAGTGAGTTGAGATACATAGGAAAAGAGGGCCCTCGCGTCGTACTGAATATCATGGATTCTGCTGGCGTAATTTCAGCTTTTTTTTTCGTTTTTGCTAGGCTGTGCTGTCAGCGCTGAGGCCGACCGGGTGGGGAGCGTGGTTACCTGGCCTTCCCCCGGTGGGGCTCAGCGCCGATCGCGCAGGCCCACCCCGGCGATTGCAGCGGTGGACGAAGAAGAAAAGGCAGAGCCGCACAGAGCTCTGCCTTTTCTTATGGATAGGACACTAGGATATATACTTATATATATATAGGACTTATGGATAGGACACTAGGATTAAATAGACTGAAATGATGTATGATTCATGTCAGCAGAGAATACAGTGCAACATGAGTATTATATGCTAGAAGCTCAAAATAAATCTTACATGCAAATGTAGGATATTAACCTAAACCACTTTTAGTCAATTACAGTCAAAGGTGGTACCTCGAAAATGTTGCAAAAGTGATTGCTTTTATATACTATAACAACTTAAAAAAATAGCAAACTTGATTTGTTTTTAGCAGTTTCATGGAAAGGGCAGTCTTTAAAGTATTCCAGATTTGACATAAATAATACAAGAAATAATTGCACTGACCTTTAAATCACCTCAAATTTAAACAAAGGTTAAGCTGCCCTTCAATAAAATAAATATTTTACATAGTCAAATTGGTGTAGACACCTTTAGAAAGACACTGAACTGAACTTAAGATGGTTACAATTGAATGATCTGAAAACATAGTGCAGCCAGACATCCTGGCATCTGCCATTATTAATTTACCTTGCTGTACTTTCACTATGCTTTTCTCATATATATTCTGAGTGATGTTGCTGGAAATGTCTGTTCAATGACTACAAATTGAGAAAGAAATATGAAATAGAGAAAATTATATAATCAGGAAAATATAAACACATATGTATATTCTTTATGATGAAATAAAGTAGAAAGGCAGTTAGGAAGACATACAGTACATAGGAGCCAATGGATAACCTTTCTTTAGTCCTCAATATCAGAGAAGAAAAATAAGTTATTTTTTTTTGTTTTCATATCTAGAGCCAGATTTAAGGATTGGGCAAAAGAAGTTTTGTTTGGAATCAGCATGGGCCATCAGATCTCTAAGGGAAAAATTAATGTGCCATTCTTTAGAGACAGCTTTGTGAATGAATATAAAGGTAGTTTTCAAATCACATCATATCACAGTATCAGATTCTCACTCTCTTCTAGAATAATGGTTTATATTAGAACATTCTATTTTAAATTAAGCTACATTGTTTCCCCACCAATAAACAACCAGTTAAAGCATTCACTAATAGTGAAGTAACTGCTGTTCACATTGTAGATTTTTATTATTTCATAGTTAGTGAAACACATAACCCATGTATATGAGGAAACCATCTATGCCAAGGTCTTTTCTCAAGACATTAACTGGATGTTATGGCCTAATACAATTATATTAAATTGCAATGTGAATAAATATAAGTAGTTATTGCTTTCCTGTTGTTGCAGAGTACCAGTAGCTCCAGTTTGCTGGATAAAACTGCTGTCTGGATGATTGTGTTACCTGTTACTGGAAATCAGCAAAATAACCAGGAATATGAATGCATCCAGTATGCAATACAAAATTCAAGCATTCATGGGAATTGTTAATATTGCTTGTTACAAAGAAACATCATAGCACAAAGGACCATCATAACACCTGTGCACATGGAGCTCAATTTCTGATTTTACACATATGTAATAGGTCATTTAGAATCATTGGTTCCTGATTATTTTTTTAAGCATTTTAAAATTTCTTATGCACATAAAAAGCAAAACAATTATTTTCCTTGTGTTGCTTTGTCATTAAAACAAGTGCAGAAATAATTACTGAATCATAGAACCTCTTTGCATTATGAACTTTCTTTGTTATAAGCAATATTAACAATTTACATGAATGCTTGAATTTAGTATTGAATATTGGGTACATTCATATTCTTGACTGGTTATTTTGTTGATTCTCAATTTTTGATTTGAGTCATGTCACACACATGTTGGGACAAGATATACAATTATTCAGATGATCAGCTAGCTGATATGTTGAAAGGTGCTTTGTTGTTTAGCAAACCCAAAGCACAATCTTCCTCTGCCACCTAGAGTGACTTGCTGGTTATCCAAGCGATATTGACATAGACTGAACTACATAGCACTATGCTGGTGGAATATCTCAAGCAGCAGCACATAACACAAGGCCTAAAAATCATCAAAGAACTGAAGGTGTATTATGAACTAGGGATGTGAATCGTTTTTCTGATGGATGAAAATACTGTATGTTATTTTCTCATCTGTCAGGTATCGGGGGGTCCCGGAAAGCGATAGGAAAACCCCATGAAATTTTTGTGTGGTTTTCTTATCATTTTGGGAGGGGGGGGGGGGGCGGGAGAAAGGGCACACTGAAAAAAAACAAAACACAAACCCACCCAACCCTTTAAATTTAATTATTTAGATCTCCCACCCTCCCAAACCCCCAAAAACCTTTCTAAAGTACCTGGTGGTCCAGCGGGGGTCCTGGGAGCAATCTCCTGCTCTCGGGCCATTGGCTGCCACTAATCAAAATGGTGCCTATAGCCCTTTGCCCTTACTATGTGACAGGGGCTATTGCTGCTATTGGCCGGCCCCTATCACATGGTAGGAGCAATGGATAGCCCGTGCCATTTTTTAAGATGGTGCCAGCCATTCATTGCTCCTACCATGTGACAGGGGCCGGCCAATGGCATCGATAGCCCCTGTCACATGCTAAGGGCAAAGGGCCATCGGTGCCATTTTGTTTACTGGCAACCGATGGCCCGAGAACGGGAGATAGCTCCCAGGACCCCTGCTGGACCACCAGGTACTTTAGAAAAGTTTTGGGGGGGGGGTTGGGAGGGTAGGAACATAAGAACATAAGAATGTGCCATACTGGGTCAGACCAAGGGTCCATCAAACCCAGCATCCTGTTTCCAATTGTGGCCAATCCAGGCCATAAGAACCTGGCAATTACCCAAAAACTAAGTCTATTTCATGTTACCATTGCTAGTAATAGCAGTGGCTATTTTCTAAGTCAACTTAATAAATAGCAGATAATGGACTTCTCCAAGAACTTATCCAATTCTTTTTTAAACACAGCTATACTAATTGAACTAACCACGTCCTCTGGCAACAAATTCCAGAGTTTAATTGTGCGTTGAGTGAAGAAGAACTTTCTCCAATTAGTTTTAAATGTGCCACATGCTAACTTCATGGAGTGCCCCCTAGTCTTTCTATTATCTGAAAGACTAAATAACTGATTCACATCTACCCATTCTAGACCTCTCATGATTTTAAACACCTCTATCATATCCCTCTTCAGCCGTCTCTTCTCTAAGCTGAAAAGTCCTATCCTCTAGTCTTTCCTCATAGGGGATCTGGTCCAGTCCCCTTATCATTTTGGTTGCCCTTCTCTGTACCTTCTCCATCGCAATTATATATTTTTTGAGATGCGGCGACCAGAATTATACACAGTATTAAAGGTGGGCTCTAACCATGGAGCGATACAGAGGCATTATGACATTTTCCATTTTATTCACCATTCCTTTCCTAATAATTCCCAACATTCTGTTTGCTCTTTTGACTGCTGCAGCATACTGAGCCAAAGATTTCAATCCACTATGATGCCTAGATCTCTTTCTTGGGTGGTAGCACCTAATATGGAACCTAACATTGTGTAACTATAGCATGGGTTATTTTTCTCTATAAGCATCACCTTGCACTTATCCACATTAAATTTCATCTGCCATTTTGATGTCCAATTTTCCAGTCTCAAAAGGTCTTCCTGCAATTTATCAAAATCTGCTTGTGATTTAACTACTCTGAACAATTTTGTATCATCTGCAAATTTGATTACCTCACTCGTCGTATTTCTTTCCAGATCATTTATAAATATATTGAAAATTAAGGGTCCCAATACAGATCCCTGCAGCACTCCACTGCCCACTCCCTTCCACTGAGAAAATTGTCCATTTAATCCTACTCTCTGTTTCCTGTCTTTTAGCTCTATGATTGAAAGAAAAGTTAAGATTTACTTACAATACAAATTAAAATATCTCACATTTTATCAGCTATTTTTACAAGTATTTGATGACATTTTTCATATAAAATTACAGTTTTACTTGAACTGCTGCAGGTTTATTGTTATACAATTGAGAAGTGTGAAGGCTCACACAGTCAGTGTATTTGATTGCAGATGGTTGCAGTTTCATCATTTATGATTCAGTATTGTGATTAGGTAAGTACAGCCAGGGAAGTACAGCCACAGATAGAAATAGAAAGAGTAGAGATAAAAGTCAAAGTGCCTCTCTAGATGAATCAGGATGAGCAGAAAGAGGAAAATATTCACTGGGCTTATGTGCCACCAGCTGTTTTAGAGTATGACCATATGTGGAACAAATCTGAATAGGGTGGGGGTAAAATTTTCAGACATAGATGTTCATCATATAATATTATTATCAGTGATATCATGCAAGGTCCTGAGTTCACTTTCCCAGGAGAGTGTGTATAGTAGAGGGCACAAAGACAGATATAGCAATAATGTATTTACCAGGTAAGTACAGCCAGAAATAGAAATAGAAATACATGTAGGCCCAACTTGAATTACATTGTAGATATGCAGAATACTGAATCATAAGTGATGGAACTACAACCTGCTGTAATCAGGGACATGATTTGTGTAAGCCTTCACACTTATAAATTGTATAACAATGTGCCTGCAGCAGTTCTAGTGAAACTGAACTTTGATGTGAAAAATGCCATCAAATACCTATAAAAATAGCTGACAAAATGTGAAAGATATTTTAATTTGTATTGTAAGTAAATCTTATGTTTTCCTTCAATTATAGAGCCTAAAATATAGTTGCATATTTTCAAGCACGTGATGATTCTAATTGTTTGCCATACTCAGCAGTTTGAAGTATATTTTTAGATTTTAGTTTACTTGCATAATCCATGTTTTAACTTTTGTTTTTAATGATTTTGTTGGTTATTGCATCAAATTTTAGGTTCACTTGAAAAACATTTATGATCAGCAAACCAGAACCCTACAATTAGTTTTTATTGAAATTGTATGATACTAACAGTAAAGAAGCCACTGTTGTCATAGACTGACTAAAAAAACTTTGAAATAAGTTGATTACATGTTTAATTATTGTCTGTACTATTTATAAAACATCAATTTTAACACAAATATTTGTTTTTCTTTCAATTATAGCCTAAACCATAGGTGCAGGAAAGCATGCACACGGTGGTTCTAGGGTGTTGCCACGCCCAGTATATTTTTAGGTATTACTGTACATATACAGTCAATATTTTGAATTTTGCTTTTAAGGATTTTGTTAGTTTTTGCATCTAGTTTTATGTTTTATGTTCAATTTGGGGTAGATTTTCAAAACTAGCGTACACATGTCCATGTGTACACTAGTGACAATGTGTGGCGTGCACACATTGTCACATGATTTTATAACATGCGCGTGCTGGTGAGTACATGTTATAAAATCGGGAGTTGGTGCACACAAGGGGGGTGCACATTTGTGCAACCTTCATGCGCCGACACCCACAGCCTTCCCCAGTTCCCTGCCAGGCTGCTCAAATTTAGAAGCGGTCTGGGAGGGAACTTCCCTACCCCATATTCTAACCTTTCTACCCTTTCCCCTAACCTTCATGCCCCCTAGCCCTATTCTAACCCCCCAAATCCTTATCTTACCTGTTGTGCCTGCTTCGAGCAGGAGTAGATTGCACGCGTCGGCACCCTGCTGGCAAGCAATTCCCTGGCACAGCGGCAAATGTCCACTGTGCTGGGGGCCTCTAACTATACCCTGCAATGCCCCTGGACCACCCCCTCCCCTTTCCTGAGGCCCCGGGACTTACATGCATCCCTTGGCTTTAGCATGTGGCCGGGCCTTTGAAAATAGGCCTGGAATGTGTAAGGCCACCTACGTGCGTAAATACCCAGGATTTACATGCGTAAGGTTTTTAAAATCTGGCTCTTTATGTTTATTTTGCTATCAACAAACCAAAATACTATAATGTGTTATTATTGAAAATCACTGTTGTCATTGATTTACCATAAAAACTTAGAAATAATAAATGGTTAACTTTTGTCTGTACTTATCACAGAACATCAATTTTATAAGAATGTTATCTTTTTTCTTTCAGTTAAATAGCACCTAAAACATAGGTGCATGAAAACGTGCACACGGTAGTTGTTGGGTGTTGCCTGACCGAGGAAATGTTTAGATTTTACTGTACATGTAGTCAATATATTGAGTTCTGCTTTAAAGAATTTTGTTGGGTTTTGCATCTAGTTTTATGATTTATGTTGAATTTATGTTTACATTTACTAGAGATGTGATTTGGCCGAAACTTTTGGTTCGGCCTTTGTTATCAGCCTGCCACAGGAAATTTTGTTTTCCCGCAGTTTGGGATGATTTTATTTTGGCTGCCCTGAAAATGAAAACGAAACCTGTTGCAACCCTTCAAATTTAATTAATTACAACCCCCACCCTCATGACCCCCCCAAAAAAAACTTGCCAAAATTCCATCTTAAAAAATGGCATGGGCCATCCATTACTCCTACCATGTGATAGGTGCCAACCAATGGCACCAATAGCCCCTTTCACATGGTAAGGGTATAAGGCCATTGGTGCCATTTTTATTAGTGGCAGACGACAGCCCAAGAGGGGGAGATCTCTCCTGGGACCCCGTTGGACCACCAGGAACTTTTGGTTAGTCTTGGTGGGGGGTCAGGCACGTCTTGGAGGGTTGGGAGGGTGGGGGTTACAATTAATTAAATTTGAAGGGTTGGGGTGGGTTTGGGTTGTTTTTTTTAAATCTGCTCTTTCTCCCCCCCCCAAAAAAAAAAAAAATGATAAGAAAACCATACAAAATTTCATGGGTTTTCTTATCATTTCATCCGCCCCTGAACTGCAACGAGATAGGAAATATTGTCTTTATTTCCTATTTGTTGCAAATGAATGCACATCCCTAATATTTACTATCAACAAGGCAAAATACCAGAATGTGTTTTAATTATTGAAAATTTTATGATACTAACAGTAAAGAAACCACTGTTGTCTCAGACTGTACGATAAAAACTTAGAAATAATCTGACAAAATGGTTAATTTTTTCTGTTTGTATTAAAGATAATCAATTTGTACATGAATATTATGGTTTTCTTTCAATTATAGAGTCTAAAACATAGGTGCATGAAAACATGCACACTGGTTATTCTAGGGTACAGACAATTTCAGTGGGTCTAGTAATCTGTCACTGGTAAAAAAAAAACAAAAAAAACAAACCTCAAATTGGTATGGCCCAGGACATATGGATTCCATATTTTATACCTTTCAACAGAAATTTTTGGTCATGTTGAGCGAATAGAAAAAATATAATCAAGGAGGTTTTTTAATACCTTGAAGAGTGAAAAACAAGTGTTTATTGAGTTAAAACAGTGATGTGACATTGTTGTAAAACCCACAGGCAAAGGGGGCGAGATCATGGTTATGGACAAGTAGGAATATGAGGCAGAGCTTATTCTACAATTGAACAGCATGCAATGCTATCATCCTTTGGCAGAAGATTTGATACCATCAATTCAAGTCTTGATAGATGGCATTGTACAGTGTGGTTTTGAAGATCATTTTTTTTTTTAATTTTTTATTTTCATAACTTTTCAACAATATTATTACATATTGAAACTTATAAGAAAAACTGGAAATATCACAAGATATACATTCCTTTTCAGTCTTGCAACTTGAAAGGAAAAGAAAGAAGAACATAAATTATATTTTTTCCATATTATAAGCAAAGGGAGAGACCCTTGACATGAAAATAAGCGGAATTATAAGTATTCAACATAATTACTATCACACGGTTATTTGCAGATTTATCATTCTTTGCCTAACTTCCCAGGACTAATCAGAGTGAGAGTCCAGATATACACGTAATTGTTCCAATTCAGTAAATATATACTTATTATTATTGTAAACCAAAATACAACGACATGGATATTTTAAATGAAATTTTGCCCCGCGGGTCACAATTTCATTCTTCAAAGCAAGGAAGGCTTTCCTTTTCTCTTGGGTTCTCTTGGTGATATCTGGGAATATTCTGACTTGATATCCATAAAATAATTCAGCCTGTTTTTTGAAAAATCTTCTTAATACCTCATCTCTGTCAGAGATCTGGAGGAAAGAGAGGGAAACAGTTGCTCGCTCTTGAATCTTTGCTTCGTATGATTTCTCAATAAAATCAGTTAAATTATCAAGAGAAGCTTCTTTTTCCATTTGTTCTTCCTGAGAGTCTCTCTCTTTAAGTTTCCCTCCTGGAACGTAATAAGCTCTAGTTACTGTTGGAATAGTCTCTTCTGTGTACATCAGGATATTACTTAAGTAACTTTTAATTAAATCTTTTAGCGGCAACCATTTTGTTTTAGGGAAATTTAGAATTCTCAAGTTACTTCTTCGTAACTGATTTTCTAGAAAGTCTATCTTTCCATTCACATATGAATCCGACTTTATCAAATTGCATTGAACTGCTTTTATATCTTGAATATCTTTCTCCATTTTTAACATAGATGAATCACATTTCTGGACTCTTAATTCCAAAATATTAGACTTCTCTAAATTCTGTTTCACAGCGTTTGTTAAGTCCAAAATAGCTTTATTCATCACAGTTAATGCCTTCCATATTTCTTCTGAGGTTATTTTTTCAGGGGAAATCAAAGGGTGTTTCAATACCACATGTATTTCGTTTCCCTCACCTCCTTTGTCCTGGGAATCCACCTCTCTTTGTTCATCTCCTCCCGAGCCAGACTCTATTCCCCCGGAGCCCAGACCTTCTGGGCTCACCGAAGCCAGCACTCCGTCCATGCCGCTTCTCTGGGGCTCCTCCGATGTTCCCACAGGCTGGTTCGTTGAGATTCTCTGCTGTTGTTCTCCTCGCCCCTCATAGAGCGAGGGATTGCAGGAAAGGGAGGGGATTGTAGGCTCGCCGGGACTAAGCGAGATCTCCTCGGCCAGGGCGTGCGGCGTCCGCTCACCGCCTTCCACGCCAGCGGCCCCCCTCACCGGCTCTAGCTGCAAACCAGGAAGCACATCTTCAATCCGCATCTGACGAAGAGGTAATGGAGTTGAGGCCGTAACCTCTCTAATTCTTGCTTTTCGCTTCGTATGAGGCATTGAAAAACGTTGTAGAAGCTGTAAAGGAACAAGCTTAGCAAGATATAGAGGAAAAAATGCGGAGCTAGATTGCCTCGATTGAAGATCATTTTTGATGGAGAAAGAGAGATCTTTTCTAATTAAAGAGCATCCTTATGTACCTGTATTATACATTTTACCAAAGATACACAAATACATACAACCCTGCTGGGGAGACCTATTATGTTAGCTCAAGACTCTGTCCTTGAACCAATTTGTATTTTTCTGAACCACTTACTGAAACCCATTGTCTCCACCACAAAATAATGCATCAATGCATCAATCAGATGCTCAAATTTTTGGGGACTGTACAGATTGATAATGATTCACTACTCATCACTTTTGACATTGAATCACTGTATACAGTGATTCTATAGGAATAAGCATTACATGAGATCTGGAAAGTCTTGGCCCAACATCCACAACCACAGAGCATTCCCACTGAGTTCATTCTGGAACTAGCTCAGGTAGCTCTTAATTATAATTTTTTTTTGCCATTCATGTCAATTTTTTAATGCAAATATAGAGTACTACAGGGAGCACAGTGATGGCCCCAAATGTTGCAAATATTTTTTCATCTGCCTTTGAAACATGGCACACTTATGGTAGTGTGTGGAAATAATTTCTAATTTGTTGGAGCCACTACATAGATGAAATTTTTGTCATTTGGAAAGGCATTATTGAATATTTGCTTCTATTTCATTAGTGGTTGAATGCTTATAATGCCCACCTGAAATTTACTCTCAACTATGCCTTAGACAAAATTGCATTTTTGGGTATCTTGGTCATAAGGTGGGATCTTCTTTAAAGATTACTCTCTACAAGGAAGTCTAATGAGAGGAATAATTGGCTATCCTATCAGATTTTCCATCCTACTGTTTTTAGGAAGAATCTACCCATAGGCCAATTCCTCCTTCTTCGAAGAATTTTCTCTGATGTTCAGGAATACAAGCAACAAACACAAATTATGGTAAATAGAAAGAGTATATCCAATTGCCAAGAACATGAGAGAGTGTGAGCCAACAGACATGTATTTTAAGATATTCACAATTATTAACTAATATATTTAAAATTATTCAACAATATTGCCCTTTTTGGATTCCTTTTCTGGCATACGTCTCCCATTCAGATTTTCTTTCTCGAAGCAACACGATATAAAAGATTTGGTTGTCAATTCCAGATCTCCCCTTGAGGTTTCTTCCCTTGATACAGTGGACAAGGAAATATGTTCTGGTTGCTCTATTTGCAACCCGCAGAATATGGATGACAATGTTGTCTCCTCGGGCGGCAGAAGAATTTTGGTTGAACATGTCTCAAATTGCAGGGTAAAATTTGTGATGTACTTGATACAGTGCATGTGTGGATTACAGTACATTGGACAAACATCTAAGTCTGTTTATCACATCTTCTGGAACATAAAAAGCTGTTTCAAAACTGCCAAGACACATGCCCCTTTGGTGCCTCAATATTTGGAACATGGCCATCAATTTGGGGACATCAAATGGTCTGTCTTAGATGTAATTAAGAGTGATTGGAGGAGGGGTAATTGGGTTTTAATTTTATTGCAACATGAACAATGGATTTTCCATATGAACTCTGTTATAGAGATGTGAATCGTGTCCTCGATCGTCTTAACGATCGATTTCGGCTGGGAGGGGGAGGGAATCGTATTGTTGCCGTTTGGGTGTGTAAACTATCGTGAAAAATTGTTAAAATCGTGAGCCGGCACACTAAACCCCCCTAAAACCCACCCCGACCCTTTAAATTAAATCCCCCACCCTCCCGAACCCCCCCCCCCCAAATGCTTTAAATTACCTGGGGATCCGGCGGTGGTCCAGAACGGCGGCGGTCCGGAACGGCCTCCACAATAGAATCGTGTTGTCTTCAGCCGGCGCCATTTTTCAAAATGGCCGCCGCAAAATGGCGGCGGCCATAGACAAAAATGATTCGACGGAGGAGGTCGTTCCGGACCCCCGCTGGACTTTTGGCAAGTCTTGTGGGGGTCAGGAGGCCCCCCCAAGCTGGCCAAAAGTTTCCTGGGAGTCCAGCGGGGTTCCGGGAGCGATTTCTTGCCGCAAATCGTTTCCGTACGGAAAATGGCGCCGGCAGGAGATCGACTGCAGGAGGTCGTTCAGCGGGGGTTCCGGACCGTCGCTGAATGACCTCCTGCACTCGATCTCCTGCCGGCGCCATTTTCCGTACGAAAACGATTCATGGCAAGAAATCGCTCCCGGAACCCCGCTGGACTCCCAGGAAACTTTTGGCCAGCTTGGGGGGGCCTCCTGACCCCCACAAGACTTGCCAAAAGTCCAGCGGGGGTCCGGAACGACCTCCTCCGTTGAATCGTTTTTGTCTATGGCTGCCGCCATTTTGCGGCGGCCATTTTGAAAAATGGCGCCGGCTGAAGACAACACGATTCTATTGTGGAGGCCGTTCCGGACCGCCGCCGTTCTGGACCACCGCCGGATCCCCAGGTAATTTAAAGCTCCCCCGATTTAAGATTTTTTAACGATAAATCGGGGGAATTGGTATTGTATCGTGGCCCTAACGATTTTTTGACAATTTAAAATATATCGGACGATATTTTAAATCATCAAAAAACGATTCACATCCCTACTCTGTTATACCAAATGGACGTAACACTGACATCAAATGGTTTTATTGCTTCTGAAACTGACATATCTGATGATGTCTCTGACAGCTGTCATTACTTATTTGAACATTGCCTATGTGGTCACACAAGTGAAGGGTGCACAGTATCCTTAAAAATGCCTCCATTGCCACAGTGCAGTTCATGCTTTGAAACTGCTGTTGCGTGTTTCTTTAATGAAAGTAGTGATGCCATTTAGTGTTCACAATTATGTTTTATGAAGCTGTTGCTTTTCTTCATTCCTGGAACTGTGTGTTTTACCTTTATTATTGTATCTAGCCTAAACAAGCTGAAAAAAGATATCAAATGCAGTGTATACTCCTGATGCAGAGTTTTCTAACATAAATTATGTTGGGTCTCTTTTTCTGGAGGGTCCAAGGATTCAGGAAATACTGCTGGACTTGCCTGAATGACAAAGCAACATAATCGTATTGCTTTTTTATGTCATAAGAAATTTTAAAATGCTTAGAAAATAATCAGGGACCGATGAATATATATGACCCATTACATGTTTGTGAAAGCAGAAATTCAGCTCCACATGCACAGGTATAATGACGGTTCTTTGCTATGATGCTTCTTTGTAACATGCAAGATTAACAATTTCCATGTTTGCCTTTTACTGGGCCAACAGAAAAGATGTTCTAGTTAGGGATGTGCTGTTATTTTAAAATGACATCTAAACATCAACGACATACGCTAGGGGGCGGATTTTAAGAGCCCTGCTCGCCGGTAGGCCTATGTTCAATAGGCCTACCGGCGCGCGCAGACCCCGGGACTTGCGTAAGTCCCGGGGTTTGGCGAGGGGGGCGTGTCAGGGGCGTGTCGGGGGGGCGGGCCCGAGCCGCGCGGCGTTTAGGGGGCGTCTCGGCAGCGTTTTGGGGGCGGGCCCGGGGGCGTGGTTACGGCCCGTGGCAGTCCGGGGGCGTAGCCGCGCCCTCAGGACCCGCCCCCAGGTCGCGTCCCGGCGCGCTAGCAGCCCACTGGTGCGCGGGGATTTACGCCTCCCTCTGGGAGGCGTAAATCCCCCAACAAAGATAAGGAGGGGGTTTAGACAGGGCCGGGCGGGTGGGTTAGGTAGAGGAAGGGAGGGGAAGGTGAGGGGAGGGCGTTAGAGGATTCCCTCCAAGGCCGCTCCGATTTTGGAGCGGCCTCGGAGGGAACGGGGGTAGGCTGCGCGGCTCGGCGCACGCCGGCTATACGTAATTGATAGCCTTGTGCGCGCCGATCCAGGATTTTAGCGGATACGCGCGGCTCCGCGCGTATCTACTAAAATCCCGCGTACTTTTGTTTGCGCCTGGAGCACCAACAAAAGTACGCCAACGCGCCTTGTTTGAAAATCTACCCCTATAACTTTTTGTGTTATTTGCCTTCTGAAACAACACAGAAACTAAAAACGTCATTTTACACCAGAGCTGCTTCACTTTCAGTTTTCAGAGCTGTGAGATTTTTTCACTGTTTAGTTGAACCAGCCAAGGGCAGTGTGTGTGTGTGTGTAAGTGGGGGTTGGGCAAGAGCAAGACTCAATCATTATTAGTATAGGAGCCAATGTATTAACCTGAAGTATTTTCTGCAGGTTAGGGGCCCATTTTCATGAAAGACTGCTATGGATACTAGGGATGTGAATCGTTTTAGGACGATTAAAATTATCGTCCGATAATTTTAATATCGTCTAAAACCGTTATGGAACACAATACAATAGAGATTCTAACGATTTATCGTTATAAATCGTTAGAATCGTGAGCCGGCACACTAAAACCCCCTAAAACCCACCCCCGACCCTTTAAATTAAATCCCCCACCCTCCCGAACCCCCCCCAAATGACTTAAATAACCTGCGGGTCCAGCGGCGGTCCGGAACGGCAGCGGTCCGGAACGGGCTCCTGCTCCTGAAACTTGTTGTCTTCGGCCGGCGCCATTTTCCAAAATGGCGCTGAAAAATGGCGGCGGCCATAGACGAACACGATTGGACGGCAGGAGGTCCTTCCGGACCCCCGCTGGACTTTTGGCAAGTCTCGTGGGGGTCAGGAGGCCCCCCACAAGCTGGCCAAAAGTTCCTGGAGGTCCAGCGGGGGTCAGGGAGCGATTTCCCGCCGCGAATCGTTTTCGTATGGAAAATGGCGCCGGCAGGAGATCGACTGCAGGAGGTTGTTCAGCGAGGCGCCGGAACCCTCGCTGAACGACCTCCTGCAGTCGATCTCCTGCCGGCGCCATTTTCCGTACGAAAACGATTCGCGGCGGGAAATCGCTCCCTGACCCCCGCTGGACCTCCAGGAACTTTTGGCTAGCTTGTGGGGGGCCTCCTGACCCCCACGAGACTTTCCAAAAGTCCAGTGGGGGTCCGGAAGGACCTCCTGCCGTCCAATCGTGTTCGTCTATGGCCGCCGCCATTTTTCAGCGCCATTTTGGAAAATGGCGCCGGCCGAAGACAACAAGATTCAGGAGCAGGAGCCCGTTCCGGACCGCTGCCGTTCCAGACCGCCGCTGGACCCGCAGGTTATTTAAGTCATTTGGGGGGGGTTCGGGAGGGTGGGGGATTTAATTTAAAGGGTCGGGGGTGGGTTTTAGGGGGTTTTAATGTGCCGGTTTTGCGATTTTTAGATTTTTAGATTTTTCATGATTTTTCACGATATTTTACCCCCCCAAACGGCAACAATACGATTCCCTCCCCCTCCCAGCCGAAATCGATCGTTAAGACGATCGAGGACACGATTCACATCCCTAATGGATACTAATAAGCTCATGAGGTTAGCTGGTGGCAGCAAATTTTCATGAGAGGTATTTAGCATGATACGGCAGGCATATATTTTGCACTTTCCTAGCTGTGGCAATGCACAAATCAAATCTGGGATTCTTGGGGCTGCTACATGGTTCATTTGAAGCCTTTCCTAATGTTTATAAAAATCCCTAGAGGTCTATGCGGAACCTTTATCCCCACCCTGAGCCTCGACTTACTCATGGTCTGCAAACGTAACAAGGGAGGCTGGTGGACTTGAGAAAAGTGCAAGCATTTTTCAGTGTTATCATGACATGCCTCTCAAAGTGGATAAACTCAGACGTAACGTAAGGAAGAATTTCTTCACAGAAAGAATGGTGAATCCATGAAACAGCCTTCCAGTTAGAGATGTAAAAAGGGAGAAAAAAAACAAAATTTCATGAGGTAAAAAATGGGTCATGAAAAATGTGAATTTTGATTCATTCATATTTTTAAATATCAAAATAGTCTGGAAGCAATTTTCAATCTGCTTCCATTGCTGCAATGTCTGTAAGTACTTAGCCACATACTTTGCTCTAATCTTCAAAGGAAAAATATGGCCATAATTTTACTTTAAAAATTTCCCAGGGAAAATTCCTGCAGAGATTTGCATTTGCTTTTTCAACTGATAAACGCCTACAAGCCTCATACATAGTTTGGATTTTAAAAGATATAAATGTAGTTTTGGGAGGAAAATTAATTATGTGGTCCTTGCTATCCATACATTTTGTCCAGGGTAATCTTAGTATTAAATGTCCAGTAGATTGAACACAAGTTAATAGAAGTAATTTGAGTTCACATCATAATCAAAATATCAACATTTGTATTGGGACTTCAGATGTAGACTGAATGTTATGCTTATATAATGATGACCACATGGTCATATCATTTTATCCATTTATTTTATGGATTTGTGATTTGTTTAAATCTATTTATAATTCCTAACATTTCTTTCAAAATAAGAGCCAGATACTGCAGGCCTTAGATTCATGCTATCTTCAGTAGCTGAAGCTGCTCTGCCCAGTTATCTGAGGCATGTAAACTGTAAGTGCCTTGTATATTGCATCTTATTGCCTATAATAGCCACAGCTATGAGGTGTCATATTTGTGATTAATCCTTAATCTAGTTCTAGGTCATAAAAGATTGAGCAATTTATTTTTAATTTTAGAGTCTATAAAATTTCATGAGGCAGAATTTTACTATTACATATGCAGTGGTCTAAAAATATTCATTCTATATATATTCAAACAGGAAAAGGTAAATACCTAAAATAACTTGATACTGGACATTAAAAGGCTATGCATTCCGTATCGATCCTATTGAGGGTAAGCATTGTGGGGGCAATTTTGAAAATACCCAGGGAGCTTGCATGTCCATGGGTACTTTGTACCTGTGGATCTGGAAGCTAAGGTGGTCATTTTCAAAAGCGATCGAAAGCGAAAAGTCCCTTTTCACATGCAATCACTAAATGGGGGCGGGGTCAGGGCAGAGTCGGCCCCGGAAGAGGAGGAGTTGTGGCGGCAGTGGGGCCGACTCTGCGAAGACGTCGCTGATGGCGAAAAGGTAAGGGCCCTTTTTGCCGCCAGTTTCACACCCAATAGCACCACCTTTTACAATGGCGCTATTGGGTGCGAAAGCCGGCAGCGATAGCACCGTGGAGGCTTTCACAGGCCTGCCCCCCCACTTTGCCCCCCCCGCCCCCCATTATCACCGACCTTAGAAAATCCAGGCCTACGTTTCAAAGGGAAAATCCCCACAGAATTTTTCTTTGAAAATTTGGGGCCAGTAGGATGCCAAGTGCAAAAAAAATGTGCAGATTTTATCAGGTTCAAATTGCAGTCAATAAAGTATACGTGGAGATTTCAAAATGAAATCACGATGATTCTTTACTTTCATCGCCCTACCCCAGCTCCTAGTCCTGCCCATTTTCTTCTCCAGTGAAAATTGTGCAGACTGTGAAACAACATGTATACTTTTGACCTCTGAGGAGAGATCAGTTTTGAGCCTGGGGAATCTGCTCAAGCCCTTGTTTAGTTACCTGAACAAATTCCTTTGAAAATGAAAAGGGTGCTTTTTAAAAGGATTAGTTTGGGAAGAAAAGGATAAATTCCTGTGGATGAAAATTGCCATCCCCTCAATGAGTAAAAGCATGCATACTATGAGTGAAAGGAGCAGGTCAGAAGTAGAGTTAACGTGGGAAAGGGATAGTGCTTAATCTGCTTTTTCCATCTGTACTTTGCACCTGTGTAAAAGCACATGTAAATTCTGTATGTACCACTCTACCCATGATGTTGGCTAGTCTTGAATTTTCAAAGAAAAACTCTTCTGGGATTCTCCCTATCTTAAATTAGCTAATAGCTTTGAAAGTTACCTATGGTGTTTAATAATTGTCCCCTTTATAATTCCATTTATATTTTTAACATAAATAAACATTGCAGTTTTAGGCAGGTACATTATGTAGAATAGTGTTTCCCAACCCTCTCTTGGAGCCATACCTAGCCAGTCAGATTTTTAGGATTTCCACAATGAATAGGCATGAGATAAATTTTCAGACCATGAGTATCCAATATATGCAAATCTCTCTCATACCTATTCATTATGTTTATTCTTAAAAAAAACCCCTACTGGTTAGGTGTCCCTTCAGGAGTGTGTTGAGAAACAATGATTTAGAAATTTAAAATTATTAGAACTTTTCAAATGTTGAGAAGTATTTAACTTAAGAGAAGCTCTGGGCAAACCAGGCTAGAAAGATTTAGGGAGGGTAATTTTATAACAGTCCTATTTTTCAAAGTGGACTTTCACTCACAAGTCTGCTTTGAAAATTATCGGGACTGCACATGCCTTAGTACAGCATAAGCACACACATTACATCTTCTACAGAACAGATGTAAATATCCAGGTGAACATTCACAGGCACTCTTTTGAAAATCAAAATTACACATGTAATTGCTTTCCCTGCCTCAAATTTGTTCCCAGGAATGACTCTTTGAAGTAAAACTACATTCAAAATGGCTGCCATACATAGACCACTTTTTTGTGTACAACACTAGGATAATTTTCAAAAAGCCTACTTATTTGTGTAAATGCTTTTAATAATTGCCAATTAAATTATTAGAATACTTTAAGTATTAAAGAATACATTTATTTAAGAAGCAAACTAACCTCCTCATTTATCAAAATGTGCTAAGGAGTTCCAGATAGACATCAGTATGAAAATTTTTGAGCTTACAGTGTTTTCACCGCTAATGGGTACACTTAAATCATAGGTCCATAGAAACACTTTCAATATTTTTTGTGAGTTTTATATTTTTAAATAAAAATGAGATACTTCCCCTGTTTGGCATAACCCGACATGATATCATGTTTCACTCACGCTGCCTCGGGAACAATAAGGTGCATCTCAGGAATGTCGCTTGAAAAACAAAAATGAAACATTTTTAGCGGTGAAAACACTGTAAGCTCAAAAATCGGCTTCAGTATCCATGGGGTGGTATGACGGTCCTTAACAAAAGTTTTGCTTGAATTAATTGTTTTTCAAAGAATTCATTTTGGTTTTGAATGAGAAAATATTCATACTGACGTCTATCCTGTACCATCTTTCAAATTTTAACAAATTATGTCAGTTAATCAGGAGCAGGCCATGTGGATTTTAAGAGGTGCACGAGTACGAGCGTATCTCCTGGTATGTGCACAAATCAGGAATTCAAAAAATGGGTGGGGCATGAGCAGGAGATGGGCATTCCAGGTCTATAACCTTTTGTATGCACATAAGTATTTACGCTCAAAAGCTCACGCTGGGTTAACCTACTGTGTAACTATACTTCTGCTATGGAAGGAGTGTAAGTTTTAAAATAAAAAAATCAGGGCTAGTCAATGGGATTTCAAGATTCAAGTCTAATAGGGTGAAAGGGAGACTATAGCTAGGGGGTTAGGAAGTTCTAAACTTTACCGCGGCAAACTGGTAACAAACTGGGGAAACGTGAAATTGCATTGGTGCACGAGCCTAGCAAAATTCCACCACTTATACGATAGAGGTGGCATTTATACGCACATATGCACGTCCATATAAAATTCCGTGCACATTTACGCATGTACAGCCAATTTTATAACATGCGCGCATATACCCGTGTATATTATGAAATGGCTGCGTCCATGGACACCCACATGGCTATTTAAAAGTTACCATCAATGTGTTTATGATGAATAGTAGGCTGAAATTTATTCTCAGTTTTAAAGATCTTACAAGGTCATTTGTCAAATTGCATTAAGGGCCTAACACTTATTAAATAGGGTCTAACATGCGCTACTCGCATGATAGTGCAACACAAGGTAGCATGAAAATTTTATTTTGAGTATGCGTTAGAGGGGAAAATAAGTTTTTATTGTGCAACAGTGGTCATTATCTCACATCGAGGCTATTATCATGGCTATTATTGTTTTCGACCAAATGAAGCCTCTGAAAAGCTCTTCTGGGCCAATTCTTCTTACCTGGCCTATCTTCCTAAAGTTAGTATGGTTGGGGCAAGTTTACTTGTATTGGGATACTGGCTGTTTCAGGATGCTTGGCACAGATAACAAGAACAACAACAAGTCCAACAACAGGCAAGAGGAGTTCAAACTGCTCCTAGGGAAGTCCCTGCACTGGAGCCAGAGCCATTGGTGACACAGGGAGAGTCCCAAAAACAACAAGGAAGTTGATCTATCAAAGCCATGAGGAAATCAAAAAGGGGATGATCTTTATTGTATAAATAACAATTTTTCAACAAAAGCCCGACTCAGGCCGAGTTTCGTCAAAGGGCTGCTTCAGGGGCTGCAAAATGTCACATAAAAATCACAATTAAACAACAATTAATAAATATATATATATATATATATATATATATATATATATATATATATATACATGAGATCCTAAATTATTGATAATAAAAAAACAATACAAAGAACATCCAAAAAGTAAATAAAAAATAAGTAATAATCACATAAATACTAAAAAATGAATTAAAACAGATGAACGACCTGTATGTGTGCATAAACATTTAAATAGTATTAACTGGCATTAGTATAAACAGGAGGCATATCAACATAAAGTGAAAATTAAAAACCTGTGTATTAGTATGACTGTCATACAGATTAAAGTGTGTATGAGCCAAACATCTGGCGGTATCCTTAAAATAGTAAAAACTGCATGATTATGTAAATGAGACTGTAAGCAGTCACGTGGTTATATTAAAAGGGTTTTTAAATATTTTTACCTGGACCACTTGCATCAAGCTCGCTGTAGAGGTATTTCTCAGTTTATTATTAAATCTATGGTGTATATAAAATATTTTAATCCTAATGGAAATTGAATAATCTTCTTATTATTATACATAAAAAATTGGCAAAAACACAGTGGTATAGGTGTTTGGGCTCTCATAAAAATATAAATAAAAATAATAAAGATAATAAATTATGTTGACTGGACCATTTTATCAAAATTATTAGTAAAATGAGATATTTGGTAGAATTTTTATAGTGCAAATGTGCTTTCAACATGAACTTAGGGGATAACGGAGAATCAATAGATGCATGCTGTATGCTAGAATTAAAACGGTATAATGACCGCAATCATTAAATAAATAACTTCAATCTACTTCAGACAAATCTTTACAAAAGTACCATATGTATTTTAAAAAAATGATTGATTTTAATATTTGGGCAGAAAGTAAACCGTCTAGAAATCGGAGTGCTACTGTAACCGATTATTTCAACGATTGGTTCTTTACTTGAACTCCTGTTTGAGGCAGTATTCAGACCTAGCTGAGTGCTCACTAATGCCTATTCAGAGACACCTAATCATTTCTACCACTCTGGACCTGCTGAATACTTCTTAAGTGATCTTGTATTGAAATGCTAATGAACTATACTGATACCTGTGTTTGAGTGACCCATTTTATTTGACTTTAGCTTAACTCTCTATAACTTGTTTTTAACTCTCTTGGTGGAAAAGCATGTCAAAAATAAAAAGATGATGATGATGACTCTATTTCCTCAAGATTCAGCATTTCTCCCTCAAACTCCATCTCTAACAATCACAATCCAGGAGAGAATGATAGATTCACTTCATTGGAAAATTATGTTATCATGGGAGTTTGAATTTCCATGTGCATAAGCATAAACCCTGGCTTTCTCCTTTCACTTACCTATGAAATAAGTAAAAAAATTAAATAAATGAAGATAAAATCAAAAGGCCAGCAGAGGTCCTGAGGAGACACAGCACACATCACCCTTCAGGTTTCCCTCTTGACTCCTGTTCTCTTAGTGGTTGATATTCAATAGGTTTTCTGCTGGTGACTATTGGAATTACCCAGACAAACCCTGATATTTTAAGTTCTTGCCACCTCACTGGTGAAATTTTACCCTGGTAGATCATTAGCTGGCTAACATTTAACCAAATAAAAAAAGGTAGGCAGAGAGACTATTTTGGGGGCATGGCTAAAATTTATTTGGCTAGGGCTGATATTCAGTTTTAGCTGGATAATCTCAGCTAGATAACTCTGGTTGGAAAACTGTCTAAAAGTTACCTAGGTAAGCTTATCTGGATAAGTTTAACCAGGTATATTATTTTGTGGTACACTTACCGGGCATATTTCTCTGAATATTCAAGTAATGTTATACAGACAAACTAACCTGGGTAACTTTTCTGTACCCTATAATATGGACTAGGGGTGTGCATTCGGATTGACCGCATTAGTAAAACGCAACTCATATTTTTTTTTTACTTAAAAAATTGATTCGACATAAACGATCGGATTTCCCACATATCGAACATAGATATGTTCGATATGTGGGAAATCGCGATTGTTGAGCCAAAATAAAAATATAAACCCCCTCACCCTCCTTAATCCCCCCCCCCCCCGACTTACCACAACTCCCTGGTGATGGAGCGAGGAGTGAGGACGCCATTTCTGCAATCCTTGGCGAGAAGCATGTGACGTCGGCGGCACGTCGCGTGACGCCGGCGTCACGTGATTCCCGGCTCGTTCGCGCCGGACGGCTCGTTCGGCCCAAAAAGAACTTTTGGCCAGCTTGGGGGGGCCTCCTGACCCCCCCAAGCTGGCCAAAAGTTCTTTTTGGGCCGAACGAGCCGTCCGGCGCGAATGAGCCGGGAATCACGTGGCGCCGCGTCACTCAGACGCGACGTCACGTGATTCCCGGCAAGTTCGCGCCGGACGGCTCGTTCGGCCCAAAAAGAACTTTTGGCCAGCTTGAGGGGGTCAGGAGGCCCCCCCAAGCTGGCCAAAAGTTCTTTTTGGGCCGAACGAGCCGTCCGGCGCGAACGAGCCGGGAATCACGTGACGCCGCGTCACTCGACGTGCCACCGACGTCACATGCTTCTCGCCAAGGATTGCAGAAATGACGTCCTCACTCCTCGCTCGATCACCAGGGAGTTGTGGTAAGTCTGGGGGGGGGATTAAGGAGGGTGAGGGGGTTTAATTTTTTTTTTTGCACATATGTACATATACCCAACTCATTGGATTTTTTTTATGTCCATATTGGCCGCAAGTGGGACCCCCTTTCGGACATAAAAAATATGAACATAAAATTTTGCTCTGCACATCCCTAATATGGACATCTTCATTTTCAATGCAAACCACATTTGTACATCATGTTGCTAGACAGGGCTAAAACAGATTTCTAATTATCTAAGCAAACCTTACATCTACATTGGTACCTCATCTGGTATCAATTGTACAGAACTTAGAAGTTACATAAGTGTTTGACTTACAACCTCCCTCTCGCTGAATCATCAAGTCAGACTAAAAATGGAAATCAGAGTTGAATCAGGGTTGACTTACAGTAAAATGGCCTAAATGAAGTCAACTCAGATCTCATTTGAGTCACAGTAGCATACATTTGTTTATAAATATAGTACTGACAACCCAAATCTGACTAAACACCCCAGTTTGAAATAACTCTAAAGTATCAAAATCTGTCGTGCTGTTCCTAAACTCCATAGTCTTTACTGGGGAAGCTTTCTTTTACCTTGCACTATTTAGGGCTGCCAATTTTCCTTCAACTTCATGCAGTTATTTTAACTATTTTAATACATGAAAGCTATATCATACAATAATAAAAACATAAATGGTATAAAAAAGGATTATGCATCTCATAAGCATAATTGTTATTGAGCACTACAGACAGCTATATAATTTTTAATATATCCTCTGTTTATATGTGTATTTTTGGGTCACAGATGTTTTTCATTTAGAGGAATATTTTAAAAGCCCTATGCACGTAGGCGGGTTATATGCGCCGGGCCTATTTTCAAAAGGCCCTGCGGCACGTGTAAAGCCTCGTGACGCGTGTATGTCCCAGGGCTTGAAAAAAGGGGAGCGGCATGGGCGGTCCGGGGTGGTCTGGGGCAGGACGGGGCGTGGCCAGAGGCCTCCATATGGCCAGTGGGCTGGGGGATCGCGCGCCGGTACTTGGCTGGCATGGCCAACCTACGCCTGCCCAGAGGAAGGCGCAACTTATAAAATAAATGTTAGGGGGGGGGGGGTTAGGTAGGGCTGGGGGCGGGTTAGGTAGGGGAAGGAAGGGGAAGGTAGAGGAGGGGTGGAAGGAAAGTTCCCTTCGAGAACACTCCGATTTCGGAGCGGCCTTGGAGAGAATGAGGAAAGCCAGCAGGGCTCCCCAAGGGCTCGGCACGCACAAGGTGCACTATTGTGCACCCCCTTGCATATGTCGACCCTGGATTTTATAATATGTGTGCGGCTGTGTGAGCATGTTATACAATCAGGCATACATTTGTGCGCCTGGGTTGTGCAAAAAAATGTACACCTGCGTGTAGGTATTAAAATCCGGCCCTTAGGGCCTCATTTTCCAATATCGCAGTGGTAACGCATGAGGGGCGTGTCCCATGCAAATAAGGCAGTTTTGTGCAGCGGGGAAACATTGCATGACGCGATGTTTTCGCCATTTGCGGAAATGGATTCGCAAATCGCGAAAACATCGTGCACCGCGATAAAACAACCAATGAATCTTTGCAGTACACGAAAGTGTCCAAACAGCCTATTTCCACTCCTAGGTGCTGCAAGCAACATGTTATATGAAACTGAGAGAGAGAGAGAGAGAGATTCACCTAGCTTAACAACAAGCTAGGTGGAGAGAACGTTGCCCAAATCTCTTCTTGGAGTGAGTTTCCTCACTCCGACGGCCAGCAAATCTTCACTAGAGACCACTGTTCTTTCCGAACATCTCACGTTGAATGTGAAAGTGGCCCCAACCCCCTACGCTCATACCTAATCCCCACCTCGAGTTACTAGGTGGCCCTCCCATAGGGCTACAAATACCTGTCTAGGGCATAGGCACTATAGCAAGGTGTGCGCGCTCTCTCTCTCTCTCTCTCTCTCTCTCTCTCTCTCTCTCTCTCTCTCTCTCTCACACAAGTGCTCAGTTTCATATAACATGTTGCTTGCAGCACATAGGAGTGGAAATAGGCTGTTTGGACACTTTCGTGTACTGCAAAGATTCATTGGTTGTTTTATCGCGGTGCACGATGTTTTCGCGATTTGCGAATCCATTTCCACAAAATGGCGAAAACATCGCGTCATGCGATGTTTCCCCGCTGCACGAAAAATGCCTTATTTGCATGGGACACGCCCCCTCATGCGTTATCCTGCATTACCACTGCGATATTGGAAAATGAGGCCCTATGTAAAACAAGCATTTTAAGGACAGTGGTTTATGAGTTTCAAAAATCATGAACTACAATAAATGAAAGGAACTCAAATAGAGGGAACTATTTTATCAAGTTTGCACGATAACATTCAACAAGGTCTGGGAATGGACCAAGGTAAACCAAAACAGGGATTAACTGACAATAGCAAAGGCTACTTTACAGAAACCACATGAGGAGTTCCTGAACATAGTCCAGACAAATATATTATCAATAGTGTTTACAGCAGTTTATTAAATGGAGCACTACATTATGTATAAAAAATGCTAGGGAAAGTGTTCTACTCAAAATAAACAGGGCTAAAGGGTTCCACATATGCAGCTAGTGGACAACAGTGACTTTACTATTTATTGAGTAACTGGCAGTAAATGGAGTCAAAGTGCAAAGGGAAAAAGCTAAAAAAAAAAAAAAAAAAAGCTGTTTACTAAGGGCTTTTTGAAAGATTGATAAATAATGTGGAATCTCAATTAGGGTTTTGAAGGCATGCAGATATTAAAAATTTGGTCAAGAATCTAATTAGCTGGAGGTAATTAAACAATCTCACATGGGGTCATTAATCTTTTCCACAGACCTTTGATGTTTTGCACACTGTCTTTTAGTCATTAATAAAATTCATAATACTCCTCTTTGTACTATTTTATCATTATGTTTTTTCTGTAGGAACACTGAGTGTCATTGTATCATAAGAACCTTCCTTTAGATAATTTATGTATTTATTTTTTGCTTGTTAGGGTTAACCCTATCTTAAACAAAGAAAAAACTTAAAAAACTACATGCAGTACATTTTATTTTAATTTATTTATTTGCATCATTTATTATTCACCTATAGAAGACCTGCCATATTAGGCAAAGATCAGTAAAAATTTAAAAATAAATAAAATATAGCAATTGCAAAATATAGACATTAAGGGGTAAACCACCATCTAAGTCATGTACTTCCTGTAGTAGTAGTATCTCAGGCTGAAAAAGTTAGCTTAAGCAGAGCCATGATGTTTTCTCAGAAGGGTCACACCTGAAAGCCCTTTTACCTGTGAATAGGTATAAGCATGTATAACTTACTCTGAAGGGAAAGCAGGAGTAAATGATTTGGAATAATCCTATAGAAGGATGTTAGTTAGGAAAATCTCTGTAGTGAATAAGTCTGAAGTAAGTGATTTAACAATTTTATTGTTCTAGAATAATTAAACCAGATGGCAGTAAACAATTCGGTAAATAATTTAAAGCTTTCAATTTGTAGGTCATTTCTAACATAGGTAAAAGCATTTCAGATTTTAGTACATTAAAAACCAATTTTTAGCAGAAAAATATTTGAAGACAATGGGCCGGATTTTAATAGCTACGCATGATTTTATAACATGCGTGTGCAGCCGCACGTATATTATAAAATCCGGGGTTGGCGCGCGCAAGGGGGTGCACACTTGTGCACCTTGCACTCGCCGAGCCCTAGGGAAGCCCCGATGGCTTTCCCCATTCCCTCTGAGGCCGCTCCGAGAACTTATCCAATCCTTTTTTAAACACAGCTATACTAATTGCACTAACCACATCTTCTGGCAACAAATTCCAGAGTTTAATTGTGTGTTGAGTGAAAAAGAACTTTCTCCAATTAGTTTTAAATGTGCCATGTGCTAACTTCATGGATTGCCCCCTAGTCTTTCTATTATCCGAAAGAGTAAAAAACCGATTCACATCTACCCATTCTAGAACTCTCATGATTTTAAACACCTCTATCATATCCCCCCTCAGCTGTCTCTTCTCCAAGCTGAAAAGTCCTAATCTCTTTAGTCTATCCACATAGGGGAGCTGTTCCATTCCCCTTATCATTTTGGTAGCCCTTCTCTGTACCTTCTCCATCGCAATAATATCTTTTTTGAGATGCGGCGACCAGAATTGTACACAGTATTCAAGGTGTGATCTCACCATGGAGCGATACAGAGGCATTATGACATTTTCCGTTTTATTAACCATTCCCTTTCTAATAATTCCCTACATTCTGTTTGCTTTTTTGACTGCCGCAGCACACTGAACCGATGATTTCAATGTGTTATCCACTATGACGCCTAGATCTCTTTCTTGGGTAGTAGCACCTAATAATTGTGTAACTATGGCATGGGTTATTTTTCCCTATATGCATCACCTTGCACTTATCCACATTAAAATTCATCTGCCATTTTGATGCCCAATTTTCCAGCCTTACAAGGTCGTCCTGCAATTTATCACAATCTGCTTGTGATTTAACTACTCTGAACAGTTTTGTATCATCTGCAAATTTGATTACCTCTCTAGTCGTATTTCTTTCCAGATCATTTATAAATATATTGAAAAGTAAGGGTCCCAATACAGATACGTGAGACACTCCACTGCTCACTCCCTTCCACTGAGAAAATTGTCCATTTAATCCTACTCTCTGTTTCCTGTCTTTTAGCCAGTTTGTAATCCATGAAAGGACGTCACCACCTATCCCATGACTTTTTATTTTTCCTAGAAGCCTCTCATGAGGAACTTTGTCAAATGCCTACTGAAAATCCAAGTACACTACATCTACCGGTTCACCTTTATTCACATGTTTATTAACTCCTTCAAAAAAGTGAAGCAGATTTGTGAGGCAAGACTTGCCTTGGGTAAAACCATGCTGACTTTGTTCCATTAAACCATGTCTTTCTATATGTTCTGTGATTTTGATGTTTAGAATACTTTCCACTATATTTCCTGGCACTGAAGTCAGGCTAACCGGTCTGTAGTTTCCCGGATCGCCCCTGGAGCCCTTTTTAAATATGGGGGTTACATTAGCTATTAGGGATGTGCATTCGTATTGACCGCATATGTAAAACGCTACTCATATTTTTTTTTAACTTAAAAAAAGGATTCGACATATACGATCGGATTTCCCACATATCCAACATAGCTATGTTGGATATGTTGGAAATCGCGATTGTTGAGCCAAAATAAAAATTTAAACCCCCTCACCCTCCTTAATCCCCCCCCCAGACTTACCACAACTCCCTGGTGATCGAGCGAGGAGTGAGGACGCCATTTCTGCAATCCTTGGCGAGAAGCATGTGACGTCGCGCCACGTCGAGTGACGCGGCACCACGTGATTCCCGGCGAGTTCGCGCCGGAAGGCTCGTTCGGCCCAAAAAGAACTTTTGGCCAGCTTGGGGGGACCTCCTGACCCCCCCCAAGCTGGCCAAAAGTTCCTTTTGGGCCGAACGAGCCTTCCGGCGCGAACTCGCCGGGAATCACATGACGTCGGTGCCACGTGATTCCCGGCGAGTTCGCACCGGAAGGCTATTTCGGCCCAAAAAGAACTTTTGGCCAGCTTGGGGGGGCCTCCTGACCCCCCCAAGCTGGCCAAAAGTTATTTTTGGGCCGAACGAGCCTTCCGGCGCGAACTCGCCGGGAATCACGTGACGCCGGCGTCACTCGACGTGCCGCCGACGTCACATGCTTCTCGCCAAGGATTGCAGAAATGACGTCCTCACTCCTCGCTCGATCACCAGGGAGTTGTGGTAAGTCTGGGGGGGGGATTAAGGAGGGTGAGGGGGTTTAAATTTTTTTTTTTGCACATATGGACATATACCCAACTCATTTAATTTTTTTTATGTCCATATTGACCGCAAATGGTACCCCCTTTGGACATATGGACATATGGACATAAACTTTTGCTCTGCACATCCCTATTAGCTATCCTCCAGTCTTCAGGTACAATGGATGATTTTAATGATAGGTTACAAATTTTTACTAATAGGTCTGAAATTTCATTTTTTAGTTCCTTCAGAACTCTGGGGTGTATAGCATCCAGTCCACGTGATTTACTACTCTTCAGTTTGTCAATCAGGCCTACCACATCTTCTAGGTTCACCGTGATTTGATTCAGTCCATCTGAATCATTACCCTTGAAAACCTTCTCCAGTACAGGTACCTCCACAACATCCTCTTCAGTAATCATCAAAGCAAAGAAGTCATTTAATCTTTCCGTGATGGCCTTATCTTCTCTATGTGCCCCTTTAACCCCTCTATCATCTAACGGTCCAACTGACTCCCTCACAGGTTTTCTGCTTCAGATATATTTTAAAAAGTTTTTACCTCTACGGCCAACTTCTTTTCAAATTGTCTCTTAGCCTGTCTTATCAATGTTTTACATTTAACTTGCCAACGTTTATGCATTATCCTATTTTCTTCTGTTGGATCCCTCTTCTAATTTTTGAATGAAGATGTTTTGGCTAACATAGCTTCTTACATCTCCCCTTTTAGCCATGCCGGTAATCATTTTGCCTTCTTTCCACCTTTCTTAATGTGTGGAAAACATCTGGATTGTGCTTCTAGGATGGTTTTTTTTTTTAACAATGACCATGCCTCTTGCACACTTTTTACTTTTGTAGCTGCTCCTTTCAGTTTTCTTTTTCTATTCTAGTTTCCTACTAACCTGATGTAAACCACCCTGTGAGTAGAATCCCTCCCATGGTGGTGTCCAAGACTGATGATAAATGGAAAGAAATAAGGAGTCACAGTGTTTCTCACAGGAGTCACACCCAAAAAGTCCTCTTTCATACTTTATCTAGAGTAACTAGGCACATAACCCACCTAATCTAGTCTCCCAGAGGTAGGGAGGGAAAGAGGGGATAAAATGAAGAAACAGATGAAATGAGATGTTTTAAAATTTCTAATTTTATATTTCACTATTACCGACAGATTTGCTAGCAATTAAATATTGTTTTAAAGAAACATATTAAAAATTTCTAGTAATTAAAATAATGAAAATTTGAATTACTTTTAGAATTAGTTCTTTGACCAAAAGTTTTTAATTTTAGCAGATAATTATTTTGTTTTTTTCACTCCAGCAAAGCTGTAGAAGATCTTAAACCGACATAATATTTCTTAAATACATTTGATTCTTTGTGTATCACTTTTCTTTTACAAGTGTTCCAGACTTCTGCAGAATATTACTACAAATAAGTATGAAGCTTCTGGTATTATAGACTTTTAATATTCTTTACATGTTTTTCTATTTCAGTGTTCCTCTTTCTCTGTCTCTTTATTTTATTTTATTGTATGTTCATTTGTGTGTCTGTTGCTAGGATGCACTGCTTGAGTGTGATGTCTCATCACTTCCCTTCCCTCCTATTTATTCAGCCATCTTGAGGACCTACTATGCTATTATTTAGATACAATAAATAAAAGGGAGGAAAACTATACATTCTTTCACTGAATATCTTCTATTAGTCTTTAGTGTTCCCTAGTATGTGTCCCTTTGGCTAATTAAACTGTTCATGAGCTAATATTAAATACATTGTAATAATTTAGTCATTCATTTGCATTTTTCTCAGTATACTGCATTGTGAATGTCAGCATCTTTCTAGCAGTTCCTTTAAAAAAAAAAAAAAGACTGCTTGTCTCCTGGATCAGCTTATATTGAGTTCAGGGTCAAGTCATCTGTCTTTGCCAACTAATTACAGGAAGACTTTCCCTTATTTTCCTGGGCTACTAGATCCAACTACTGGCAGACCTCCTGACATACCTTGGCTGCTTGCTGGTTTTGGAAGGTCTCTCTCAGACCTTATACTCCAACAATCTTCACAGGAGTCTGACTTGCAATGATTATGTGGCTCCAGAAATATCTGGATCATTTTGCCTCACCTTTAAAAGAAATTACTGAAAAGTCAGTACAATTTAAAATGAAGGGTTTGTAAGTAAAGTTATGCTCACTCAGTGTACAAAACTCCCTTTCACTATTAAATTCTTTCTCCTGTCTCTCTTAACTGTATCTATGAAAGTTGAATGATAAAACCAGCACCTCAACTTTGATAGATTTTAATTTAACTACTCTGATCCTCACCTCTTTCAGCAATGTGAAGAATTTTCTACTTTAAAAATTCATACATACATAGCACACTCATAGAAATTCATTCACAACTGTTTTCTCAGTGTTTTCACTTTAATTGCATACGAGCAGTTTCTGTTACAGAGAATCAGCTCTGTATATCTACGCTTGGCAACTTCAGGAATCATTCTGCTAAGAATCCAAACTGAAACACTTGTGAATTTGCTACTGTATCTATGCTCTAGGAGTGTGCATTCGTTTGCAACGAATTGGCAATCCGCAACGTATATGCCATATTCGTTGTATTCGTGGGGGTCATGAAACATATGGTGAACCCCCACTAATACAACGTCTCTCTAACGAATAAACCCCCACCCTCCTGACCCCTCCAAGACTTGCCAAAAGTCCCTGGTGGTCCAGCGGGGATCCTGGAGCGATCGCCTGCTCTCGGGCCGTCGGCTGCCGGTATTCAAAATGGCTCCGATAGCCTTTGCCCTTACTATGTCACAGGGGCTACAGTGCCATTGGTCGGCCCCGTCACATGGTAGGAGCAATGGATGACTGGCGCCATCTTGTGCTCCTACCATGTGATAGGGGCCGACCAATGGCACCGGTAGCCCCTGTGACATAGTAAGTAGAGATGTGCAATCGTTTATCACGAATTAGGTAATTGCAACAAAATTACCTAATTTGTCGTGGTTCGGGGGCCCCGAAACCCAAAAAGGAATTTCCCCGAACTTCGGGGAAACTTCGTTTTTCGGGTTTGTGTGGGGAGAGGGGCACATTTTTTTTTTTAAATTAAAAACCACCCCAAACATTAAGATTAAGTATAATACAACCACCCTCCTCCCATCCCGATCCCTTCCCAAGACTTACTAACATCCCTGGGGGTCCAGCGGGGTCCCGGGTTCCATTTGTCCCTCTGTGCCCAGTGTGCTACTGCAAGCCTTGCTCCTCAAAATGGTGCCGAATAGCCTCTGAACTACTATGTCACAGGGGCTACCGGCGCCATTGGTCAGCCCCTGTCACATGGCCATCAGCGCCATCTTGTGCTCATACCATGTGACAGGGGCTGACCAATGGCGCCGGTAGCCCCTGTGACATAGTATGGGCAAAGGCTATCGGCACCATTTTGATTCCTGGCAGCCGACAACGAAATCGCTCCCGGACCCCCGCTGGACCCCCAGGGATTTTTGGCCAGCTTGGGGGGGCCTCCTGACCCCCCCAAGGCTTGCCAATAATCCCTGGGGGTCCAATGAGGGTCCGGGAGCGAGGTGAGGGTTAAGTATTAGTGTAGGGGGGTAGGGGCCACTTTTACATTCAACGTGAGATGTACGAACAGAACAGTGCTCTCTTGTGAAGATTTGCTGACCTTCGGAGTGAGGAAACTCACTCCAAGATGAGATTTGTGCAATGTTCTCTCCACCTAGCTTGTTGTTACCCAGGTAGAGAGTCCATCAAGCTAGGTGGAGAGAACATTGCACAAATCTCATCTTGGAGTGAGTTTCCTCACTCCGAAGGCCAGCAAATGAACTGTGATGTATACTGGCAATGTAGAACAAATTGGGCTAATAGTGCAACTTGTGATAATAACTGATATTGCAATACACATGCTTATTAGCATAAGGTACACCCCATTTTGGTATCCAATGCGATATTGGAAAATGAGGCCCCAAGATTGCTCTCTGAAACTTCTTTTTTAAGGCTCTTCTTCCTACTCTGCAAACTCCATTATATCTCCACAGGGAGGTACCCGTACGTTTCATCATACAGGAAGCAGAAAAGCTATATGCCATTTGTCATAAAGGAAAGTCTGCCCCTAGGGAGCAAAACAATTAATCAAAAACAGAGGTAAATACAATTTCATCATATAACATATCTTTTATTACACACATTTCGTTTAAATTTATACAAAAGTTATACAAAACTTTGAAAAGTCAAAAACAACACATTAAATGCATGTCTCTCCATTAACTCCCCTCCATGATTTTCCCCACCATTCTTTTTCACTCAATGCACAATTAAACTTTGGAATTTGTTGCCAGAGAATGTGGTTAGTGCAGTTAGTGTAGCTGTGTTTAAAAAAGGATTGGATAAGTTCTGGGAAGAGAAGTCCATTACCTGCTATTAATTACGTTGACTTAGAAAATAGCCACTGCTATTACTAGCAACAGTGACATGGAATAGACTTTGTTTTTGGGTACTTGCCAGGTTCTTATGGCCTGGATTGGCCACTGTTGGAAACAGGATGCTGGGCTTGGTCTGACCCAGTATAGCATGTTCTTATGTTCTTCTCTCCCCCTGCCCTATTTCCCTATTATATAAGATTATTTTGTATTTATTTCATTGTCTATTTTAATTTTAATTTTGTTTTTGATATTATTTTCTTATTCATCTGTTTTGTTTTTATTTATTTTAACTTTATGTATGTTTATATTGTAAACTGCCCTGACCTTTGGCGGATGCAGTATATAAGTATTTTAAATAAATAAATGACTCAAATTACAAATCAAGACAAATATATTCACAAGTTACACAATTTCAATTGTAGTCTTTTCCAAAAATGTCTAAGAATATCTAAATCAACTATTCACACATAACATCATACATCCATTAATCATACCTACACATTCACAACAATCATAAAATAAACGAAATAAAATACCCTTATATATCAACCATCCCAATATCTACTAATTGGTCAAAACTTTGCCACAAAATGTTCCCAAATTTCTCCAATACCTCAACTTCCTAACATCTTCTCTACTTACCCAACCTTCCCGACAAGGTCCCTTGTTTCACCCGTATGGGCTTCTTCGGGGGATGCTATCACATAACCAACTTCACAGTTTATAATTGTTCCCTATTCCAGCTTCATTATAAATCCACATATTTTCATCCTTAGACACCATTAATCGAAACCCTTATTTCTCCCATCTTGACTGTTTCAAAAGAATCCTTATTCCAGTAAGTCTAAAAACCAATACAAAAAATTTCATAATTATACTATGAATAAGTTTTAATCAAATACATCAAAACAATTATACACATGGGGCCAGATTTTCTAACCTACGCGCGGGTGTAGATTTGTGCACCAACCCGGCGCGCACAGATCTACACCCGATTTTATAACATGTGCATGCAGCTGCTCTGAGGCCCTCTGAGGCCGCTCTGAAATCAGAGCGGCCTCAGAGGGAACTTTCCTTTCACCCCCCCCCCCCCCCGCACCTTCTCCTCCCTTCCCCTATCTAACTCGCCCCCCAGCCCTACCTAAATCCTCCCCCTCACCTTTATTATTTGTTGCGCCTGCCTTTGGACAGGCGTACGTTGCGTGCACCGGCCGAGTGTTAGCACGCGATTCCCCATCCTAGCAGGCCTTCGGAGGCCTCTGGCCATGCCCCTGCCCCGGACCGCCCATGTCCCACCCATTTTTTCAAGTCCCAGGACATACACATGTCCCGGGGCTTGCGCGCATCACCAAGTCTATGCAAAATAGGTTCGGCACGCGCAGGAGCGGGTTTTCAGTGTTATGCACATAATATGCGCGCATAACCCTTTGAAAATCTGCCCCATTATCCTTACCAATCCAAAGCTTGTCAAGACATACCACCATCTCCAGCGCCTAATTCACAAGGGACTATTCCATTTTATCCTTCAATTAAAGCTCTTAGGAATGTTGTGGGAAAGTGGAAAGGAAGGAGGCCCAAAGATTTGCAGATCCTTCCCTATTAGTACTTCAGTACAGACAGCCCGAAGAAGGGGAGATAACAATGACAATGTTATCCTCTTGAAAAAGGAGACGAAACTCAGAATTGTCCTGGATACTGATCAAAAGGAGATTTGCCTCAACCAATACCCACCTTCAACTGACCAGAGCCAAGCGGTCTCAGAAGCTTAGGAGGTAAGTCTACCTGTAACCAAATACACTCATCTGATTAATCCCAGGAAGCTGGAGTAGAGATGCCATTTCAGTGTATGTCCAGCTAGCAGACTATAAAACACGCAGGTATCTCTGATGCTCAGCAGTGACTCCTTCATGAGTGACTCCCTCTTCACAAGGTGAAAAGTAAGATAGAACGGGATACAGTAAAACACAATAGTAATTTGGCTAGTGCTACAACTACACATGAATATGTTACCCAACTATGGGAACATTTGCAAAACACTTTTGCCGTTGCCCAAAAGAATTTGTAGATGAATGTCAGAGGAATAAAAGCTTACAATCTTTGATTCAGATGGACTGAATCAAATCACGGTGAACCTAGAAGATGTGGAAGGCCTGATTGACAAACTGAAGAGTAGTAAATCACCCGGACCGGATGGTATACACCCCAGAGTTCTGAAGGAACTAAAAAATGAAATTTCAGACCTATTAGTAAAAATTTGTAACTTATCATTAAAATCATCCATTGTACCTGAAGACTGAAGGATAGCAAATGTAACCCCAATATTTAAAAAGGGCTCCAGGGGCGATCCGGGAAACTACAGACTGGTTAGCCTGACTTCAGTGCCAGGAAAAATAGTGGAAAGTGTTCTAAACATCAGAATCACAGAACACATAGAAAGACATGGTGTAATGGAACAAAGTCAGCATGGCTTTACCCAAGGCAAGTCTTGCCTCACAAATCTGCTTCACTTTTTTGAAGGAGTTAATAAACATGTGGATAAAGGTGAACAAGTAGATATAGTATACTTGGATTTTCAGAAGGCGTTTGACAAAGTTCCTCATGAGAGGCTTCTAGGAAAAGTAAAAAGTCATGGAATAGGTGGCGATGTCCTTTCATGGATTGCAAACTGGCTAAAAGACAGGAAACAGAGAGTAGGATTAAATGGACAAATTTCTCAGTGGAAGGGAGTGGACAGTGGAGTGCCTCAGGGATCTGTATTGGGACCCTTACTTTTCAATATATTTATAAATGATCTGGAAAGAAATACGACGAGTGAGATAATCAAATTTGCAGATGACACAAAATTGTTCAGCGTAGTTAAATCACAAGCAGATTGTGATAAATTGCAGGAAGACCTTGTGAGACTGGAAAATTGGGCATCCAAATGGCAGATGAAATTTAATGTGGATAAGTACAAGGAGATGCATATAGGGAAAAATAACCCATGCTATAATTACACCATGTTGGGTTCCAAATTAGGTGCTACAACCCAAGAAAGAGATCTAGGTGTCATAGTGGATAACACATTGAAATTGTTGGTTCAGTGTGCTGCGGCAGTCAAAAAAGCAAACAGAATGTTGGGAATTATTAGAAAGGGAAAGGCGAATAAAACTGAAAATGTCATAATGCCTCTGTATCGCTCCATGGTGAGACCGCACCTTGAATACTGTGTATAATTCTGGTCGCCGCATCTCAAAAAAGATATAATTGCGATGGAGAAGGTACAGAGAAGGGCTACCAAAATGATAAGGGAAATGGAACAACTCCCCTATGAGGAAAGACTAAAGAGTTTAGGACTTTTCAGCTTGGAGAAGAGACGACTGAGGGGGGATATGATAGAGGTGTTTAAAATCATGAGAGGTCTAGAACGGGTAGATGTGAATCGGTTATTTACTCTTTCAGATAGTAGAAAGACTAGGGGCACTCCATGAAGTTAGCATGGGGCACATTTAAAACTAATCGGAGAAAGTTCTTTTTTACTCAACGCACAATTAAACTCTGGAATTTGTTGCCAGAGGATGTGGTTAGTGCAGTTAGTATAGCTGTGTTTAAAAAAGGATTGGATAAGTTCTTGGAGGAGAAGTCCATTACTTGCTATTAAGTTCACCTAGAGAATAGCCACTGCCATTAGCAGTGGTAACATGGAATAGGCTTAGTTTTTGGGTACTTGCCAGGTACTTGTGGCCTGGATTGGCCACTGTTGGAAGCAGGATGCTGGGCTTGATGGACCCTTGGTCTGACCCAGTATGGCATTTTCTTATGTTCTTATGTTCTTATGCCTCTAAAGGGCAAAAAATTGAGACAAGGTCTTTTAGTATAATTACCATAAAAACAATGCCATACAAAGCAAATGTTTACCTAGCTGGAAATGACCTTTTATAATTGTGGATAAAGTCTCCCCAGTCACGTATCTTATTCAAATTAAGAGAAAACCTGACGGTGTAGATGACCTTAAATGGGTCCACATTAACCAGCTCAGACCTTGTCACTCTCTGTGCCCAGTAGAGATGAGCTTCGTTTTTCTGGCTCGGGTCGGGTTTCGGTTTGGGCGCTTCGTGGGAAAACTCGTTTTCCCACGGATCATTTTTTCCAAAATTGAAACTGGAACCCGAACCCGAACCTGAAACCGGAAAAACGAATTAAAAAACCCCACAAATCGGGAAAAAAACCGCGAATCGGGAAAAACCCTACCCCAACCCTTAAATTTTACTTTCTTACACCCCCCCACCATCCCAATCCCTCCCCAAGACTTACTAAAAGTCCCTGGTGGTCCAGTGGGGTCCCGAGAGCGATCTCTCCCTCCATGTCGTCGGGTCTGCTATGTCAAAATGGCGCCGATAGCCTTGCCCTTATGATGTCACAGGGGCTACTGGTGCCATTGGTCAGCCCCTTTCAAATGTTAGGAGCAATTAACGGCCGGCGCCATCTTGTGCTCCTACCATGTGACAAGGGCTGACCTGCATTCCCAGCTATCCGCTCCTCAGAGGGCCTACCTACCTGATTACTACTAGACCCGCTTCTCAGGTCTCTCACTCTATCCAGGAACCATCTATTTGTGAGTACCTCTTCTGACTTCTGATATACGAACTGTATTGAGGATTCTACGCGGTGTACCCCGAACCCCGGGCCACTTCCACCTTCCTTCAATAGAAGCCATTCAGCTTTCCTGCAATACAGAATATCTACACACCAAGTACGGGAGCCTCTTCCAGGTTCCGGCATCTCTACCAGTTCTTCAACATCTACTGTACATACATTCTCAGCATACCTCACTCCATGGGCCACTTCCGGATCTGTATTCCAGAGGTGCCTACACTCATCAGAGGGGATTCCCAGTGTACCTCGCTCCGCAGGCCACTACCGGATCTTCTCATCTGTGGCCTCACCATGGGCATTCCCCATTTTTCGGGGCTATACGACTACATCTGCAATTCTGTAGACATTACTGTTTTCTGCATTCATAATAAAGTCTCTACTTCTAGCTGTGTCCTACGCCACTGAGACTGTGCCTGTTGATCGTGAAGCTCACAGGGCTCCTCTCTGTGGGCGGAGACATCTCTCATCTCAGCCCATGGTTCACATTCTTACATAAACATAACAAAAGGTTTATTAGACTAATTGCTGGATCCATTGTCTTTTCTGCCTTGGGTTCCCTCTTTGGTGCATCCATGTCCATTGCAAATGCAGTATCCATAAAAATGTTGCAGAACACTGTTAAAGAGTTGCAGGACGATATGAAAAGTATGTCTAAACAGATACAACACCAACAAGAACAGTTATCTTCTCAAGGTAAAACACTAAGTAACACTGTCTCCTTGGTTAACCTACATTCTCAAGCAATTGAGCATTACTGAGAGGACATTACCAACATTTAAAGTGTGCTGAGTGAAGAACTCACAGTTATCCAGCCCATTTAAGTGCTCACCAATGAATTGTTTAGAGAGCTGGACAACAGCATGAGAATCTTATTGAAAGGACAGATTTCAATGTATTTAGTCTCTCCAGATGTCATTACAGATGCTTTCACTAAAATTATCTGAAGTAACACTGAGCCTATCCAGGTCCAGGTTGCTTATCATATGAGTAATGCTACACCTCTGTATGTGGACATTGAGAATATGGAGGTTGCATATGTTTTAAATTTACCTTTCATTTTAGCTGAGAATGTTTACCAATCAAAACAAGTAATTAATGTAGGTATGTGGACAAGCATTTTCCATTAAAATGCTACATTAACTTTTATGACTTTTATGTATGTCCATTGACATGCTTCATTGATTTTTATGACTTTTAAGTATCTTTATGTAGACTTGCGTGTAGATACCACTACCCTTCTAGCCTATTAGAGCGACAACCCACAGAAATATTTAGTTCCTAATTTAGGCCTATGCCAACAAAGGACATACATTGGTTATGTCTTGGTAAGCCTTTCCTAAAGGATACTACAGAAACTTTGTGTGATTTGTCCTCGGACAACATCCAAGAGAAATGTAAAATTACCAATGCAAAGTAAGATGAATTCTCTGAAACCAAGGTTGCTGTTGTAAATAATGTTTGGTTAGTTAGCTACCCTCTGAAAGAACTTGCTATTTCTAACAAGCATGATGTTACTAGTAAGGTTCCCTTACCCAATAATGTTTCCTTAATCACAGTACCTAAGAACTCAATAGTTACAGTAGAGGGTGTGTCCTTATTTTACCTAGAACCAGATCTAGTTCCCACAGAGGTAGAAATCCTGGATGTATTTTGGGGTCATGAAATCAGCTTTGATGAAAAGCTGGTATATCTTTTAGGCTAGAAAGACTCTCACACTGTGGAACTGTCTGTAGAACAAGATACAGCAGAAATTGCTGACTACAACTATGATTCCAGGTATGATGATATTTTATAAACTGACAATATAGGGGCATATTTTAAAAAGTTGCGTGAGCGCGTACTTTTGTTCACGCAGCAGTACGCGTAGCCGCGCGTATCTTATAAAATCTGGGGTTGGCGTGCGCAAGGCTGCGCAAAATCGGCAGCCTGCGCGCACCGAGCCGCGCAGCCTGCCTCCGTTCCCTCCAAGGCCGCTCCGATTTCGGAGCAACCTCGGAGGGAACTTTCCTTCGCCCTCCCCACACCTTCCCCTCCCTTCCCCTACCTAACCCACCCCCCGGCCCTATCTAACCCCCCCCTTACCTTTGTCGGCAAAGTTACGCCTGATGGAAGCAGGTGTAACTTTGCGCGCGTCGGCCGGCAGCCCCGCTCCGTCCTCCGGTCCCGGGGGCTGGTTCGGAGGCCTCGACCACACCCCCGGGCCGGCGCCATGCCCCCGGGCCCACCCCCGAAACGCCACGGCCCCCACCGAAATGGCGCGTCAGTAGGCCCCGCCCCCGACACGCCCCCTTACAAAAGCCCCGGGACTTACGCGCGCCGGCGGCCTATGCAAAATAGGCGCGCCGGCGCGCGAGGGCCCTGCGCGCGTAAATCCGGAAGGATTTACGCGCGCGGGCCTTTGAAAATCCGCCCCATACTGTCTTATGCCTTACCTGTCCTAGCCATGGTTATCGTAGTTCACATGCTATTTTCAGTCACCTTCTTTAAAAGAGTAATGGCCCTAATGAGACACACACAGGAACGGTCTCAAAGTAAAGCTATGTGCTTGTGAAACCTCCCACAGCCCCAATCTCTGGAACTGTATGAGGCACTGGACAATCAGAGATCACACTCTGTCACTTTCCAGACTAGGGAAACTATGGTTACACATACATATACTCTACCTCAAATCTGAAATGATATCTCTTCCTCATATTTCTATAGTATGCACCACATGAGAACTACATTATTTCCTTATTTCTTATCACCCTTATATATATATTTCCAGTTACTATTCCCCATTTATTCTTTATACATTGTGCCTTTCCTCATTATAACGAATATTTTATTCACCATTATTTATTTATTTATTTAGAATTTTTTTGTATACCAACAACCGTTTGCACATCGTATCGGTTCACATAGAACTTAGAACTAAGACAGGAAAGCTGTCTTTTAGGCAAAACCTTTACAAGGAACATGGATAGCATAAAAACGCATAAGAGATTAAACAGGTGCATGAATAGTAGCAGGGGTAGGGAATGAAAGGTGCTAGGAGAAAAACCTTTTGAGCTAGGTGCTGGGAGTGGAATGCATACAGAGTAAAATGCATACAAAGTACTAGATACAAAAATTTAGGTTGAGAGGAGGGGGAAACGTGCTGAGGGATAGGGGGAGGATACAACACAATTGAAGATTAAACATTATACTTCGTTTATACAATAAAATATGAACTAATGCTTAGCAGTTAGTTGCAGGGATGGCTGGAAAGGGATGGGAAGGCCTGTAGGAATAGCCAGGTTTTTAGTTTTTTTTTAATTTGGAAGTTGAGGTTTCAGTATGTAAGTCAAGAGGCATGGAGTTCCAAAGGGTAGGGCCAGCCAGGGAGAAAGCTCTATTTATGGTGGAGATGTGCTTAGTTGATTTGATCGAGGGATTTCAAAGTGAACCCTGTAGGGTGGATCGGATTGGTCTTGCAGATGTGTGAGGCTGGAAAGGAGGGTTGATCCAGTGGGAATTTTCATTTGTGATACTTTTGTGAATGAGGGTCTATTACATTTAATACATTATTACATTATTTCCATTCTATTATTACTATTATGATTCCTTATAAGTACCATGACTATTATTATTCTTACATTATTCCTACCTCATGTTGATGATGTCATCATTGATGGTCATACATGTCATACAGCTGAGGCCTGCATATTAGCCGATAGTTAGGCTTAAGGAATATAAGCTCCATTGCTGACTCATCCCGCTTAAGAGAGGGAAAATGTAGGGAGATGTCCCATGTTCTACCAAATATGAATCATAATAGCCAAAGAAGTATGCAGTCTAATACTGACTGGCTTTTTCAGTGGAAAAAGAAGAAACCTTGTCCAGATGAACTTCACACTGAATGATACATTAACTAAATCTTCCTGTTTGTAAGTGCCTGTTTAAGTGAAAAAGAAGACAGATAGACAAAGCAACAACTTAAGCTCAAAAGCAGGAGTCAGAGACCAGGTAACAGCTCTAGAGGTCAGAAAGACCCTCCTCCCTTGGAAGAGTGGGAGACAGTCTGAGACAGAGAAAAACACTCTGGCATAAGAGCTTGGCATACAGACATGGAAGTTCTCCCCCTGAAGAAATGGGGAGGGGGAAAAAGGCCTGCAGCATGGCAGGACACCCCTGAAGAAATGGGGAGGGGAAAAAGACCTGCAATACAGTAAAGACCCTCCACCCACCATGTGATTATGCATAAGCTTGTGCATATTTATTAGCTGGAAAGTATGACAGGGGGGCAAAAAAGGAGAAAACAAAAATGAACACTGAGAGCAATCCTGAAGGTAAAACGAGAAGAGTGGCTCAGAAAGAAAGAGTGAACCTGAAGCAGCCTTCAGCCCTAGCTATCAAGGAGGGAGAAGACTAGGTGTGGTCAGGATACTGGAGAGAGGAGATGCCTGATGAGAGATGGTGGTGAGCAGTCTGAGGCAACAGGGAGCCGAAAGGGAAGGGACCCAGAATCAAGGCTCCAGATAGCCAGTAACTCTGCCAGAACCCATCTCAGAGTCAAGTCTCCTTGCCTGCCCACATTCTCCAGCTCTCTAGCCGAGCCTACTTCAGAGGTAAACAGGGGAGATTTCCTGAAGTTAGGATCAGGGATAAGTGAGTTAGCCAAAAGTAGGGATGTGAAACGTTTTTTGACGATTTAAAAAATTGTCTGATATTTTTAAAATCGTCAAAAATCGGTACAGTGCGTGATACAATAGAAATTTTCACGATTTATCGTGAAAAATCATTACTCCCATTAGTGTCCACTAACGGGAGTTATTTGGGGGGAGGGCGGGAAAACCGGCACACCAAAACAACCCCTAAACCCACCCCGACCCTATAAAATGAATCCCTTACCTTCCCCCACCCCCCCGAACCCCCACAAAACTTTTTATGAGTACCTGGTGGTCCAGTGGGGGCACGGGGACCGATCTCCCGCTCTCGGGCCATCGGTGCCATTTTGGCTGCCACTCAAAAATGGCGCCGATGGCCCAATTAAAAAAAAACCCACCCGACCCTTTAACGATGACCCCTTAGCTTCTCCCACCCTCCCGATATCCCCAAAACATTTTTTAATTACCTGGTGCTCTAGTGGTGGTCCCGGGAGCGATCTCCCGTTCTCGGGCCGTCGGCTGCCAATCATAAAGATGGCGCCGATGGCCCTTTGCCCTTACCATGTGACAGGGTATCCGTGCCATTGGCCGGCCCCTGTCACATGGTAGGAGCACTGGCTGGCGCCATCTTTAAAGATGGCTGCCGCTATCGTAAATATGGCGGCGGCCATGGTAGGAGCACTGGCTGGCCGGCGCCATCTTTAAAGATGGCTGCCACCATCTTTAAAGATCGCCGCAATAGATCGCATGCAATAGATTTGCATATAATAGAGGTAGTGCATGCAAATCTATCAAATGCATATTAGTTGTAGATATCTTGAAAACCAGGCCTGTTCATGGCTCTCGAGGACAGGAGTTGGCTACCCTGCTCTATGAGATAGTATCTTCAAATGGGATTGTCCTTTGCTTACAATGATAAGAATGAACCTCATTCTTTAGTCTGGATATGCTGGTTATGATCTAATATCTCAAATTCACTGGTCATGCTTTTATTAATACAAGTAGTGTGCCAAGGATTGTTTCCTTCTGGAACTCATAGGGTGTAATACATAATTGCAATATATTGAGAAGTACTTCTCAATATATTGCAATTATGTACTTGGAAGTTCTCTCTATTCAGGCCAGTGGTGCCCAAAACATTTGAGTCTGTTTCTGTATCTCTCTGCTACATTTTCTTGATCACCAATTGTAACTCTTGGAGAGATAAGCAATTGCTTTAAACAACATAAGAAAGCTCAGCAATATTTCTTATGTCATATTATTTCTAAAGCAAAATGAAACCAAAAATATAAAATTGTGTTTATTTATTTAGAGGTGAATTTAAAAAGCCCGGCATGTACATCAATCAGGGAATGCATGGGTAAGTCAGGCTTACGTGTACCAACCCTATTTTAAAAGGCACCCAGATATACAAGTAAAGCCTGCTGCATGCACATTTGAAAAGTTTCCAAAAAGGGATGGGATGTGGGGGTGATCTGGGTGGGGCATGGGCATTTTGGGGCCTGGCCAAGAGATGTGCACATAAAAACTTACGCACACTGGCACACTTCAAGGTCTCCTGCCACTTAACTATACTTCTGCTATGGAGGACATGCAAGTAATAAAATAAAATGATCAAGCCATTTCTGAGGGGTTTAATAGATCTGGGGTAACTGGGGGGAGTGTAGGCTATCAAACCAGGATGGGTTTGGAAGATCTAGCTGTTAACTGGACAAACTGGTGGATGAACTGGTTACATTTTGGCAATAGTATAGACGTGTACCCCTTTTAAAATTCCCCAGCTTACATGGTAGAAGTGGGATTTACACACTTATGCAAATGTCCATTCAAAATTTTGTGCTCGTGTGCATGCAGCCAGACTATTTTATAACATGCGCTCACATAGACGCAGCTATTATAAAATGCCCATGTATCTCAGTGCACAGATCTATTCACCCGCGCACACATCTATGTGCCTGCGCACTGGTTTGAAAGTTACCATCTCTGTTTCTCCAAATAGTGCACACTGTACATAGTATATGCTAAAATATTTTTGTGCACACTATTTACAAATTGTATATACTGTTTCCAAAAATGATAGGAAAATAAAAAGAATGAAATAGAAGGAATTACCCCCCCCAAAAAAAAAAAAATAAAAAATGGAAAGAAAACCCAAATGAAACAAAACATTCTAAAATGCACACCTCAAATCTCTTGGTACTTGATGATTCTCTGTTTTATAATATGAAGGACAAAATAGTGGAATGTATCACTTGATTACAATTTCTTTATTCTCTGAAATATTCTCAGGATCATGATGTTAGTGTTTCTCTTATACCACGATGTTATAGTATTTGCAAAGTTTCAGGGTATAATCTGAGCTACATTATTGCGCCTTTCTGTATATCAGTCTTTTGACAACAATACATTGAACTCAGCCATGATGAGAAACCATTCATTGATGTAGATGTTGAAAGGGATAGCACCGAGGTTATATCTCAGTCCTACTCCTTGTTCCTGCATTAAACTGTCTAAATAGTTTTTATCTTTCCCTTAAAGCTTATAGCGCTTAGCGGTTTGCAGGCCAAATAATATTGTTTCTTGTTGTGTCATTTCATTGGGGGGAGATTGCAACCTGAATTTTGCTTTGTTGGGGCTATTCTCTCTTTTTTAATTTTATAAAATGTCAGCAAATGGTGTGCATTTTTTATGAACAGTGTGTAAATAGTGTATGCAATTCAGGAACAATGCTTACAACTTACAAATAGTATGTAGTATTTGCAAATAGTACATGCTATTGAGAAATAATGAGCACTCAAAATGATAGCAAATATAAAACAAATTTGTTTATTTTTTTCTATTATTTCTTTTTAAAATCAATATGAAATAATATAAACAATGTTGATGACATTTTCTATATCTTTTCAAATGAATGGACATCTCCTAAAAGAGATAGCCTGACAGCCTGTTCTGTGCTTCAAAATTCTTTATGTGTAAACCACCTGAGAAGGAACTACTGTTTTGTATGTTCATGTAGGTGTTTGAGGGTCATGTCAAAAGATTTCTGGTTAGTTATTAGATTAAGGTAGTTTTTATTTAAGAGAACTAGGCTGATAAGTGGGCATGTGACACCTTGAATCACTGCAATTTAAGTTTACTTAGCACATATGATAACTTTGTAGTTTATAAGAACATAAGAAATTGCCATGCTTGGTCAGACCAAGGATCCATCAAGCCCAGCATCCTGTTTCCAACAGAGGCCAAAACCAGGCCACAAGAACCTGGCAATTACCCAAACACTAAGAAGAACCCATGCTACTGATGCAATTAATAGCAGTGGCTATTCCCTAAGTATAATTGATTAATAACCATTAATGGACTTCTCCTCCAAGAACTTATCCAAACCTTTTTTGAACCCAGCTACACTAACTGCACTAACCACATCCCCTGGCAACAAATTCCAGAGCTTTATTGTGCGTTGAGTGAAAAAGAATTTTCTGCGATTAGTCTTAAATGTACTATTTGCTAACTTCATGGAATGCCCCCTAGTCCTTCTATTATTCGAAAGTGTAAATAACCGAGTCACAGCTACTCGTTCAAGATCTCTCATGATCTTAAAGACCTCATTCATATCCCCTCTCAGCCTTCTCTTCTCCAAGCTGAACAGCCCCAACCTCTTCAGCCTTTCCTCATAAGGGAATCCAATAAGAATGAAATGAGAATATTCAGAAGCAAACAATAACACTTTATGCTAATAATGTCTTTTACTTATCTTTAACAGATAACGAGTTTTCTAGAAAAGTTAACAAATAACATTCAGATAAGTATAATTAATTGTCTTTCCTATCTTGTTTCTTTCCTCTTACATTTGTATTATAGTATTTGGGTTTTTTTTAAGGACTGACCCTCTGTGTTGCTTGTTTTTCTGGAATTCAGGCAGGGCTTTATTTTGAAGACTCAAAGTTCAAATCTTTCCAGGTAAGTATTCCTATTTGTCATTACTACACTTTTATGAGTATTTATATTTTCTTAATTCTAATTCTGTCTCTCTTGCTTACTTTTTACTTTTAAATGTCTCTGATAGTTGGTGTGCATACTTATCTCTTACTCCCTTGCCTCAGCAGCTTGGGGGTGGAGCTAACAAACACTTTAGTGAGTGGAAAATCTGATTACTCTGGGTATGATGGTCTGAGATCACCATTTGAGAGCATAGAAGGAACCTTGTAACTCTTGACCTGTAGTTTTATTAGGATCAAGTACTACCTACTTTTCTGATTTTACCAAACCCAAAAGAGATGCTAACTTCCTTTCCCCAAAACATCTTCTGCAAACTAAGTGTAATTCTTAATGCAAGATTAGAAGGCTTTTTGTGCTGAATTACTTAAAACAAAGAATAATAAAAATTCTCAAATTACCATGAGAGGGAGCTGAAATATGTAACCATATATGATATGAAAGGATTTATTTTATTTTATTTTATGATAAGTTAAGAATGAGTTCCAACCTGTTCTCCACTGTTACCTCTTCTGTTAATTGTTTTTAATTGTTCCCTGTACTGCCACTGAGCGAATGTGGTAGTTACATTGTAAACCGATATGATTTGTATACTTTACAGGAATGTCGGTATAGAAAAAAATGAAACTAAATAAATAAATAAATATGAGTTATGTGATATGAGTATGAAATGTGAGATAAATGAAACTGCTTAAAAGCCAAGACAGATGCGCAAGGGTAAAAAAATTGTTTTGCATTTTGGTTCATTTCTGAAAGTATTTCCTCAAGAATGTCATTTTGTTTAATATTTGATTTGTTTCTTTTGTTTAAAAAAATGAATCAAACATTAAGAACCCCCCCAAAAAAAATGAAAAACAAAAAGGAAATGGGGCTTGCAGAACCCATCACCCATCCCTTCCACCTGGAAAAATGCTGGGACCAGGATACCCCCAACCCTCACTTACCTGGTCTGCTGGTGAGACCTCAGTCCAGGTTGAGGCCTTAGCCTTGGGTAGGCTGAGGCAGCAGCAGGTTACTGCCACACTGGCCTAGTCCCGACACTGGGTCTAAACAGGACACTGGGGACTTGGCTTTGGCCTCAGCCTATGCAGGACCCCGGGTCGATGCTGAGGTGCTGTCCAGAAAATGGGTCCTGATGCCAAGATCTGGCCAAGATGCTGGGTCCCAGTGCTGGGGCATCAACCAAGACCCAGGCCTGATGCTGGGGCCCAACCTGGATGCCAGATCTTGATACCTAGGCCTTAGCATAGGCCAAGTCCCTGGCCCAGGCCTGATGCCAGGGCTCAACCCAGAGACTGGGTCCCAACATCTGGACCTCAGCCTAGTCCAGGGCCCAGGCCCAAGCCTGATGCCATGGCCCAGCCCACAGGCCATGTCCCAAAACTGGGGCCTTGGCATAGACCCTGGCCTGATGCTGGGGCCCTGCCTGGAAGCCAGATCCTGATATCTAGACCTCAGCCTAGGGTCAGGCACAGGCCAGGAGCCCAAGCATCGGAAGTCCTCTTCTTAGGTTGTCTCTCTTCTTTCTTCTAATGATGCTGTCCGTTGAAGTGGCACTGGAGTAAATTAACTCTGGTGCATCCTACTCAGTATAGGGCACTATTTTGCTGTATGGCAATGCTGAATGGAAATGTCATAACTCAAAATAGCACCCTCCTCTGACATGTGCTGGAGTTAATTTTCTTCGGCACGACCCCAGCAGACAGTGTTAATAGAAAAAAGAAGAAAGAAGACATAAGAACCTAAGGACCTAATGACCTCTAAGGCCTGATCTCCCAGATTGTGCACACATGAAAAATTTAAGAAAGGGACAGGGTATGGGCGTGCTTTGGGTGGGGCTTGGGCGGAAAGTGGGCATTCTGGGAAAGAATAAGTATTTACGTGCACAAGCACGCACCATAGTTCCCTACCATGTAACTTTAGTTCTGCTGTGGATGTCATGTAAGTGGGGATTGAAGGGTCAAGGTTAATAGGGTAAAAGGAAGGAAGATTAATTAGGGGGTTAGGAAGTCAGGAGCCTTTACCTGGGTGAACTGGGAATGGTCTGGAGAAACTGGTAATTGCATTGGCTCATGTATTGAATAAAATCCCCCCACTTACGTGGTAAAGCTGGCAGTTGCATGCACAGATGTGCATCCATACAAAATTGCATGCACATGTATGTGCGTACAGCCAGTTTTGTATCATTCGTGCATATACTCACCTATGCTATAGAATGGCTGCATTCATTCATGCCGCCATATGCACTTACATGTACACCCACGCAGCTCTTTAAAAGTTACCATCAAAATTAATATTAAGAAAAGCAATAAAACAAAACCCAAAAATCCAAGGCTAAGACACAGAACATGTCCAAATCCTCTTCATCCCACTCAAACACTACCATGAGAAGTCCAGCAATGCTCAAACATCTACAAAGTCACCAAAAATATCTCCAAAAATACTTACGCTTTTAATTTGAAAATGACAATATTTTATCCCAAAATAAGGATCCAATAAGAATTTTTACCACCTCCTTAGATGTTCAGAACCCTTATTTAAACTTTTCTGAGGTTTTCTGACCACTTTTAAGCCTCAGATACCCTATGTGGTAAAAGCATCAAATTACTGATTTAAAAATCAGTTTTGAGACCAAATGACTGTTTTGTTCTGCAATATTCATGCAACAGCAGCTTCCCCAAGGCCTCTGCTGCCATGTCTGACCCCACCCAATGCACAGCTAACTTCCAAAAAACACTGCTGCTGTCCTACTCCTTGTGGGATGCTGTGAGTAACAGCGAGAAACCCTCAGCTCACTGTGGCACACAATCACAGCTGACAGCCACTAATTAAAAGGCCCATTCTGCCTCCAGGCTCCGCAGCCCCAGCTTCCAGGCTTTTTTTTTTTTTTTTTTTAAATCAAACTTTGTAGCCATGTATCTGGGCTCTAAAGGTCCCACCACAACATCGGGCCCACCAGAATCCCAGGTTTCCAGGACCACAGCACTTGGGGCAGGGCAGGTAAATAATTATAGTTTATCCTCTTTATATAAGCACAGCAAAGGCACAGAGAGGTGTGCATCACTACTGCCTATAGAAAAGATATGCCAACAGGGTTGATATTATGTGCGGAAATGTCACTTTGGTTTGCTCTCTGCCATGCCCGGTTTGTACCTTCTTGCTACTTTCCTGCCAATTATTTCTCTCTAGAGATGTCACTGCACTCCACATAATATAAAAATGTATTGGCTATGGATGGATGTCCTCTTTATATTAAAACACCCCAACCAGCCCAATGGCTGAGTAGCAGTCCTGTGGTTTGCCATGCAGAGGCATGGATTTGTTTCCTAGTTCCAGCTTTCAAGTTCCCAGGTCAGCCAGGGCTGGAAATGCTGTGTCAGTATCGTTCACAGCCCCTTGGGGGTTTGTTGCTGAGGGTGGTATTTCCAGTCATTGTGCAATGGTGACACATAGAGGCCAATTTTGGGACCCATGATTGCAGGATTCTGGAAGGATCCTTGGAGCAAGACTGTCACTGCAATGACTGGGCTAGAGTAAGTTAGGAGGGAATATAATAAGTAGGGTAGAAATATTTGGGTAGTGTCAAATTAAATTTCACAGTGCCATAATAACCCTGCCCTGATTTCAACAGAGACAGAATCCCAAAGGAACAGCAGGAAACTGCCTAGTCAAAAAAGGAAAAACACCTGTGCAGATGTTGTGGAGGAACATGGAAAGGAAATATTTTTTGATCCCACATACTTGTTAATTTTTCTGAAGGATAAGAATTCTAATGAGATTGAAATTTCTATAATGAAGAATTCTGTAATTTCTTCTCCATCACTAATCTGGGGTGTTTGTTGCTATGTATTTTCTAACTCTGACTGTGAATCCATGTTATTTTGGCTTTTAAGCTGTTTTTTTTTCTTTCTGAATTGGCTCCCTCTATTAATATTTATTGGTCATTTTCTTTGTGGGATGATGATGAATATAAAAAATGTATTTGTTAAATTTTGCTTATATACTTTTTTTCATTATCTTAATTATATTCCTTTCACGGTTTTGTCTTGGAATACTAATTTAAAACACAAATGTAGAGATACTACCTGTGGGACAGGCCCATGAGTGGCACGTTTTCCTCCATCACACCCTCATTGCTACTGGCTGCCCACAAGACTGGAAGTTGCTACTGAGGCCATCTTCACAGCTTGTGATGCCGCCAATAGTGCTGCTGTTGTTCGTGACCTGGGGTGCTGCTCTCTCCTCCCACCTCTGGTGCTGCATTGCCTTTGTGCACTGCTGTCCATCTTTGTGGCCTGAACGCCGTCAACATGCTACTCCTGCACCTGAAGTCCTCCTAAGTGCACTTGCGTGCCACTCTTGAACATTTAAAGGGCCCGCAGTGGGAAAAGTCCCGCAGTAATTCCTGATGATGTCATGCCTACAACCTTTTAAAAGGGATCTTCAGTCTCTTCATGGTTGCCTTTGCAAGGAGTTGCTTCACCCCTGGAGTTCCTGTCCAGCTCTTGCTCCAGGAGTTGACGGAGTTCTTGATCTTTGCTTCTTCATGGCTTTCATGTTCTTCATGGGAGCTCATCTATGTTTCTTTGCTCCATGTTCCTTGTTCCTGGTCTCTCATCAGTTCATGTCTTCAGCATCCCTGATGTTCTATTCTTTGTCTCCAAGGTCTACCTTCCAGGTGTTCTCCTTTGTCTTCTTCCAGATGTGCCAGCATCATGGTCCGTGACCAGCCCACAGTTTGTGTAGGGTGTCTCGTGGCGCAAGGCCTGCCTCCAAGCTGACTTTGCTGGACAAGTCTCTGGAAGTCCCTTGTTTTTAAATGCCAAGGTTATGCCTGATTATTAGTTCATGAATGCCTAGTTTCTATCTCTGGTCCTGAATTCCTGAGCCTGTATCCCTGAATCCTGTTCCTGGTCTTCAGAGTGCCTTGTCCTAGCTTTCGTCTATGTCCAAGTCTCCAGTCTCCAAGTCTCCAGTCCAGAGTCTGCTTCGCCTCTGGTATGGTCTGTGACCAGCCCACAGATTGTGTAGGGCATGCAATGGGACAGGACTCTCCCAGAGACTTTGTCATTTTTCCAGAAGCAAGTTCTCATCATGTTTTGAGCCCAGAGTCTGCCCCACATTTGACGTGGTCCAAGACCAGCCCACAGACTGCGTAGGGCATGCTATGGCACAGGGTTCATTCCATTCCTGAATTTGAAATCTGAAATCTGATTATGAACCTGAATCTGAAATCTGAACCTGAAGCTGAAACCTGTACCTGTACCTGAAACCTGAATCTGAAACCGGAACCTGAATCTGCATCAGGGTCCGGAGCAGCAGCGACCGTCTCGTGCGCCCCCCCAGATGATGACTGAAGACCCGCCCGCTCCACAACGTCATCAACGGCCCTTTAAATCATGGCCCTTACCTCCAGGCAAGCTCTTGCCATCTGGCAGCAGTGCAGACCGAGCCAGCCGACCGCTCCACATGATCGGCATTGACCCATTGGGGTCCGGAGCAGCAGTGACCATCTCATGTGCCCCCCCAAATGATGACCAAAGACCCTCCCACTCCACGACGTCATTGACGGTGATGAAGGTGGCCCTTTAAATCGTGGCCCTCATCTCCATGCGCCGGGCGTCGCGTGCCGAAGGTGCATGACAAAGGGGCCTGCCCCTTAGAGCGCCCCTTTGAACAGCAACTTTGAACGACTCAAACCACCGACAACCTAAAGCCAACCCTCAGAATGTATCCAAGGTATCTTACCATGCCTTACCCCAACAAGCAATATACTAAACCCTCCACAATCATACCACCTCACATGAGACACTGAAGACTGATTGATATACCCATCAATGAAACACTAAAAAACTTGCTCTTCCTAACATTCATACCCATCAATGCTCAGTCAATAACAAAAAAATTCATACTTATCTCAGACATTCTACAGGAACAACAACCCGACTTTATAGCAGTTACTGAAACCTGGCTTAAAAAAATGATCATGACCTAACAAATCAAATTGCAAACAACTTATATGACCTCTTCTTCATTCACAGATCTAAACGCAGGGGAGGAGGCATAATATTAATCATCAAAAAAACCTTTGCAATGAAACAAATACATCATTCTCTCACACCCCAGTATGAGGTTGCACTATTTGAATCTCCCGAGTTTCAGATATGCCTAGTCTACTGCCCTCCTGGCCTTCTAGATTGAAATATTTCACCTCTTATAGAATTCTTCATAGTGAACCCCAACCACAAAAAACCCATAATGATCCTAGGAGACTTCAATCTCCACATTGATAAAACACCTTTACCACACTCTTCACAAATCCTTCTCGATGCACTGTCTGCCCTCAATTTCTCACAAAATGTTTGAGACCCAACTCACAAAGCCGGCCACATACTAGATTTGATCTTCACTAATGAAAAATTCCCTAACAACTGTGCAGTAACCTGCTCCCCAATTCCTTGGTCTGACCACTTCATTCTACGCGGTCAGACAGAACTATGCACAAAAATCACACCAAAAGACACAAATACCACCTGCTTCAACTTCAGACCACCTTTTCCCATGGAACTGCTACAGCAGGAACTCACACAATAATTAACAAACATCAACCTGGACAGTATTCACAGTGCCACCCATTCCTGGCTCCAAAATACAGAACAAATTGCAAACACCATCAACCCCAAACAAACCAAACGTATTAACACCTCAAAAAAACCCCACCAATCCATGGTACGAAAAGCAACTGAGAGAAACCAAAACAAACCTCAGAAAAAAAAAAAAAGGCTTGGTGCAATAATAAATCCACCCTAACTCTAACAATCTACCGCAACTAATTAGCTTACTACAAAAGCTTAATTAATACAACCAAACGAGAATATTATAGCAAAAAAATACAAAACATCACTCACCAACCCAAAAACCCTTTTCAACATAGTGAAAACCTCATCTCTGATATGAAACCAGTAACCTCCAACACAAACAATGATCTATGCCACGACCTAGCCAAATTCTTTAAAAACAAAATCAACAAAATAAACACCATTAATAATATCCCCCTCCAAAGCACAACTCTATGGTCCTCCTTTGAATATGTCTCAACCACAGAAATCAAAAGACTGATTAAAACCTTAAACCCTGCAAACCATGATCTAGATAAAAATACCAATACGCACCCTTAAAGAAATATCCCATACTATCACACCAACAATCACCAACATCATAAACAATTCTTTGGAAGAAGGAGCTCTACCTGGCAGCCTGAAAACGGCTGTAATCAAACCCATATTAAAAAAAAAGAACCTAGATCCTTCAGAACTTAATAACTACAGGCCCATCTCTAATTTATCTCTCCTTGCCAAACTAACCAAAAAGGCAGTCCTCAAACAACTCAGTGATCACCTAGAACAAAACAACATACTTCACCCAGCACAGCACGGTTTCAGGAAACACTACAGCACAAAGACCTTACTTCTCACCCTTTCTGATACAATTATAAGAAGCTTTGATAAAGGACATAGTCACATAATCATATTGCTCGACCTATCCACAGCCTTCGACATGGTAGACCATAAATGCTTGATATACAGACTAGTGGAAATCGGCCTGGCAGGGACAACACTAGACTGGTTCAAATCCTTTCTACACAACAGATCTTTCCAAGTAATGATCAATAATTCCAAATCTGAATCATTACCTCTTGAGACCGGAGTCCCACAAGGATCAACACTATCAGCCACACTATTTAATATCTACCTTCTCCCACTATGTCAACTCCTTTCGAGTTTCGGCATCATTTACCTTATTTATGCCGATGATATACAACTTCTCACACCAGTAACTGACACACTCGAGAATGCTTTCAATCTTGCTGCCTCATACCTTAATAAAATAAAAAATCTCCTAAACCAATTGAAACTCTGTCTCAACATGGACAAGATGGAATACATACTCATCCAAAGAAAAACTCCCACAACTATCTCAAACAACACCATTCAAACAAATAATACCACCATCAAACTCAATGACAAAGTCAAGGACCTAGGAATCTGGATAGATACATAACTGAATGTCAAAAAACACGTATCGGCAAAGGTCAAAGAAGGCTTTAACAAATTAATGATTCTGAAACACCTAAAACCTCTGCTAAATCATTCGGACTTCAGAACCATTCTACAATCCTTGATCTTCTCCAGCTTCGATTATTATAACTCTCTGATGTTAGGTCTACCCAAATCAACTACCCGACCTCTCCAAATCCTACAGAATGCAGCAGCTATAGTTCTAATCAGTAAAAAAAAAAACAACAGACCACATCACACCTGTCTTAAAATCACTTCACTGGCTCACCATAGACAAACGGATAGAATTCAAAATACTATCCATATCCCACAAAACCATACACAGGAATGAAGTCAAATGGATAAACGACGATATACACACACAAATATCACGGCATAGCACACGATCTGCAAATAAGGCATTATTAGAAATTCCCACAGTTGCAGCAGCCAAACTTACTACAGTTCGCGAAAGAGCATTCTCAATAGCTGGGCCAACTCTGGAATAAGCTCCCTGAAAATCTAAGACTTCAGAGTAACATCAAAGTGTTCAAAAAACTCCTCAAAACCTGGTTGTTCCAACAAACCTACAAAGACGGCATTGGATAAGCTAAACAAGCAGATACCACACAACACACACTTAATCATGACCCTGTTAAATAAGTTGATCCACCATTATGTATAGTATACCAATGATAGTTAAATTTCCTGCTAAATGTTTACAGTTCTTAATACCTCTCTAAATATTCTATAGTTCACTACTACTTCTTCCAAACTTTGTAATCCCACAATGCCTCTAATTTGTATGCCACTGTTTTTGATCACAAAGTTTATCTTATTTATGTTCGTTCTCAAATTGCATCTTATTTACGTTCGTTCAGTGCACCTGTTAGCTGTTCTATGTACTGTTGTTTCTCTTGTAAACCATTGTGAAGGCAAGTTCCAAACAATGGTATATAAAAACACTTAAATAAATAAATAAAATAAACCTGAACCTGTGACTGAACCTGAATCTGAATCTGAATCAGAAACCTGAACCTGAACCTCTGTCTGAAAACTGAACCTGAACCTGAATCTTAGTTTATGGTCCAAGTCTTCAGTGCCTTCAATGAAATTTCAAGTCTTCTGTGCTTTTGTCATGTCCTCGCTGCCAGATACATTTTCTGTCCTTGACCCCCATCTGTTCTGAAACTCAAGTCATTCCCGTGGTAAGTCTGAAAGGGCTTTCAGAGTGGCTGGAGGGCTACCCCAGAGACCGGCATTGTACTGCTGGGTCTCACTCCTGTGCGTGCAGGTTCAGTGGAGGCTTGAATGTTCCAAGTCTCCAAGTATTCCAAGTCTCTAAGCCTGTTCAGCCCATGCCCGGATGTGCTCGCCTACCCATGGTGTGTACCTTGGAGCCTTGCCTTGTGGTTGTGCCGTGGCCCAAAGGCTCATGCTCCCTGCTCGATCACGGACCAAGCCTGACTGCAATAAAATAAAGGGAAAGTATCCCCTCCTCAACAAAAGACATTTTTGGACTATATATTATAAATGGATCATAAAGATTTATTATATCAGATGTATTATATAGGTATACTTGGAATTATGAATGCAGACTAGTGTTTTATTCTATTACTACATATAGGGGGTCATTTTCCAAGGAGTTACCGCGGGAGATAAATTCGCAAATCGCGCTAACAGCCGTTAACGCGATTTGCGAATGCAAATTTGTAATTTGGTATTCAGGGGGCGGAGTTGGGGCGGAGCATATGTAAAGCAGGAAACAGTTTATCGTGTGCCGCGAAACAGCCGCAGTGTTAGCGCGGCTCCTATCGCGGCTAATAGCTACAACCCTTTCATTCGCGTTACATTGTGCGCTAGAGGCCAGTAAAGGTTTATCGCGGTCCACGACAATTCCGAACGGCTTATTTCAGTACATAGGGGAGAGAGAGAGAGAGAGTTTCATACAACATGTTGTTTCATACAACATGTTGCTTGCAGCACCTAAGAGCGGAAATAGGTTGTCCAGACACTTTCGTGCAGTGCGATGATTCGTTGGTTTTATCGCGCACCGCGAAGATATTTCGCGATTTGCGAACACATTTGCGCAAATCGTGAAAACATCGCCGCACGCGATGTTTCCCCACTGCACGAAAAAAGCCTCATTTGCATGGGACATGCCCCTTAATGCGTTACCTTGATTTTCTTATTGTATAAGTATCACTGTTTTTATAGCAAAATTTTTGTTTATTAGTGTCTATAATTACACATGAGGACTATGTAAGATTTACTAGCAGAATTTATTACTTTATCTACATCTCCTGTTATGACAGCAACCTCTAATATATTATTTGTTGCTATATCTGTTTTGCTAGATTTGTTTTGGTCTGCATTAAGTTTTGTGGCAACAGTAGCATATCGCTTGGTTCACTCATAATTAAAAGATTTTTGGGGAGCGTCTGCTTTTGCTTGTTGAATTACGTATAGAGAAACATCACTGATGTTTAAATTGCATTTATAGGGTTAAGAAGGTAAAGCTTCATGCATTCAATCATAAAATTAATACCAGGTGGTGCTAATCTTCTCATTTAAATCATTCTGCTGTGCAATCTATAAATATCTGATGTACTCTTTATCTGATCAGTTATTTCCTGTGCTAATTTTAGCTGTCTGCATTTGATTCTATAAAGTTTCATGCATTCCTGCATGGGAACACTACTAAGAAAAAAATAGAGTTCAAATGTTTAAATCCTTTGAGGTTCAATGCCACCTCACAATTTCCTAGTTAACTGTAAGGTCATCCCCCAAAAAAAGACAGCTGGGCATAGGGGAAATATGCAATTCTAAAATCATTATATCATTTCCTGTTCTGTTTCCTGTCAACTGCTCCTGCCAGAAATGGCAATTGATGGTATATTTCTGCACAGCTGAAGAAGAAACCAGAGTGGGAATTTCAGTAGAGAGTTGCATTTATTCATAAGTGTAGTTATAAAAACTGGACTAAAGAGGGCAGGAGATACTCTGGGAATAAAAGCACAGGCAATTGCAAAGGAAAACTCTTATAAGGAAAAGGTAAAGCATGCATTTTGACTGTAAGACAAAGTGATTAATTTCAATAAAATCTGTACAATTATTCTGTTTGCTCTGACACCTTCATTAACTGGGGTTTCAAAAGCATTTGCATATATGAATAAACTTTATAGTGAAGTTTTGGAATGCTCCACTATATATTTTTGTGGAAAATATGTACTTTAAATAAATCGACAGTATATTTTTAACTACATTATGTCAGAGGAGAAAAGAATATTACTTGAGTCATGCAAAGAAATAATCCAGTGACTTGCAAGATGATATTTTTCTTAATGTAATGTTGGCCTGTAGAAACAACTGATAAGGAGAAATTGAATGTCACAAAATATATTAGGGATAATTGAGCTTAATAAGGGGTTGCTATGAAAGGTACAGTATCTCTGAAACTAAAAAGCTGAGGGATGCATGATGGAACTGGTCTCTGAACTGGTGAAGCAACCTAGCATGATCAGACCTGGACACAATATTCAAAGTGAATAGTGGACTGTTGAACTAAGTTCAGTATTAATGTTAAATAAACTCATGCCCTGTAACTAATAATTAAAAAAATACTTGCATTCAAGTATAAAGAAAAACTGTGTTATGTACAGAGAGTAGGGATATGCAGAGGGACAACATACATTGCATTTGGGATTCGTATTCGTCGGGGGGCAGATACGTTGCATTCGGCAAGGGGGGCCCCGATACGTTCATGCGTTAATTCTTATTCGTTTCCCGGCTAAAATTGAATTAACTACAACCTCCCACCCTCCTGACCCCCCCAAGACTTACCAAAAATCCCTAGTGGTCCAGCAGGGAGTCCAGGAGCCATCTCCTGCACTTACACCCTCGGCTGCCGGTATTCAAAATGGCACTGATAGCCTTTGACTTTACTATGTCACAGGGGCTACCGGTGTCATTGGTCGGCCCCTGTCACATGGTAGGAGCAATGGATGGCTGGCGCCATTCGGTTCGCTTCCCCACGAATAAAACGAATATGGCCCTATATGTTGCGGATTACCAATACGTAGGAAACGAATGCACACCCCTAAAAGAGAACATGACTTGATAGTTTGCCCAAATCTCTATACTACATTCCCAGATTCATTTTGGCTGGAGTTGCTACAAGAAGCATCAAAAGAGGAAAAGTAAAGCATTTGTATATGTGAGAATTATTTTTGGTTATACATTGGGGCTAAAGGGCCTAGCTCTTCCTCTGTTAGACAGGGCTGTACAAGCATATTTTGTGCTCTAGAATAACCTTTGGTCATTCACCTCCTCCTCCAACTCAACTACTGGCAGCAGATGCTTCAGTAGTGAACTTCTTTCTTTGTTTCTACTGGTTTTGGTACATCCAGGCCCAATGCAAGGGGATTAGGTGCCCTAGGCACCTTCTATAGTGGGCTGTCCATTGCCCCTTCCATGTGACAGGAGCCTGCCAATGGCATTGGTAGCCCCTGTCACATGATAAGGGCTAAAGAGCATCAGTACCTTTTTGGTTAGTGGCAGCCAATGACCCGGAAGAGGCAGATTGCTTCCAGGGTTTTCGTGAGTCTTGGGGGGGGTCGGGAGGGTGTCACGACAGGGTGAAAGACAGGATGAGGCGGAGGCTAGGCAGAATTTTGAAGGGGCACTTTTTGCCGCTTCAAACGTCTGCTGCCTGAAGCGGCCACCTCACCCTGCGTCATTGGCTTGCGAGCTGCAGCGGCACCCCGTAATAGTTGCACCCTAGGCTCTGGCCTAGCTTGCTTAATGCTTCTGCTGGCCCTGGGTACAGCACCCCTCTGGACCTCTCACCAGGGCTGTTGCTAGTGTTGTTACTTCCCTGTGTGAACAATTACTGTGCTGCTCCCCTCCCCCTCACTATTCATTCAATCTCTGTCCCAGGCCCTTCAAATAAAGCCCAGCTCCCTTGGACAATCTATATTTTTAAAAACGGACACCCATCCACTCCTGTAAGGAACCCATGGTCAAGAGAAGGTTATTACAATGCCTAGGGAAACCTTACAGCCTTGCACACACATCACTCTCCACACTCCCACATCCTCTATAGCCACAAACATTTTATTTGCACATGTAACAAATTTCACATAAAAAAACATTGAAAAGTACAGTCTTCTGAGGCAAAATATCACTTACAACATATATATTATATTTACATGTACAGCTGTGGTGCCAACCAGAAAACTCTGCAAAAAAGATACTTGGAACTCCTATGGAATTTATAATGGCACTGCAGAAAGCCATAAATAGACAAAATTACCATTACAATATAGTAAACTTCCTAACTGCAACCTTATATTTGAAAAGGCAATACTGCAAATATTACACCAGGCCTTAGAACACCAAAACACCTCCTATTGGGAAAACAGAACAAGCCAGGCTACTATAGATCCCTACACAGAAACTACATGTCAGCAAAATAGCTCACCTTGGTCACATATACAGAATATAGACAGACCCTGACCAAATACAGAATACAGAGACCAGAAAGTATAAAAAGAAAGATGCTGAGAAGAACAGAACTGGAACCTACAACAAGTCAGCCTCTATATGTAGAGCAAAAATGGAAAAACAGAAACATTACCATTCTTCATAAAACATTAAATAATAAAATCATGAAATATAAAACATAAAAATAGTAAAATCATATTAATAAAAAGAATACTCATTTCAAATCAGTTAATAAATAGAATATCCAAAAATTTCCCAAACACAATACATATTTCAAAAATCCAAAATTAAAAAAATATTTTAATATTTCCCCAAAAATCAATAAAATATTTCAAAACAGCAAAAACATCAAATTATACCCAATAATCAAAACTAATGAAGATTACAAAATCTCCTGCTCTCCATACCTAGGATCTTTTGATTTCTAGTTACACTGAGATTTTTGTGGATTTGGGGAGATAGGGCTGCACAAACTTTACCGTCTCTCTTTCTCTCTCACACATACACACCCAATAATACATTGATTCTCTCAGACACTCCCTGTCTTAGATACATCCCTATGCTCTCACACATACTCCCTCTCTCCCTCACAGACACTTACTGTGTGTATATACGTGCCTGTGAGAGCCTATATGTGATATATAGGCTCTCATAGGTGCACACATACATATACACATACACACAGGCCTCACACAGATATACACACACACACACACAAGCCTCACACAGATACACACACACATGCACACAGGGACTCAGAGACACACACATACACACACATAGGCTCTCACACAGCCATACACAAGCTCTCGCATAGCCACACACATACACACACAAGGTTTCACACAGACACAGACACACACAGGCTGGCACACAGACATGCACACATACATAAGCTCTCACATAGACTCAGACACACACATACATGGCCTCCTGTTCTCTTCGGGTCTGGTGTGATGAGCTCCCCCATGGTCCCTGACTCCTCTTCGGCCCTGGAGGAATAAGCTCCACCATGGCCTTGCGAGCTCCTCTTCTCATCGGCCCCAGGGGAGAGGAGGTTGGCACTGAAGCAGGAAAAGTTGTGCGCAGGCGCAGTATTTCCTCTTCAGCTACTGGTGGGTTGAACTTTGCCAGCGGCCTCTCTTCCTCTTCAGCCACTGGGGGGTTTGGCTCCGCTGGTGGCCCTGCAGCCTCTCCTGTTGCTGCCACTCCCACCAGGTGTGCACCCCATGCAAATGCACAATATACACACCTGGTCACTCTGGGCCTGCCTCTCACTGGAAGGATTTTGCCACCCCAAAATCTTGGCATTCTAGGCAATCACTTAGTTTGCCTGATGGAAGCACTAGCCATGCTGTTAGAGAGATTTTGTTTTGAGTTAGTCAGCATTCCAAAACAGAGTTAGATTTTTCTTTGTTTCTTTGTGGGAAAAGGAAGGGAGCTCACCAAGTGCTAGAAGCAAGCAACAGTTTAGTTCCAATTCTCTGCGCTCACAAGGTGCTGCACCCTACAATTTGTGTTCATTTCAAGCTCATGTTGCAAATACAGAGTCCAACTGAGTCTTGAATCCTGTTTTTGCACCCTCCAGGAAGAGAAAAGTAGATTGCACTTACTCCCCAGTAAAGTGCTCAAAGCTAGTATGTACAGATATGTCTGTTCTTCATGGATTATATGGCTGTACAAACCCCCATTCAGTGGTTACATAGGAGAAAATTAAAGAGCTGCTGTAACAGAGTAAACTCCTATAGACACAGCAGCAGGAGAGATAGCAGATGGAACGAGCACTGTGGCATCCGTTTTCCCTAGGAGTACGCGAAGAATTAAAAGATGAGTTGGCCCAGGCAGAGCAACCCCTCAACCCTGGAGGAACTGATTAATACCAGGTTCAGTATGTAACCCCCTGGTCGGGATGGGTCCTTTAACTGGTATCCATTAGCACATAGGAAGAGAGATGTGTTGGACCCTTTCTGCAGAGAACTCCTTTACAAACTCTCAGTCTCTCCATGAATATCATTTGCATTCTGAGCCCCAGGGCTCCCAGTGGGGGGACGACGACGACGGGGAACAATAGTTCCAAGGCCCCTTTGCAGTAGACCCTCTACAAGCCCCTTTTCATGCTCATAAGTAGCATTAATAATAATGACTAGAGGTGTGAATCGTGTAATCGATCGTCTTAATGATCAATTTTGGCTGGGGGGGAGGGAAATCTGATCGTCGAGTTTTTTTTTTTCTAAAAATCGTTAAAAATCGTAAATCGGGGGAGGGTGGGAAAACCGGTACACCAAAAAAACCCTAAAACCCACCCGAACCTTTAAAACAAATCCCCCACCCTCCCGAACCCCCCCCAAATGTTTTAAATTACCTGGGGTCCAGTGGGGGGTCCCGACGCGATCTCCTCCCGCTCTCTGGCCACCGCTGCGTTGAGAAATGGCGCCGATGGCCCTTTGCCCTTATCATGTGACAGGGCAAAGGTAGCGCTGGCGCCATTTTGTTTCCTGGCTCCCGACGTCACGCGTGCGGGAGATCGCCCCTGGACCCCCGCTGGATCCCCAGGGACTTTTGGCCAGCTTGGGGGGGGCCCTCCTGACCCCCACAAGACTTGCCAAAAGTCCAGCGGGGGTCCGGGAGCGACCTCCTACACGCGGGCCGTATTGCCAATCTCCAAAATGGCGCCGGCGCCACCTTTGCCCTCACTATGTCATACGGGTGACTCGTCGCCCGTATGACATAAGGGCAAAGGGCCACCGGCGCCATTTCTCAACGTAGCGGTGGCCAGAGAGTGGGAGGAGTTCGCATCGGGACCCCCCCACTGGACCCCAGGTAATTTAAAACATTTTGGGGGGGGGGGTTCGGGAGGGTGGGGGATTTGTTTTAAAGGTTCGGGGTGGGTTTTAGGGTTTTTTTGGTGTGCCGGTTTTCCCGCGCCCTATTTAACAATACAATACAGGGATGTGCAGAGCAAAATTTTATGTTCATATTTCTTATGTCCGAAAGGGGGTCCCACTTGCGGCCAATATGGACATAAAAAAAATCCAATGAGTTGGGTATATGTACATATGTGCAAAAAAAAAATTTAAACCCCCTCACCCTCCTTAATCCCCCCCCCAGACTTACCACAACTCCCTGGTGATCGAGCGAGGAGTGAGGACGTCATTTCTGCAATCCTTGGCGAGAAGCATGTGACTTCGGCGGCACGTCAAGTGACGCGGCGTCACGTGATTCCCGGCTCGTTCGCGCCGGACGGCTCGTTCGGCCCAAAAAGAACTTTTGGCCAGCTTGGGGGGGTCAGGAGGCCCCCCCAAGCTGGCCAAAAGTTCTTTTTGGGCCGAACGAGCCGTCCGGCGCGAACTCGCCGGGAATCACGTGGCGCCGCGTCACGTGATTCCCGGCTCGTTCGTGCCGGACGGCTCGTTCGGCCCAAAAAGAACTTTTGGCCAGCTTGGGGGGGCCTCCTGACCCCCCCAAGCTGGCCAAAAGTTCTTTTTGGGCCGAACGAGCCGTCCGGCGCGAACTTGCCGGGAATCACGTGACGTCGCGTCTGAGTGACGCGGTGCCACGTGATTCCCGGCGAGTTCGCGCCGGACGGCTCGTTCGGCCCAAAAAGAACTTTTGGCCAGCTTGGGGGGGGCGCGAACGAGCCGGGAATCACGTGACGCCGGCGTCACTCGACGTGCCGCCGACGTCACATGCTTCTCGCCAAGGATTGCAGAAATGGCGTCCTCACTCCTCGCTCCATCACCAGGGAGTTGTGGTAAGTCGGGGGGGGGGGGGGATTAAGGAGGGTGAGGGGGTTTATATTTTTATTTTGGCTCAACAATCGCGATTTCCCACATATCGAACATATCTATGTTCGATATGTGGGAAATCCGATCGTTTATGTCGAATCAATTTTTTAAGTTAAAAAAAAATATGAGTTGCGTTTTACTAATGCGGTCAATCCGAATGCACACCCCTAATACAATACAAATGCCCCTGGCAATAAATTGGGGGCATTTGTATTGTATCGCGTATCTAACGATTTTGGACGATTTTAAAATTATCTGACGATAATTTCTAACTTCTCTTCTGATAGTAGATTTGATGATTGAAGAATATTTACAGTTCTTAATTCAGCATTTAAATAAAGTCAATAATTAAAAGGACAGCATGAAAGATTAATAAACTTGTGACCTAGCAAAGTCTCTTGACTCCTTTGGAAGCACAATTCTTAACACTTGATTTCTGTCTCTTTCCCAGTTTCTCAAATTACTCCAGTTACTCAGATTTATCAGACTGACAATAAATCCTTTTCTAGCTCTCAATTTAATTTCAGTTTTCTCCAAAATGGGGTGGCTAGCAACATAGTCCCAAACTTTAAAAGACCATAGTCCCAGTTCTCATACCTTTCCAGAATCTTCTTAAATGCTTCTGAAAGTACAAAGTGGGCACATCCCTTCTCAAGTACCCCTCACTTGAGTCAGCAGCATACACAGTCCTTAGAAATACCTTTATCTCCTGTTGTTTTCCCCAATGGGCAGAACTCCCTCATAGAATGATTCTTTCAATCTTCAGGTTCTTTCAGACTGAAAGATACCTCTCTCCCAATGTAATGGAAACTGAGTCCCTGGTATCAAAGGCACCCACCTCCAGGACAAAAATCAAAACAAGAGACAGGAGGGGTTAAAAAAAACCTTCCTTGCCTTCTAAATGAGGAAATAGTCCAAAAATAAAAAGCAGTTAAGTTAAAGTTGAAACTCCCCTGTATCGTGTCACTGTCACGTCTACACCCTGGAGGAGTAGAAGCATGCTGCAGGCCTTCTCTACCCCTTCTTATAGCCTTACACAGGGATTCCCAATCCCCTGTGAAAGGGATATCAAGGTGCTCACAAGAGTAAAATAAGCAGAAACAGGTCAGATGAGAGGCTGACCCCAACAGGGAAAATCCTCTTGTCCAATAAATAAGGGGAACCAGTATACAGCAGGAAACAGACAGGTCCATTCTGTATGAAAATCTAATTCAAAATCCACGAGGATAAACGGTGCTTGAGGACGATAAACAGCTAGAACTCAACATCCACAGCCCCCATCATGGGGAGCAAAACTCCAGCCTTCTCTGCTTAGTTCTGTTGTGAACCTCTCCGGACAGGTTATACACTATTAGTGAGGGAAACCAAAGGTTCCCTACGCATATAAACTTGCGAGAAACAAGGAGATTGTAAAGGTGTTTCTCTAATGCTATAACGTTTTATGCTGAGTCATTTACCTGACACCCCTGAGGAGAATTTCTCTGAGAAAATGCAAGCAGATGCAACTCACACTTGGCAGCTAGGCTTATGGAAAGAATGAAATATCCAAGACCCCAGTTTTAGTGGTTTGGAGGTCTTGGGTTCGTCATAGCAGGGTGTCCTAAATGGGAAATAGTGTCTCAGAATGCCAGGTCACCATGGATAGTGGGATCCTGGACTCCAGGCAATAAAAGAGCTGGACCACCCCAAAGGAATGTGAACAAAGGAGATGGTGTAGAAAGACGTTCTTCCCTAATTCAAGCCACAATGGCTAAAGCTCAAACACTATACTTCCCAACTTGTAAATAGAAACCCCTTGCATTCAAGTTTAAAGGAGAACCTTTTTGTGTCCAGAGGGTCCTCACCTGTCACAGCCACTACAGGGATGGTGCTGAATATCTTCCATTCTGCTGGAGTAAAGGTGATCTGACTGGAGATGCCCTAAGCTAGGTTTCTTTTGCCCACTTGTCTTTATTTTTACAGCACAGGAAATGCAAATTGTGGCACAGCTCCTCCATGTTGCATTTGTTGTGGAAAATAGTAACATAGTGTCATAGTTATTGACTGTATCTAAAGAAGGAAATGGTCCAACCAGTCTGTTCAGCAAGTTGCTTTGGATAATGACTGCTGCTCCATGCAGGTGACCCCTGTGTCTCCTGTTAAGAGTAATAACAGGAACTTGTTGCAAATGGCTTTCTATTTATTTTCCTTCTGGTAGGAGTTAATTTGGGAAGAGGGCTTCTTATACAGAATTGTCTGTACTTTCATCACCTCCTTCCCTAACATATCCACTTCCTGAGGATGGAAATTGGGTTTGCACAGTAAAACACCATTCCTGGCAGGTTCTAGGAATTAGGAACTCATACAAATGTTATATATCTTCATTCATGTGTAATCCCTGTAATGGTTGATCTGGATAGCAGTTCCAGAGGCCATATCTCAAATTAGAGTTCCAAGCAATACACTTTCAGATGGTTAAAGATATCATTGCAGGGTTCCCTGAGTGGGGGAAAAAGATTATTTTCAAGGCCCTATGCATTGCTACTTTTAATTCCCAGTTTCCATTCTTGTCCAAAGCAGTTATGATAACAACATGAATAAGTGTTAACATCATTAACTGAGGAAACACTCTGAAGGATTTGGTGGTTTCCAACAATGCTTATAGTGATAGGTTGTAAAATGATGAAATAAAATTCTTTACAGCTGATTGATTCACTTTTAGATGTAACAAGTACTTTTATATAAATTTGTGACTTTCTTAAAGTCTTGTTTAAATTCAAGATGAAAAAGTCACTTTATATGGTCTTTAGGTTGACGATTTATTCGCTTCCATGGGTATAGGGCAAATGGATTACTTCCTTTTCAATGTAAGGGAAGTATCAAAGATAGATTTCCTATTATATAGCCACTATCTCCTACCTCCTTCATACTGTCTCTTCACTCCCCTTACTCTCCTTATAGTACCTGAATGGTACAAGTCCTTCTCCTCCTCTCCTTTTCAGTATCAGAGTAATATTCCCTGCTCTTCTTCTCCAAAGTTATTTATTTATTTATTTAACACTTTTCTATACCGACCTTCATGAAAAAATGTCATATCAGATCGGTTTACATGTAACAAAGGGTATAACTTAAACAAGAACAATTCACTAGAAGCGGAAGTTACATATAACAAGGGTAGTTAACTTGGAGGCTAGGCTAGTCAGAGGTATAGGACAGTGTAACTGAAGAGAACTAGAAAAGGCAATGAAACAAAAGAAACTCCAAATCTCCAGTAAACATTCCTGAGCCATTCTATGGGTCCATTACAACTCCTACTCTCCCCTTCTTCTCACCAGGATGGCTATAAGTCATCCTTCTCCTTTGATCTTGATGATCTCAGGTTCCTCTTATATGAATAGATCCTCTCCCATTTGATGTTAGAGCAGAAATTAAATTAACTAAAGTGAATATCTAGTTAATGGGTACTCCAAGCTTAAATAAATCAATTTACACATGTAAAAAGTATTTGGAGGTTGGAAAGAAATCCTATCCAAATCTAAATGGAGGCATCAACTCAAAATAGAATATCAGAGGACAGCCAAGATATGCTGCCTTTAGAAAAGAAAATAGGGAATCCACACAGTAAGATGGTGGCAAAGCTCTAAGTACCAGGGGCTTACCATTTGCCAGTTCCTACTTGGGAGAGCTTTACACACATTATCTCCTATTCTTTTTAACATCTATTTGTTACCACTCTGCCATATTCTTTCTTCTTTAAACTTACAGTTCAGAATCTATGCTGATGATTTACAGTTTATGGTTCCATATAATACATCCTGGTCAGACATTCTCTCCTTAGTTTCCTTATATCTAACAACCATTAATACATGGCTTTCACACAACTGGTTAAAACTAAATCCAGCAAAAACAGAAATTGTTCATCTCACTTCTATCTCAGAACCTTCTATTGCCCCCCCCCCCCCCCCCTCTCACTTTAATGCTACCTCCATTCCAGTCTCTAATCATGCAAAAAATTTAGGTGTAACTATCAATACAGACCTAACCATGAAGCAACATATCTCATTAGTAACAAGAAATTCCTTCTACAAACTACAACTTCTGAAGCACCTTCGTCCATTATTGTTCTTTCGAGATTTCCATACTATCCTTCAATCTCTTATCTTTTCAGGTCTTGATTACTGTAATTCTCTTTATCTAGGCCTTCCCGATAATACCATCCAACCATTACAATTAGCCCAGAATGCAGCAGCACATATCTTATCAGGTACTTCCATTAGAAATCACATCACTCCAGTAATTCAGACATCATTGGTTACCAATAAAATTTAGAATACAATACAAAATCCTTACCATTATCCATTCACTCATCTATAACTCTTCTTCTACTTGGCTCTGCTCTCTACTCCATACATACAAACCCACGAGACATTTGAGATCACTAACAGAAAACTTCTTAGATACCCCTTCACCTCGGCAAGCATGATTAGATATCACAAGATAAAGGGCCTTTTCAGGAGCAGGTCCCACCCTTTGGAATGCATTACCAGATTCATTAAGATCACTATCCAATCCAATTCACTTCAAGAACTCCTTAAAAACTCATTTGTTTCAGATTGCTTTCATAATTGCTTCAAATAAACATTAACCACTCTATTCACAACATAACCATTCATTTCTTTCATTTTTCTTTTCATATACTGTAATAATTTATAAGATGGCACTTGTCTCGATTTTGTTATGTTTAATTTGATGAGATTTAATAATTTATTAACTTTGTTTTTATTGTATTTTTATTTATGTTATTTTATTTTATGATTTGTATCTTTGTACACCATTTTGACTAAACCTTGTTTGTAAAAGTGGTATAGAAACATTTTTAAATAAATAAATAAATATTATTGCTATAATGTCTACTCCCCACACTAAGGGGTAAATTTTAAAACATACGAGTGGAAGTACATGTGCATGCGCTATCCGGCACATGCACACATGTATGCCCAATTTTATAACATGCGCGCAGACATGCGCATGTTATAAAATCAGGGGTCAGCACACACAAGGGTGTGCACACTAGTACATCTTGCATTTTTATTTATTTATTTATTTAACACTTACATATACCGAGGTTCTAGTGACAAAGTTACTAATCACTTCGGTTTACATACAACATTGAAATGACTTAAATGTGAGTCTTACAGAGAACAGGGAAATGAAGAACTAGGATGTAACTCATTTTAAACTCATTATGAAATAGATCATTTTAAATAACAGAAATAAAAAATGCAATAGATTAGGATCAAACATGTAACAAGCGATCAATCATTGGCTTGAGTAATTTGTTATTGCATTTATGGTTATTAAGCAGTGGGAGACATAATGAATTGACCAGGGTGGGTAGGGATGAGTAAAGACCAAAGTCAGGCGTAGGCTTGGGTGAAAAGCCAAGTCTTGAGTCTTTTTTTGAAGGTAATTGGACATTGTTCGAGCCTAAGGTCTGAAGGGAGAGAGTTCCAATGGTTTGGACCAGCTGTGGAGAAGGCCAACACCCGCGGCCTTCTCCCCTTCCCTTCCCCCTACTCTAATCTTCCCACCTCTTCCCCTAACTTTTCCACCCCCTAGACCTATTCTAACCTCTCCACCTCTATCTTACCTTTTGCGCCTGTTGGCATGCGATCCTCTGGTACAGCAGCAAATGGCCGTTGTGCCGGAGGCCTCTGGCCTCGCCCCACCCTGCCTCCAGACCACCCCTTTTGTAAAGCCCCAGGACTTAGACGCATCCTGGGGCTATACGAGCGTCGCCGGGCCTTTATAAAATAGTCCTGACATGTGTAACCCACTCTACATGCATAAATCCACTGGATTTATGATTGCAGATCTTTTAAAATCCGGCCCTAATTGTATATCCTGACTGAATACTACACCTGCTTAACTGAGAGTCAATTATTCACTAATGAGTAGATAAAGCACCCAAATTATGTGTATCCATTTTTAAAAAATGTATAAAAGTATGCACTAAATCATGTGCATGCATACTTTTGTCAGATGTATTTATTTTTATTTTATTTATTTAAGAGCTTTTATATACCGATAACCATTTGTACATTGTATCGGTTTAGACGAAACAGTGATTATATGTCGTAGCATAACATTTACATAGAACAATAGGTAGCATATATAACTAACAGAAAAATAATTGAATAAGTCAGTCAGAATGTAATGATTAAGTGTTAAGATAATAGCGTTAACATGTGTGAGCTAAACTATGTACATTTGGTAGCATATATAGTTAACAGAAAGATAAATAATTCCGACAGCACATACTGATAAAATGTTAAGAGAATAGCGTTAACATGTGTGAATTAAACTAGGTACAGGATGATAAAGGGGATGGGGTGAAGGCAAGAGGTAGGATGCGGGTTTACGTGAGTGACTACTTGGTAGACTACTTGGTCAGTGTTAGGTGTTAGTCAAATGCCTGCATATGATTTAATCATATACATTCCCTATTAGGAATAGAATTGTGCCTATTTTGTGAAGAGACCCTAATAACTGATACTTAGTATGGACTCCAAGGTATGTGTGAATTATTTTCCTGTTACTTGAAGCCTGTTCCCTTGTTGGCTTGACCATAGCACCTTCCAGGAACAGGAGTTATTTGACTGTGAGGGTTAGACCATTCTTTATACTACCAATATACACTAATGTATATTTTCTGTAGTGGCAGGTAACTAAGAGGACATCACAGCACCTTTTGTCATGGGCAGTGCCTTATTTTATATCAGATGTACATAGTGCCAATTGCTACATTTCTCTAGGTGGGACCATTTGGACTTCTAAGTGCTGATTTATGTATACCATAATAACATCTTTTGTGATGTAGATTGTAAGCCATATGCATGGTAGCTGACTGATGAAGCTGGCTTTCTTAGGGAGACATCAGTTGCCTGTATATGGTAGGGACAGGCTTAGATACTGGACAGCTTAGAATTTGCACTTATTAAATAGTTCCCATCATACTAGAAGTTCATCAATAACATGAAGTGAGATAGCTGTTGAATAACAATCTATTAGTGACTCCATCTTTTCTGTTGGCTTGCATAGCTTGCGGATGTACTTTATATATTGAAGCTTCTCAGAAGGTTTTTTCTCAACCTGAAAGGTAAGATATGCAAACACTCTGTAATACTTTCTTTGGACCATCAATCTGCGGGGTTTGGAGGTCTCTGTCCCTCACCTATCCTGAAGGAAACTTTTGGATGAATAGACTGTTTGCTTTGCATCTAGCTGTGATGAACTGCCACCTAACTGATTTGTGATACTGTGTTAGTATAAATGTTTTATGTGTTTCTCTTTGACCTGAATAACAGTTGTCAAGATTACAAATTATGCCTAGGCTTTGTAAACTTGGAATGAGATAGCAGATATATCATTTGTTTTTATACTATTACAACATCATTTTAAAGAAAGGAGAAGATGATTAAAACTTTTGGCAGAGTACTTTTTACAGGCTAGCATCTATCTACACTACTATGAAACCTCTTGCTTCCCAAAATGTGGTGTTTGACTTATGATAAAGCCATTATTGTAGTCTTAAGTTTGTGTGCAATTGTGTGCTGTTTGCAATTTAGTTTTGTTATGTCTTAGGACTTGGCTTTGCTGTACAGACCCCTCTAGGACTTGGAGGAGCTAAGAGCTAAGTGGAGTACATATTGCATATGGAGGAATATGGGCAGAGCACCAAACAAGCCCTGGGATCTTTGCTTCCACTTCACATCCTAACATACTTCTGCAAAGGAGAGGCTGCAGATAGCTTAGGGGATCTGGAAGAGAAAGCTAATTGAGATGATAATGATGCTGTTGTACATGCATGTTTTGTACATTGCTTTGGAAGATTTTATTGTAAAAACTGGAAAGCAATTTAAATGTCATAAATAAATAAATAAAATAAATGCATGCCATTGCACTAGGAGACCTGATTTTGTCATCTTTCATGAGCACTGTGTGGTGTCTGTGCATAATAAAAGTGGTAATATGTACCCTGCCTACTGACTTGTGCTCACTCATTTTAGTATGAATGGGATTCAATCAAGCATCTAATTGACAAAAGCCAGCTTCAGCAAATTCTGTTTGATGGGAAGCTGTGGGTTTAGGAAACCACTGGAAAACAGAGGGAGGAAAAGGTAGGTCTAGTGAGAAAAATATGTTCAGAATAAAAAAGGCCACAGGAACTACAAAAGGAGAGGTCCTACTAGGCTTAGGGGGCTGTTTGTGCTGGTGGTCAGTGCATGGCACCAGCTCATGAGCAGCTATATCAGTACAGTTAATCTCTTGAAGACACCTTTCATGCCAGTGACTGCTTCGCCCAGCCTCTCCACAGTTGCACCCAAAACTGCCAGGGAACTGACATCTGAGCCAGGAGCAGGTGTTCCTTCTAGATAGATAGGCTCAGGTGCTTGCAGAGTGCTGAAGAGAGTCTGAGTGAAACTTTCACCCAGTATGCTTGCCTCCCTCCACCTACAAATGCAGTAACCAGCAAGAACTTCATTCTGAGGCTACAGGTCAAACTGGAAGGAGGTCCTACAGGATGGATAACTAATTAGGGAGGAGGCACTTCTATGCCTTCTGGCACTGGGGATGCCAGCTGTGGGTCAACCCCAAGAAGATTGGGGATGTCTTGTGTGTGTGTGTGTGTGGGGGGGGGGGGGGGGAGGAGGAGGTTGGAGATGACTAGGATTCAACAACTAGTGACACTAATGTGACATTGGCTGCAGGCGCAGCAATAGTTTCAGCAGAAGCGGCCAAGGTCTTATCCTTTTCTTCTTCCTCTTCCTCCTCCAACAATGAGTTGTTGGGGTCTGAAACAAACAGATATGGTTTTTAATCAGCTGGTGTGAAAGGTGGTACAAGCTGGAGAGGCCTATAACATGTATGTTTGTATTACATGTGGTTTTCATTTATGGAAGGGTTTAAAACCAGGGAATGTGAAGGAAGCAGTGGGGTATAAGGCAGTACCTAAGTATTAGCAGCCAAGAACAGCATGGTGATAATATATAGTGGCTAAGGCAAGATGCAGCATCCTGTGGAAGGCTAATTTTTAGCTAAGCTGCCTTGAATTCTTTGGCTTGTGTGGTGAAAATTAGGCCTCTTGTCAAAAGGACCTTGCCAAATTGGAGAAAAAGTGGTTACATGTTTAAAGTAGGGAGAGTTCCCAATAAGCACTAATGGTCTGATTTTAAAACCACCCTGTGAGTAAAAAATGGGGGTTATGCGTGTGGCTGGGCCTTGCGTGCACTATGTTCATTTTGGAAGAGGCCCGGCAGCACTCGTAACCCCCGTTACGCGCACAAGAGCCAGGCCTCTATGAAGGGGCGGGAAGGGGCATCCAGGGGTGGAGTGGGGTGGGCCAGGATGCGGGCCGTGACAGTGCCATTCATTGCTGTCCCGGAGACTCAAACACTGGCCGGTTACTGGCGCACACAAGTTACTTCAGGTCGGGCCCTGAAGTAACTTGTCGAAGAAAAGGTAAAACAAAAAAAAAGTTGATATAGAGGGTGGGGAGGAGAAGGGAAGGGGAAGGGAGGTTAGGGTAGGGGGAAGGAAATTTCCCTCCCAGTCCGCTCCTAAATTGGAATGAACTGGGAGGGAACTGGGGGAGCCCCAATATCGTCGCCATGCAAATTTGCATATTTTTACACCCCCCCCCTTCCGCGCGCTGCCCGCACATATGGATGGAGATTATAAAAGCCATCACATATCTGCACGTGGCCCACATATTTTATAACATGTATGCTCCAGAGTGCGCATGTTATAAAATCGACACGTCCATGTGCGCGCGCCGGGTAGTGCACGCATATGAACGCACACGCGCACGTTTTAAAATCTACCCTTAAGAATATGCAATGGGCAGTGGCTGTAGTTTAAGACGTGCCTCTTGGAAAGACTTTATGTATTAGCTGCAATTCCCCTGTGTGGTGGCCTATGGGTACAATGTGAGTTTATTAAATATGGCAGGATGGAAAGTTAGAGCTGCAGCCTTGGCCAGAGGTGAATGACTAGATGGTTGCTTGTAGCTAAACAATGGAACTTACACATAGAGAGACACTGGTGAAATCTCCTGGATGTTAGTTAAGTGTACTTAGCACTGGCCCACTCCCGCCTCATGTGCAACTGCTGCAGCCAATCCCTCCCCTAATGAGTGGATCTCTTGGGCATTGTTCTTGAGGTCTTCTACCAGTTGAGATAGAAGATTATATATGATACTTAAGGGCCATCCACAAGACCACATTCCCTTAATCTAGACCACCATAACTGTAGCATTTTTCTGACCTTTTACACAACAATGTACATACTATTTACTGTCTCCACTGCATTTTGCTAGTGATTTTCTATTTTTGATTACAACTCTTCCTTTGTCAGCCTATTCTATAGATCCACCACTCTGGGGTTTGAATTACTGCAATAATGGCATCGTAGAAATCATCTGAACCTCCTTGCCCCTGCTATTTGTGTAGTCATACTGTTCCCACAGCTCTGGATATGTATTTGTGATTATGATGCAGCTGGCTGGCAGAGTGTGGCAATGTGGTAGAAAGCTCCTTTATGCAGGCAACCTTTCCCCTCCCTTCTGACACTTTTCCCTCCAAAATGTTGAGTTCAAGAGCCTCCAAGTCAGGCACTTAGTTTGGCATCAGCATCCACCTTTCCCATTACTTCTGAGTACCTTGTCCATTAACTTCCTTCTAGGTACATACCTCTATGGGATATGAGGCAAAACTGTTGAATTCTAGCTATAGTCCCTGCCAGGCCTGGGAAATCCACTTGGAATTCTGTCGAACCCCACAGATGGGCAAAAATATGGCTTCATTCCTTATAATTAGGTCAGCCAATCAGTGAACATCCCCACCCATGAAATTCAGATTTCTTGTCAGGGTTTCCATTTTGCAAATTAGGCTGCCTCTGTGGAAGCAGAAACAGTGTATGCGAGATAATACATACATACTATTTGACACTCAGAAATGTAAGTGTACGTTTCATACAGAAAAAAAGTACGCATGTACTGTTAGAGGCAGAGATACATGCATTTTAAAACCTGAGTGGTTCCCACAGCACAAGTTTTAAAATATTTGCCTACATTTCCAAAGACCCACTTATATGTATATTTGGTGTCTTGAGCACACTTTTTAAACTTAGGCTCATTTTGTCTCAATTACAGAAAAATGACTTTTAAGAAAAGGCAGTGCAGTCTTGTACTGCACTGTCGAAGATAACACGGGGAAAAGCGTGCGAAAGCGAGAGACAGGAGCAAGCAGGGTGGGGTGGGTGTGAGGAGCAAGGGGAGGGAGGGTTAGAGTAAGAGAGCGGCAGGGACGGTTACCGCTTTGAAATCCAAGATTATGATTGGCTGTGAGGCGTATAGGGTGAGCGTGTTCTCCTTAGACTGGCTGCATTGGGCAGGTTAGCAGCGAAAGAGGTGCTTAGCTCGATATCCCTCCCTCCCTCCCTTACATATGCATATTATGTGCGGGTGTTACAGTTGTGGTGATGTTGTCACAGTTGTAGGCAGAAACCCGAGCCCAAGGGATTGTTGAAGGAATGTGGGGTTAAAAAGGGGAAAGGGGGGGGGGAGCTCATGTTGTGGGGGGGGCTGCTACACGGGATGGCCAGTGAGCTGAGGGGTTAAAGCTCGAGGCCAGGTTTGCCCACGCTGGTAGCGAGGCGGGCAAATTGGGGGAGGGGGGATGGGGGAGGGCTCTACCACTGGGGCGAGGTGGTAGAGCATTCGGGGGAGGTGGGGGAGTCAAAGGGGGTGGGGGTTGTTTGTTAGCATTGTTAAGTTGCCATGTTAGTTGTCTGTTAGGGCTCAGGTTGGGTGAATAAACTGCAGCCTGTTATAAAGCCAAAAGAAATAAACGGTGTTATGTGTTCTTTGGGGGGTGTTCAGGGTATCGAGCCAAGCGCATGTCTTGACTCCTTGTGGTATAACAAAGTTTGTATCTTTTTGTGAGAAACCTGGATCTTTTCCATTTCTTACAATTACTATTGGAGAACATTGTAATAAACTAACAAAGGCTCACATCTGATAATTCTAAAGAGAAAGAATTTGTTTTACATGTGAATTTTATACTATGCAAAATTCTGCTTTGAATAAGCAACATATATAACCTACGCTCTCATTCTTTTCAATTTTAAATCATTTACTGATTCCAGTGTGTTTTTAAATGCACTCTGTTTTCAAAGACTTTTTCACACTGAGAAAAACTTTCATATTTCTAGACTGTCATATATTTATCAAAATACATCTCCTTCAAAAACTTAGAGGCTGTTCTCTTTATTAAACCTTAGCAAATTTGGGAAGTTAATGCAAGTGACCTAAAAAATGTGATATTCATGGTAAATCAATCAGTTTTGCCCTAAGCACTAACATAATGCTGCAGACCTTGACCATGGTCAATTTTCTGCAGTAACAGTTGCCAAGGTACAGCTGTATACCTGAGGGACATTGCCTAAACAATAACTAACAGCAGCCCCTCTGGATCACTGGATGACATCAACCTTCATTGTACCAGTTTATCAAAACTGAGGAGCCTCTTTTGAATAAAGACATTAAATTTATAAATCTGTAAGGGACTACTCTAATTTTCTTTACACTCTACTTTCTTAAATGATTATATATCGAGTGTGGACTTACTCTCCGCTTGCTTCCTTGGCACAAAAGAATGCGCCATACAGCCGCAATGCATTTTTGGGAGAGGGGCCCCAATATCGCATCAACACTGCCCCCCCCCCCTCGTGATAGCAGGACCCCTCCTGTGAAAACACATCATAGCTTGATGAATCTAGGTGTTAGACTGTAAGCCCTCTGGGGATAGGGAAATACCTACAGTGCCTGCATGTAATCCACTTTGAAGTGTCGAAAAACATAATTATAAAAAATAAAACAAATAATTAAATAATTTTATTTTTCTAAAGTAAAAATTGATGCAAATCTCTGTGAATACTTTTTCCCCAGGCAATTTTCAAAGGAAAAGGTATGCTCGTACCTTCTTTTTGAAAACTGGTGCAAAACCTATGGATAAAAGTACCCGAGGACTTTATAACAATCTGCATAGTTTTGAAATTTGCCCATTTGTGGACAATTTCCAAAGAATTTTAAACCAGTATTAAGCAATCGCCTTTCTCCTCTATCGGTGAAAGTACCCATGTGGTGCCACAAAGCTTTGGAGCTTGGGGACAAAAGAGGGTGGGACTGGCAAACAACATGCAGCGATTTCATTTTTTTAAATCCTTGTGCGTGTTTTACAGTACCAATTTTGTATCTGTGGTAATGCAGGCACAAAGACTGTAGACATGACAATACTTGCAGCATCAACAGGTCCCTACATTTTGAAAGGGAAACACCACAAGATGTTTTCCTTTGTCCTTGAGAAGTGCAGGGTTCAGAGAGCTTCCACACAACTCACTCTTACCCCTTTCCCTGCTCCAGTGTTGGCAGCAGTAGGAATGCCCATTTGATTGAGCCTGCATATCTGTGCTTGAAAAATGGCACCAGACTAGGACAGGAGTTCAGTACTGTAACAAGGCTCGGGTTCTGGAACCAGGCAGGAACTTTAGCAAGACTCGGGTACTGGAACCAGGCAGGAACTGTAGCAGGCAAGCAGGAACCAGGCAGGTACTGTAGCAGGCAAACAGGAACCAAGCAGGTACTGTAGCAGGCAAGCAGGAACGGAGTGAATAGCGAGGCAGGTCGCTCTGGGGCACAGCGCAACAGGGATCCGGTAGGTAAGCCCGTTGCAAGGCAAAGACTGGGTGGCCGCGGCTGGCTTATCAAGGCCGCGGCATCTGACGTCAGGAATTGGGCGGAGTCACCACTTGCGTTATCAGGCCCTTAGTGTGCTGAATCCAAAAATCACATCTGTTTCCTCCAGTCACGTCCAGTTTTCCGCAAAATGCTGTCTACTCATAAAATCTTATAGCAATAACGTAACATTATTATTTAGATATGCTGAATACGCAAAAAGATAATTAATGCGCAGAAAGACATGCTGAATACGCAATCGGTATAACCAATAGGAAGACTGCTTATTAAACAGTTTAAAACTGCTGATGTCGGCATTTTATGGCTATATAAGCAGCGTGAAAACCAATGGCAGCATTCAATCGTTCAAGAGGCTTCGAAGTCACAACAAATTTAACTATTTTAAATCTGTTTTGGTTGAATATGTCATCCAACACTCGAATAGTTCGTGGACGATGCCGGAATGATCATGATATATTCTGTTATGTTTGTGGTTGTTTTACAACACCCAAAGAAAGGACAAATATATCTGCATATTTCAGGGTTAAACTGGGTGACCAGGACAAACCTTGGGCACTACATAAAGTGTGCAGGACATGTGTTGAAAACCTGAGACAGTGGACTAAAGGTCAGAGAAAAAGTCTCAGCTTTGGAGTTCCAATGGTGTGGCGAGAGCCCCCAAACCATGGTGATGACTGCTACTTCTGCATGGTAATTATTGCAGGCATGAACACAAAGACAAAATCTTCCATCCAATACCCAAATCTCCCCTCAGCTATAAGCCCGGTTGTTCACTGCGATGAACTTCTTATTACCCTTGATATTCGACTTTATAATCTTTAATCAAACATTTCTCATCTGTGAAAAAATTTGGCACATTGCATATTTTTTTTACTTCATATTTAGAATCAGCATCTTTCATTTGGGAAAAATCAGCAAAAATAATTAGGTCAGCAGAAAACGTTTCTTCAAATGTAGACCAATGTTATTTGTTTAAAATATATGAAGCTAATGCAGAAACGTGAACATTACTATCAAACCATGCAACAGTTCTCACTTTTTAAAATATGTATATATTCAGATAAGGCACTGTTACGTGTGCTGCGGAGGTGCTCTAGTTGTATGAAAGGTTCAAGTTCTCTGCTAGACACTTTCTTTGTTCTTGTTCCTGTTTTCTATCTTTTCTGGCATGCAGCTCCTCTCTTAGGTGGATGCTAGAGTAAATAATAACAGATGACTAATATCTGCTGGCTCCACCTCAGATTCTACACCCATTTTCTGGTGAAAAGGGGGGGTTCCTGCTGCTGTTGATGTGCATGGGAAGCTGAAGGGTGACAATCAGCCAGCACTCAGAGGGCAGGGCCATGCTAAATAATAAAAGCAGCACGTTCACTTGTAGTTATGGCTTCTGTTGGTCACATCCAGAAATTTGATGTGGGGCTTTTTCACACTGAGGTCTCTGAACAAGAAGGAAATGCAAAGAAAATATTTTGTTTTGTTTGTTTTGGAGGGTTCACTTTTTTTTACTTTATTTCAATGTTTATTTTGGTTCATTTGTGGAACCAAAATAAAGATTAAAAATAATGCTGAATCTGGGCCTTCTTAGGCACCCATTGTCATTTCATGAGCCTTCCTGGGACACTCTTGTTATGCTTAGGCCATCTGAATCCTGACCTCAATGCTGAACTGCAAAACTTATGCAGGAACAGGAGCTAGAATCTTCCCTGGGTTCATCTACCTTGTGCTCATTTACACTACTATATCCTGTGTATGCAAGGGATTATGGGTCTGAACAAAAGTGGGTCCCTGTTTCATCATTAAAACTAATAATAGTTTTATTCATATTTTACTTTTTGTAACACTTCAAACTGAATACATTTAGATACTGTAGGTATTTTCTTATCCCCAGAGGGTTTATATTTTAAGTGGGTCATTTACTAGGCATTTTTCCCCTAAGTTTGTATGTAAAACAATGGAGGGTGAAATGACTTGCCCAAGGTCACAAGAAGTGTCAGTGGAATTTGAATCCTGGCTTCCCTGGTTCACAGCCTGCTGCTCTAACCACTAGGCTCCGCTCCACTCATTGCGATCACTGGACTTTTGTGATACAAGATGCATGCCATTACTTCTGAAAAGGTAATAATCTTTGCCAAATGTCTAATCTTCTCCCCTAGATTTAAGAATCACAGTATGGAGTCACAGTAGAATCACAGTTGGAGTCACAGTAACCATGTGTATGTTTATTCAATAAGGGTATTATCTCCAGGCAGTAGCCGTCATTCTGGTGAGCCACCCCTTCTTCATTGAGGGTGGCTGCAGGAAGGCCTCCTAGGAGGACGTTACAATAGTCTATCTTGGCGAAAAGAAGGGATTGCAGTACTGTCCAGTAGTCCAGGGGGTGAAGCAGGGGTTGGAGTTTCTTCAGGATTTATGGAACTCCATCCCCTCAAACCTCAGACTGGAAACATGCATCTCAACTTTTAAAAAAAGACTAAAGACATGGATATTCATACAAGCATTCCCGGACTCAAACTGACCTATCTCTTCCACGCCAATCCTTTTCACCACCTACACCATGATTAACCACCTCTACTATTGTTTACATGTTTAAATTATTTTTTAACCTGTCCTTTCTCTTCTTTCTCCGCCAAGTTCTAATCACCCTGTTATATGTAACTGCCTTTTCCGCACCATTGTTTTAGTTTATGTTTACAATGCACCCCTGTTTTATGTGAACCAGCATGATGGGACTGCGCTCTCGAATGCCGGTATATAAAAACCTGAAATAAATAAATAAAATAAATTTGAAGTTTGTAGAATCCTTCTTTTATCCTTCTTTTAACATTTGACCATATTGAAGGGTTTTTGGGTGCATTGGGTGACTACTTCCCTTTCAGATATCACTTCATATTCTGTTGATAGGGCTTCTTCATTTTCCAAAGCAGAAAATGCATTATGTAAGTGTAGCAGCTGAGATATTGGGTGCCTCTTCTTCACAGGCCTTATTTTGCCAGAGCTGACTGTAATCAAATAATTCCTGGGATCTGAATCTTGGATGTCTGACTTCTCTATAGAAGTTAGGGTGGGTATTCCAGATGCTGTTGTTGGGGAAAATGGGTGTCGTATAGTCACATGTCTTTTCTACCAGATCCCACTGCAAATGATATTAAGATCATGCCTGAAGGGTAGAGAAAATGAAATGTGATTTAAGAAAGCTTGGAGTGGATGAAGACTTGGAAGCTGGGATTAAATACCAAGAAGTGCAGAGTCATGCATCTGGGGGATGAAAGACTGACGTGCATGGACCAAGACAGAGATCTTGGGGATAATAGTGTCTGGAAATCTGAAGGTGGCAAAGCAATGTGACAAGGCAATAGCTAAAGCCAGAAGAATGCTGGGCTGCATAGAGAGAGGAATAACCAGTATGAAAAAGGAGGTGATAATGCCCTTGTACAGGTCCTTGGTGGGGCCTCTCTTGGAGTACAGTGTTCAGTTCTGGAGTCTATATCTCAAAAGGGACAAAGACAGGATACAGGCAATCCAGAAAAGAGTGACCAAAATGGTGTGGGTTCTGTATGCAAAGACCTTTGAGGAGGGGCTGAAAGATCTGAACAGTATACACTTGAAGAGAGGAAGTGCAGGGGAGATATCATACAGAGTTTCAGATACCTGAAAGGATTTAATGATGCATAATCAACAAACATTTTCTGAAGGAAAGAAATGAGTAGATCTAGGGGTAACAAAAATAAAAGGGAGGATGACTCAGAACCAACATCAGGAAATATTTCTTCATGGAGAGAGTGATGGATGCCTGGAATGCCCTTCCGGAGGAGGTGGTAAAGATGAAAATAGTAATAGAATTCAAAGGGACATGGGATAAGCACTCTGGATCCCTAAAGACTACAAGATGGAAATGAAGAAATGAGTGCATGGGGGTGTCTTGCTGGTGCGGCAGTTACTATCCTTAACCAATAAGCCTTCGTACTGTTGATACAACTCCATCATCACTCTCTACTTCAACAACAGGGGAAAGGGGAATTGGATTCAGATAGCAACCAAAGAGGACCCTAACTTCCATGTTCTGAGGAAACAAATAAGAATGGGGTAACTTGCTGATGCAGTAATTACTACCCTTAACCAATAAGCCTGATACTTTTGTTGGAGCTCAACATTGTTCTCTGCTTCAATGGCAAGGGATAACAGGGAACTAGATTCAAACAGAAACCAATGAAGGCCTGAACTTTACAGTCTGGGAATCGTTTAAGCATGGGGTAACCTGCACAGCACAGCAGATATTACCATAAATTTTCTGGACAGACTGGATGAACCATTTGGTCCTTTTCTGTGGTCATTTCTATATTTCTATGTTTATGTGTTACCACTGATGGACAGATCTGTTGTTGCCACATTGGCCAACTAAAAGGCCACTTGTCCTCAAACATTGGAGTGCGTCCTGAGTCTATGGAAGTTACTAATGCTGCCCACACTGTTGTCCCAGAGCCACTGATAACTCCTCTATCTTGCTTGAGTTAGGTTGTGTGATTTATTGGCACACACATTTTACTAATTTATTTATTTGATTTATATTCTGGTTTTCGATACTTCAAATCGGATTATATTCAGGGACTGAAGGTTATTGTTGATCTTGATGGGTGTCCATTATTTCAAAGGATTCTTCCCCATTGCCTTTTTGTTGAATCTCCTCTTTCCAAATTGCAACCCTCCTTCCCAACCTCTGCAGGAACTAATGGCTGAGTTGGATTTCCTGCTTTGTTACCCAGCTGGAGGATAGGATTTTCATTATGTGGATCCCTGCAGGGGGACTACGAGGTACTTCTAGACTGAAGTCAGCTTTCACACTTATAGCAGAGAGGATTCCCTTTTCTAATCATAAACCCTATCACCTTGGGCACAGGGATTGTTTTGCCTCTTAGGATCACAACAGTCTGTCAGTTCATTTCTTTTCTTGCTTGTATTAGTGTGACTTTTTGAGACTTTAAGGATTTCTACAAGAAGGACCAGGAGGGGTGGGAGGTGGAGGGAGAGGACTGAGAAGAGGAGGCACAAATGTAAAAATTGGCCTCTGGGCACTGGAAACTCTCAGCATGCCTCTCACATATGTAGATAAGACATAAAATCACATTATTCACTAAAATTAAAATATAACAAGAATATCTACATATCCTCTAAGGGGAACCAAGAACTAATTAGTAAATGCTTTTGCAAATAAAATAGGGGTAGATTTTCCACTTTGTGCATGATGTCCAGGTGTGCATGCTTCCTGGAGCACACACATGGATGCACTGATTTTCTACCATGTACGTGCCGGTGCGCGCATGGTGGAAAATCCGTGGGCCATGTGCACATGGACGAGCGTGCACAAATTGGAAAATCTACCCTATTTTATTTGCAAAAGCAATTACTAATTAGTTCTTGGTTCCCCTTAGAGGATATGTAGATTTTCTTGCTATATTTTAATTTTAGTCCCTCCCCTTGTGCACATATGTGCGGGCGACGCACACAAGTGGGTGGGGGTGGACTTCTGCATTTTTTCCACGGCGGTGCAATCCGGCCTTCCCCAGTTCCCTCCAAGTCTGCTCCAGTTAAGGAGTGGACTGGAGGGAACTTCCCTACCCCCTACCTAACCTCCTTTCCCCTTTCCATCTCCTCCCCACCCCCTAAATCCTACCTTTTTCTTTTTTTTCCAGTTGTTGCACAGCTTACTTCAGCTCCCGAGCTGAAGTAAGTTGCACGTGCCAGCAGCAGGGTCTTTGGAACAATGAACAATGACGCTGCCCCAGTCTGCCTCCTCACCCCACCCCTCCCCACCCAGAATACGCCCCCCCCCCCCCCCGGCCCGCCTCCAAAGACACCCGGCACTTATTCACGTACCGGTGTTTATGTGTGTGGCCGGGCCTCTTCGAAAATTTGCCCAGCATGCGCGAGGCCCTGCCACGCAGTAATGCCTGGATTTACACATGTAAGCAGTTTAAAATCTACCCAATAGCTTTTAGCTTTTTCCTAAAATTCAGAAAGCACATTATGGATCTAAGTTCTATTGTCAAGGTGTTCCATAATAATGGAATAACTATTAAAAAAGCTCTGGGGCTGTTATTTAAAGCTGGCAATGTAAGTAACTTAGGGGGTCATTTATAAAAATGCACTGGCATTTTTGCATGCGATAGCACCATATCATATGGTGCAATGCAAATCCGAGTGGGCTGGGTTTGTGAAGTGCTATCACAGAGACTTAATGCTACTTTTAACTACACCTTTTTCAGTAGCCTTAAGCTGTCTGATAGCTTGTGTTCCAGGGTGGTAAGGTTTTATAACATTGTCTCCTGAAAGGCCTGGTTGAATAGATTTGAAGCTCCTGCCTAGCCATCTGGGGGGGGGGGGGGGAGAGAAATGTAATGTTCTCTCCCTAGATAAGTATTTGTATCCATATGGGTGGCCAACCTAGTAACTCGAGGTGAGGTTTAGGTATTAGTGTAGGGGGTTAGGGGCCACTTTGACATTCAACGTGAGACATACGAACAGAAGAGTGATCTCTTGTGAAGATTTGATGACCTACGGAGAGAGGAATCTCACCCAAAGAAGAGATTTGGGCAATGTTCTCTCCACCTAGTTTGATGTTACCCAGGTAGAGAGTCCATCAAGCTAGGTTGAGAGAACCTTGCACAAATATCATCTTGGAGTGAGTTTCTTCACTCCGTAGGTCATCAAATCTTCACAAGAGACCACTGTTCTGTTCGTATGTCTCACATTGAATGTCAAAGTGGCCCCTAACCCCCTACACCAGAGCTTTCCAAAGTGTGTTTCGCGACACTTTACTGTGTCGCCTGCAGTGTGCCGGTGTGTCGCGCAAGCCCGGTGCACATGACACACCGGCAAGTGGGAGCCAATGCGGCCGCCGGTGGACCTCATCCCACTGGCGGCTTAGAAATGGATGAAGGAGAGGTGTACTCTTGAAGACGAGATGAGACTGTTGGAGAGGATGAAGAGGAACACTTTTGAGTACGAAGAAGAGAGGAGATTTTTGAAGTTAGGGAGTGCTATCTCTCAAGGCACTCTACACAGCCTGAGGACTGGTTGCGGACCACCTTGTCCACTGCACGCCCTACACAACCTGGAGGCTGGTCACGAACCACGCTAGGAATGGGAGGAGCACCAGATGGAGAGGAGTCAGCCAGTACTCAACGAAGTCCAATGGAGAGGTTCTAATCTATCAAGCATAGACTGATTGGAGTCCAGGGATTGCCAAGATCTGCTAACATGTTCTCCAGGATAAAGAAATGTAATGAAGAGAGAGATACTTGGAGGGCAGTACCTCAGAGAAGCCATCAGGATACCTGGACATCTGAAGAGATGGACGACAGCAGGAATGGGCCTCTGCTTAAAGAAGGAACTGGAAGTCTTTGTAGAAGAAGAAGAAGATGGATGAATGCATGATGAAGGACGTTGGGATGCCAAGACATCTGGGTCTCAGAACAGGCGGACTTCGGGACATCAGGACATCGAGACATCAGAGTATCAGGGACATCTATGAATAGACATGGGATCCCAAGGCTTGAGGAAGGAAACCTTGAGACTGAAACATACCACGAAGAAGGTTGTCGACAGGGAAGACCTAGTCGTTGAATGAAGACATCACAAAGGAGTCATCACGAAGAGATAAGACTTAAAGATGAAGCCTTCAGGACAGGAGCATGAAGATAACCACATTGGAAAAGTGGAACTCCGAGGATGGAAGCTCTGGAGAAGTTGATCCGAAGATGGTGTGAATCCATGAGAAGGATGTTACTCCATCCGAAGGCACTGAAGGAATGAAGCAGTGCCTTTTTATAGGGCAGGAGCAGGAAGAGCCCTGAAGATGTCATCTGAGAGGGCTGCAGAGGAACTTCCTGTGCTGTCCCTTTAAATGAATGATGAAGCCGTGCAGCCAGCCTAGAAGGAGTCCTAGAGCTCAGGGGGTGGAGCCAAGGCCTGCAGCAGTGTCGGAGCGAAGAGGAAGGACTGAGGACGTTGGGTGTCGGCTCCTGCCACTGAAGAGAGGTCTCGGTGGCAGCACTCGGGTTACGGTGGAGGGGAATCCCCGTGATGGGATTCCCCCGAAAGAGAAGAGGCTCCGGCGGCATCCTGGCTGCGAAGATGGGGGATTTCCCAGCAGCGGCAAAGGCTGTGAAGAGGAGAGTTTCCCGGCGGGAGGTGTTTCCCCGAAGAGGACATCGGAGGTGTGGCTCCAGCCGCGCAGGAGGGACTGCGACTACAGCAGCAGGCCACAAAGTTCAGAGGTAGTGCGGCTCGGTGGCAGACCAGCCCGCAGGAAGAAGGTAAGGCCCTGTCCATGGGGAAGCCATGGGCAGGGGCGCAACAACCAGATGGGTCCTTATCAAAAGGGACAGAGTTTGTCAGCCTTGCTTTTGTCCCATTTTTCCAAGGATTCATAGAGGACATCAAGGCTATGTATGCAACTAAATTCAAATTAGGAGTAATTCAGTTTTTCCCTGGTGTCTTGAAACCATATGATAAACCTTCAGCCATGGTATTGTAAACCAGCTACACAAGAGGCTCCCACTCACTATCACATGTCCTAAGGCCAAGATGAATAGATAGGAAACCTCAGATCTTAACTTGTGAGGAGCATATTTAAAATTCCCTTTCCCCTACTGAGTCTTTTGGCAATACGCAATCAATGCTTCTCCTGCTGGTAAGGAGGGGAAGTAAGGGTAAAAAATAGGATAAGGCAAATTGTTAGATTGTCAATTATCTGCAAATGATTCTTTTATTAATAAATGTCTGTAGCAAATAAATATACTAGATATTGGTAAACACAAAACTTATTACATTTATAATACTGGAAGTGAAGAAAAACAATCAGTTTTCAGAACAGTGTGTTCATGAGGAGCTAACTGAACTTAACGAAGATAAGGTAATGGAGCTGGATGGGATACATCTGAGGGTATTCAGGGAACTTAGGGAAGTTCTAGCAGCTCCATTGACTTACCATTCAATGTTTCTATAGAGTCAGGAACACTGGACTCTGGAGAGGGGCAGATGTGGCTCCTATTCATAAAAGTGGAAGTAAGAAGGAAGCTGGGAAATATAGACCAGTTAATCTGATCTCTCTGATGAGCAAATTAATTGAATCACTGTTAAAACAGAAAACACTGTAGTTTCTGGAGTCCAATAGATTGTAAGATCCAAGGCAGCATGATTTTACCAGAGGTAAATCTTGTCAGATGAATCTGATCAATTTCTTTGATTGGGTGACTAAATAGTTGGATCAAGGGAGAGTGCTAGACATAGTGTACTTGGATTGTAGTAAGACCTTTAGCATGGTTCTACACAGGAGATGTATAACTAAATTAAGTGCCCTTTGTATGGAACCTAGAGTGACTGGGTTAGAAACTGGTTGAGTGGGAGGTGACAAAGTGTAGTAGTTAATGAAGTTTACTCTGGAGTGGGGGGTCATTACTAGTGGTGTGCCTCAGGGATTATTCCTGGGACTGGTTCTTTTCAAAATTTTTGTGAGTGACACAGTGGGAGGATTGTCAGGAAAGGTTTGTCTTTTTGCCATTCATACTGAAATCTAGAAGAGGTTAGACAGTTAGGAAGGCATGGAAAACATGAGAAGGGATCTAGCGATGCTTAAGGAATGATCTAAAGAATGGCAGCTAAAACTTAATGCTAAAAAATGCAGAGTAATGCATTTAGGCTGCAAAACCCAAGGGAGAGGTAGAGTGTTGGAGGTGAAATTCTTCTAAGCACAAAATAGATTGTATCTGTTGATCTTAAGGTAGCCATGCAGATGGATAAAGTGACAGCAAAAGCCAGAAAGATACTTTTCTGCCTAGGGAGATGAATGGTGAGCAGAAAAAGAGAAGTGACATCGCTCCTGTATAGGTCCGTTTTGAAACCTCATTTGGGATACTGTATACAATTCTGGAGTCTGCACATTCAAAAGGATATATACCAGTTGGAGTCGGTCCAGAGGTGGCTACTAAAATGATTAGTGGTCTTCGTTCTAAAGCATATGGGGATAGACTCAAAGCATGAACACCCTAGGCAAATTGGGGAAATATGTTAGAGACATTTAAATATCCAGGGTTTCCATGCACAGGAGGCTCTTTCAATGGAAAGGAGGTTCTAGAACAAGGGGGTCATAGGATGATGATAAAAGCTGGTAGACAAGAATAATCTTAGGAAATATTTCTTTACATAAAGGGTAGTGGATACTTGGAAAATCTTCCCTGAGGAGGTGGTGGAGGTAAAAATGGTATCTGAATTCAAGAAAGCATGGTATTGTTGCAAGGGATTTATGAGGGAGTGATGGGAATTGTGAGAGCTAGAGAAATTAGATGGGCTATATGGTCTTTTTCTGCCATCATATTTCTCTGTTTGTTTCTATGTAATTGCCAAAATCTATGTAAACTGGTAAAGAACATACCAACATCACCTGGCTTCTTCACAACTTTATCACTGGAATATGTACTGTATTGTTGCTCTGCCTAGATCAGAAGTGCAATTAACAATTTATTGTAAGTGGAAGATTTTATGATAACAGAAAAAAAAAAAAAAAAGAATACTAGCACCTTAGCCAAAAATTCATTTTACCTTATATCTGGACTGCTCAAGAGACATCTGGTTAGATCTCCTTTATATCTCCATATTAGACTGACCTCCCCCGCAGGTTGTGGTCTAATGGATACTGTGATTTTGTGATTTGGAAAAGTTTCTTTAATTATTATTTTTTTGTAAATTATGTATCATGTTTCTGAAGCAAAGTGGATTTTTTGTGTAAATGTTTTTGAAATTCCAACAAATAATAAATTAAAAAAAAAGAAGAGTCATCTGGTCATCCATATGTCAATCACACAAATTGTATGGTCTCTGTATAATGAGTTCAGCAAGATAACTCAAAACTCTTATGAGTCCAGAGGAGTCTGTAGATCATGCTCTTTTTCTTTCTTTATTTGACCCAGCGGCAGCATTAACAGTGACCAAAGCTCCTGATATGACAACATAAACAAGATCTCAGGAGCAACATGTTATTGAGTTACATAGGTAGCACTGCTACTTTAAATAAAGAATATACATATGTGTATGTATATGAATCTTTATACCATATATATGTTTAGGACTATATATAATATGTAAAAGATTTTACAATTTGAAAAACAAACATGAAATAGATTTATTTTAAAGGATTGTGATAATTCATTATTACCAATTGATCTTTACTTTATTTTTTATTATATTACAAGCACTGGATTTTATTTATTGAGCTCTAAATTTATAACTAATATAAGCAAAAAAATCAAAGGCTGCATTTAATTTAAATTATGACATTAGCTATTGATATTATATACTTATGCCAGGCTGACCTCAGTTTTCAAATCAACAATAACCTTAAAGCTTTTGAGGTTTGTTTAATCTTGTCACCTATTTTGTATGCCTGGAGGCAAAGCTGAGTTATATTGAACTATGTCTGAAAATGTCTTGCTTTTGTATGCAATCCAAAAACTGATGAAGGTGGAGAAGAGACTTGCATGTTTTATATTGCATTTGCTTTTCTTTTTCTGAAGTTATTTTGAATGTCATATGGAATTAAACAAGATAGATTGTGGAAATATAGATTCAAAAGAAAAGCATCATAACTAACTTAAAACAGGTGCTTTATGCCAGAATGCATTAATCTATGCATGCTAAAGCAAAACACATGGAATACATAAAATTAATAATTTGGACTGATATTCTCTGTGAATTTTTCTTTTCATAACAGTTTTTCAACATAAATCATTATGCTACTCAGAAATGACTTGTAGCTGTTTACCCTCCAACAATAACATTAAAGACAGAGAGAATTAAACTGTAAAGGAACAAAATTTAGAAAGAATTATGTGGATGAACCACTTTATAAAGCATACTATATAGCCTATAGGTGGTCACACTATAATTTCACCATTGAATGTCTAAGAATCTAAATTCTAAAATTTTATGCCACAAACCTTTAAATGGATGAGTTACATTAGCAAGATTTCATTAGGTCTGTACGCAATGTCAACATACAAGTTTTAGCACTTTTCAAATGAATATGCAGATGAGGTGGTATGAAAATAGAAACGTGATTTTGGCTTCTTGATCTTAGATCATGCTTGTATTTAGTCAAAGATATGCACAAGACTGCTATGGGTGGTAGGGGGAAGTATTGCTGTGGGAAAGTTTTAACTTGCTGGATGTTGTCTGGAATGTCTTAGTTGTATTAAGAGAGAACCCAGACTCTCAAGGGTCCCACTTCCAAATTGAGAGGGTCCTCATGCCCACCAACTCACAGGCTGGCTACTCTACCACTCTCGAACCTCCGTGCGTTGTAGAAATGGCGCCGGCGCTACCTTTGACCTGTCATATGACAGGTCAAAGGTAGCGCCGGCGCCATTTTGTTTTTTTGTCTCCTGACGTCAGGAGCGTAGGAGATCGCTCCCGGACCCCCGCTGGACCCCCAGGGACTTTGGCCAGCTTGGGGGGGCCTCCTGACCACCACAAGACTTGCCAAAAGTCCAGCGGGGGTCCGGAACGATCTCCTACCGCGAATCATTTTTCCATACGGAAAAACGATTCGACTGCAGGAGGTCGTTCCGGACCCCCGCTGGACCCCCAGGGACTTTTGGCCAGCTTGGGGGGGCCTCCTGACCCCCACAAGACTTGCCAAAAGTCCAGCGGGGGTCCGGAACGACCTCCTGCAGTCGAATCGTGTTGCCATATGGCCGGCGCCGTTTTGCACAAAATGGCGCCGGTGCCGGCCATACGGCGCTACCGGCACCGGCGCTACCTTTGACCTTTCAAATGACAGGTCAAAGGTAGCACCGGCGCCATTTCTACAACGCACGGAGGTCTGAGAGTAAAAGATAACACTGGGACCCTTCCTCTGGACCCCAGGTAATTTAAGGCATTTGGGGTGGGGGATTTATTTTAAAGGGTCGGGGTGGGTTTTAGGGATGTTTTAGTGTGCCGGTTTTCGATTTACACGATTTACACGATATTTATAAAACCCAAACTGCGACGATCCGAATCCCTCCCCCTCCCAGCCGAAATCGATCGTTAAGATGATCGATCACACGATTCACATCTCTATTAACCTCAAGTTAAAATCACATTATCAAATCAATTTACATTATTCACCTCCAACTGAATGCCACCCATTGGTCATTTAATAGTACTATTTATTTATTTTAAAAAATTCTTATATACTGCTTGATGCAATGGAGGTAGATCCAAGCCATTTACAATTTAAACATCCATAATAAAAATACAACATGAAAACAATAAAATAAAACAAGTTACATAAAAATAAAATATAACATTAAAGGCAAGGGAAACAGTATGGGGTAGATTTTAAAAGATGTGTGTGTGCATCCATGTGTATGCAATTCCCGGCATGCGCACATGGATGCACTGTTTTTCTAACGTGTGCGCGCCAGCACACGCATGTTATAAAATCTGGTGGCTGCGTGCAAATGTGCGCTGGATTTTATAATCCACGCATGCACGTGTGGGTGGCATATGGGGGAGAGTGTAAATTTTTGCAAATGATGCGTGGTAACACAATCGGGCTTCTCAGTTCCCTCTCAGTCCGCTCCAATTAAGGAGCGGACTCCAATTAAGGAGAAGACTCGGAGGGAACTTCCCTAACCCCCTGCCTAATCTTCCTTCCCCTTCCCCTCTCCTCCCCGACCTCTATACTAACTAAAATTAGCTTTTCCCTTTTTGTTTCCTAACTTACCTGCTTTTTCAGAGCAGAAGAAAACTATATGCATCAGCCAACTGCCGGCGTGCATTTCCCCAGGACAGCGGCTAATGGCCGCTGTCCCGGCCAGCCTCTGTGCCGCCCTGCTCCTCCCCATCCAGACCACATCCCCTGCCCACCCCTTTTTCAGGGCCTAGCACTTGTGCATGTATTGGCACTTACACATGTGGTTGGGTCTTTTTGAAAAAGCATGCAGCATGTGCAGGGCCCAGCCATGCGCATAATTACCGATTTTTACGCATGCCGGGCATTTAAAATTTGGCCGTTTATAAATAAAAGAAATTAAGTAAGAATCAGCTTGAATAGATATGTTTTTAAATGTTTCTTAAATTCTTTGTTAGTAGGAATTAATCTAAGATTATCTGGAAGAGAGTTCCACAGAGAAGGAAAGGCTCGACATCAAGTAAGGTCTAATCTGGAAAGGCGAACAGTAGGAACTTCTAATAAATATTTGTTAGAAGATCGACATTGTCTCAATGGTTGATATATCCAAAGTAAAGTGCGCTGCCATATCATGAGGGGGTTATGGATGAAACTGTGAATGAGACAGAGAATTTTGTAGTGAATATGAAAAGAAACAGGGAACCAATGAAGAGCAAATAGTACTGGGGAGATATGGTCTCTAATTTTTGAGTTGGATGAAAGTCGAGCAGCAGCATTTTGAACAAGCTGCAACGGACGTAAAGAAGAATCAGGTAGGCCTAAAAATAGGCCGTTTTAGTAATCAAAACCAGAAAATATTATGGTTTGAAGAATCAAACAGAACAAAGGGGGGTCATTTATCAAAATGTGCTAAGGCTTTTTTGCATGTGTTAAGGGCTTAGCGCATGCAAAAAGCCCCGTTAATGCATGCAAAAACGTGTTTAATGCATGCGATAGCACCATATTGTATGGTGCAATGCAAAATAGGAGGAGTTAGGGGTGGGCTGGGTTTGCCTGGCTGTGAAGAGCTATTGCACAGACTTAACAACACCTTTTTGAATTGCAATAGGCTGTGTGATAGCTGCTGTGACTGGGTGGTAAGGTTTTATCACCTTGTGTGATGTCTCCTGCAAGACCTATTTAGATGAAGCTCCCAGAGCATCCAACTAGCCTTCAGGGATGAGAGAGAGAGAGAGAGAGATGACTGGCCATAATGTCATCTCCCTAGATATGTATTTGTATCCCTATGGTAGGCCCACCTAGTAACTTGAGGTGAGGGTTAGGTATCAGTGTAGGGGGTTAGGGGCCCCTTTGACATTCAATGTTAGATGTACGAACAGAACAGTGGTCTCTTGTGAACATTTGATGACCCTTGGAGTGAGAAAACTCACTCCAAGATGAGATTTGTACAATGTTCTCTCCACCTAGCTTGATGTTACATAGCTGTTATTTATTGTTGTTTTAATGTTATTTATTAACTTATTAATTTCAATTGTTTTTTTCTCCAAGTTCATTTTCCTGTTCTATGTAAGACTCACTTGTTAAGTCATTCCAATGTTATATGTAAACCGAAGTGATTAGTAACATTGTTACTAAAACTTCGGTATATAAAAAAAATGCTAAATAAATAAATAAATAAACAAATAAATAAATAAATGTTACCCAGGTAGAGAGCCTCGGGCAGGCGTAACTTTTGGAATAAAGATAGGTGGGGGAATTAGTTAGGGCTGGGGGGCGGGTTAGTTAGGGGAAGGAAAGGGATGGTGGGGGGCGCCAGAAAGAAAGTTTCCTCCGAGGCCGCTCCGATTTCGGAGCGGCCTCAGAGGGAACGGAGGCAGGCTCCACGACTCGACACGCACAGGCTGCTGATTTTGCGCAGCCTTTTGTGCCGACCCCGGATTTTAAAAGATATGCGCGGCTATGTGCGTATCTATTAAAATCTGGCGTACTCTTGTTTGCGCCGGGTATGTGAACAAAAGTACGCGCGCGTACTTTTATAAAATCTGCCCCTGAGGTATCATGCTTTAGAGGAGTTTGGAATAGAACAGTTATAAATATTAAGGTGAGAAGGAGGATGACGGAGGATAGGTGTATTGTAGAAAGGTGAACTTTATTTGTTTTTGAGGTGTTTAATTTTAGTTGGTTGTGAGAAACCAAGTTTTGATGGACAGGATACATAGAGATACAAAAGAAAGTGTTGCAGACCAAGAATTGTTTTAAGGAACAAAAACAGAACATTTTGAAGGATACTCCTAGTTCGTCCAAAAGACAGGTTTATGGCAAGCATGGTAGCATTTAACTAGAGCAGTAGAATCCAGAGCCAGAGAGATAGCAGTGTTCCATTCAGAGACTGCTTGCTGATTATCTTTAGGAACAATAGAAGGAAGATTGGAGAGAACAGATTTTGAGAACAGTTCTGGGCATACATGTTTTCTTTTATAAATAACTTTGGAATTATGAGGTTGTTGGATTGATGAACTTTTAAGAGTTCCAGAAAAAAAACCAGAATGAAATGATTTGACCAAGGGACAGGTTGACAAGATATTCTAATAGAGGAATGGAGAATAAAAGATGGGTTATAGAATAGTAGGTCTAGGGTGTGGCCACATTTGTGTGGGGGTTGATCAATTAGTTGTTCCCAACCCAGGCTAGACATCACATCAAGAAGATGAGAAGCAGAAGGGGGGAGGGGATCAGTGTCGGTATGGAGATTAAAGTCACCAGCTATCAATGTTCGGGAAAGGTCAACTGGTAAAGAAGATAGTTTCTAAAAGAAACATTTCCCAGTAGATCAACCATGATAAATCCCAGGCCTCCCCCACCCAGAATATCTTGTCTGACTAGAAAACAAACAGAGGATCAAATTTGGGAGTCTCTCCACACTATTCTTTAGAACAAAATTACAGATCATATAGAAAAACATGAATTTTTCATGGAGAAGAGTGAGCATAGATTTAACAGAGAAGTCTTACCTCATTGTTTTATTAGAATTCTTGAAGGTGTAAATAAGGATGTGGATATACTATATATGGATTTTCAGAAGACATTTGACAAAGTGTTTATTTATTTATTTCTTTTTATTTTTTATTTTGCAGAATTTATATTCTACCTATTACCAGAAACTGTTCTAGGTGGATTTCAACAGGATAAAATAAAGCAAAATATAAAATAGCACAAAAATAACACATTTGTGTAAACAATGCATAAAATATAACAAGTAAAACACGACAAAATCATGTATACAATGCAGTGAGAAATCATCTGAAAATTACGGGGAGTACAAGGTACAGCAGTAGGTAATCCTCATGCATAGTTAGCAAATGTTTTCTGAAATAAGTATGTTTTTAAATGCATCTTAAAAATCTTAAAATCCTCTATTGTATAAATAAAAAGGAGGAGGCTATTCCAGAGACTAGAGGCAGCAAAAGAGAAGGACCATTTACAGGTTTCTTTCAAATGTACCTGCTTCACACCTGGGGAGGATAGAAGAAAAAGGGTCTCGGAGTGCAAAGTTCTAGATGGGATACATCACGACAACATCTCAGCTAAGTAGGTTGAGGGAACTATAGTGCAATGTTCTAAAAGCCAGATTGAAGGTCTTACATTTAATTCATTGCTCAATTGAGAGCCAATGAAGAAATTGTAGTATGAGAGTAATATGATGTGCATTGAAAAATCAGAGACAAAATGAGCTGCAGCATTCTGTAACAACTGCAGAACACCTATCTGAGATTTAGGTAAACCCAGGTAGATAGTATTAAAATAGTCAAGTACAGTTAAAACAAAGGCTCGTATCACACATCTAAAGTTGTAATACTCTAAAATATACTTAAGATGATGTAGCTTTCTTAACTTAAAGAATCCTATTTTTACATGCTTTAGTTGGATTTGAAATTTAAAATAATCATCAAATTTGAACCCCAGGTTGGGCACAGAGTTCGATAGGGGTATGGGGTTGTCTTCCATAAATAACTGAAGGTCCAGGGGCTCAGTACCTGCAGGTGAGATCAGGACTGCTTCTGTTTTTCCTAAGTTCAATAGAAGACAGTTATTGCCCATCCACTTTCGAATCATTCCCTAGGTGTAATGTATGTTGCGGTCCCGGTCGCTAAGTTAGCGACCGGGTCCTTACCTTGTCCCCGGGCTCCCCGTTCGCACCGCGAACCGCGCGCTGAAAGGCCTTCCTGGCCGCATGGCAGCGGCGTCTCCCTCGTGGAGACGCCGTCAGGGCCTGAACTCAGCTCCTCCCCCCGCCGGGGAACGCGCGCGCGCGCGAAGGGCCGGTACTTGTAGGTCCAGCACCTGGAAGTACTGAACCGCCCCTTCTCTGACGTCAGACGCCGGCAGACTATTTAAGTCGGCGTCTGTTTCCTCAGCCTTGCCTTGCAACGAGGTCACTCTCTGAGTGTTAGTTGCGTTCCTGGTGATCCTCGCTCCAGTTGTTCCTTGTTCCAGTTCCTGCTGATCCTGCTCCGGTTCCTGCTGATCCTGCTCCAGTTCCTGCTGTTCCTGCTCCAGTTCCTGCTGATCCTCGCTCCAGTTCCAGCCTTTCCTGTTCCTACTCCTCGCTTCCTGCCTGCTTCTGCCTCTGCTGACCAGATTTCGGACTTCACCTCGACTCCTCTTGTCTTCAGCCAGCCACGACCTTCGCACTTCACCTCGTCTCCTCTTGTCTTCAGCCAGCCACGACCTTCGGACTTCACCTCGACTCCTCTTGTCTTCAGCCAGCCACGACCTTCGGACTTCACCTCGACTCCTCTCGTCTTCTGCCAGCATTGACCTCAGCGCTTCTCCTAAGACCCAGCGACCCGGACCTCTACAGGCCCCTCCTGGGGAGGTCTCGGGTTTCCAGGGCGAAGACTCCTCTTCAACACCCGCTGTGCTCCGCCTCCCGGCCTTCCTCCACCCTCGGAGCCCTCGCTCCACCCGGCCGGCCCAAGGGTCCACTAACAATTTCTATCAACAACAATGTATTATCTCACAGGTATCAGAAATGCCAGCTGTAATTGGAAATGGTAGCTGAATGTCATCAGTATATAACCTAAAGTTAATCCCCTGGTTTTGCAGCATAATACATAATGGGCACATGTAGATTTTGAGTAAAGAGGCAGAGAGACAAGAACCCTGTCAAATAGGGATGTGAATCATTTTAGGACGATTAAAATTATCGTCCGATAATTTTAATATCGTCTTAAACCGTTATGGAACACAATACAATACAGATTCTAACGATTTATCGTTATAAATCGTTAGAATCGTGAGCCGGCACACTAAAACCCCCTAAAACCCACCCCCGACCCTTTAAATTAAATCCCCCACCCTCCCGAACCCCCCCCCCCAATAACTTAAATAACCTGCGGGTCCAGCGGCGGTCCGGAACGGCAGCGGTCCGGAACGGGCTCCTGCTCCTGAATCTTGTCGTCTTCAGCCGGCGCCATTTTCCAAAATGGCGCCGAAAAATGGCGGCGGCCATAGACGAAAAAGATTGGACGGCAGGAGGTCCTTCCGGACCCCCGCTGGACTTTTGGCAAGTCTCGTGGGGGTCAGGAGGCCCCCCACAAGCTGGCCAAAAGTTCCTGGAGGTCCAGCGGGGGTCAGGGAGCGATTTCCCGCCGCGAATCGTTTTCGTACGGAAAATGGCGCCGGCAGGAGATCGACTGCAGGAGGTCGTTCAGCGAGGGTTCCGGCGCCTCGCTGAACGACCTCCTGCAGTCGATCTCCTGCCGGCGCCATTTTCCGTACGAAAACGATTCGCGGCGGGAAATCGCTCCCTGACCCCCGCTGGACCTCCAGGAACTTTTGGCCAGCTTGTGGGGAGCCTCCTGACCCCCACGAGACTTGCCAAAAGTCCAGCGGGGGTCCGGAAGGACCTCCTGCCGTCCAATCTTTTTCGTCTATGGCCGCCGCCATTTTTCGGCGCCATTTTGGAAAATGGCGCCGGCTGAAGACGACAAGATTCAGGAGCAGGAGCCCGTTCCGGACCGCTGCCGTTCCGGACCGCCGCTGGACCCGCAGGTTATTTAAGTTATTGGGGGAGGGTGGGGGATTTAATTTAAAGGGTCGGGGGTGGGTTTTAGGGGGTTTTAATGTGCCGGTTTTTCGATTTTTCGATTTTTCGATTTTTAACGATTTTTCACGATATTTTACCCCCCCAAACGGCAACAATACGATTCCCTCCCCCTCCCAGCCGAAATCGATCGTTAAGACGATCGAGGACACGATTCACATCCCTACTGTCAAACCCTGGATGATATGGAATGCCAATTTGAAAATTGTTGGCCAATGCAGATCTGCTGGAGATGATTGCTAATGAATGAATGAAACCATGGTAAAACCACACCTCCTATCCCTTCTTCAATCAAACGTAACATCAATGTATGACTCATGGAATCAAAAGTGGTGGATATATCTACAAAGATTGCTACTACAGGCTGCTTCTTATCTATTTTCTGCAAAATGAAATCTGAAACAGATGTCAAAAGTGTTTCAGTGCTATTGCCGGCCCGGTTAATTGTGTTCTGTAAGGAACAAGTCAAACTGGGACTGAACCAGTTTTTCAATCATTTTACCTTAAGAGGGTAAGTAGTAGGGATGTGCAGAGCAAAATTTTATGTTCATATTTTTTATGTCCGAAAGGGGGTCCCACTTGCGGCCAATATGGACATAAAAAAAATCCAATGAGTTGGGTATATGTACATATGTGCAAAAAAAAAATTTAAACCCCCTCACCCTCCTTAATCCCCCCCCCCAGACTTACCACAACTCCCTGGTGATCGAGCGAGGAGTGAGGACGTCATTTCTGCAATCCTTGGCGAGAAGCATGTGACGTCGGTGGCACGTCGAGTGACGCGGCGTCACGTGATTCCCGGCAAGTTCGCGCCGGACGGCTCGTTCGGCCCAAAAAGAACTTTTGGCCAGCTTGGGGGGGCCTCCTGACCCCCCCAAGCTGGCCAAAAGTTCTTTTTGGGCCGAACGAGCCGTCCGGCGCGAACGAGCCGGGAATCACGTGACGCCGACGTCACGTGATTCCCGGCAAGTTCGCGCCGGACAGCTCGTTCGGCCCAAAAAGAACTTTTGGCCAGCTTGGGGGGGCCTCCTGACCCCCTCAAGCTGGCCAAAGTTCTTTTTGGGCCGAACGAGCCGTCCGGCGCGAACTTGCCGGGAATCACGTGACGTCGCGTCTGAGTGACACGGCGCCACGTGATTCCCGGCTCGTTTGTGCCGGACGGCTCGTTCGGCCCAAAAAGAACTTTTGGCCAGCTTGGGGGGGCCTCCTGACCCCCCCAAGCTGGCCAAAAGTTCTTTTTGGGCCGAACGAGCCATCCGGTGCGAACGAGCCGGGAATCACGTGACGCCGGCGTCACTCGACGTGCCGCCGACGTCACATGCTTCTCGCCAAGGATTGCAGAAATGGCGTCCTCACTCCTCGCTCCATCACCAGGGAGTTGTGGTAAGTCGGGGGGGGGGGGATTAAGGAGGGTGAGGGGGTTTATATTTTTATTTTGGCTCAACAATCGCGATTTCCCACATATCGAACATATCTATGTTCGATATGTGGGAAATCCGATCGTTTATGTCAAATCAATTTTTTAAGTAAAAAAAAAATATGAGTTGCGTTTTACTAATGCGGTCAATCCGAATGCACACCCCTAGTAAGTAGAAGATAGATCAATATCCGGCAGAGTCATTGTTCTCAAGGCCAGTATTCATTATGATAGGACAAACCACAGCCTTCTTAATGAAAGGAGGCTGATAGTACTCTTGAGTGTCTCATGGGATACTCCAGAGGAAATAAAAAAAAGTCATGGGATAGTAAGCAATGCCTTATTATGGATTGGTGACGTTTAAGAGATGAAAAGGAAAGAAGGTCTAAATAGGTAATTTTTCCTAATGGACAATGGTATTTAAGAACATAAGAACATGCCATACTGGGTCAGACCAAGGGTCCATCAAGCCCAGTATCCTGTTTCCAACAGTGGCCAATCCAGGTCATAAGAACCTGGCAAGTATCCAAAAACTAAGTCTATTTGATGTTAATTTGCTAGTAATAGCAGTGGCTATTTTCTATGTCAACTTAATTAATAGTAGGTAATGGTCTTCTCCTCCAAGAAATTATCGAATCCTTTTTTAAACACAGCTATACTAACTGAACTAACCACATCCACAGGCAACAAATTCCAGAGTTTAATTGTGCGCTGAGTGAAGATGAACTTTCTCCAATTAGTTTTAAATGTGCAACATGCTAACTTCCTGGAGTGTCCCCTAGTCTTTCTATTATCTGAAAAACTAAATAACTGATTCACATCTACCCATTCTAGACCTCTCATGATTTTAAACACCTCTATCATATCCCCCCTCAGCCGTCTCTTCTCCAAGCTGAAAAGTCCTAACCTCTTTAGTCTTTCCTCATAGGGGAGCTGCTCCAGTCCCCTTATCATTTCGGTTGCCCTTCTCTGTACCTTCTCCATCGCAATTATATCTTTTTTGAGATGCGGCGACCAGAATTGTACACAGTATTCAAGGTGGGGTCTCACCATGGAGCAAGCCAGAGGCATTATGATATTTTCCGTTTTATTCACCATTCCCTTCCTAATAATGCCCAACATTCTGTTTGTTTTTTGACTGCCGCAGCACACTGAATCGACGACTTCAATGTGTTATCCACTATGATGCCTAGATCTCTTTCGGGTGGTAGCACCTAATATGGAACCTAACATTGTGTAACTATGGCATGGGTTATTTTTCCCTATATGCATCACCTTGCACTTATCCACATTAAATTTCATCTGCATTTCGATGCCCAATTTTCCAGTCTCACAAGGTCTTCCTGCAATTTATCACAATCTGCTTGTGATTTAACTACTCTGAACAATTTTGTATCATCTGCAAATTTGATTATCTCACTCGTCGTATTTCTTTCCAGATCATTTATAAATATATTGAAAAGTAAGGGTCCCAATACAGATCCCTGAGGCACTCCACTGCCCACTCCCTTCCACTGAGAAAATTGTCCTGTCTTTTAGCCAGTTTGTAATCCATGAAAGGACATTGCCACCTATACCATGACTTTTTACTTTTCCTAGAAGCCTCTCATGAGGAACTTTATCAAACGCCTTCTGAAAATCCAAGTACACTACATCTACCGGTTCACATTTATCCACATGTTTATTAACTCCTTCAAAAAAGTGAAGCAGATTTGTGAGGCAAGACTTGCCTTGGGTAAAGCCATGCTGACTTTGTTCCATAAAGCCATGTCTTTCTATATGTTCTGTGATTTTGATGCTTAGAACACTGCTTAGAACACTGATCAAATTTGCAGATGACATAAAATCATTCAAAGAGGTCCATATTCAAAGGTGTTTGTCCTTGTAAATTTTACATTACCTAGACAAACATTAAGGTTTAAATTTCCCTCCTATGTAACCAGATAAGTCATTACTTAACTTGCTATATTCAGAATATAGCCAGTTAAGTAACAAGCAAATAAGGGCCAGCAGACTTGATCCCACCCCCAGCCCCCCTAAATCTTGAAAAAACAGTTTGGGTGTACCATCCAATCCCCCTCTGCTCTATCCCACCACCAATATAAAAATAAAAGTTGTGGCCTACTTGCTCAAAATAAGGTTTTGCTGCTGTTGTTTGCTTTTATTTAACCAGTTCTATTCTGAACATAGCTGGTTGAGTTTAAAGCTATCTTGGTACACATACCCAGATAACTTTGTCTATGTATTATGACGGTAACTTTCAAACTAGTGCATGTGTGCATATTTACACATATACGTTGGCCCGCACCCAGGTACGCAGACATTTTATAATATACACGTGCATATGCGCACATGATATAAAATAGCCTGGCTGAGCCCACATGTGCACCAAATTTTAAGTGGGCATGTGCATGTACGTACAAATCCCATTTCTACCAGGTAAATCAGAGAATTTTGAAAGGGGCATGCGCCGACACCATTCTCAATTTTACCACTTCATCCCTAGTTCACCCAGTTAAGAGATAGATCCTCCAACCCACCCCTGGTTTGATAGCCTTCACTCCTCCCAGTTATCCCCGACCCTTAAAACCCTACAGATCTGCCTAGTTTTGTTTTGTTTTCAACTTACATGGCATCCATAGCAGAAGTAGAGTTGTGTGGCAGGGGCCTCAGTGTGTATCTGGTCACATTAGTATTTAGATTTACATGTACATTTTACGTTCATGCCCCAAAATGCCTATGCCCTACGCCTTTCTGAAAACTTTTGAGACGTGTGTATTGTGGGACATATGTACTTATTGCTGTGGCTTTTAAAATCTGCTTGGCTTGCATGAGCCTAACTTATTCACGCATCTCCCAGTTGATGCACATGCCAGGCTTCTAAAATTCACTTTTATATGTTTAAAAGGACGGATAAAGTTATCCCGGCAAAGTTACCCAGATAACTAATGGTTGCCAGTCTGCTGAACATGAATTTAAAATAGTTAAAACATAAGTGTATGTTAATGAATTACAGAAATACTTTGGATAATACTTTAAAATCGGCATCTAAATGGCAAATGAAATTTAATGTGGAGAAATACTATGTGATGCACTTGAAGAAAAATATCCTAAATATGATGGCAATTTTCAAAGGCATTTCTGCAAGTAAAACCGTGTCTTGCTCTCAAAAATGGCCTTTTACAAAATAGTCTGCCCTTAGGAAACATGTGCATAATGCCTGTTGGTGTGTAAGTGTATCTAGATTGAGCAGAGGCATTCCTGGGGGTGGAGTTGGGAAACATTCTGGATTTAGGCACATGCTTTTGTATTTTCAAATGTTTGTGCATACATTTTTCAGAAAAATGTCCACACTCATAACATATGTAATGGGGTGTGAGTAAACTGGGTGGGAAAATTTTCAAACCAGACATGCATATTAGTCCACTTTGAAAATCGGTGTAACTTATGCACATTTTTATTGCCTAATTTAGGATGGCTGCTATGTCAATACTCCATTGCAGGGAATTTTGTAACAGTTTGCATAGATTTGAAGGCAATAATCCACCTATTTAAGTCCAATATTCAAAGGAAAGTATGGCATAAAATTATCCCACCAAAACTACCCATACATATTTACACCTAGTGATCTGTGCATATAAGGCCAAATATTCAAAGGCCTATGCATGTAAAACCTGGGGTTTATGTGCGTGGCTGGGCCTTGTGTGCACAGCGCGCATATTATAATGGACTCGGCCACATGCCTAAACCCCGGTAGGCGCATAAATGCCGGGCTCTGAAAAAGGGGCGGACCAGGGGGCATGATCTGGGTGGGGATGGGCGAGCAGGGCAGAATGGAGGCCAGCTGGGACAGCGGCCGGCGCACGTAACTTGCTTCTGCTCTGGAGGAGCAATAAGTAATAAAATAAAAAATTTAGGGAAAGGTAGATTAGGTTTACAGGGTGGAGAGGAGAGGGGAAGAGGGAGGAAGTATGGGTAGTGGGGTTTGATACAAAATTATTCAGAGTAGTTAAATCACAAGAGGATTGTGATACATTACAGGAGGACCTTGCAAGACTGGAAGATTGGGCATTCAAATGGCAGATGAAATATAATGTGGACAAGTGCAAGGTGTTGCATAGAGGGAAAAATAATCCTTGCTGTAGTTACACGATGTTAGGTTCCATATTAGGAGCTACCACCCAGGAAAAGATCTAAGCATCGTAGTGGATAATACTTTGAAATCGTCGGCTCAGTGTGCTGCAGCAGTCAAAAAAGCAAACAGAATGTTAGGAATTATTAGGAAGGGAATGGTTAATAAAACGGAAAATGTCATAATGCCTCTGTATCGCTCCATAGTGAGACCGAACCTTGAATACTGTTTACAATTCTGGTCGCCACATCTCAAAAAAGATATAGTTGCGATGGAGAAAGTACAGAGAAGGACAACCAAAATGATAAAGGGGAAGGAATAGCTCCCCTATGAGGAAAGGCTGAAGAATTTGGGGATTTTCAGCTTGGAGAAGAAATGGCTGAGGAGGGATATGATAGAGGTCTTTAAGATCTTGAGAGGTCTTGAACGAGTAGATGTGAATCAGTTATTTACACTTTCAGATAATAGAAGGACCAGGGAGCATTCCATGAAATTAGCAAGTAGCACATTTAAGAATAATTGGAGAAAGTTCTTTTTCACTCAACGCACAAGTAAGCTCTAGAATTTGTTGCCAGAGGATGTGGTTAGTGCAGTTAGTGTAGCTGGGTTCAAAAAAGGTTTGGATAGGTTCTTGCAGGAGAAGTCCATTAACTGCTATTAATCAAGTTTACTTAGCTAATAGCCACTGCTATTAATTGCATCAGTAGCATGGGATCTTCTTGGTGTTTGGGTAATTGCTAGGTTCTTGTGACCTGGTTTGGCCTCTGTTGGAAACAGGATCCTGGGCTTGATGGACCCTTGGTCTAACCCAGCATGGCAATTTCTTATGTTCTTATGCCCCTCCCTGTTCGCTCTTTAATTGGAGTGGACTGGGAGGGAACTGGGGAAGGCCCAATTGCATTTCCGTACGTATTTTACAAAAGTTCCCCCCCCCCCCCCCGTGCACACCACCCGCACATCCATGTGCAGATTTTAAAATCTAGTGCACATGTGCATGTGGCCATCCAATTTATAACATACATGTGCCAGTACGTGCATGCTATAAAATCGGCAAGTCCATGTGTGCACACTGAGAACCGCACGCACATGGACGCGCGCTTGCTGTTTTAAAAATCTACCCCATGGGTCTTCCAGGTAAATTAATGTTCACACTTTTGAAAATTCAAAAGCATGCACCTAAATTCAAACCTCTCCCTAACCCCCGGTATACTTCTGTTCACTGAAGGTAAACTTATGTCTATACAGACCATGTAGGCATTAGTTTATCTACTTATTGGGCAGGCAATTTTATTAAAGCTGTTTTTACTGGTAAAGTGCTGTTTAACCCTTAGACCTGACTTTGAATATCACCCTTTTGTATATACACAGAGCTGAAGTCATTGTGGACAATACATTGAAATCTTCAGCTCAGTGTGCAGCAGCAGTCAACAAAGTAAAAAGAATGTAAAGAATTATTCAGAAGAAAGGAATAGAAAATAAAACTGAGAATATCATAATGCCTTTGTATAGCTATATGATGCTACCACATCTTGAGTATAATGTGTAGTTCTGGTCAAAAATGATATAGCAGAACTGGAAAAAGGTAAAGAAAGCTATCAAAAATGAAAGTGAATGGAGCTCCTCTTTATGAAGAAAGGCTAAATAGGTTAGGGCTCTTCAATTTGGAAAAGAGACGATTGTATGGGGATATACAGATTTTTTAAAATCACGAGTGTGGTGGAGCAGGTTAATAGTAAATGGTTATTTTCCCGTTAAAATAGTGCTAGAACTAGGGGACACTCTATGAAGCTAACCAGTAGCAGATTTAAAACAAATTTAAGAGTATTTTTCATTCAGCACAAAATATGCTATGGAATTTGTTGCCAGAGGATTTGGTTAGAGAAATGGGAAGTACTGATTTTTATATCTAAAAATATTACTTTTAGGGAAAATAGGAAAAATAAAAAATGATTTGGTGGACCATATGATTAGGGAGGGCAATTTTCAAAAGTTTGGGTAAAATTGCTTTGCCCGCAGAAATTGCTTGTTATAAAAATTGCCCACCCAATTCTCAAATACACAGGGGTGTTCAGTAAGCCCTATATGCATGTAAGTTTACTCCAACTGAATGGAGGCATTCCTGAGGGAGGAGTTGGGTAGGGGTTTAGACTTAGAGCCTTATTTTCCAATATCGCATTAGGGGCATTAGACAGACTGTTTCAGGCTCCAGGGAGAGGGAGAGAGGGGGAGAGGGGGAGAGAGAGAGAGAGAGAGAGAGAGAGAGAGAGAGAGAGAGAGAGAGAGAGAGAGAGAGAGAGAGAGAGAGAGAGAGAGAGAGAGAGAGAGAGAGAGAGAACCTTACTATAGTGCCTATGCCCTACATAGGTATTTTAACCCCTATGGGAGGGCCACCTACTAACTCGGGGTGGGGATTAGGTATGAGCGTCGGGGGTTGGGGGCCACTTTCGCATTCCACATGAGACCTACGGACAGAACAGTGGTCTCTAGTGCAGATTTGCTGGCTGTCAGAGTGAGGACGCTCACTCCAAGAAGTGGTTTGGGCAACGTTCTCTCTACCTAGCTTGATGGACACTCTACCTGGGCAACAACATGCTAGGTGGAGAGAATGTTGGCCAAATCTCCGCTTGGAGTGAGCGTCCTCACTCCGACGGCCAGCAAATCTGCACTAGAGACCACTGTTCAGTCCGTAGGTCTCATGTGGAATGCGAAAGTGGCCCCCAACCCCCGACGCTCATACCTAATCCCCACCCCGAGTTAGTAGGTGGCCCTCCCATAGGGGTTAAAATACCTATGTAGGGCATAGGCACTATAGTAAGGCTCTCTCTCTCTCCCTCCCTCTCTCTCTCTCTCTCATATATATGGTGGTAATCCTTTTCAGGTCCATAACGCGCGGTTGGAGTTGTAGTTATTAGGCGCGCTAACACTGCGGCTGTTTCGCCGCACACGATACACAGGGTCCGCTTTACATATACTCCGCCCCCTGACTACCAAATGACTAATTTGCATTCGCAAATTGCGTTAACAGCTGTTAACGCGAATTTATCGCACGCGGTAAAGTGCTTGGAAAATGAGGCCCTTAAGCATATACTTTTGGATTTTCAAAATTATGCTTTTAAAATTTCTTGAACAATTTCTACATACATTTTAGCAGGTGGAATTGTAATTGGGTAGTTTTGGAGGGATAACTTTCAAAGAGAACATGTTTGCTTTGAAAATTGTAAATTTTGCACATTTTTGCTGATTTCCTCGTGGATTGTGAAAAAAATTACCCCCATGATGGGAAAAAAATTACCCCCATGATAGTACCCAATCTATATCCAATGCATATGATGGTCCTAATTCAATTCTCTAATAGATTATAGAAAGAACAAGTGCAGAAAAATATGGTCCGTTATATGATTTAATATAAAAGACAAGGGTGTATTTTCAGCTTAATTAAATAATTAGATTTGCCCTATTTGTTGTCTCTGCATGATAATAATTGTTAGAGGCAGGACGCTGGGCTTGATGGACTATTGATCTGAGCCTCTATGTCAGTTCTAATGTCTTTATGTTCATGGAAAGGACAGCTGTGACTGGAGGATGCCAAATAAAGATTATGTAGATAGGAAAAAAGTGTTTTGTTACATTTGGACACAAGATGTCCTTGCATGGTAGTAGTTCCTCATATCGTGGAACTTAAGGTTCTGGCAGGTTTTTTTTCCCTCAAGTATAATAAGCATTTTTCCATGCATGTGAGTACTGAGTTGCTCTCTATTATTATTATATTTTTTTGTGTCTTGTCAAGGTGAACAAGTGTTTCAGAGAGTATGCAAATTAGGTGATGTAAACATACAAATGTGAACAGGTGATTTTGGTTTCTTGCTCTTACTTCATGTAGACATCCCAGCCAAAACATGCTCAATGTAGTTTCCCTGCATTTTTCAATAGGGGAACTATGTCACCAGTGATTTTTTTTATCTTCAAAAAGAGAAGTTGAAGCTCAATTTAATTCTTATGTAATTGCTTCAGGCCAAGATATTTTCCCTTTTATGCCTCCATATCTAAGGATCCTTTGAACCTTCTCCATGCCTTCTTGAACACCATTAGTGGTTTTACATTTACCACCTCCACTAGGAGGCTATTTTATGCATGCACCACCCTTTCCATGATTAAATATTTTCTAATTTTACTCTTGAATATACTCCTATTGGGCTTTATGTGAAGATCTAGAATTTCCTTTGCACTGAAAAATGTTTCTTCTTGTACATTATTTACATCTTTGAGATAGTTGAATGCTTCTATCATATTCCCCTTTATCTCCTCTCCTCTCTTCAGGATGTACATATTTGAGTCCTTAAGTCTCAAAACGTTTGATACAGACCTGGCATCATTTTATAGAGATGTGTATCATTTTTTTTTTTTTTTCGGTTCATGGATCAGTTCAAGTGTCCTGCAGGTAATTTCATTTTTTTCCGTCGTTTGGGATTTTTTTTTTCCTGGTTCCCAAATTTCCTGTTTGTGTGCACTAACATTTTAAAGTTAGTGCACGCTAACTATGGTTAGCATGCACTAAAATAAAATACAAATTTTTCTAAAATTTTGGAAAAATTCCTTTCTTTTTTGAGCACTTCCGAACCATGATGAAGTAGACAATTTTGTTGAAATTGTTTAATTTGTTTAAAACAAATGCACATCTCTATCATTTCCCTAGAACGTTTATGGATTGCTTCTTTTTTTTTCCAATATCCTTTCAGAGTTATAGACTCCAAAACTGGACAGGGTACGCAAGGTGAGATCTCACCAATGCCCTATATAATAGCATTGGCATATCCATTCCATTTGTTATGCCTTTTCCTAAGCAGTCAAGCACTTCTCTAGATCTTGCCATCACCTTCATCCACATTCTTATTATAAATGATCATCCTGAAGTTTCTGTATAGCTTAGTATACATCAATAAATGGAAATGAGCAGCTAAAGCATTATAGAGCTCATAAACTTATTAAGCACTGAATTTTCAAAGCCAAATATGTAGATAAAAGGATTTTTATAAAATTTCCAGGTGCTTATTTTTGCATATGATTTTAGGTGCACTGTGGATAGGCATTCTGTGGGGCGAGAGGAAGCAGGGTTGAAACATGCACATACTTTTCTATTTTTTTTTTATTTTTAATTTATTGAATTTCCATACATTTTAAGAAACATCTTGAATGGGAAAGAGAGAGAGAAGAAAAAAATACATCATACATCACAAAAATAGAAAGGAAATATGAAAGTTAGATTCTTCAATCCCACCAGTCCACAATATGGGATCCAAGGACTTCAAAAGAACATAGACCATAATCATTAAGGAAATAAACTACATATTATAAAGCAGAGCTATCTATGGGCTATACTTCAATATTGGGTACTCAGCTATCCGGAGGAGGAGCAGACTGACCTGCATTACCACTCTCATGATGTAACAGCAGCTTATCACATAAGAATATAGTTAGTTGAGATGGAACCAGAAAAATATAGGACGAGCCTTTATATTTCACATAATATTTACATGGGAATTTTAGTACAAAAGAAGCCCCAATTTGCAAGACCCTATGTCTTAATAACAAGAATTATTGTCTTCTTTTTTTGTAGGCCTCACAACATCTGGATAAACTCTAATATTTAAACGATAAAAGGATTCGGTATGATATTTAAAATATAGTCTAATAACCCAGTCGTCCATATTGAATGGAAAAGATGCCCATGTCTCTTACAGGACCAGCTCTCCCGATCTAGGCCTGTAAGAGACATGGATGTCCATAGCTCCCTTAGCGGCAAAGTCAGGAGAGCCCGAGGGAGGGATTTTCTCCCTTGCTCCCCGCTTCCGAGCGCTATGCAGCATTTCAAGTAAAAATAGAAAGAGAAAAACAGGATGCCAATACTACCTCTGACTTCTTGCAGCGGCCATCTTGGATCCTACTTTTCTATTTTCAAAAGTATGAATGTAACTTAACCTGAATAAATTGTGTCCTGCAAATAGCAGGTTAAACTTTGTGCAGATTATTTTGTGCATTATGAAAGACAATTATGTAAGTATTTGCTAAACAAATTTATATGCATGAGTCTCTTTGAAAAAGTAGGGTAAAGTCTGCATGTAAAAGTTATATGTAAACTTTATCCCAACACTCAAAGTTATAAAATTAACCTCCCTATGTGGCCTCCTATTCAGCCTTTGCTCTGGTTAAGACATTTAGTGGCCTGCTCTACTTATTATTTATTTCAGTACATTTTCCAGGTGCAAAATGGATGACTCAACCCCCATGGATAATAGGAATTCTGGAAATATCCATGGGATTCAAATTGAATAAATAAAAGAACACTACCAATAGAAACACAATGTTTTTCTTTGAGTTTTTTACTGGACATTTATAAAATGTTTAATGATTTTTGGATATGTGGCAAAACAAAGTTCCACACACCCTTTGTTTTTAGATTTTTATAGAACTGTGCCTATATTGCGACTTATTGCTCAGTATATATGTACACTCCATGTCTATCTAGAAATGTTTAAAGAACCTTCATATCATGGGCTGATATATTGCAGAGGTCACTGAGCAACTGAATCATTGCCATGCCCATTTTATGCATAATCATAATGATTTTTGGAAGCATTCTTTCCTTTTCCATCACGATTTGTCATTGCTGTGATGCATCAGAACTGATTATATCAATTCTAGTGCATACTAACATGCAGTAAACTGATCCAGAGTTATCTCATGGAGAACACTTTTGTCTTATGTTAGTTTAAAATGTTTTACTGCATTGTGTGTACTGAAACTGGATAAGAGAATACATTTGACTATCCAACTTTTCTGGTTTTAATATGCTGAATTAAGGAATGACATTACTCAGCTATCTCTATGGATATAAAAAATAATGTGCATATTCTGATATATTTTGATCATAGATATAGCTAAAGGATATCTAAAGGCTACTACTACTTGCACCACCAAACTGCTTCAGATGGTCATGAACGCAACGGCCAGAATTCTTACAAACACCAAAAAAAGGGACCATATCACCCCCATTCTCCAGCACCTACATTGGCTACCTATCAAATACAGAATTCACTTCAAAACCATTATGATGATTCACAAGGCCCTACATAACATCGCTCCTCTCAATTTAACTTTTCAACTGCAGCTTCACACCTCCAAGAGACCGACAAGAAGTGCGTACAGAAATATGCTACGCGCCCAGCCAGCAAAATCCTCCCTGAGGAAACGCGCACTATCCACAGCTGGCCCCATACTCTGGAACGCGCTCCCTCTAGACCTTCGCCTCGAATCGTGCCACATTACTTTCAAAAAGAAACTAAAGACTTGGTTTTTTGCACAAGCTTTCCCAGGAATCTAAAAGCCGGAAGAAAACAATATCAGCCTGGCCTCTGACCCAACCCACCTTATGTACATTGTTTACTGTATTTTGTATATTTAGTTACCTCTATTTAGCTATTTATGCTTAATCTCTGTATCCTTTGCCAAGTTCCGCTGCCCCCCCCCCCATATTATCTGTTATCTTGTTGCAATGTAAACTGCCCACTGAGGCGTCAGTTTGAGTTCCTTGTAAACCGGTGTGATATGTATATTATACAGGAACATCGGTATATAAAAACTAAAAACAAATAAATAAATAAATATTAATTAATACAGTATATTAGAAAGAGGTGTATAATAATTGTACAGAGAGTGAATTTCTTCTATTCTTTGTTAAAATTACAATTAATTTTAACCACAGAGACTAATGCTCTGAAATGATTTGTCTGAATAGATCCCAAAGAGAATAAACTTGATTACTAAAGTAATCCTTTGCTTCTTCCCATCATGCTCTTGCTCACTCAAACATCCCCAAGTCTGTAGTCCAGTTTCATACCTCAGGAACTTTTTTTCTTCCAAAGATTTATACTCCTGGTTCTTTTCTCTGTAGCATGCAGAGCTTTCCTGAATATATCACCTTCTACGAGCATCTTGTTTGCTGAACAGCAGTCCAATCCTGGATTTGGTTTGAATCTTATTGTCATGGAACAAGACTTCTTCACTAAGATGCAAAATTGAATTCAGATTTCTTGAGTATATTCAAAGTTAAATATAGCAGATATGGACTGGATTTTATAAGGATATTGTAAAATGTCATTATGGCATCAAAGTGGTAACAGAGAGGAGGCTGGAAACTGCAGGCCAGTTGGCCTCACCTCGGTGGTGGGAAAATTAATGGAGACTTTGCTGAAGGAAAACATAGTGAGCTTTCTACAATCTGGTTGTTTGCTGGACTCGAGGCAGCATGGATTCACTAGGAGAAGATTCTGTTAGACATCTGTAGGGATGTGCAATCGTTTTTCCCAAATTAGGCAATGTAAACAAAATTGCCTAATTCGGAAGGGTTCAGGAGAACCGAAAAACGATTGAATTTTTTCCGAAATTTCGGGAAACAAATTATTTATTTATTTAACACTTACTCATTAGACGACCGAAAAGCCATCATGAACAATGGATCCCCTTACTATCTCCAAGCTCGGAATAAGAGCCTACCCTGACTCTCTAACAGCTGTTATTATTATCCTAAGTACTACGTTCCCTAGTCTTTTCTTTCCAGCAGTCTTTGCTACCAAGTTTTACCTCCCTTGTTGAATGTAACTTTGTTCTTCCTGTTACCTACGGTTTTTGTTACAGTTCCCGCTTTCGATGTAAACCGACCTGATATGGTCCCTACCATGAAGGTCGGTATAGAAAAAGTGTTAAATAAAATAAATACAATAAATAAAAGACCATATCAGATTGGTTTACATCAAACTGGGGGACTGAACCAAAGACAATAGTATAAAACAAGAAAAAAACAAAGTTACATTCAACAAGGAAAATAAAACTTGGAGGCAAAATCATTTCTGAGTTAGTACGCGCTAACGGGAGTTATTGCACACGAACTCTGCCAGGTTCATGTTCAGGTTCATGTTCAGGTTCATGTTCAGGTTCATGCACACTAACTCCTGATAGTGCACACTAACAAGAAAATTGGGGTCCCTGAAAACAAAAAAAAAAAACAAACCACAGGAAAAACAAAATTCCCGCCGGGGGGGGGGGGGGGGGCCGAAATGAAGCCTGACATGAAATTTTTACCCGAAGCACATCTCTTCAAATCTGATTGAATTTTTTGGATTGGGTGACTAGAGAATTGAATCAAGGAGGAGTGCTCAATGTGATTTACTTGAATTTCAACAGATCTCTTAATACTTTTTGCTAGTTAACACACAATCAGTGACTAAGAAATTCTCTATCATAACAGATCTGTTATACGATGTAAAACCTAATTTTATCGCCATCACAGAATCCTGTCTGAAAAAGTCAGACAGTTTTAAAAAAACAGATAGCTAATAAAAACTATGACATTTTCTTGATCCCTAGATTAAATAAAAGAGGTGGCGGTTTAATGCTAATCATAGAAAAGAAATGTAAATATAAATTGCAAACAACCACACCTCTAATGAATCATGGAATTGCCATTTTTGATACTAACCATATTCAAATCTGCCTTATTTATTGCCCACCTAGTCTCCTGGAGTTAAAATTCTCTCCACTAATCGAATTTCTTATAACCCACCAAAACTCATCAAAACCAACCATCATATTAGGTGATTTTAACCTTCACATGGACGTTCATCCACTACCAAACACATGCCAAACACTGATTGGCATAATGAATGCACTAGGGTTCAAACTAATGACAGACAAACCAACACATAAAGCTGGACATTCATTAGACCTAACATTCATCAATAATAACTCACTAGAGAACATAAACACAGACTATACTCAAATCCCATGGTCAGACCACTTCCTCAGACAATAAAGCATTCTGGCCCAATAGAGAAACAAAGAAAGGAAACAGTTGAATTTAAGTATCATCCACCCTATAATATAGAAATACTAAAAGACAAATTACAGGAAGAATTAACAGATTTCAACTATATGGATAGCTGCACTGCAACAACTGCATGGGTAAATCAGACCACTAAATTAGCAGATGAAATAAACCCCATAAAAAATATCTGCATCAAGGAGCCAAAACAAATGAGTCCCTGGCATAATGAACAAATAAAAGGAGTAAATCAAAATCTGAGAAAGAAGAAAAAAGAAATAAAACAACCGAAAATTTAACAAATTACTGAAAACAACTGGCCCACAGCAAAAAAGTAATCCTAGATGCTAAGAAAAAATATTTCAGCTTTAAAATAGAAAAGTTTACAAACAACTCTAGAACCTTATTCAACATAGTTAAAGACCTATCAGTGATAACATGAACACTCCTCAGAACCTACCCAAGACCCACTGCAATGAAGTAGCACATTTTTGTAAAGATAAAATTGAGAATTTAATAACCAAGATCCCAAAAACAACTAAACAAGAGGTCAAAATGTATACCAGGGATGTCACACAATGGTCTTCATTCGATGAGGTATCAATAACAGAAGTGGAGATCATGTTAAAAAAAATTAAACCCTGCTTCCCATACAATTGACACCCTTCCTATCATAGAATTAAAAAAATTAGCTGATATAGCTGCCCCACCACTAGCAAAAATAATAAATCTATCTCTTGAAGAAGGCTCAATGCCCGACATACTGAAAGGGGCTATTATCAAGCCAATCATTAAGAAAAAAACCTAGACCCCCAAAACCTGAATAACTATAGACCAGTATCTAACTTCCCACTGCTAGAAAACAACAACATCCTATATCCTTCACAACACGGATTCTGCAAACATTATAGCACTGAAACATTACTACTATCACTGTCAGACAATGTTTTAAGAGGCTTTGACAGTGGAACACACTACATTCTTGTATTATTAGACCTGTCCTCTGTATTTGACATAGTGAATCATGATATATTGATCAAAAGACTTGAAGAAATAGGGCTACACAGTAACACAATAGCATGGTTCAAGTCATATTTAAATAATATATTTTTTCAGATGCAAATCAAAATACAATGTCTAAAAAAGTAAATTTACAAACGGGAGTACCACAAGGATCAGCATTATCTGCAACACTTTTTAATATTTACCTCCTCCTGCTTTGCCACCTACTTGCTGGTCTTGGTATCATACATTATATATATGCAGATGACATCTATTTATTTATTTATTTGCAGTTTTTATATACCGACATTTGTTTAGTAACTTCACATCGGTATTACATAGAACATAAATTTGCAACCGTGCTACAAAAAGGGGAAAGCAATGGAGCTTTACAGATAAAAATTAACTGAGGTGAAGATAACAGATTAACTGGGGGAGGGGGGAGGGGGCAAGGGGAACAAGGGAAATGAAAAATGAATTTAACTGAGCGTACATGAGCTTACATAGGAGAAATAAGATAAATTATATACAGATACTTATATTAAAAAAATTATATACAAAAAGGTACAAGTTAGATTGTGGTATTATGGAGCTTAAATGAACAATTCACTTTTGTATAAACATATCAATATTTGTCACGTGTTTGAAGGAACGAAAGGAAAATAACTGCTCAAAGCAGGCAGGGGGAAGGAGTAAGATCTTAAGAGAGTGTTATTGTGGAACAAGTAAATTCTTGAGGAAGGGGTGAGGAAGGAATTCTTGAGGAAGGGGTGAGGAAGGAATTCTTGAGGAAGGGGTGAGGATGCATTAAGGGGAGAGTGTGCAGATTAAGTATATGCTTGTAGGAATACAGCTAATTTTACCCATTGATGACACAATTGAAAAAAACAATACAATTAGCCAACATATATCTGGACATAACCAAACAGCTATTAAACCAAATGGAGCTAGTGATAAATATTGAAAATCTGAATTCATACAATTGGAATGAAAAAACATAAACCCAATCCAATCACCAATAATGCTTAAAAATAACCAAAAAGTGGAATTAGCAGAAAAGGTATGTAACCTAGATGTAATAATAGACTCTGAACTAAACCTGAAACACATATCACTGAAAGTAAAAGAAGGATATGCAAAATTAATGGTCATCAGGAAGTTAAAACCTCTATTAACATTATCAAATTTCCGAACAGTCTTACAAGCACTGATATTTGCAAGTACTGACTATTGCAATGCGCTGTGTCTAGGATTACCACTTCAAATATAGCAAAATTCAGCCACAAGAATATTGATAGGTAAAAGTAAAAGAGACCACATTACTGGAACACTTGCAGAATTACACTGGTTACCCATAGAACAAAGAGTACAATACAAAGCACTATGCATAATACACAAACTAATTCATGAAGAAAAAGCAGAATGGCTGAACACAGCACTACGTCTACATGCACTGCACAGAAACCTGAGGTCGGCCAATAAGGCACTGCTGACTATCCCATCTGTTAAATCAGCCAGACTCACACAAGTAAGGGAACGAGCACTATCTTTGGCAGGACCCACACTGTGGAATTCAATGCCACTGGAGATTAAACTGCAGAGAAACTTCAAACTTTTCAAAGGAATCCTAAAACTTGGCTTTTTAAACAGGCTTTTTATAAAGAGAATGCAGAATCCAAATAAGATCATAACTCAGTATGTAGTTTTTAGTTTTTTTTCCCCACAACTAAATACACCATAGATTGTTAACCTTATATATGAACTGCAATATAGACATATCAAACTAATGAAAACAATTCAACAAATAGTTTTTATATTAAAAGAACAATGTTACCGCTCATTATTGGCATATCTATAATGTGTTATCTATCTTAAGCAATTTTTTGTATATGCCTTGTTGTAAACCGTTGTTATGGTAAATTAACTTAACGACGGTATAGAAAATATTTTAAATAAATAAATAAAATAAATAGGAGGCTAGTGAACAAATTGAGAAGCTTAGAGTGTGCGCCAACATTGTGGAGTGGATTACAAACCAGTTGACTGATAGAAGACAGCATATAATGGGAAATGGAACCTACTCTGAAGAGAAAATGGTGTTATGTACAGTGTCCAAGGATTGTTATTGGGACCAGTTCAGTACAATATCTTTGTGAGTGACACTGCCGAATAGGTAAAGTTTGTCTATTAGCAGATGATAGTAAGATCTGCAGCAGAGTGGACATAGAGAGAATGAGGAATGATTTAAGAAAGTTTGAAGAGTGGTCAAATATTTGGTAGATTGGATCCATTGGCAAGAAGTGCAGAGGCATGCATCTGGGGTGTGGTAATCCAAAAGAGCTGTATGTGATGGTGGTGAGTGTCTAATGTGCACAAACTGGGAGAGGGACCTAGGGGTGATAGCTTCTGGTGATCTGAAAGTGGAGAAGCAATGTGACAAGGTGATAGCTAAAGTCAGAAGAATGCTGGGATGCATCAAGAGAGGAATAACCAGTAAGAAAAAGGAAATGATAATGCCATTGGACAGGTCCTTGATGAGGTCTCACCTGGAGTACTGTGTTCAGTTCTGGAGCCCATACCTCAAAAAGGATAGAGACAGATTGGAGGTGGCCCAGAGAAGGATAACCAAAATGGTTTGGGGTCTGTATCGGAAAACTTATGAGGAGAGGCTGAAGGATCTAAATATGTATGCCATGGAAGAGAGGAGGTGCAGGGGGAGATATGATACAAACCTTCAGATACCTAAAAGATTTTAATGATGCACACATTTTGAACATTTTACAATTTTTATTTAGTAACATAACATTAACTTGTCTGGGGAGTATTGCTACCATATTGTACAACATATGTTACCAAATGATGCAACATATAAGGTTACATTTATAGTACCTTTGATGAAGGGAGAGGAATTTTCAAAGACAATTCACTAGATAAATAAGTATTCATTCCAAATAAACTGCCTAACTGAAACTGGTTCCATAGCACATGTACTTTAATTCATATTAAAGGGAAGTATTCCTTTAGGTTGAGGGAGGAAAAAAAACACACATATATGAGATTTCTAAAACTGCACTCTCTACTTCATTGTCTGCACAAATAGCTGGTAAAAAGTATACAGACTAGGGATGTGCAGACAAAAAGTTTGCGTTCATAAGTTGATAAGTTGAAGGTGAGGGTCAATTTCGTTCAATATGGACATATGGAGAATCCCATAAGTTGAGGGTCTGTCCATACGTTCACTGGTTCCCTAAATAAAAATTTAAACCCCTCACCCTCCTTAATCTCCCCCCAAGACTTACCAAAACTCCCTGGTGGTCCAGCGGGGAGTCAGGAAGCCATCGCTGTTTTCCTTTGCGAGGAGCACGTGACGTCGGCGTCACGTCGGAGTGACGCGGACGTCACGTGTTTCTCCGCTCCTCCGCTCCGGGACCCCCGTTGGACCCAACCGGAACTTTTGGCCAGCTTGGGGGGGCCTCCTCCGCTCCGGGGGTCCCGGAGCGGAGGAGCGGAGAAACACGTGACGTCCGCATCACTCCGACATGATGCCGACGTCACGTGCTCCTCGCAAAGGAAAACAGCGATGGCTTCCTGACTCCCCGCTGGACCACCAGGGAGTTTTGGTAAGTCTTGGGGGGGTCAGGAGGGTGGGGGTTTAAGTCTTTATTTAGGTTCAACGTATTCAACGTAGCTATGTTGAATAAGTTGAAAATGTGATGCGTTGCGCATCATCACTTTTTTTAAGTTAAAAAAAAAAAAGTTGCGTTTTACATATGCGTTCAAAACGAATGCACACCCCTAATACAGACACATTTATATTGCATACTTCTTATGTGCTCATTTTCATAGTTGTCATGGCTCTCTAACCATGGGAGCAATTCCCCTCCATGAACTTCACCTCTTGATATCCAGAAGGATGGTGCACCACTCTGATCCCTGAACCAGGAACAATGTTTTAGCTAGCCTCTGGTCAGGTCAAAAGGCCCAAAACAAAAGACACCCATCATAGCTGACAGCTAACTAATGTGAGAAAAAAATATAAATGCAATCTAAACAGCTCATTCTGAATATCCAAATACATATTGGACACATCAGCAATGCGTAAGAATTAAACATTTTACTGGAATGCAATAACTATAAAAAAATAATTGCTCTTCCCAGGGTGAGGGAAACAATATTCCATGGCATTTTCCAGGATTTGCGTAGAATTCTGTGAAGTAATGTTCACAACTACTGAGAAGAAATATGTCCCAGTCATCATCATCAACAGTGACACTCCTTGGCTAGTTAAGAGAGCGTCATACTGGATTCCAAAAGGAAATGAACTCATAAGAACATAAGCACATAGGTCCGGATTTTAAAAGCCCTGCGCACGTAAATCCGGCCGGACTTACACGCGCAGGGCACTCATGCGCCGGCGCGCCTATTTTGCATAGGCCGCCGACAAGCGCACAGCCCCGAGACGCGCATAAGTCCCAGGGCTTCGTAAAAGGGGCGGGGAGGGGGCGTTTCCGGGGTCAGGGGGAGGTTCGGGGCGGGACTGGGTCATGGCGCCAGCCCGGGGCATGGTCGAGGTCTCCAGACCAACCCCCGGGTCGGGTGATGGCGCGCCAGTAGCCAGCTGGCGCGCGCAAATTTACACCTGCTTTCAGCAGGCGTAAATCTGCCAACAAAGGTGGGGGGGGTTGGAAAGAAAGTTCCCTCCGAGGCCGCTCCGATTTCGGAGCGGCCTTGGAGGGAACAGGCAGCACGCGCCGGGCTCGGCATGCGCAAGTTGCAGAAATGTGCACCCCCTTGCGTGCGCCGACCCCGGATTTTATAAGATACGTGCAGCTACGTGCATATCTTATAAAATCCAGCGTACTTTTGTTCGCGCCTGGTGCGCGAACAAAAGTACGCACTCGCGCAAATTTATAAAATCTACCCCATAAGATATGCCAAACTGGGTCAGACCAAGGATCCATCAAACTGTCTCCAACAGTGGCCAATCCAAGTCAGAAGTATCTGGCAAGTCCCCAAATATTAAATAGATCCCATGCTACTAATGCCGGCAACAAGCAATGGTATTCCCTATTGATTAATTCCCTATTGATTAACAGCAGTTTATGGAATTCTTCTCCAGGAATTTATGCAAACATTTTTAAAACCCAGCTACACTAATTGCCTTAACCACATCCTCTGGCAACAAATTCCAGAGTTTAATTGTGTGTTGAGTGATAAAAGAATTTTCTCTGATTAATTTTGAAGGTGTTATATGCTAGCTTCATGGAGTGCCCCCTAGTCCTCGCATTATCCAAAAGAGTAAATAACCATTTCACATTTGTTCAAGTCCTTTCATGATTTTGTAGACCTCTATCATATCCCCCCCTCAGCCATCTCTTCTTCAAGCTGAACAGCCCTAATTTCTTTAGCCTTTCCTCAGAGGGGAGCCATTTAATGCCCTTTATCATTTTGGTCACACTTCTCTGTACTTCCTCTGAACATCTTAATCAGAAGACCTACACTAAGATGTGTGAGCTAGATGAAAGTGGAGAAATCTCATGGGAGGAGGGGAAGGGTAACCCCTAGATAAACAAGCATTGTAGCCTCAAAAGGGTTCAGCTCTGATTGAACTGGAAACTCAAAGGAGCAGGAGCTGCTGGTCCTAAAAGGAAAAAAATGGGAAAGAGGGATCCAAATATCAAAGAGGTCATAGAAACTATTACTTTTTGCTGCAAGCTATTCAATAGTAGTTAGACTTTTAAAGCAGTATTGTATTTCTTTAAATAATGAAGTTACCAATAAATAGAGCTTGTTGAAGATTTAGCATTAGGGATGCTCAAAACAGTCAGAAAACTCAAACCACGCTTGCTTGAATTTTAAATTGCTTTGAATTTTAGAGACCCGTGAATTTACCCAACAATGTAAGAAAAAAATCTATTATTTATTTATTTTATTTATTAGTGGTTTTTATAGTGGTTTTTATATACCGCTCATCAGTATTTTTATTACAGAACTGTGAAAAGCCACAACAGATCTTCAGAAATCCACCAAAGCATGGAAATCTGTGGTGAATTCTGTATGAATACATGAGAGGATTTCTATGGATTTGCTCAGTTTTGTCAACCACTGCCTCATGTCTTTAATAAAGGTTCATAAACTTATTGGATGAACCCATAGAATTTCTATAGATTCAATAAATTAATTTCTGAACATTATTTTAAAAAGTTTGCATGTCTTTAGCCAGAAATGGTCTTATGGTCATATTTTGTTTATTTGATCTGTGTATTTCTTTTATCTGTTTGTGTAGAAATGATGTCTCTTTTCCATGAAAGAAAGTATGTTAATGCATGTGTCTCTATTTTTTTTAACTACTATTATTTAATAAAGTATAATGAACATATGTAAATAATATGCAGATAAAGCTGCTAGGTTTTCAACATCAGATACTTCAGAATTTTAAGATAGTTCATAGACACTTAACTAAAATTGACTGCAATAGATTTCTCCATTCACAGTGACAAGAACATCTCTCTCAATATTACTTAGTTAATGAAGGAATAGATCTGCTGTGAAGTTCCTCTGAGGCTCATTTTCTTGAGTACAGTAGTAAAAGTTAGCTGATGAATGACCCAAACTGCTTAATATGTTTCTACTTATAACTTCTGAGCAGGAAGGCATGTCTACGAGAGTACTAGAAGAGATATCCTCAGGAGGTTCCAGTGTCCTTGTAGGTTGTCAGATTCAATGAGCCAGGTTTATTTCAAATGGCTCCTTAAGTAAACATTTATTTTGTGCCAATAACACATTTTTGATTAACAGCTCCTTTTGACTAATTTGCTTCCCAAAACAGCCCAATAAAGGACTCGTTTAAAACATAATTAAAGGCATGCTATTGTGAGCAGTTAATAGTGATTAAAACATGCATTAAGACAATTATTGTTGAAAGCAAGTAAGCACCCCATAGCCAGTATGGAACCTTTTCATATTTAGTTTATATATTATCAGAATAAATTACCTGATTTTAAACATGGGCAATATAATACAAATAATAATAATAAAAATGATGTAGATTGATATAAATATAACAGAATATTATAAGTATTTATAGTATATAAACTGTTCCTATTCATTTCATAGGCACTGATCAACAAAACCTTGGATTGGATTGGTCAAAAACATTTCTGACCTTTTTTAAACTGGCTTCAAATGAAGAAAAACTAATTTTGATGCACCTTGGAAATCAGAAAGTTTTATAGTAAAAGATCCCTTCTGATGTTTGAAGGCACTCTCCTGCTCAGTCAGTTTAAGAAATCAACATTTAGGCCTAGATTGTAGATTTATCATTTTGCCATAAATTTTGCATTAATAGTGCCCGGGATAAAAAGAGTGTAGTTAGGGTAATTTTTTACTTACTGCAACATGTGTTAATTTTATTCTACCCATGATATTATCACTTTGTAGTACCCAAAGAGAGGGGTGAGAAGAGAGAGAGAGAAAGAGAAAGAAAGATACTTTTTATAAGGTGCTCATTTTAGGTAACTATTTATACCACTGTAGGAGGGTTAATTAATAACTCAAGGTGAGGTTTTGGTGGTGGTCTAGGGTTTGGGAGCCAGTTTTACATGCACAGAGGTATGAACAGCACAATACACATCAGTGAACATTTTATGTGATTTGGAATGAGGAAAGGAACACAAAGATGAGATTTCTACAATGCACTTAGCTTGATGCACTCTCTACCTAGGTGCTATCAGATCCCAAATTATAACTAGATCCCATGCTGCTGGGGGAATTCGGTGCACAAAAACTTAAAATTATGCAAAATTATGCATACTTTCTATTGGTAAAAATAACACAATATACATGACAGTCTTTAAGTACTTAATTTAAAATGTAATACAGAAAAATTTACTACTTAAAGATGCAGAGTTTAAAATATTTTGAGCAGAATTTCCCTAGAAGTTCACTGTAAGAGTCCTTTCCACCCTCACTCCCTACTCCCCTGGCCAGTCTCCTTTCACATTGCTCTCTCAGACCCCATCTCCTCCACCTGCCACAATCTCTCCCCTCCCCCTCTAGGCTCAATCCCTTCCACGCTATCTCCACGCCCAGAGTTTGACCCCTCTCTCAGTACTGTCCCCTCACACAGACTCCCTCTGCCCCTCTCTTTCTCTCTTACACACACACACACACACACACACACTCACAAGGGCTCCCTCACTCTACTCCACATACACACACCCCCTCATACAGGCTCCCTCTCTCTCTTGCACACACAACCACATAGGCTCCCTTTCTCTCTCACACGTACACTCTCACAAGGGATACCCTATGACTCTCTCTCACAAATCCCTGCACACTGGCTCCCTCTCTCATTCACCTCCCTACACATAGGCTTCCTCTCTCTCTCACACAGACACATCCCTTCACTCAGGCTCTTTCTTACATTTACACATACCCTCACACAGGCTCCCTCTCTCACAAACAAGCACCCTCACATACACACAATCCCTTTTTCACATACACACCAGCATCCAATCTCTCACACATATCCACACTCCTTCCCAGCCAGTGAAGCCCCAGCAAAATTGGGTGGACTGCTTGGGCAACGACATGAAAGACTATGCATTCCATGTGAAGCAAGCCGGTGTGTATGATCAATGTTGCTGTGGCAAGGATAATCTGGCCAGGCAAAGGAACCCCATAGATAGAAGAGATGAGAAGAGGAGTCCTATTTTGAATGGTGGTAATCTGTAGATGTTCTACCATTTCCTTCATCATGAGTCCACCAGTGCTAGGGTGGAGAAATCCGGGACATCTATAGTGATTGTCACCAGAAGTGTCAGTTGAGGAGCAGGGGTCGCGAAACCTAGGATCACCTCCCTACCATATGCTGGACATTGAGCAAGCAGGTGACTCATGCCTAAATAATATAGACACAGGCCCAGCTGGTGGCGGTGGAGTCTCTCCTTGGGTGCAAGTAAGCTCTAGGTGAGCTTCATGGGCTCGTCTGGGTGTGCAGAGGAGAACAGAGGAGGAGTCAGTGATGAAAGAATCCACTGGAAATGAGGAGTCAGCATGATGGACCTACGAGGCAGACAATGCTCTATTCTCCTTGTCAGGTCAGTGAGCCCCTCCAGAGACTCCACAATTCCTGTGCCACCAGTTAATTCTTGATCCTGGAGCACAGGCCCTCCAGGAATGTGCTACAAAGGCAATTCTCCTTCCAATCAAGTTTGGTTGCCAGAGTGCTGAACTCTATGGCATATTCCACTAGAAACTGTGTACCCTGCTGTAAATGCAGGAGGTCAGAGCCCATAGTGGCTAGCCGACCAGGCTCATTGAAGACTGTCTTGAAGGCAGAGACAAAGTGCTCTAAATCCAAGAGGAAAGGATCTGAATGTTGCCACAGGGGAGAGGTCCAGGCAAGGGCCTTACTTTCCAGAACTGAGAAGATGAAGGTGGTCTTCATGACATCATCTGCGAAGAGTGTGTTTGAAGCTTGAAATGCATGTAACAATAATTTAAAAAGCCATGCACCCATGGCACTGTTTAGGATCCCGATCATACTGGAGTGAAGTTGGGAGTTACAGAATGGGGTCACTCAGTGCAGCAGATGCAGGCAATGCAGCTTGTGGCTCTTCCAGTGTGGCCAACATGGAGGCTGTGTCCAGTCGGCTGGTGAGTCACTCCATAGAATCTGCCAGGAGTTCCAGAAATCACTGCTGTTCTTGGAGCCTGTGCGTGAGACTCAGAATGGCCTGGAGAGTGGTGGCATCCACTGAGTCCATGGCCTCGGCAATCTGTTGTGGGCATGGATCCTTGGACTGAAGTAAAGTTGGCACAACCTGCAAGGCTCCGCCAGCATTAGCTGGTGGAGCTGGCTGTGGCAGAGGCCCAAGTGTAGCTTTACCTAGATCAGCCTTCATTTTTCTTAGGTTAAGCCCTCGGATGCCAGGACCGACAGATCTTAGGCAGGGGCCTCTGCAGATGACCTGGTTGTCCATGGAGATAGTAGTATGATAGGCCAGGGTCTTGGGCAGGTTTCATTTGGACATGGTCAAGAGTCAGGCAGTGGTCAGTGGCAGGTAGAGTTCAGGCATGGTTATTAGTCAGGCTGTGGTCAGTGGAAGGCAGAGTTCAAGTGTGGTCATTAGTCAAGTGGGGGTCAGAGGCAGGCAGAGTTCAGCCATAGTCTAGTGTCAAGCAAGCTAAAGTCAGAACCAGAGATCTGTCTGAGGGACGCTGGATGGATAGGCAGGCAGAGATGCAAGGAACATCACAAAAGACACTGAAGACCAAACGAATAACTGAAGGCTGACCACAGATAAAGACAAGGACCAGAAACTCAGGAACAAGGACCAGGAACACAGGAACAAAGACTGAGAACTCAGGAATGAAGATCAGGAACACAGGGATAAAGACCATGAATGCTAAAGCAACTTGAGCTGCCAAGGTAGCCTTTTATAGCCCTGGTGCTGCTGGAATTTTTCTGCTGCAGGTCCTTTGAAATGAACAATGTTGAGTATACGAACCTTAGCAGGTGCCTGGTGAAGCAGCAGTGTTGGAGTCTGACTGAGCACGTTGGTTTGCCATGTGTCCATTCAAGAGTCTTTTCCCAGCGCTGGAGGAAGCAGCGATGGTGGAGGGTTTAACACGGTGGTCTGCCATATGAGCATTCATGGGTCTTCCCTGCCAGAGGGCATCACTTCTGGCCCAGAGCTGGAGGTGAGAGTGGCGGTCCCAGGCCTGCCCTGTGGACCGCCAAACGAAAAATGATGTATGTCAGATAGATTTAGAGGACCCTGGTAAAGTCACCCTGTAATATTGTGGGCTTATAATCTCCCTGTATTAGCTAATAGAGTTATAAGTGCATTTGTTATAAGTTCTTTCATGGGATCTCACAGCCCTTGCAATCTCGCACTATATAATAGTTATTACATTTCTTACTGCAAGGTCTCCAGTCCAAACAATAGGTAATTTGGCAGATCTACTCTTGTGAGTTACATAATTTAGCATGGGCATCTTTCACTTCCTTTCCAAAATGGATTTTGTTTTCAATTAGCGTGCCATAGATCTGGCTGGCATACTGAATTTCTCTTGGGGTTGGATGGCCAAAGTGGTTCTACCCTCAACAGTGGTCTTATGCTTTTGACTCATATTTGAGTAGATAGTTGACAGTTGCTATTACCCTGTAGATATAACTCTATTCTCTGCCCACCCCTGTATCGGTTGTGCCTTGATGCAACCAGGTGCCTTGGGAAGCCTGTCTTGAGAATGACTCTCACCCATACTTCTTCTTATGGGTAATACCAGTTATGGTTAATCTGCACTCCTGCTTTGATACCTTGGGATAGATGGACAAGCATGTGAGATCCGGGAGAAGCAATTCAAGAAGCAGACAGTCATGTCACCATATCTCAGGCCTTCCACCATGCATTCCACCTGGGATATGAAAGCTTGTATCCTGCAGCTCTTGCAACCTTGAACTCAGATATGTATTGGCATTATCATATAGATTTTGTACTCATAGACATTCTTGGAGTTCTAATTTTGCATAAAACATCCGCCATGCATCTCATCTCAGAACTTGCACTGCTGGGGTGTCAGCTTTCATCCATTTGCTTCAAGGTATCCCTAGTGCTGTACTTCTACATGCTTACTTCAGTTCATTGGTTCTGTGCAATATTAATCTATGCTTCATAAATTAGCTTGTTTGACCCTTGATAATTAGGGTGATTCAGGGATTTCCCTTCAGTTATTACTACAATCAGCACATCCCACGTGATAAACCTCGCAAGTTTCGGGATGGGACCTTAACAAGCAGATAGGGGCATTCAGCACTTTAAAAAATGGAGGCAATTCACATATGTTGGTGCTAATCTGCACAACCTTCCTGTGATTTTGCTGGGGTTGTGCTATTTCCAGAATGACATGCAGTGTGTTTTCAAAATTATCATGGCTTACCAAGTAATTGAACAAGAGCATTGAGGGTTGTTAAAGCTCTAGGCAGTATTATGGTTGTAACATATGGCCGTAGCTAGTTTGGAGGGGTGTCCATGGCAAGTGAGGTGTCACTACTGTGGGCTTGTGGCAGGGATTGACCATGATACAGGGTGCATTGCATGTGCAATTCTTAAAAGCTGGCAAGGTAGATAATACTAGGGCTAAGAAGAACAATGTTTGGGGTTTTTTTTCATTTCATTTTTGTGGATTTGATTTTCCACTAATTCATTTTGTCAAATCTTTAGTTTATTTAACAAAATGAAATAAATGAAACAAATGAAATAAACATTTGCACAACTCCCCCCAACTAAAAATAATAATAAATGGGGCCTTCTAAGGCCTGTCAAATAGCCCACCCATTTCTCCCACCTGAAAAAATGTTGGGGCTAGGATCCTTCCCGGTCCCCAGTTACCCTTCCAGGGGGGGTGATCCGATGCCTTCCATATGGTGTAGGCCAAGGTCGCGGTGACCTACTGCAGCCAAGGCCTATATAACGCTGAGGCTTCAGCCTGGGTCTAGGCATTGGGACCATCCCAACATTTAGGCCTAGGCCTAGGCTGTGGTAGGTCACCGTGACATCATCCTATGCCCCATGCAATGCCCAGGCTTTAAGGTTGGATCCCAATGTCGGGACCAAAGCTAGGCCCAGGCCCAGGCCCAATGCCATGACCTGGTCCAAGCTTTAAAGTTTGCCTGGGGTTCCTATAATCTTATACCGATCCTGACTACACTAGCTCCATATGGGAAAGCAAGATTCCATCTGAAGCTGTACTGCTTTGGGTCACTATCCCAGTCTTGACTGCAACAAAGATGTGTGTAGTCTCAGCCAGGACTTAATTTTCTTAATTCTAAGGCTTGGATAAAGCCTGTAGCATGGATCATTTCTGGTCACTACTCCCCTGCAGTAAGTAAATAGAGCAGAGCCTAGTTAACCATAAAAGCAATAGATTCTGTATATCACACAGTTAGGGACTTTTGTTTTTGTTTTTTATTTTATTTTTCCCAGAAATGTATCAGTGTTTATTACAACAAGATCAAACATTATATTTACCTGGAAAAAAGACAAGCATTTTTTCCTACTGTTTTCTCCCATTCTTGTAATAAATACTGATACATTCCCAGATAAAAATAAATAAAAATTGAAAATAAAGATCCCTGCACACAATCAATAGGAATGCACTGGAGTGGCAGGGGATGGAACAGAGGCAGAAAAGTGGAGGCAAGCTACAATTACAGAAAGGCAAGAGTGAGCCAGGAGGATGTGCCTATGCTTTGTTAATGAGGCTTCTATCTGAGGTAGCTGGGCTGAGCTTGGAGAGAGATCATCACTGCCTGTGGAAACAGAGAGTCTGCTAGAGAGAGAGGGAGTGGGAAAGTGTAGGTTTTGTTGCAGGCTGGGGAAGGGCTAGCAGCAATCAAGAACTTTTCCATAATGAATGCTGCAGTGTTGGGATGGGGGAACTCACTGAGAGGATAATTTTCAAACTGCATGCAGTTGAATATATGTAGATTTACTATAGTATTTTGTTACACGTGAATATGATATATGCACCTTATTAAATATGTTTGTCTCTACCCTGCAACATATGCACATATGCAGGCTTACATGCAAATACATGCAATGCATTGAAACCACATATATCAATGCATTGAACACTCGTAGTGTATCCACAACATTCTGCTCATGTGCTCACTCAAAGGTGAATTTTCAAAACATTACTCTAGTAAATATTAGCATATACTAAGTAGCCTGTATTTATGCATTCTATATTTTATAAAAATCCAAAATACGTACGTATTTTTACTTTTGTGCATACACATATGCATGTAAAATAGGGCTGGTCTAGGAGCATTCCCTAGCGGGGGCCAACAGTTACGAGTGCACATTATTCTTCTTTGCACAAAAAGTACATTATTCTTGTACACATTAAATACAGAGTTAAAGAACAGAAATACTGGAATACTAGACCACAGATTATTAAATCTTATAAATGTACAAATATTTTCTCATTTCTCTGTGCTTAATAATCTCCTCCCACACTCTATTAGCTAAATCATACTGCACTATATTGTTGCAAAGAAGCTTAAAACTGTATTGAAGACAGATTTCTAGAAAGTGCTTACATGGCTTAGAAAACTCGCATATTGGCAATGAGTCAGGTTTATGTGGTATAAAAAAAATCTTTTATTTAAAAATTCTCTATCTTACAAGAATTTATACGTTAGACTAAGTGGAACTGACTGTTTATCCCAGTTGATTTTGACTAGTAATGCCTTTCAGGTTGGGGAAAGTCTTTTATTTTTTTTGCTCTGTTTCCCATCAGCGGTTTCTCTACTGGCATGTTGTGCCAATTTGTTCCCTCTCTACTGAAAGGAGAAAAGGTTTGGATTTAATTTTTATGCCTTGACACAAGGTTTAATTTGCTATAAGAAGGCAGCTGGGCCATTGTAAACCTTGGAGGAGACATCAAGGTTACAAAAGTTGTCAATTTAATATTTTCTGAGAGCCATTCTGGTGTTTGTTAAAATGGTATATGTTGTACGTTCTTATAATATTAAAAGCCATAACTAATTTCACACTTTTTAATAAGCTTCTTTAGAATTGAGTTTGAAATTTAGCCTGCAATGGAACACAACACATATACCCAAATGGATTTGGAACTAAAAAGAAATACATTTCAAACTCATTAAGGGATTTGATGGCTCACAAGATTTGCTACAGAGTTACGCAATCTTTCTCTAGGCAAAAAGTTCAAATTTGTCTCATTGGTGGTCAGGCCAGGGTAGTATGCATTGGGATGAATTGATTGTTCAGTTATTGTGATAGGTGAATATTAGGTCAAAGATGTGTCTTGCTTTATGAGTTGGTTTGGTTATAAATTGTGACCAGCCCATTGCTTCCATTGTATCTAGGAAGATTCCACTTGCTATTGTTTTAGGTATGCTGTTCACATGTAGTTTGCTGAAACAAGTAAATCAGACAATAACCCCTACAATCACAATGCTACTCAACATCTCCTTTGCAGAAGGTTATATACCCCAATGTCTAAAACAGGCAGTTATAAAACTAATTTAAAAAAATATATCTGGAAGATCTGATGATTGGGATAACTATTGTCCACTCTCCAACTTAACCTTCATTGCAAAAATTCTAGAAAAAGCAGTCCTTACCCAATTAGAGAATCATCTTGAAGACAAAAAGACACTTTATCCTAACAAATTTGGATGCTGGAAAAATCACTCAACAGAAACTCTTCTTCAGTCCATAACTGATACTGTATTATGGGGTTTTGACTCTAATAAATCATTCTGCCTAGTCCTGATTGATTTAACAGCTGCCTTCGACACTGTTGACCATAACCTGCTATGCCTACAGCTAAAAAACATCAGGAATGATAGAAATGTGCTAAAATGGTTCACCTGATTCCTTGCTGATAGATCATTCAAGTAAATCTTGACAATCACTTGACCAACACCTTCCAAAGCTCAACAGGCATACTGCAAGGATCAGCGTTTTCAGCAACATTATTTAATATAGACATGCTGCCCTTCTGCAAATTATTAATAGACTTGGGATTAAATTTATTCCTATATGTGGATGATCTACATTTCTATACCATTTGAAAAAACAACATCACTAATTTCTGAATATATGATTAAAGGAAAAGAAAAACTAGCACAATAGACACTCTCGATGAAGCTCCAAAAAACTGAAATAATTTGGTTGAGCTGCAATCCACCAAAATCAGTACCCTCAGAGATAGATCTCAGAAGCTGTCAATTAATCCCAGCAACCCAAGTGAGAGACCTTGGGATCCGAATCGATGAAAATTTAACAATGATAGCCCACATAAGCAAACTGAGTAGATCTTGTTTCTACAAGCTGCAGATTCTGAGCTGATTGAAACCTCTACTTAGCACAACAGATTTCAGAACAGTATTATATTCTTAAACCTGGATTACTGTAATTCCTTACTTCTAGGTCTTCCTGTAAATCACTTAAAGCCTCTGAAACTACTGCAAAATACTACAGCTAGACTTTTGTCTGGAGCAAGGAAATTTGACCACATCACCCCAACACTAATGTCTCTGCAATGGTTTCCTGTATAGTCAAGAATACATTATAAAGTTCTAACAATAATATTCAACAACTACATATAACCCAAAACAATAGGTACAGATTTCCATCCTCGGTTCCCTCCTGGGCACCATCGAGGGGTGGGCGGTGGCCTCCCACCCAGATGTTGTCCGTTTCCTCAGGGGTGCTAAGCACCTGAAGCCGCCCGTCCGGGCCACTTGGCCTTTGTGGAGTATCAATTTGGTGCTTCGGGTTCTTTGTTCGGCCCCTTTCGAACCTCTCCATTGGGCTACTTTCAGACTTGACCCTCAAGGCTGTCTTCCTGGTCGCCATTTGCTCCACCAGGAGGGTGTCGGAGATTCAAGCTCTGTCTTGCAGAGAGCCTTTTCTCTGGTTTTCGGATTCGGGAGTCTCTCTCAAAACCATACCTTCTTTCTTACCCAAGGTTGTTTCCTCTTTTCATGTGAATCAATCGGTGGAACTCCCCGCTTTCTCTCCTGAGGATATAGCGGGATCCGATGGCAGTAACCTTCGCCGTCTGGACGTTAAATGCATTTTTCTACATTACCTTCAGGTTACCAATGACTTCCAGGTCTCAAATCATCTTTTTGTTCTGTGGAGCAGTCCAAATAGGGGTAAACAAGCTTCTAAGACTACGATCGCTCGATGGTTGAAGGAGGCGATTTCTTCGGCCTACATCTGCAAGGGTTGGGCGATTCCAGAAGGCTTGAAAGCTCATTCCTTGCGTTCTCAGGCTACTTCTTGGGTGGAGAGTCAGTCGGTCTCTCCACAGGAAATATGCAGGGCAGCTACATGGAAGTCCCTGCATATCTTTGCTTGTCATTACCGCCTTGACATTCAGGCGCCAGTCTTTGGTCCCTTTGGTCGGCAGGTGCTTTGAGTGGGACTTTCTAGGTCTCACCCTTTGTAGGGAAACTTACAACCTGCCATGGACTTTCGGATCACAGAACAAATGCCTCCTAGAAATCCTGAACTTAAAAATGTCTCAATTAGCACAAACTAGAGACAGAGTGATATCAATTGCTGGCCCTAAACTATAGAATGCCATGCCAGAGGAACTTCAAATTATATCGGACAAAAAAAAGTCAAGGGAGACTTAAAATCTTAGATATTCAATAATGCTTTCTACTCAACAGAAACACCCAGTTCCCCATGACACAGATAACCAAATTAAGTTTTGAACAAAAACTCCCCCCAGCAAACCCCTATAATCTTGTTATATTTTCATGTTATATATCTATCATTATAATCCTTCTATTTATTATGAAATTTTGTCCACCTTGTAACACTCATTATAATTCTGAATGTTTTACCTGTAAACTGTTATGATCTAGTGATTCTTACTTGGAATGAAAGAATTTAAAAACATTTTAATACATTTTAATAAATATTTCTAAGGGACTATGAGGAAGGAGTGGAATTAGAGACTTATTTAAGAGTGGGATGGTGTTTTGGGAGATTTCTGCAAATTGTTGATCACTCTTGGATGAATATCTGTAACTTGGTATCTTGGCTATAAAACCTGTGAACTTTGCTAACATCCAAAACCTTTAATTATTTTCTCTCCATCATGTAAACAGTTACTCTGTTGGTAACCTAACTAAATAAAAGTTTAAAAGCCCAATATTCAAAAACATGGAAAATGGATAACCTGTCTGACTAAAGTTATCTGGGATATTCATCAGTGGGATGAATAGCTTATGTTCTTATGGGATAACTATCCCACTGAATATCCCAGGTTTAAGTTAAATGGCTAACTGTAGCTGGATAACATTAAATCTAACCAGATATCTTTTGAATATCACCAGTTAGATGTCAAGTTATTTGGCCACACAATGCTGGCTAACTTTAGCCTTTACCAGCTATATTCAAAAGAATATAGTCAGTTAAAAGGAGCTACAGGCTTTAAACAAATAAAGGTTGAGATCCTAACTCTAACTCTCCCACCATCCACCTGGTACCTTCAATCAGCTAAGTTATTCAGTCCAGACTGCGGTAGCAGCCTACTGCATCTCAGGTCTGGTGTTTCTGCCTTCTTTAGGGGAACTATGCTGGGGATGGTGGGAGGCCCTGGAAGACACCATTTGTTAAACATTTTCTGGGATCCAACACAGTACAATCAGATAAGTAGTCTATTTGTCTTAACTTTAGTTTCACTTGATATGTTTGTCTCTGTAATGTAACCATAAAAATTGATTCTTTGTGGTTCTTTATGTCTCCCTAGGTTACCAGTGAATATGTCATCAGTGAATACTTATTCATCCTGCAGCAGCTGCCTTGGGTAAGTACTTTTCCTTTCTGTTTTCTGTCTCGCTTTGTGTTTGTTTCCTATTTTCTTTTTTCTCTTTTCCTTTCTTTCACTGTCCTCTCTATTAATTGGTCCTGTGTATTTTGGCAGTGTGTGTGTACACATTTAACTTTTGTTCTTTCCGGCTTGTTTGGCATTCTTTGAGCCTGTTGCAGGGGTGCATTGATAATTCCTTTTAACTAATACCTATCTTTACAAAATCAATAAGGAAGACTCCCTGACACCAACAGTTCTTCCAGTAACTAATTATGTAACCTGAAGTGTAGAGTCCATGGCGGCTTATTGAACTCATATAGCTGACTATTAAAATTAAAGAATAATTATATATTCCCTTACTAAGCTGGTCAGGAATAACAGGAGTGATTGATATACTTAGTATCAGCAAGGCTTCATATATTTTTTTCTTACTTCAAATTTCTCTTTTCTCTGAGACTCCTTTCACTGTTTGAAGAGAGTAGGGATTTAACCTTCACACACCAATTCTCCCTTAATTCTGAAACATTCTCTGTCCACCTGGAATCCCTAAGCTAATGACCAAGCACAATTAGCAACCTTTTCTCTCTGAGCTTTGTTCTAGGAAAATCTTTCTTTACTAATTGGTAAGAAATTCCAGACTTATATTCACAAGACTCAGAGTTTGAACTTCAGCTTTGTGCTTTTTGTGAAGTCTCAGGGAGTTTCATGGTTTGTTTGTTTTTCAGCAATTCTCTCACTCTCTCAAACAGTATTTCACTAAACTTTACAGTCATTCATTTTAGCCATCAAAGCTGACAGTATTTAATCATGGGTCAGCTGTTTCTACAATTACATTTATCTAAGCCTAAACCTTAATAGTGATAGATTATGTGTAATAATTACATACTCTCATGCACACCCTCAGTCATTCAAGAGTGTTTACTATTGTTACTGCCAGATTTTAGTATTTTCAGAGCAACGTTTATACTTCAGGAGAGAAGCACTGGTGCAATGCTTCCTCTCTCTGACACTGCAGTTCAGTAACTCTCTCTAATTCTAAATGGTCATTGCCTTTCCTGGCTTCCCCATATCTATGTTCTATGATGTCATCAGGGTCCCATTTTTTCAAAAGTTGGATGGCATTCTCTAAGTATCAGTCAGTCTAAATCCTAGGGTACCTATGCAGATTCTTGGGGAATTTTCCATAACTTTTTCTCTTTCTTAATAGTATGTATTAATCAGCATCATTCCTGTGCTTTGGTTAGTCTTAATGATGTTATGCTGACTACTTCACTGGTTTCTTGTGAAACAATAACTATGTACTTTTGGCTTCAGAATCTTCTTGCTCATCATGCCAGTCCTAGTTTTTCAGGGATGCTTTAGGCTGATCCATTAACTTTAGGGGTGAATGGATGCTACCATTCTACTAAAACTTGTAATTCTCCTTTTGTTGTGGGTTAAAAAAGCATTTTTCCTAATGATGAACATACTTTTCCTGTTCAAACATTTTTTCCCATACTACTAAAAGCTTAAACAGGATTCAAAAGTCTTTATAAAGACATTATCATTTTCCCTTAAAAAATATTTCACCAACAATGTTTTCAGTAGCTGGGTTAGGGTTGTCAGGGCCCCCTCTAGCAAAATTATCTGGTTTCTGGGATTTTTAAAGGGGTTTTAACCCCAAAATTGGCAGTGTGCCTACTGGGGTATAATAACTTGATCAGAGGATAGGAGGTTGGCTTGGTCAGGTGGTCAGGGTCCCCTCACCTAACCACCACCTTTATTTCTCTATAATTGAACTTAATTTGCCCTATTTTTAAAGGTTTTGTTGTACCCCCTCCTCCGGGCTCGCAGGTGATAGCAGGATTGCAGCCCAGCCAGGATCTCTGCATCATGGATTTCCTAAGGCCCTGATGCTATTTGTTTCAATGTTTAAATTAGAACCATGGTAGCACTTCAGGGCACACACCTCAATGGCTCTAGGATAATTGCAGTGGTGGCAATTCTGTTAGTGGTGACAGTGGTATAGTAAACGACGGGGCTGTGACAGTGATCTAATGCCATACTGCTCACTTTGATCTTCCTTCCTACTCAGCTCTCAATTGCACCTCTCCCCTTTGTCTTGCAGTCACTCTCCAGGACACTCTCCAGGATACTTTCACTGTGCCCACTGCTTCACCATGTCATGGCCCTCTGTTTATCTCAACCATCAACTCCTGGCAGGGGAAACCAAAAGCAAGCTTGACTCCCTCACTGCTGAATCACAAGGCATTGGAGAAGCTCTTCCGTGGATGGCCTGAGCTATGTCTATTCCAGTTGCACTCTATGGGGTAGATTTTATAAATCTACGCATGAGCGTACTTTTGTTCACGCACCAGGCACAAACAAAAGTAAGCTGGATTTTATAAGATACGCGTGTAGCCGCACGTATCTTATAAAATCCAGGGTCGGTGCGTGCAAGGGGGTGTACATTCGTGCAACTTGCGTGCGCGGAGCCTTGTGTGCGCTGCCCGTTCCCTCCACCCCCCCCCCCCCGCACCTTCCCCTACCTAACCCACCCCCCTGGCCCTATCTAGACCCCCCTACCTTTATTTGAAAAGTTACTACTGCCTCCGGGCAGTAGTAACTTATGCGTGCAGGCTGTCTGCTGGCGTGGCAGGCCCCAACACACTTGACGGAGGGCGTGGCGGAGTGTCGGTGCACTCCGCCACGCCCCCAGACCGCCCACATGCCCCCGAACACGCCCCCGAGCCGACATCACACCCCTGGCCACGCCCCCAACCGCCCCTTTTTGCAAGCTCCGGGACTTATGCATGTCTCGGGGCTTGCGCGCGTGCCACTAAGCCTATGCAAAATAGGCTCAGCGCGTGCAGGGCCATTTTAAAAGGGTTACGCGCGTACCTTATGTGCATAACCCTTTTAAAATCCAGCCCTATGAATGCAGGCTATTGCAGATCTTCTCCCATTGCCCAGCAAGGCACCAGACTCAGCCAAGCCCTAAAGATCTAAACCAGCCTCTCTATGGAACTCCCAGAATATCAGATTTTTTTTATTATTATTATATTTATTTATTTAAAGTACTCTATTTACAGCTGCTTATCCAGGTGATGCTGTATGCCAGTGTTTATCAAATGCCCCACTTGCTTCCCTCGACTGATATTTTTATTGTACTGAGCAAAATGCAGGTCCTCCCTTACTTTAAAGCATTTCCAGATCAGGGATGTCTTGCACAATCTCTTCTTTGCATCCCTGGGGAATGATGCTGGCACTGGAGATGAGGTGGAGGATGTTCTATGATGTAAAGGCAAGGGACATCACTCACGTTTTCTTCTTGAATTGTCTGCCCTTCCTTGGGGATTGCTCTCAACACCACCTTTATCATTTCTCTTCCCATCACCTCACTGGAGGCTAAGACACTACTGACTAGACCTTCCAAATTGTCTTCAGTTACTAGTCCTGCTGTAGCTTCTGACTCAGGAAATTCCAAACAAGACTTTTTCTCAGAATCAGTTATTGAAATTAGTGCCTCTATTACTTCAGAAGCAGTAATTATGAAAGAATGTTCTGCTGGGTTTGGTATTACACTTCTGCTGCCCCTTTCCTTGCCCCTGCCTTGCTAACACCAGCCTTCAAATGCTCTCTCACCATTTGATCCTGCTTCAAAACAAGAGGGAGAGGAACAGTCAGTGCTGGCATATTCTCTTCCAATTTCAATTTCTTCTGGTTTGAGCTGGCTTCCACTCATGACTTTCTGTGACTGAAATGAAAATCTATTAAATTTAGGAAAAGGAATGCTACCAGTACTTGTACTGGCTCTCCAGCAACACCCAATCCTCTGCCCCTGACATTCCCTCCTCTGCTCTTTCCTTGTAATGGCATGATGAAATTTGAAGTGTCTACTTGGGGTTTTAATGTAATAGTAGAATGTACTGATACTATAACATCATTCACAATACCTCTGTATTACCGATATATTTATTTATTTATGTAAGAACTTTTCTATACCGGTGTTCGTGGGTACATCATATCGGTTTACAGGTAACTTAACATATTACAGAGAACAAGGGTGGGGGAAACAAGGGAATGAACGTGGAACCTAAGAACAGGGGGGTGGGGGGAGGGGGGAGAATAGGATAAAAGGAGTAACTAATAACAAGGCATAGAAAATACTGAAGAATGGGACATAAAATATACTGAGACAAGCCGTTAAGCCCGTTAAAACGGGCTACATTAACATTTTTTTTTTTGGATCATTTCCTTCCCCCTCATGCTCCCTCCCACCTCCCCCACTCTCTCCCCTCAGTCACTCCTCTCTCTCCCCCCTTCCCTCCTCCTCCCTCCCTCAGTCACTCCTATCTCCCCCTCCCCCAGTCACTCCCCTCAGTCACTCCCCCCTCCCCCCAGTTACTCTTCTCTCCCCCCCTCCCTCCTCCCCTGAGTCACTCCTCTCTCCCCACTCCCCTCAGTCACTCCTCCCTCCTCCCCTGAGTCACTCCTCCCTCCCTCCTCCCCCTGAGTCACTCCTCTCTCCCCCCTCCCCTGAGTCACTCCTCTCTCCCCCCTCCCTCCCTCCTCCCCTGAGTCACTCCTCCCTCCCCCCTCCCTCTTCCCCTCAGTCACTCCTCCCTCCCCTCAGTCACTCCTCCCTCCCTCCTCCCCCTGAGTCACTCCTCTCTCCCCCCTCCCCTGAGTCACTCCTCTCTCCCCCCTCCCTCCTCCCCTCAGTCGATCTCCGCCGAAGACCGGGAGCGGCGGCCCGAAGACCCGGAGCGGCAGGAGCGGCGGCCCGAAGACCCGGAGCGGCAGCCCGAAGACCCGGAGCGGCGGCGGCATGCGCGCGAGGGAGGGACAGACTTCCTTCCGTCCGTCTGTCCCTCCCTCGCGCGCATGCCGCCGCCGCTCCGGGTCTTCGGGCTGCCACTCCGGGTCTTCGGGCCGCCGCTCCAGCCCGGGTCTTCGGGCCGGTGCCGCCGCTCTTCGGGCCGCTGCTGCCGCTCCCGCCGCTCCGGGTCTTCAGGCCGGTGCCGCCGCCGATGCTCCCGCAGCTCCGGGTCTTCGGGCCGCCGCTCCTGCCGCTCCTACAGCGCCATTTTTATTTTAAGAGGCACACTGTGACCGACGTGCTCGCATGCGCAGTAGAGCTGCTCTCTACTGCGCATTTGCGGCACGTCGGTCAACCTTCATTTATTAGGTTGATACAAGACATAAGAAATACTGAATTACAAGGCGTAAAATATACTAAAGCTCAAGGCATAAAATATACTGAACTACGAGGCAAAAATATACTGAAATACATTGGGAACAAAGTACAGGACTAAAAATGGATACTATAAAATAAGGTGAATCTAATAAAAAAGGCAAAAGATATACTGAAATACATGAGAGAGGATTTACAGGATTAATACTGGATGATATCATATAAGATGAATACAGTAATCTATATAAAATATGATGAATACAGTGAAATAATGGGGAGAAGGATAGGATGTAAGAGGGTGCACAGGGAGAAGGGGGAGAGGAACCTAGAAGAACAGAGGGAAGGAAGTGGGGAAACGGACTCTATTCAGGGAATGCCTGAATACCTGTTAGCACACTGGATTGTGTGTTACATACACTCATTATATTTCACAGACTGAATTTACATCTGCACTTAGCAAGCACAGAACGAAACATGCCAAGCAGAGCTAGCAGCAGCAACTTTCTAGTGATGGCACAAACTTAGTCTTTGTATGCAAAAATATCTCTATTATAGATATATATATAGGGGTAGATTTTAAGAGAAGCGCGCACGGGGTACATTTGTGCACGCTACCCGGCATGCAGAAATGTACACCCAATTTTATAACATCCGCGCGCTGCCGCGCACATGTTATAAAATCCAGGGTCAGCACACGCAAGGGGGTGCACACTTGTGCACCTTGCGTGCGCCGAGACCTAGGGGAGGCCCGATGGCTTTCCCCGTTCCCTCCCCCCCCACCTTCACCTCCCTTCCCCTATCTAACCCACCCCCTAGCCCTACCTAAATCCTCCCTACCTTGTTTAACCTTTTACGCCTGCCTCTGTGAGGCGTATCTTGCGTGCGCCAGCCAGCAGCCGGTGCGCCATCCCCTGGCACAGCCGCTGTGCCGGAGGCCTCGGTCCCGCCACTGGACCACCCTCGGAATGCCCCCAGATCACGACCCCGCCCCCTTCCCACCCCTTTTTCAAAGCCCCGGGACATATGCGCGTCCCGGGGCTTGCGCACACCGCCGAGCCTATGCAAAATAGGCTCGGCGCGCGCAGGGGCAGGTTTTCAGGGTTACATGCATAAGTAAGTTACAGGCGTAACCCTTTGAAAATCTACCCCATATTGTATATGTGTACTCTGCTGACTGACTCCTTTTGCACTCACAAAAGAAAAACCAAAAGTAAACTGTTAAAAACAGAACCAAGAAGGCTGGCAAGACTGTGTTTCTCTTCAGTTTGTCTGTAGCTAAACAAAAATCAGTCTTCATTGGCACTGGCATGGCTTCAGCTTCCACTCCATTATTACTACCCTGCCACCCATGAACATAGAAAGCAGTGCCATTGCCTCTCTGTTTCCATCACAGTGAATGAGAGACAACTGACTGCAGCAGAGATCTGAAAAAGCCAATTCTTTCTTTTTAAAAGCTTTTCTTCCAATTTAAAAAAATGCTCTGAACTCACAACTGCTCTCTGCAAAATGCAAGAGAGCAAAAAGTGTTTCTTGCACATGCGCAGACCTTTCAATGGGAGGACATCAGTATCACTCGATTCAAAAAGCAGCTATAGGCTGGTAAAAAGATACTTCACCATGATTTGTCCTCTGGTTTCTTTACTAACTTTTCCTGCCTTGGCTCCCAAGAGGCTGCCATGTCACATAGGCAAGAGCTGGTTGCTATAGATACCAGATACATCCTGCCTGTACCTGTTGTATGCTCAGCAAATGTTCCATAGAATTGAATGGGAAATATAAACAAATAAGCAAAATTATTTTATTTAAATTCATGACCACCCTTCATTTGTTTTGGGGGTCCATGAATGAAATAAAAATGGATTTATTTATTGTATTTTGCCATTTGGTACAAATGGAAGAGCAACTATGCAGACAAAAATATTTTAAAAAGCCTACAAAATGAAAGCATAATCATAATGAATTTTGCATTATATATATCTAATAATTGTTAATGCAGTTATTGCCAAAGTGCAATAAGCTTTTACAGAGTCAAAAATGTCATATTTCTTTTCCTTCTTTTATTCCTTGGGGCTAATAAATAAATGAGCATGGTAAACAGACACTCAGGGGTAGATTTTAAAAGGGTTACGCACATAAGTTATGCGAGTAACCCTTTAAAACCCCCTGTGCGCGCGCCAAGCCAATTTTGCATAGGCTCGGCAGTGCACGCAAGACCCGGGATGCGTTAAGTCCCAGGGCTTTCCGGGGGGGGGGGGGGGGGGCGCGTGTCGGGAGGGCATGTCGGGGCATTACTTTTAAAACACAGGTGGGGGGGTTTAGATAGAGCCGGGGGGGGGGGGGGGTGGATAGTTAGGGGAAGGGAGGGAAGGTGCGGGGGTGGAAGGAAAGTTCCCTCCGATTTCGGAGCGGCATCGGAGGGAATGAGCAGCACACACAAGGCTCGGCACGTGCAAGTTGCACAAATGTGGACCCCCTTGTGCGCCGACCCCGGATTTTATAAGATACGCGTGGCTGCGCACATATCTTATAAAATCCGGCGTGCTTTTGTTTGCGCCTGGTGCACAAACAAAAGTATGCATGGGCGCACTTTTAGAAAATCTACCCCTCAGTGTTGAGCATCCACTTTCTTAATGTGGATGCCATTGGTCAGCCCCTGTCACATGGTAGGAGCACAAGATGGTGCGGGCCATCCAGTGCTCCCACCATGTGACAGGGTCCGGCCAATGGCACGGATACCCTGTCACATGGTAAGGGCAAAGAGCCATCGGCGCCATTTTGATTAGTGGAAGTCGATGGCCTGGGAGCGGAGGATCGCTCCAGGGATCCCCACTGGACCACCAGGTACCTGTAAAAAGTTTTTTGGGGGGTCGGCAGGGTGGGGGAAGCTAAGGTTTTAGTTTTAAAGGGTCAGGGTGGGTTTTTTGTTTATCAGCTCGGGCGCAGCCGATAAACAAAACCGCGATCGGGCCCAATGAAAAAAAAACACGTGTGAATCGGAACCGGAATCGGAACCGATTCCGGTTCCGATTCACATCTCTACTGTTTGAATCTTAGCCTAGTTCTCCCACCTTGTTTATTTGTTTGTTGATTATACTAGGGTGTTTTGTCTAAAAAAAAAATGTGAAAAAAAAAACAACAACATATGTGTCTCCCTTTCAAACACATCTCTTTTCTAGCTCTTTACTTTATTGTACCCTTCTACAATCCCAGCCTCTATTTCCCACCCTGTTTGTTGATTGTATTGGGATGTTCTTTCTCCAGAATCAAATTTGAAGAAAGAAAAAAAAATGTAATGTTTTCCTCCCACCCCACCTCTTTTCTGATTCTCTAACTTACTGTTTTGTTGTGCATCTCTAGGATCCCTGCCTAGTTAAGAAAAGAAAATTGCCATACTGGGTCAGACCAAGGGTCCATCAAGCCCAGCATCCTGTTTCCAACAGAGGCCAAACCAGGCCACAAGAACCTGGCAATTGCCTAAACATTAAGAAGATCCTATGCTACTGATGCAGTTAATAGCAGTGTCCATTCCTTAAGTAAACTTCATTAATAGCCGTTAATGGACTTCTCCTCCAAGAACCCATCCAAACCTTTTTTGAACCCAGCTACACTAACTGCACTAACCACATCCTCTGGAAACAAATTCCAGAGCTTTATTGTGCGTTGATTGAAAAATAATTTTCTCCGATTAGTCTTAAATGTGCTACTTGCTAACTTCATGGAATGCCCTCTAGTCCTATTATTCAAAAGTGTAAATAACAGAGTCACATCTACTCGTTCAAGACCTCTCATGATCTTAAAGACCTCTATCATATCCCTCCTCAGCCGTCTCTCTCCAAGCTGAACAGCCCTAACCTCTTCAGCCTTTCTTCATAGGGGAGCTGTTCCATCCCCTTTATCATTTTGGTCGCCCTTCTCTGTACCTTCTCCATCGCAAATATATCTTTTTTGAGATATGGGGACCAGAATTATACACAGTATTCAAGGTGCGGTCTCACCATGGAGCGATATAAAGGCATTATGACTTGGCCTTTAGGAAAGAAATTACCCAAGAAAGACTGCTATCCAATACATATAATAATTGCTCCCCTCTACTGAAAGCAGGCTCTCTCTCTTATGTACTATTTTCTGTCATCTGGAAGCAAAACCAGCATGTTGTACCATTAAACCTGATGGAAGAGGAATTTTCTCCCCTTGAACTTCAGTAGGACAAGGAATTTTTAGTCACCATCTCCTGGGACTGGATTCATTCTTTTGCATAGTTGTGACTGGGAAATTGAAGTCAGCAGAGAGAATCCAGTGTTAAATCTCTCTGTAAACTTTAAAGTAAAGGTCAGTACCAGGTTTCAGTGGAGATTGTGGGTACTATATTACAAGACAGCCAGTCACCACATACTTCAACTTGAAAAATTATATACTTTGCATATTTAGGAAGGAAACGGCATTTCAACTTGGCCAAACTGAATAGCCTCTAATTCATGAGCAATAAAGTGATCCAAAAGAGTTCGTGGTGCCAAGAATTAGTACAGTAGATTGCCAAACCTGTCTCAGGATCCCCTGATTATACTGGACTGTGTAGTCCCCAAAAACCCTTAGTCAAAAGGAAGAAATGCAGGAACAAGAGAAAAGGGGGTAGATTTTCAAAAACGGTGCGTTCGTGTACTTTTGTTGGCGCTCCAGGCGCAAACAAAAGTACGTGGGATTTTAGGAGATACGTGCATAGCTGCGTGTATCCGCTAAAATCCTGGATCGGCTCACGCAAGGCTGCCTATTCCATGTAGCCGGCATGCGCCGAGCCGTACAGCCTGCCGCCGTTCCCTCCGAGGCCACTCCGAAATCGGAGCGGCCTCGGAGGGAATTCGCTAACGCCCTCCCCTCACCTTCCCCTCCCTTCCTCTACCTAACCCACCCCCCGGCCCTGTCTAAACCCCCTTCCTACCTTTGTTGGGGGATTTATGCCTCCCAGAGGGAGAAGTAAATCCCCGCGCGCCAGCGGACTGCTGGCGCGCCTAGACGTGACCCGGGGGCGGTTCCGGAGGGCGCGGCAACGCCCCCGGACCCCCCCGGGCCGAAACCACGCCCCCGGACCCGCCCCCAAAACGCCGCATCCCGCCCCGAAAACGGCGCGCCGCTCGACCCCGCCCCCGACACGCCCCTCTCCAAAAACCCCGGGACTTACGCGAGTCCCGGGGCTCTGCGCGCGCCGGTAGGCCTATGTAAAATAGGCGCACCGGCGCGCAAGGCCCTGCTCGCGTAAATCCGCCCGGATTTACGCGAGCAGGGCTCTTAAAATCCGCCCCTATGTGCTCTGATTCTGACAAACATTTCAATCAGAAAGCAAATTTCACAAAATTTGACCCAACAGCAACATTAATTTCAATTATGTTCTTATGTTCTTAAAAGTGTACTGCTGACAGATCATTCTCTTTTATTCAGTCTGTCAAGTGGGAAGTGCATAAATACATACATGTCCCATGCCACTCTGCCTTGCTGCTTTACTTCATACTCTTAACCTAGGCATGTTTTTGCTACTGTTGAGGGTTGTTTCACATGTTTCATGCCTTGTGTGCTGATGTAACTCTGTGTTCTAGGGATGTGCATTTGTTTAGGACAAATTAGACAATTTCAACAAAATTGTTTCGGCCACCCCAAAAAACGAAGGGAATTGCCCTGAAATTTCGAGAAATTTCATTTTTCGGGGTTAGCGCTCACTAACTCCCCATTAGTGCGCACTATTTCCCACGGTGGGCTGATAATGAAGGTCAAACCGAAAGGTTCGTCCAAAGTACATCCTACTGTGCTCTGCTTTGTCCCTTTACTGGTACCTTGGGGGTTTTCCTGCCAATGTTTTACTTTGTGTCATCTTCATGGTGCCTTTGGATGTTAAAGCCACACTTGGTGCCACTTTGCCTCTTATGCTGCCTTTAAGGGTTCATGGCACTTTTGTTGGTGCTTCTCTGATGGTGCCTTGAAGAACTGTTATTGCTGGTACCCCTTTGCCTCTTTACAGTGCCTTAGGCTATTCATTCCACTTTTGGTGCCAGGTTGACAAGGTTTTGATATGTTGTCATGCCTTTACACTTCTGATGATGTCTACCTACCAGTTATATTAGAATTAATGAGATAAGCCCAATTTTGGAAACAAAAAATAATCTGCAGTGCTTCCCCCCTAGATTTAATGGTAAACAAATTAACAAGTAAATGAAGAATCCATTTTTTTTTCATTTGAAACTATTGAAAATGAAATGAACAAACCAAAACTAAAATTTTCCTCTGCACACCTCTAATAACTGAGTTCTGTATGAGCAAGATTAACAGTAACTTTTCTTTCACCACTCCTAAAACTGATTGTTTATTTTTGGATATAATAGAAGTTTATGTGTAACATTTGGCGGGCCACAGGGTTGTCCTGCGACCGGCCTCACTCACCCCAACACCATCAATGTCACTCTTGGACGCCACCATGCTCCCGCTCCTCCCAGGGCCTCCTTAGATGTGCACACATGATGTGCTATGATTCTTAAAGAGCCCATGGCAGGAAAGCTCCATGGCACCTTTGGAAAACATCATCAATTCCTGCCTATTTAAAGCCCTGTTAGACTGCCAGCAATTGCCTCAGCAACAGGTTCTCCTGTTTCGCAGTGCATGTTGCTAGTTGTCTGTTTATCTTTGCCTTGTCTTGCCTCTCTGCTGATCTGCCCTGCATCTCTGTTGTCTTGCTCTCTCTGCCCTGCCTGCTCTTGGTCTCTTGTGCCTTGTTTTGTCTTGTCCATCTGTCTCTGCCTGATTCCTGGTTCTGATCTCTGCAATGGATACTGATTACTCTTCTGGATGCAGCCTGCCATGATCCCAGCTTGGACCTCAACCTGCCATCTCGCTGCCTGCCCTGACCTTGGCTTGGCCCCAGATACTGTTTGCTCACTGCCTTCCCCATCCTTGGCCTGCACCCAGATACATTTGCTTGCTGTCAGCCCTGACCACTGCCTTTGAGTTCATTTGACCACTCTTTATGGCACTTTCGCCTAAACCCTGCCAGAACCTGGAATGCAAGAGCTCAACCAAAGGGGAACAGGGCTGCTATAGGAGAAGCTCCAGATCCTGTCCTAGTAAGAGCAAGTCCACTAACAGTTGGCGTGGGCCTAGTGGATTTGCCTGCTAGGTTGCATCAACCACGCTACATGTGTGTTTTAGAATTGATGAGGAATTGGGGGGAAAACATATTGTTTCTTGGGATTCATAGAAATTAGGTAACTTGAAAATATTTTATTCAGCATCTCATAGTGATTAGACACATGGCATAGCATCATTCACATTAATAATCATGCAGTGTTTCTAATGGGCCATAAACAAACTCTCTTTGTTTTTAATAATTTCAATTTGCTTTTTTGCTTACATGAAGATAAGACTAATGACTGGAAGATGAGGATATGAACAACTTGTATGGATTTAAAACTGTATAATTTATTGTCAACACAAATGCTTAAACAACAAAATTCTATTAATATTATATCCCGTTAGAGCCAATAAATTAAGAAAATATTGAACTGAATATTCATAGAAAATAATGGTATACTTCCGGGCACCAAGAATCAATATCAGAAGAAGGTAAATTCTAGTAAATTCTATAAAGAATTAATATTCAATTTGTCTTGTTATATCGGCACTGAGATCTAATATTATACATTTAAATGTGAATTTTAAAAGCTGATTGCATGCCAAAATTGGGAGATGGGTACTCATGAAGCATATGTGCATGTCCACCCGATTTTATAAGCCACTCACAAGTGCACAAAGTACTGATGTGCGAATATCTAGCATTGGGAAAAAAAAGAGCGCAATGCGGGCGGGAAATGGGTGTTCTGGGGTGGGGCTAAGAGATATGCTTGCTATTAGCTACATGCCTGGGGGTGTGCCCGGGTATAGTTGAGTGCAAATTTACTTCTTCTATGGAGGATATGTAAGTCTTTATAAAACAATTTCCAGGCATCACTGAAGTTTTTGAGGGGTCTGGGTTAATGTGGGGTAGTGCAGGCTAAAGAATTGGAGGATTTAAAGGACCTAGCTCGAGACTGGGCAAACTAGTGGATGAATCAATAAAACTAATCAATGGCTGTATGCATTTCTGTTATAAAATTCCCCCACTTGTATGTCCCAAAGTTGACTTACACTTCTGCGCATACACAAGCTTAAAAGGAGCACATATACACATGCCAGGGCTATTTTATAACATCTATGTACAGGATATACAGTTTCACTAGTAGAAACAGTGTCACTCTTAACAATATTCTCAATATGGTAGTAGTAAAGATGAAATCTTTAAAAAGAAACTAACATACCATAATTAATTGTCAACACAAAATAGCACAGAATTGTGAATGACCATCATATATGGGCACAATGTGTTCTGTGGGTACACAATATTCAGTGTGCTTTGCACATCAAATTCTTGCCACATTATTTAATCATCGGTCATTTTAGGTTTTTTTAAGTGATGCAAAATTTGTAAAATTGTGAAAATAATATTACTTTCACGTGAGAAATAATTGCCACGATATTATTCACTATGTTATGAATAATAGTAACTTGACTTATCTTGAGTCATCTGCACACCCTTTTGAAAGTTGCTGTCTCATTGTTTGCAGCACCATTCTGTTTTGGATGTGCATAAATCTAGTTTTCTGTAGTCCAATGCAGCATTTTACTGCTTTTCTAGTTCTGATCTCTGTTGACCCAGGAGACTGCCATGTTGCACAATACATTCTGACAATATCAGCAGTTAGGAATCATAGGAACCTAAAACATGAAATGGACAATTTTCAAAAGAACATAAAACTGATTACTTATCTGTCTGAAGTTAGACAAATAAGTTTTATAAGGGCTATTCTGGAAGATAAATATTCCCAAACAAACTTATCCGGCAACCTTTAGCCTGATAACTCTAAACCTAACCAGCTATCTTTAGAATGTCACTGGTTACATTTTAAGTTTCCAGGTATATGTACTCAGATAACTTTAGGCTTAAGGAATGGAACGATTCACAGCTGGTAGATCAATCTATGTGATTTATGAGCTTTTAGAAAACTGATATGAATCTTAAAAAAAAGAAACAATTTTTGCTCAAACACAAGTTAACATTTACAAAGAAAGTTAAGAAAAAATAATGCTTCTATTTCAACAACTTCTTGCCTACTATAAAAAAAACTCTATGATTTGGAGTTGCTCTTCCCATATCTGAATATATCCTTATCTTTAGATGAGAAACTTCTTATCTTGGTGCTGGAAAAATAATTGTATTAGCCAGTCAGGATATGTGGCTCTCAGATGAAGGAGATGACTAACATCACTCAAATGAAATTGGAATTAAATCCAAAGGTTCCTTAGGACTTCCAGAAATTTGCTGCTTTAGATGGATATTTGTACCATCAAAATGACATTGACGGAATTTGCTACACTAGGATACTGTTTCAATGACTTTAATCAATCTAAAATCTTTGAAATAAAGAGAATCTCCCATTTTAAGTGCTTTAGCATAGAGTTTCTAAGTTTTAGCACTGGAGGCAAGACATTTCTTTCAAATAATTTTGAAATATGACCTTCCTAGATATAACTGTTGTCTTTGGAAAACACACCAATATTCCATATTGACATCTTCTTTGATGTCATTATTCATTTTCAATGCCATTTAGCCAGATAATTCACAATGTATCCAGCTAATTGGCAAAGTTTTAATATCCCCCTTGCTTATCTAGCAAACAGTTATTAGATAAGACATTTTCCAGCTAAGATTTAGCCAAATAAGAAAGGGGCATGCTAGGAGCATTCCGGGGCAAGGTTAAATTAGCCAGATAACTTTTCCTGTTAATGCTGATATTTAGAGGAAGCCAAATACATTATTTGACTAACTCAAGGCATGCCTGAGAGCAAGTCCAAAGTTATCCAAAAACATGCTCCCAGATAACTTTAGCTTTAACTGACTATATTCAAAAGAATAAGGCCAGTTATATGGAGCTGCAGTGTTAAAAATAACAAAAGGTTGCGGGCTTAGTGGCCCTGTCCCTCCTCCCTCCCCGCTTCTACACAAGCTCTGTTTGGATGGCCAGACTGAGCCTGCAGTCTCCCCACCAAACCCTCTTCAACTCAACAAAGATAATAATGAAAGGGCTTGTGCTGGCCTCTTTCCTCCCAGCTCGCTTCTGGGTCCAGCTACATTTTTAACAAATAGTGGCCTTCAGAACTAGAGATGTGCGTTCGTTTTTGCCAAACTGGAAAATTTCAATGAAATTGTCCAATTTGGCATGTTTCAGGGAGCCCAAAAAAGATTGGGATTTTCCCGTTTTTTTGCAAAAATGTGTTTTTCCGATTAGTGTGCACTAACGGGAGTCAGTGCGCGCTAACTCCCGTTAGTGTGCACTAACAAAAAGTAACAAAAAGTAACAAATCTAATGGGTTTTGTTATTGCGCACTAATGGGCAGTTAGCATGCACTAATGGGAGTTGGTGCGCACTAACGGGAAGTTAGCATGCACTAACTAAAAATCAATTTTTCACGAAAAAAAAGACCCAAACCAAAAAAAACCAACATTTTCCATGGCGGCCAAAACACAAAGAACGACATGTATACAAAAAACGATGCACATCTCTATTCAGAACCCCTGTCTACCCCTCCACCTCAACCCTAACCCTCTCACCCTCATGGTACCTTCAGTCAGTGTTCTTTAGCTGAGATAAAGGTAGCAGCCTACTGTGATAAGAAACAGTACACAGGAAGGATATGCTTCCAGCTTATCTCCACTTGCAACAGCAGCAGCACTGGGACAGGGTTACAGTTGGCTGCTACCACCATCTAGGCTGGAAAACTTACTGATTGAATGCACCGGGAGGGTTAGGGTTGGGGAGATGGGGGATGGAGGTTTGGAGTCCTTGGAAGATACCATTTGTAAAATGTTTGACTGAATCCAATAGCATGCAAGGGGGAGGATAGCACTGGACCTTTACCTTTTATCTTTGTTGAGATGGTGGAGGTTTAGTGGAAAGTGCAGGCTTGGTCTAGCAGGACTGAGCATTTGGAGCTTTGATAGGAGATGGCAAGTGGGACAGTGATTTGGTCACTAGGCCTGCAATCTTTTTTTTTTTGGAAACCTGCAACTCCATTTAATCAGCTATATTCTTTGGAATATTGCTGGTTAAGGTTAAAGTTATCTGGCCACATGAGGCCAGATACCTTTACATCCAACTGGCAATATTCAAAAAATATAAAGTTAGGTTTAAAGTTATTCAGCTGTGGTTAGCTGGATAGCTTTAATTGAGGATATTCATTGGAACATTTTTCCCACTGAATAACCCAGATTACTTATCTGGCTAACTTTAACCAGACGGATTATCTATTTTACAGTTTTTGAATATTGGCTTTATTTTTAATGTTCTCTGATTTCTGCCTCAACAACACATTTTTATTTATTTAAAAATGTATATTCCATATATTGTGTATAAAGTGCTTAACTTTTAAACTTATTTGTGATACTGAATTAGCATGCAGATTGTTGCACAGTTCATAAAATATAGTGTAGTTCTCCTCTGAAAATATGCACTTATGATTCAGTATGTACAAATATTTACACTACAAAGAATTACAAACATTCTACCTGTCTTACAAACATATACATATTTATTTTACACACAAAAAAGATAACATATATGCATAAAAACCCTTATTTACTGTATATGCAATTTTATTTTTTTTTTAAAATATGTTTATTCAAGAAAGAAAGCACATTCTATGAAAACAATAACAATAATCAACAAGAATGTTACATAATGCAAATAGGGCACCACAATTTACCAAAGAATAACATAT